>NC_086119.1:52535481-53214992 GCF_963921235.1 Mobula hypostoma | reverse complement strand
CTGATTCCTCAGTTAAAGCCTCACTAGGTGAGCTCACCAATCTGTCCTGACTGAGCATTGCTGTGACATTTTCCCTGACTAGTAATGACATCCCTTCCCCTTTAATCCCTCCTACTCAATCATAACTAAAACAACGGAACCTGGAACATGGAGCTGTGAGTCCTGCCAAGTCTCACTAATGGCTACAAATGTCATAAATCAACTTGCAAATCCATGCCCTGAGCTTAATTGCCTTTCCTACAATTGTCCTCACAGTGCAATATACAGCTCAGAACATTGGTCCTACCATGCTCAACCTTTTGATTCCTCACCGTAACATCATCTTTCTCTACAACCATTCCACTATCTGTTCAATCATCCAGTCTTCTGGCACATGAACTGTGGCTAATTAAGATGCATTTTTTTATTTCTTCCATTGCTTTCCATAAATTGAAATTTGCTTTCCATTAACTTGAATTTTTAGAGTGACGAGAGATGGCTTTTTAGAGCAATTCGTAGTTGAGCCCACTAGGAGATCACCTATTCTGGATTGAGAGTTGTGCAATGAACCGGAATAAATGAAAAAGCTTAAGGTAAAGGAACTCTTCAGGGATGAGTGATCATAATATGATAGAACTCACCCTGCAATTGAGAAAGAGAAGCTAAAGTCAGATGTTTCAGTATTACAGTGGGGTACAGGGAATTACAGAGGCATGAGATAGGAGATTGCCAAAATTCATTGGAAAAGAACATTAATAGGGATGATGGCAGAACGGCAATGGCTGGAATTCCTGGAAGCAATTTGGAAAACACAGGATATACACATCATAAAGAGGAAGAAGTATTCTAAAAGCAAGATGACACAACTGTGGTTAACAAGGGAAGTCAAAGCCAAAGGCCAAAGAGAGGGCATATAATAGAGCAAAAATTAGTGGGAAGTTAGAGGATTGGCAGCTTTTAAAAACCAACAGAACGCAACTACAGAAGTCATATAGAAGGAAAAGATGGAATATGAAATTAAGCCAGTCAACATTATCAAAGAAGTTACCAAAAGTTTCTTCAGATACCTGAAGTGTAAAAGAAAAGTGACAGTGGGTATTGGACCATTGGAAAATGATGTTGGAGAGGTAGTAATGGGCAACAAGGAAATGGCAGATGAACTTAGTAAGTATTTTGCATCAGTCTTCACTGTGGAAGACTCTAGCAGTATGCCAGTGGTTCAAAAGGGTCAGGGGCAGAAGTGTGTGAAGTTGCCATTGCTAGAAAGGTGGTGTTTGAGAAAATGAAAGATACGAAAGTAGATAAATCTCCTGAATCAGATGGTGTACACCCCAGGCTTCTGAAAGAGGTGGCTGAAGAGATTGTGGAGGTAATAGTAATGATCTTTCAAGAATCTCTCGATTGCAGAATGGTTCCAGAAAACTGGAAGATTGCAAGTGTCACTCCACTCTTCAAACAGGGAGAGAAGCAGAAGAGAGGAAATTATAAGCCAGTTAGTCTAACCTCGGAGTTGGAGTCAAATGTTTTGTTGGGGTACTTGGAGGCACATGATAAAATAAGCCATAGTCAGCATGGTTTCCTTAAGGGAAAACAAGATAGGCAAGGGAGAGTTGTGGATGTCATGTACTTAAATTTTCAGAAGGCCTTTGACAAGGTGCCACACATGAGACTGCAGAACAAGCTAAGAGCGTGTGGTATTACAGGGAAGATTCTAGCACAGATAAAACAGTGGCTGATTGGCAGGAGGCAAAGAGTGGGAATAAAGGGAGATTTTTCTGGTTGGCTGCTGGTGACTAGTGGTGTTCAACAGGGGTCAATGTTGGGACGATTCTTATTATGTTATATGTTAATGATTTGGATGATGGAAATCATGGTTTTCCCAAGCTTGCCGATGACATGAACATAGGTGGAGGAGCAGGTAATTTTGAGGGAGTGGAGAGGATACAGAAAGCCTTAGACAGACTAGGAGAATGGGTGAAGAAATGGCAGATGGAATACAGTGTTGGAAAGTGTATGGTCATGCCTGTTGGCAGAAGAAATTAAAGTGTGGATTATTTTCCAAATGGAGAGAAAATTTGAGCTGCAAAGAGACTTGGGAATCCTCATGCAGGACTCCCTAAAGGTTAATTTACAGGTTGAGCCAGTGATGAGGAAGGCAAATGCAATGTTAGCATTCATTTCGAGAGGTCTAGAATATAAAAACAAGAATGTAATGTTGAGGGTTTATGGAGCACTGGAGAGGCCTCACTTGGAGTTTGTGAGCAGTTTTGGGCTTTTGGGCCCCCTATCTAAGAAAGGATGTGCTGGCATTGGAAATGGTTCAAAGGAGCTTCACGAAAATGATTCCAGGATTGAACGCCTTGTCAAATGAGGCACATTTAATGGCTCTGAGCCTCTACTGATTGGAATTCAGAAAGATGTGCGGTGATCTCATTGAAACCTATGAGGCTAAAAGGTCTCAATAGAGTGGATGTGGAGAGGATGTTCTCAATGGTGGGGGAGTCCAGGGCCTGAGGATACAGGAGATGAGGAGGAATTTGTTTAGCTAGAGTAGTGAAACTGTGGAATTTGTCGTCACAGGTGGCTGTGGAGGCCATGTCATTGGGTATATTTAGGGCAGAGATTGATAGATTCTTGCTTAATCAGAGACATGAAGGGATATGGGAGAAGGCAGGAGACTGGGGCTGAGAGAGAAAATGGATCAGTCATGATGAAATGGCAGTGAAGACTCGATGGACCGAATGGCCTAATTCTGCTCATATATCTTATGGAATTTTGTGGCTATATTGAAGAGAAAACTTTTCACATCAGCTAACAATTCATGCTGAAGTGATGAGATGGTATATCTCCAATTCAAAATACTGGACGAATGGGGCATTGAGAACCAATCAAGCAGCAGGTTGTACGCCTGTTCTGTGGGCTAGAGGAGAAGATCAGATGCCAGCAACAATCAGGCTCTAGTCAGAAGGAATCAATCTTATAAGTCATCTCAGAAAAATATGTTCTGCCTGGGCACTATGGTGACACTATCACAGCTCGGGGCATAATCGTTCCGAGTTTAACTCCAATGTCCACCCTCGTGGAATGTGTGGGTTTTCTCCGGCTGTTTTGCTTTCCTTCCACAATGCAAAGATAATACAGTTAGAAGGCTAACCAATTGAGTACCCCACCATTGAGTACATTTACATGGAGAGCTGCCACGAGAAAGCAGCATTCATTATCAGTCTCCCATCCAGGCTATGCCTCCTCTCGGTACAACCAGCAGACAGGAGGTACACAGAAGCCTGAGGTTCCACACCACTAGGTTCAGGAACAATCATCAGGCCTCTGAAATAATGAGCACAACTTCCATCACTGGAATGGGCTGCGTTGATCAGACCCGACAATTAAGTGTTCAGGAGATGCGGTAACTTCAGCCCAATATATTATCATAAAATAGAAAGTACAAATAAATCTCTCTAAATACTACGTAGTCAGTCAGAAAGGAACTGAAGGACTTGAATTGAAAAGAGAGACTGGATAGGCTGGGATTTTTTCCCCTGCAGTGAAGGAAGTTGAGGGGGGAGACCTTACGGAGATTAATAAAATCATCAAGGGCATGGGTAGGTTGCAATGGTAGAGGAGTCTAACTAGAGGGCATAGATTTAAGGTAAGAGGGGCAAAAATTAAAGAGGACCTGAGGGGCACTTTTCCACACAGTGTGGTTGGTATACAAAACAAGCTGCTAGAGCTGATACAATTACTTGGAAAGGTACTTGAATAGAAAAGGTTTCGAAGGGTATGGTCTAAATGCAGGCAATTGGAACCAGCTCAGGTAGGCAACTTGGTCAGTATGGATGAGTACTGTGGAGGGCTTACTATTCCCATTCAATGTAACTCAATGACTCAATGGACAGAGTACGAGAGCGTGAAATTGGATGAATGAAATGTGAAAAAGAAGAAATACTCAAATGGAAAAACAGTACCACCATGGCTGACAAGGGAAGTCAAAGCTAATGTAAAAGTAAAAGAGAGGGCATACAACAAAGCAAAATTTAGTGATAAAACAGAGAATTGGGAAGCTTTTAAAACCCTACAGACAGCAACTAAAAGAGTCTTTAGGAAGTAAAAGATGAAATATGAAAACAAGCTAGTAAACAATATCAAAGTGGATAGTAAAGGCTTTTTCAAGTATATTAAACATAAAAGAGAGATGAGAGCAGATCTAGGACTGCTAGAAAATGAGGCCAGAGAAATAATAACAAGGGAGAAGGTGCGGGACAAGCTGCAAGACCTAAGAGTACCTGGGTCACTGAGACCAGATGAACTGCACCCTAGGGCTCTCAAAGAGGTAGTATTAGAGATTGTGGAGGCATTAGTAATGATCTTTCAAAAATCATTGTACTCTGGTAGGGGGCCAGAGGACTGGAAAATTGCAAATGTCACCCTACTCTTTAAGAAAGTAGGATGGCAGCAGAAAGGAAATTATAGACCAGTTAGCCTGATATCAGTGGTTGGGAAAATGTTGGAGTTAATTGCTAAGAATGTGGTTATGCAGTACTTGGAGACACCAGGACAAGTCAGCATAGTTTCCTTAAGTTTCCTCCTCTCTCCCCATCCCTCCCTCCCCTTCCCCCCCAACCCTCTCCTCCTCCTCCCCTCCCCCTCCTCCTCTCCACCTCCTCCCTCCCTCCTCTCCCCCTCCACCCTCCCTCCTCTCCCCCTCCTTTCCCCTCTCCCTTCCTCCCTCCTCCCCTCCCCCACTCCCCCTCCCCCTCCCCTCTCTACCTCCCCCTCCTCTCCCCCTCTCCCCTCGCCCCTCCTCTTCCCCACCCACCCCCATCCTCCCCCTCCCTCTCTCCCTCCCCCTCCCATCTCCCCCTCCTCCCTCCTCCTCCCCTCCCCCTCCCCCCTCTCGCCCTTCCTCCCCCTCTCTCCTCCCACTCCCTCCCCCTCCCTCCTCCCACTCCCTCCCCCTCCCTCCTCCCACTCCCTCCCCCTCCCTCCTCCCCCCTTCTCCCCTCCCCCCTCTCTCCCCCTTCCTCCCCCTCTCTCCTCCCCCTCCCTCCTCCCCCCCTCTCCCTCCTCCCCCCTCCCCCTCCTCCCCCTCCTCCCCTCCCCCTCCTCCCCCTCCTCCCCCTTCCCCCCTCCCCCTCCTCCCCCTTCCCCCCTCCCCCTCCTCCCCCTTCCCCTCTCCCCCTCCTCCCCCTTCCCCTCTCTCCCCTCCTCCCTCCTCCCTCCCCCTCCTGTCTCCCCCGCTCTCCCCCTCCTCTCTCCCCCCTCCCCTCTCCCCCCTCCCCCTCCTCTCTCCCCCTCCCCTCTCCCCCCTCCCCCTCCCCTCCCCTCCCCCTCTCCCCTCCCCCCCCCTCCCCCCTCCCCCCCCCCCCTCCCCTCCCCTCCCCTCCCTCCCTCCCCTCCCCTCCCCTCCCCCCCTCCCTCCCCTCCCCTCCCCCCCCTCCCTCCCCTCCTCCCCTCCCCCTCCCCTCCTCCCCTCCCCCTCCCTCCCCTCCCCCCCTTCCCTCCCTCCCCTTCCCTCCCTCCCCTTCCCTCCCCTCCTCCCCTCCCCTCCTCCCTCCCCTCCCCTCCTCCCTCCCCTCCCCCCTCCCCTCCCCTCCTCCCCTCCCCTCCTCCCCTCCCCTCCTCTCCCTCCCCTCCTCCCCTCCCCTCCTCTCCCCCCTCCCTCCCCCCTCCCTCCCCTCCCCCCTTCTCCCCTCCCCCTCTCTCCCCCTTCCTCCCCCTCTCTCCTCCCCCTCCCTCCTCCCCCCCTCTCCCTCCTCCCCCCTCCCCCTCCTCCCCCTTCCCCCCTCCCCCTCCTCCCCCTTCCCCTCTCCCCCTCCTCCCCTTCCCCTCTCCCCCTCCTCCCCCTTCCCCTCTCTCCCCTCCTCCCTCCTCCCTCCCCCTCCTGTCTCCCCCGCTCTCCCCCTCCTCCCTCCCCCTCCTCTCTCCCCCCTCCCCTCTCCCCCCTTCCCCTCCCCCCTCCCCATCCCCCCCTCCCCCTCTCCCTCCCCCCTCCCCTCCCCCTCTCCCCTCCCCCCCCTCCCTCCCCTCCCCTCCCTCCCCTCCCCTCCCCTCCCTCCCCTCCCCCCCCCCTCCCCTCCTCCCCTCCCTCCCCTTCCCTCCCTCCCCTCCCCTCCTCCCTCCCCTCCCCTCCTCCCCTCCCCCCCTCCCCTCCCCTCCTCCCTCCCCTCCCCCTCCCCTCCTCCCCTCCCCTCCCCTCCTCTCCCCCCTCCCTCCCCCCTCCCTCCCCTCCCCCCTCCCCTCCCTCCCCTCCCCCCTCCCCTCCCCTCCCCCCTCCCCTCCCCTCCCCCCCTCCCCTCCCCTCCCTCCCTCCCTCCCCCCTCCCCTCCCCCCTCCCCTCCCCCCTCCCCTCCCCTCCTCTCCCCCCTCCCTCCCCCCTCCCTCCCCTCCCCCCTCCCCTCCCTCCCCTCCCCCCTCCCCTCCCCTCCCCCCTCCCCCTCCCCTCCCCTCCCCCCTCCCCCCCCCCCCCCCCCTCCCCCCCTCCCCCCCTCCCCTCCCCCCCTCCCCCCTCCCTCCCCTCCCCCCCTCCCCCCTCCCTCCCCTCCCCTCCCCTCCCCTCCCCCCTCCCCTCCCCCCTCCCCTCCCCCCTCCCCTCCCTCCCCTCCCCCTCCCCTCCCCCCCTCCCCTCCCTCCCCTCCCTCCCCTCCCCTCCCCCCTCCCTCCCCTCCCCTCCCCCCTCCCCTCCCCCCTCCCCCCTCCCCCCCTTCCCTCCCTCCCCCCTCCCTCCCTCCCTCCCCTTCCCTCCCTCCCCTCCCCTCCTCCCTCCCCTCCCCTCCTCCCCTCCCCTCCTCCCTCCCCTCCTCCCCTCCCTCCCCTCCCCTCCCTCCCCTCCCCTCCTCTCCCCCCTCCCTCTCCCCCTCCCCTCCCCTCCCCCCTCCCCTCCCCCTCCCCTCCCCTCCCCTCCCCCTCCCCTCCCCTCCCCTCCCTCCCCCCCCCTCCCCTCCCCCTCCCCTCCCCTCCCCTCCCTCCCCCTCCCCTCCCCTCCTCCCTCCCCTCCCCCCCCTCCCCTCCCTCCCCTCCCCTCCCCTCCCCTCCCCTCCCCTCCCCTCCCCTCCCTCCCCTCCCTCCCCTCCCTCTCCTCCCTCCCCTCCCCTCCCCTCTCCTCCCTCCCCTCCCCTCCTCTCCCCCCTCCCTCCCCCCCCCCCCCTCCCCCCTCCCCTCCCCCCTCCCCTCCCCCCCTCCCTCCCCTCCCCTCCCCTCCCCCCTCCCCTCCCCTCCCCTCCTCCCTCCCCCCTCCCCTCCCCCCTCCCTCCCCTCCCCTCCCCCCTCCCTCCCCTCCCCTCCCCCCTCCCCTCCCCCCCCTCCCCTCCCCCCTCCCTCCCCTCCCCTCCCCCCTCCCTCCCCTCCCCCCCCCTCCCTCCCTCCCCCCTCCCTCCCCTTCCCTCCCTCCCCTCCCCTCCTCCCTCCCCTCCCCTCCTCCCCTCCCCTCCTCCCTCCCCTCCCCTCCTCCCTCCCCTCCCCCCTCCCCTCCCTCCCCTCCCTCCCCTCCCCTCCTCTCCTCCCTCCCCTCCCCTCCTCTCCCCCTCCCTCCCCCCTCCCTCCCCTCCCCTCCCCTCCCCCTCCCCTCCCCTCCCCTCCTCCTCCCCCCTCCCCTCCCCTCCCCCCTCCCCCCCCCTCCCCTCCCCTCCCCCCTCCCTCCCCCCTCCCCTCCCCTCCCCCCTCCCTCCCCTCCCCTCCCCCCTCCCCTCCCCTCCCCCCTCCCTCCCCTCCCTCCCCCTCCCCCCTCCCCTCCCCTCCCTCCCCTCCCCCCCCCCCCCCTCCCCTCCCCTCCCTCCTCCCCCTCCCTCCCCTCCCTCCCCTCCTCCCCCTCCTCCCCTCCCCCCTCCCTCCCCTCCCCCCCTCCCTCCCCCCCTTCCCTCCCTCCCCCCTCCCTCCCCTCCCCTCCCCTCCTCCCCTCCCCTCCCCTCCTCCCCTCCTCCCCTCCTCTCCCCCTCCCTCCCCCCTCCCTCCCCTCCCCCCTCCCCTCCCCTCCCCCCTCCCTCCCCTCCCCCTCCCCTCCCCTCCCCTCCCTCCCCTCCTCCCCTCCCCTCTCCCCTCCCCCCCTCCCCTCCCCTCCCTCCCTCCCTCCCCTCCCCTCCCCTCCCTCCCCTCCTCCCTCCCCTCCCCTCCCTCCCCTCCCCTCCTCCCCTCCCCTCTCTCCCCTCTCTCCCCTCCCCTCTCTCCCCTCCCCTCTCTCCCCTCCCTCCTCTCCCCTCTCTCCCCTCCCCTCTCCCCCCTCCCCTCCCTCCCCTCCTCCCTCCCCTCTCTCCCCTCCCCTCTCTCCCCTCCCCTCTCTCCCCTCCCTCCTCTCCCCTCTCTCCCCTCCGCTCTCTCCCCTCCCCTCCCCTCCCCTCCCCTCCCCTCTCTCCCCTCCCCTCCCCTCTCTCCCCTCCCCTCCCCTCCCCTCCCCTCCCCTCTCTCCTCCCCCTCCCTCCTCCCCCCCTCTCCCTCCTCCCCCCCTCCCCCTCCTCCCCCTTCCCCCCTCCCCCTCCTCCCCCTTCCCCCCTCCCCCTCCTCCCCCTTCCCCTCTCCCCCTCCTCCCCCTTCCCCTCTCTCCCCTCCTCCCTCCTCCCTCCCCCTCCTGTCTCCCCCGCTCTCCCTCCTCCTCCCCTCCCCCCCCCTTCTCCCTCCCTCCCCCTCTCTCCCTCTCCCCCCTCCCCCCCCTCCCTCCCCTCCCCCCCCTCCCCTCCCTCCCCCTCCCTCCCCTCCTCCCCCTCCCTCCCCTCCTCCTCCCCTCCTCCCCTCCCCCCCTCCCCCCTCCCTCCCCTCTCCCCCTCCTCCCTCCCCTCCCCCCTCCCTCCCCTCCTCCCCTCCCCTCCTCCCCTCCCCTCCTCTCCCCCCTCCCCCTCTCCCCCCCTCCCCCTTCTCCCCTCTCCCCCTCCCCTCCCCCCTCCCCTCCCCTCCTCCCCCCCTCCTCTCCCCCTCCCTCCCCCCTCTCTCCTTCCCCCCTCCCCCCCCCCTCTCTCCCCTTCCCCCCCCCCTCCCCTTCCCTCCCTCCCCTTCCCTCCCCTCCCCCCCCTCCCCTCCCTCCTCCCTCCCCTCCCTCCTCCCTCCCCCCCCTCCCCTCCTCCCTCCCCTCCTCCCCTCCCCTCCTCTCCCCTCCCCCCCCCTCCCCTCCCCTCCCCCTCTCCCCTCCCCCCTCCCCCTCCTCCCCCTCTCTCCCCCCTCCTCCCCTCCCCCCTCTCCCCCCCTCCCCCTCCTCCCCCTCTCCCTCCCTCCCCTCCCCTCCCCTCCCCTCCCCTCCCTCCCCTCCCCTCCCCCCCCCCTCCCTCTCCCCTCCCCTCCTCTCCCCTCCCCTCCCCTCCCCCCTCCCCTCCTCCCCCCTCCCCTCCCCTCCTCCCTCCCTCCCCCCTCCTCCCTCCCCTCCTCCCTCTCCCCTTCCCTCCCTCCCCTCCCCCTTCCCTCCCCTCCCCTTCCTCTCCCCTTCCCTCCCTCCCCTCCCCTCCCCTCCCCTCCTCCCCTCCCCCCTCCCCTCCCCTCCCCTCTCCTCCTCCCCTCCCCCTCCCCTCCTCCCTCCCCTCCTCCCCTCCCCCTCCCCCTCCTCCTCCTCCCCTCCCCTCTCCCCTCCCCTCTCTCTCCCCCCTCCCCTCCCCTCCTCCCCTCCCCTCCTCCCCTTCTCCCCTCCCCCTCTCTCCCCTTCCTCCCCCTCTCTCCTCCCCCTCCCTCCTCCCCCCCTCTCCCTCCTCCCCCCCTCCCCCTCCTCCCCCTTCCCCCCTCCCCCTCCTCCCCCTCTCCCCCTCCTCCCCTTCCCCTCCTCCCCCTCCTCCCCCTTCCCCTCTCTCCCCTCCTCCCTCCTCCCTCCCCCTCCTGTCTCCCCCGCTCTCCCCCTCCTCCCTCCCCCTCCTCTCTCCCCCCTCCCCTCTCCCCCCTTCCCCTCCCCCCTCCCCCTCCCCCCTCCCCCTCTCCCTCCCCCCTCCCCTCCCCCTCTCCCCTCCCCCCTCCCCTCCCCCCCTCCCTCCCCTCCCCTCCCCTCCCTCCCCTCCCCTCCCCTCCCCTCCCCTCTCCTCCCCTCCCCTCTCTCCCCTCCCCTCCCCCCCTCCCCTCCCCTCCTCCCCTCCCTCCCCTCCTCCCCTCCCCCCCTTCCCTCCCTCCCCCCTCCCTCCCCTTCCCTCCCTCCCCTCCTCCCTCCCCTCCCCTCCTCCCCTCCCCCCCTCCCCTCCTCTCCCCCCTCCCTCCCCCCTCCCTCCCCTCCCCCCTCCCCTCCCCCTCCCCTCCCCTCCCCCCCTCCCCCCTCCCTCCCCTCCCCTCCCCCCCCCTCCCTCCCCTCCCCTCCCCTCCCTCCCCTCCCCTCCCCTCCCCCCCCCCCCCCCCCCTCCCCTCCCCTCCCCTCCCCCCCTCCCCTCCCCCCCCTCCCTCCCCCCTCCCTCCCTCCCTCCCCCTCCCTCCCCTCCCCTCCCCCCTCCCTCCCCTCCCCTCCCCCCCCCTCCCCCCCTCCCCCCTCCCTCCCCTCCCCTCCCCCCCCTCCCCTCCCCTCCCCTCCCCTCCCCCCTCCCTCCCCTCCCCTCCCCCCCTCCCCCCCCTCCTCCCCCCCTCCCCCCCTTCCCTCCCTCCCCCCTCCCCTCCCCCCTCCCTCCCCTTCCCTCCCTCCCCTCCTCCCTCCCCTCCCCTCCTCCCCTCCCCCCCTCCCCTCCTCTCCCCCCCCCCTCCCCCCTCCCTCCCCTCCCTCCCTCCCCTCCCCCCTCCCCTCCCCTCCCCCCCCCTCCCCCCTCCCTCCCCTCCCCTCCCCCCCCCTCCCCTCCCCTCCCCTCCCCTCCCCCCCCCCCCCTCCCTCCCCCCCTCCCCCCCCCCCTCCCCTCCCCTCCCCTCCCCTCCCCCCCCTCCCCTCCCTCCCTCCCTCCCCCCTCTCCTCCCTCCCCCCTCCCTCCCCTCCCCTCCCCCCCCCTCCCTCCCCTCCCCCCTCCCCTCCCCTCCCCCCTCCCTCCCCTCCTCCTCCCCCCCCTCCCCCCTCCCTCCCCTCCCCCCCCCCTCCCTCCCCCCCCCTCCCCCCCCCCCCTCCCTCCCCTCCCCCCTCCCCCCTCCCCTCCCCCCTCCCCCCTCCCTCCCTCCCCCCTCCCTCCCCTCCCCTCCCTCCCCTCCCCTCCCCCCTCCCCTCCCCTCCTCCCCTCCCCTCCTCCCTCCCCTCCCCTCCTCCCTCCCCTCCCCCCTCCCCTCCTCCCCTCCCTCCCCTCCCCTCCCCCCTCCCTCCCCCCTCCCTCCCCTCCCCCCTCCCCTCCCCCCTCCCCTCCCCCTCCCCTCCCCTCCCCCCTCCCCTCCCCTCCCCCCTCCCCTCCCCTCCCCTCCCCCCTCCCCTCCCCTCCCCTCCTCCCCCCCCCCTCCCCCCCCCCTCCCTCCCCTCCCCTCCCCCCTCCCTCCCCTCCCCTCCCCCCTCCCTCCCCTCCCCTCCCCCTCCCTCCCCTCCCCTCCCTCCCCTCCCCCTCCCTCCCCTCCCCTCCCTCCCCCCTCCCTCCCCTCCTCCCCTCCCTCCCCTCCTCCCCCTCCTCCCCTCCCCCCTCCCTCCCCTCCCCCCCTCCCTCCCTCCCCCCTCCCTCCCCTCCCCCCCTCCCTCCCCTTCCCCCCCTCCCTCCCCTCCCCTCCTCCCCTCCCCTCCTCCCTCCCCTCCCCTCCTCCCTCCCCTCCCCTCCTCCCCTCCCCTCCTCCCCTCCTCTCCCCCTCCCTCCCCTCCCCCCTCCCCTCCCTCCCCTCCCCCCCTCCCCCTCCCCTCCCCCCCTCCCCTCCCCTCCCTCCCCTCCCCCCTCCCCCTCCCTCCCTCCCCTCTCCTCCCTCCCCCCCTCCCTCCCCTCCCCTCCCCCCTCCCTCCCCTCCCCTCCCTCCCCTCCCCTCCCTCCCCTCCCCTCCCTCCCCTCCCTCCCCTCCCCTCCCCTCCCTCCCCTCCCTCCCCTCCCCTCTCTCCCCTCCCCTCTCTCCCCTCTCTCCCCTCCCCTCTCTCCCCTCCCCTCTCTCCCCTCCCTCCTCTCCCCTCTCTCCCCTCCCCTCTCCCCCCTCCCCTCCCTCCCCTCCTCCCTCCCCTCTCTCCCCTCCCCTCTCTCCCCTCCCTCCCCTCCCCTCTCTCCCCTCCCCTCTCTCCCCTCCCCTCCCCTCCCCTCCCCTCTCTCCCCTCCCCTCCCCTCTCTCCCCTCCCCTCCCCTCCCCTCTCTCCCCTCCCTCCCCTCCCCTCTCTCCCCTCCCCTCCCTCCCTCCCCTCCCCTCCCCCCCTCCCCTCCCCTCTCTCCGCTCCCCTCTCTCCCCTCCCCTCCCCTCTCTCCCCTCCCCTCCCCCCTCCCCCCTCCCCCTCCCCTCCCCTCCCCTCCCCTCCCTCCCTCCCCTCCCCCCCTCCCTCCCCTCCCCTCCTCCCTCCCCCCCTCCCCCCCTCCCCTCCCCCCTCCCTCCCCTCCCCCTCCCCTCCCCCCTCCCTCCCCTCCCCCTCCCCTCCCCTCCTCCCTCCCCCCCTCCCCCCCTCCCTCCCCTCCCCTCCCCTCCTCCCTCCCCCCTCCCTCCCCTCCCCTCCCCCCTCCCTCCCCTCCCCTCCCCCCTCCCCTCTCTCCCCTCCCCTCTCTCCCCTCCCTCCCCTCCCCTCCCCTCTCTCCCCTCCCCTCTCTCCCCTCCCCTCCCCTCCCTCCCCTCCCCTCCCCTCCCTCCCCTCCCCTCTCTCCCCTCCCCTCTCTCCCCTCTCTCCCCTCCCCTCTCTCCCCTCCCCTCCCCTCTCTCCCCTCCCTCCCCTCCCCTCTCTCCCCTCCCCTCTCTCCCCTCCCCTCCTCCCTCCCCTCCCCTCCCCTCCCTCCCCTCCCCTCTCTCCCCTCCCTCCCCTCCCCTCTCTCCCCTCCCTCCCCTCCCCTCTCTCCCCTCCCCTCCCCTCTCTCCCCTCCCCTCCCCTCCCCTCCCCCCTCCCCTCCCCTCCCCTCCCCTCCCCTCCCCTCCCCTCCCCTCCCCTCCCCTCCCCTCCCCCCCTCCCCTCCCCTCCCTCCCCCCCCCCTCCCCTCCCTCCCCCTCCCCTCCCCTCCCCTCCCCTCCCCTCCCTCCCCCCTCTCCCCTCCCCCCTCCCCTCCCCTCCCTCCCTCCCCTCCCCTCCCCTCCCCCCCCCCCCCCCCCCCTCCCCCTCCCCCCTCCCCCCCCCTCCCCCCCCCCCCCCCCCCCCCCCCCCCCCTCCCTCCCCTCCCTCCCCCCCCCCCTCCCTCCCCTCCCTCCCCCCCTCCCCTCCCCTCCCCTCCCCTCCCTCTCTCCCCTCCCCTCCCCTCCCTCTCTCCCCTCCCTCCCCTCCCCTCTCTCCCCTCCCTCCCCTTCCCCTCTCTCCCCTCCCTCCCCTTCCCCTCTCTCCCCTCCCCTCTCTCCCCTCTCTCCCCTCTCTCCCCGTCAGGTGACCACTGCCTCAGTCACGGGACCTCTCGCTCCAACCCCGCCCCGCCCCCTTCGTCCTTTCCGCCGTGTCGCCGCGACGCAGTGACGCAGGCAGCTTCGCGCATGCGCACAGGCCCCACTCTCCCGTAGCAATATGGTCGCCGGGCTTCTGTGGGTGAAAAGTCTGAGTCAGGCTTGTCTATCTGCCACCCCCTGACAACGCCTCGCCGCCCTGCAGCATGGCCGAGCCGGCCACCCACTCACCCCCGCCGCAAGAACAAGACGGTAAGTAAACTTTCACCTGCTGCCCGCCTGTGTCTGGGGGGGGGGCCTGGCGCAGCCGGTACCCCGCCACCTCCTGGGCCTGGCACAGCCGGTACCCTACCGCCACCCCCGGGCCTGCCAAGGTGGGGCTGTCACGGCCAGAGCACCGGGCTCTCAGGCTCTCAGTTCGGTCGGTGCTCTGAGACCGAGGAGGCAGACCGGCACAGGCTGGATCCAGTGTCGGAGTGCCACATCTGACATGTTCGCAGTGTGCAGCGGCCAAACACAACAGTGTGGCAGCTATCTGCACCGCCCAACGTCACCTACTTCTCTGCACATTGATCTTTAAGCACTGGGCGCAATGAGTTTAGCCACACGTATTCCCTGGACCTCGGGGCAGAGTGAGTGAGTGCCCTTTTCTCCCAACCATTTTTACAGCCTATTGCTATCAGTGTTGCCCTGCTACTGAAATCCTGTGATAGTTGGAAGAAGAAGTGACTCAGTATTACCATTGCTATTTCTTGCATCAGATAATAGGATAGAACTATACGATTCTAATCTGGTAGAAAAACTTAATGAGAGGTAATGTGGGTTACCCAGCACCACTGTTCTAACATATAAAGTAAGGAAATCGACAAGAGTCTTTCTACCTTTTGTAAGATTTTGTGACCAAGGTTATTTTATGCATGCTCTTATCTATATCACCTGCGTGTTGATCCATGAATGTTTAATGCCCTGATATTTTTGAAAAGATGGCTATATTTGTGCCACTTATAAATAGGTTTTTTTAAACAAACACATTCTTCTGTTTTTTTTTGAACGTTTAGTGCAAACCATTGAAAGATGAGGCATTGTCACTCTAAATTGCTTGCTGACCTTTGTATTATTTGATGCTAGGATATCTTGTTTATATTTGACGAGATTTTTGAACACATTGATTAGATTTTATATCTTTTTCCTTTTGTTGTGATACACAAGTGATTATGGAATTATTGACGAAAGCAGAGATCATTAAATGACAAGTAATTTAAATGATTACACAAGCATGAAGAGACGGTGAGGCGCAGCCAGTGGGATTTTGCCTTATGCATGCAGTAAACTTTGCATTGGCTGAGCTGAGTGAACTTCAGTGTTTTTAAATCAAGAATCACTATCATGTTTTGCAGTTTTTACTCATCTTGATAATGATTTACTGTCAAGGAATCTATAAATGTCAGTTTACGAATGGGGGTGGGAAATCTCATGGAAATCTATTGAATATTGGAAGGCCCAGATAGACTGGATGTTGAGAAGATGTTTCCAATAGTGGGGGAGTTTGGGACCAGAGGGCACAGACTTGGTATACAAGGACAGCCCTTTAGGACAGATGGGAATTATTATTTTTTTTAGCCAGAAGGTGAAATTCATTGTGACAGACAATTGTGGTGACCAAGCGAAAGTACTGATAAAGGGTCCCAGCCCAAAGCGTCAGTCTTGTCCATACGTGCTGCGCGACCTGCTGAGTTCCTCCAACACTTTGGGTGTGTTGCTTGAATTTTCAGCGTCTACATATTTTCTCATTGAAAATGGGGTTAATAGTCAGGGTATCAAAGGTTACTGGGAGAAGACAAGATAATGGGGTTAAACAGGATGATTAATCAGACCGCTTAGGCTGAACAACTTAATTCTGCTCCTATGTCTTACCATCTTATGCCATCAGGTAAAAGGTACAAGTGCCTTTGGACCCACACCACCAGGTTCAAGAAGAACTAACCCTCGACCATCAGGCTCCTGAGCAAAAGGGGATAGCTAAACTCATTCTATTTCTGGTGTTCCCACAACCGATGGTCTCACTTTAAGGACTTTTTATCTTGTTGTTTCATACTCGTTATTTATTTCTATTTATAATTGCATTTGCACAGCTTGTTGTTTATTGATCCTGTTTACAGTTAACGTTCAATAGATTTGCTAAGTATGCCTCAGGAACAAAAATCTCAGAGTTGTATGTGGTGACATTTATGTACTCTGATAATAAATTTTGCTTTGAACTTTGAATTATGGCCCCTGAATTTTTGAAAAATATTCTTTTCTTTCCTACCTTCCTCTTTTGCATATTACCATTATTATATTTGTAAAACCTGGCTTCTTTTTGGTTTTGGTAAATCATGACAGTTTTAACTTCATACAAATAAGGAAGTTAATGTGAAAGCAAGTGTTAAAATCCTGGCAGAATAATACTTCTCCCATTGCCACATCACCACTGAAAATGACTGCAGCTTGGCCAGGACTATTAATAACAATTTGGAAGCAACTGGTCTCTGGGCCCACATTCTAATAGAAATTGTTGTAAGTAACAGAAAAATCTTGGGGCCCATCCTCTGGGCTTTCTCCCCTCCCCCTTTTCCTTCTCCCTGGGCCTCCTGTCCCATGATCCTCTCATATTCCTTTTGCCAATCACCTGTCCAGCTCTTGGCTCCATCCCTCCCCCTCCTGTCTTCTCCTATCATTTTGGATCTCTCCCTCCCCCTCCCACTTTCAAATCCCTTACTAGCTCTTCCTTCAGTTAGTCCTGATGAAGGGTCTCGGCCCGAAACGTCGACTGTACCTCTTCCTAGAGATGCTGCCTGGCCTGCTGCGTTCACCAGCAACTTTGATGTGTTAGTTGCTTGAATTTCCAGCATCTGCAGAATTCCTTGTGTTTACATTGATATATCTTGATACTGTTCAAATGTAAGCCATGGCAACCAATTTGTGTGTAGGGAAATGCTATAGCTGAGTTGTATTTATGTAATGTAAAGCATCCAAAATAATTTCAAAAAATGTATTAAAGATTGACATTGAGCTATATGAGGAGACATTTGGACTGTTGACCAAATGTTTTCAGCGGTGTTCATATAGGGGAAGAGGTCCAAGATTGGAATTTGATAGTTAAGACTTTAGACCTGAAGGCAAAGCTGAACTGACAAGAGGTACGTACCTGTCAATCTTGAGCTCGTTGGCTAAGGCCATGGAGTTTCAAAGTTCAAGATTGTACATAAGTATAAAGGAGAACAGAATAATTGTTACTGTGGATCCGATGCAGCACAAAAAACCTACAATGTAAATATATAAGATGGCTTATATGCATTAATTGTATGTCCATAGAGTGATGCTAGACTGTGCACAAGATGACTAAGGAAATAAAGTAATGAGTTAGGGGGATCAGCCTTGCTGCTTGGGGAAAGTAACTGTTTTTGAGTCTGGTTGTCCTGGAATGGATGCTACTTAGCCTCCTCCCTGATGGGAGTGGGACAAACGACCCTGAGTGTGGGGGGAGGGATCCTTCATGATTACAATCCCATTTCCGGCACCTTTCTGTGTATATGATCTTGATGGTGGGTAAGCTGGTGCCAGTAATGTGTTGGGAGGTTTTGACTGCTTTTGTGAGCCTTGCTGCCTGCTGCAGTACAGTTTCTGTACCATGCAGTGATGCTCTCTGCTGTGTGTCTGTCGATTGATGTGCATTTGTATGTGCAAAGTCCAGCTCTCTTTAGCTTCCTCAGAAAGTTGAGATGTTGGAGAGCTTTCTCGACTGAGTAGGGTCTGTTCTGGGACCATGAGAGGTTGTGTGTGATGTGGACACAGGAGTTTGAAACTGTTTGCAATTTCTACTGGGGGAAGGATTTGATTATATTAAAATCAAAGCATTGTTGGACAGCAACTAATGTAAACAACGTGTTTAGGGGAGGGTGCAAATTAATTTTTAGCCGGTAGATTTTTGACTAAGGGTGATGTAGAGTGGAAAGCAGGAGGGGTGTGGAATGAAGATTTTAAAAGCAGAAGAGCTTGGGAAGCAGTAAACATACTGGAAGTGTGAAGTCTTGGTGACAGAAAAGACTTGTGATCAGAAATGGAAGAGGCCAATTAGAGGCTTAGGCCTATCCGAAAGGATACACTTCTAGTGCAGCTCCTCTTCTGCATTGAGGTTACACCAAAAATTAAATACTTTTTAAAGTGGGAATTCAGAAGCTTGAATACGGTTGATGTTTTTTTTAAGGCTGGCACAATTCAAATGGCTTTTTATAAGATAGCTTTCAGTTTTCTATTGATATGACTACCACCCAGTTGCACTCACATCTTCTGTGATGAAGTGCTGTGAGAGGTTGGCCTAAGCAAGGACTTGGACCTGCTGCAATTTGCCTATCGCCACAGTAGGTCTACAGCGGATATAATTTCACTGGCTCTTCCCTCAGCCTTGTATCAACTGCACAATGGCAATGCATACTGACGGCTGTTGTTTGTTGATTATAGCTTAGTGTTCAACACCATCATACCCAACAAATTCCAAAACATGGGCCTCTGTACCTCCATCTACAACTCTATCCTTGAATTCCTCATCAGGAGCCTGCAGTCCTGGCAGTTCAGAAATAACATCTCCTTGCGGACAGTCAATACTGGTTCATTGGTGAGAAAGTCAAGGATCTAGCTGCAGAGGAAGGTACAGAGTCCCAGGTTTTGGAGCTTGTTGATCAGAACTGTGGGTATAATTGTGTTGAGCACTGAGCTGTAGTGGATAACCAGAAGCCCGATGTGGGTATTACTATTAGCCAGGTGATCCAAGGCCGAGTGGAGAGCCAGTGAAATTGCATCCACTGCAAATATGTAAATTGCAACAGGTCCAGATCCTTAGGCAGGAATTGACTTCAGCCATAACTAACCTCTCAAAGCACTTAATTATAGTAGATGTGAATACCAGTGGATGATAGTTGTTGAGGCCGCTCAGTTCCTCATCTTGGGCACTGTTGTGATTGTTGCCCTTTTGAAGCAGGTTGGTACCTCTGACTACAGCATTGAGAGATTGAATATGTCCTTGAACACTCCCACCAGTTCATTGGCACAGGTTTTCACTGTTCTATCAGATAGACCATCCAGTCAGAGGCCCAAGGAGAGATCTGATATCGGTTTTGATGATTGTGATTGATTTGGATAAATAAAAGA
This sequence comes from Mobula hypostoma, assembly GCF_963921235.1. Lineage (NCBI taxonomy): Eukaryota > Metazoa > Chordata > Chondrichthyes > Myliobatiformes > Myliobatidae > Mobula > Mobula hypostoma. The sequence goes on along the minus strand of NC_086119.1, from coordinate 53,196,506 downwards.
TAGAAGAAATTATTTCCTTTGGGAGAATTAAGATGTCGAGATCACAGACTGGGAGTAAGGAATAAATTAGCTTGTATCAAGATTATGGAGTCTGAGCACAGAGGGACATGTTCAGTAGTAACATATGGAAGGGAACTTAATGAACAATGGTTGTAATGTCACAGGACAACACAGAGCAAGGACGGTGAAAGTAAGTGTTCCTTCTGTCTCATGATATGTGCTGCAGACAGGGTGGGTACCTGCTCTTAGACCAAAAATAATAAACCATAAACCAAAAGTCACTTAAAATGTTTGATAATGAATTCATTTAATCTGTTATTATACACCCTCTGCTAGACTAGATCTTGCATTCATGAGCACGAGAAAATCAGCAGATACTGGAAATCCAAATCAATACACACAATGCTGGAGGAACTCAACAGGCCAGGCAGCATTTATGGAAAAGAGTAAACTGTTGATGTTTCAGGCAGAGACCCTTCACGAGGTCCTAGTGAACTGTCTTGTCCTGAAACATCAACTGTTTACTCTTTTCCATGGATGCTGCCTGGCCTGCTGAGTTCCTCCAGGATTTTGTGTGTTGCTTTAGATCTTACATTTTCTAGTCTGTGACTGGAATTAACTGTAGAAAAGTTTCATAAGGTGTGGAAATTCAACAGTTCAAGCTGAGGTATTTTTCTGCATGTGAAACAAATACATCCATCACAATATTGTGGCTCACTGCTGTGTGCTGTCCAAATATGCACATAAATTAGTTTGTTTTGTTAATTTAAGTTTATTTGATTATGTTCTGTACAGAGTGAACCTTTGGCATACAAACCACAGAGCTATATGGTGCAGACTTCAAAGCCTGCTTCAGATAGTCCTGGGTGATGATCAGTTTGTTTGTTACGAGTGTTTTTGCCCATTAGCCCATCATAACTTTTTAAAGCCTGTGAATCCTGTTGGTCTAATTGCACTCAACTTGTATACTGATGTAAATATAGCCTAAAACATCATATCCTGTTAGATTCAATCAGCTTGCAGTTCCTTCCAGTGTTTGGCAATGTTCTCAGTCAAGACCATGACAGTGCCAGCTCAGTGTCATAACTCGTGCTCAAGTCTAGTCTGTTACTTTCACTTGGTTGGTTTGGTTTGGCGGTTTGAGTTCATTACTTCCTTATTTTGTCTAACTTTGTGTGTTGAATGATCACCCATCAGCATAATGAATGGTAGAGCACACTAGTCAAGCCAGTTGGCCTACTCTTAAGATTTAATGCAGTACCAATGTTGTTGCCAATGTTCACTGCATCATTAATTAAGTCAAAATGAAGAAAGCTGAAGGTTTAAGTCTTCTGTTGAAAATTTCAAGGGCACAGAAACAATTTTCAGACACTTGATATTACTTCATTAATTTTGTTATGAACAGTATACAAGAGCACAAGGAAAAAAGGAGTAGGTCACATGGCCCCTCAGCTTCCTTACTGTTCATTTGGGCAGCACAGTGCCTCAGCTTGGAAAGCAACTGCCTCACAGCTGTAGCGACCCAGGTTCGGTCCTGACCTATGATACTGTCTGTGGAATTTATAAATTCTTCCTCTAATCTCGTGGCTTTTATCTGGTTGCTCCAATGTCTTCCTGAGTCTGAAAGCCATGTGAGCTGGTAAGTTAATTGTCCACTGTGAATTGCCTTTAGTGTAGGTAAGTGTTGGAGTCTGAGGGGGAGGAGTTGATGGGAATATGGAGAAAAGAAAATAGATCAGGGTAGCATTAGTCAGAAAAAAGCTGTTTGATATTTGGCTCAGTCTCAGTAGGCTGAAGTGTTGATGGGACTTGATATGAAAGCCCGTCTACCTCAGAGTTCAACTCCACTTCCATGCCAGATGCCATAACCCTCAGTTCCCTGTTCCTATAAACTATCTACCTCCACTTTAAATACCTCCAATAATTAAGCCTCCTAAGAAACAATTCCTAGACACCTCAATTTTAAATTGCCATCCCTTTATTTTATAATGATGACTGTGTTGATTGAAAGTCTTCCAGATAGCTCAATGTTTACACTGTCATGTCCACTTGGGATTTTCTGTTTCAATAAAATCACCCCTCATATTTCTAAATTCCAAAGTCTTCAAATTCAATTTTAGCTGTCTGTGGTAGGGCTATCCTGCCACCCCAGGCATTAGCCATGTGAATCTTTTGGACCATCTCCAGTGCAACTGTATCTTACACAAGGGGCACAGTACTCTAGTTGTGGTTTCAGCATCAGGATTTTCACTAACATACATTAAGACATTTGTTTTATGGCAGCAGTACAATGCAAGATATAAATGACAATGAATTACAATAAATAGAGCAAAAGACAAATAATTCAAAATGGACCATTCACTAATCTCATGGTGGAGGGGAAGAAGATGTTCTTAAAATATTTTGTGTGGGTTTTTAAGCTTCAGTACTACCACGGCTGGTAGGGTTTTTAATGATGGATGCAGGTCCATCCCAGGCTATCATGCAATCAGTCAGAATACTCTTCACTGTACTTTGGTAGAAATCTCAAAGACTAGAGTCTTTGACATACCCAATCTTCTGAAACGCTAAATGAAATAGAGCTGAATAGATTGTCTGAGATATTGACATCCAACAACTTGAAGCTGCTCACTGCTAATAATAATCAGTGGTCTTACTGATGTTGAATTTGAGGTTATTGCAACATAACTTAACGAGCCGATCTTTCTCACTCCTGTACCGGGGGTCCCCAACCTTTTGTGCACTGTGGACTGGTTTAATATTGACAATATTCTTGTGGACCTCACGTGCGTTCAAGTTCAGCAGTGGGTGTGACGGAATGAGGAAAGGTGCAGCTGACTCTTATCGGTTCATATCGCCAAATATATCATTTCCTGGTGGCCCGGTGGTTGGGGACCACTGCTGTACACCACCTCATTGCTATCTGAGATAATGCCAATGACATTGGTGCCATTGGATTTGTAGATGTCATAGCTACGCAGTCATAACTGTCGAAGGAGTAGAACAGTGGGCTAAGCATGCATCCTTGAGGTTGCAGAGGTCGAGAGGCCCATGTTTTGAAGTTTGCAGACTAGTAGTGAGGTGACGATGGTGTTGAATGCTGAGCTGTAATTGATAAGCTGTAGTGTGATGTATATTTCGTGGTTTACCATGTTCAAAGCTGAGGTGAGAGCCAGTAAGATAGTACCAACTGTAGACCTGTTGTATGCAATTTGCTGCAGGTCTAGGTCCTTGCTCAGGCAGGAGTTAAATCTAGCCATGGCCAATGTCTTAAAGCACTTCATCACAGATGTGAGTGCTAATGGGTAATAATTATTGAGGCAGCTCACCCTGCTTTTTTTGGGCACTGGTATAATTGATGCCCTTTTGAAGCAGATAGGAAGCAGTGAGAGGTTAAAGATGCCCTTGAACATTCCAGCCTGTTGGCCGACATAGGTTTTTGGTACCCTGCCAGATACACCACTGGGGCCTGACGCCTTGCGAGGTTTTACACTCTTGAAGAATGTTATGATGTCAGTTTCCGAGACAGAGATCACAGGGTCAGCAGATACTATTGGGTTTTCCATAGGTTCTGCCTTTCGAAGTGTGTAGAATAGGTATTGAGACCATTGGGAAGTGAAGCATTGCTGCCATTTATGCTTTTGGAAGTAATGGTCTGCAAGCCATGTTACAGCAGTCGTACATCTGATTGTCTGTAATTTCTTACGGAACTACATTGTCACTCTCATCATGGCTTTCCAGAGGTCATACCTAGACTTGTAGAGTTGTGGATCACCAGCCTTCAATACCACAGATCTGACCCTTAGACTGAATATCTCTTATTGTTGGCTACTGCATTGTGAGGACTCGGTATGTTTTCAAAGACTGACACTCATCCATGCAGGTCTAGATGAAATTGGTGGTGAGTGTAACATATTAGTCTAGATCCGAGGATGAATCCCTGAATATGATTCAGTCCACTGATTCAAAGCACTTCTGTAAATGCTCCTCCGCTTTATAATAACAACAATGTCTATTTCCAAACTCCTTGCAATAAAGACCACTGTTAGGTTTGATTTTCCAACTACACTCTACACTTGTTTTCCAGCCATTAAACGCTTAGTTATAACAATACTGTTATTCTCCCCATATTGCCCTTCCCCTCCAGCCCACCCAGATTCTACAACTCAACAAAACAGGAGCAATTTACAGTGGCCAATTAATGTACCAAACCTCAAGTATTTGGAACATGGGAGGAAAACAAACCTGCATGGTCACAAGGAGAGAGTGCAAACTCCCCACTGCACTGGTGGTCAGGATTGAATCCAGATTACCAGAGCCGTGAGGCAGCTACACCATTGTGCTGCCCTCAATGTTAAAATGTGTACGTTATCACTACACAAATCATTATTTTGATGTGACTCTCACCTTTCTCTACAACCTCCCCTGATATTGAGTAAACCATTCCTTTTCCCTTTAGGTTCTTTTCCATTTGCCAAAGCACTGATTGAGCTACTGAGTGCCCCGTAGAACTCCAGCAACAGTATTTTCCATGCTATGATTTTTTTGGTGAATTTTATTCCATGACTCTTTACTGAATTACATAAAAATTATTGCGAATAAGCATGGAAAAATGCTTGAAAGTATGTGTTCTTACGGCAGTTATGTGACTATCTATTGAATGGTGAAAGGCCTTGCTAGAGTGGATGTGAATGGTGAGGAATTTCTTTAGCCAAAGAGTGGTTAATGTGCAGAATTCTTTGCCATAGGCAGCTGTGGAGGCCAAACCTTTATGTATATTTAAGGCAGAGGTCGATAGATTCTGGATTGGTCAGGGCATGAAGGGATACGGGGAGAATGCAGGAGACTGGGGCTGAGAGGAAAATTGGATTAGCCATGATGAGATGGCGGAGAAGACTTGATGGTGTAATTCTGCTCCTTTGTCTTGTGGTTTTATCTACCAGAACACATTCCTGTTGATAGTGCTTTCTCAAAAGCAGAGATCAAGTTAAAATGTGCATTGTTCCAGATCAGATTAATGCAATCTAACTTCATCACAAACATTCAACTATGCGTTCATTTAATGCAGTCTGAGAACACCAAAGATGTTTAAGTATTCACCCAGAATGGGCTTCAGCCATTATGGAAGCATTTGCTGGAATTTCCATTCACAGTCAAGAGAAAATGTGCAGATGTTGGAAATCTGAGCAACACACACACACAATGTTGGAGACACTCAGCAGGCCAGGCAGCATCTATGGACTGAAGGGTCTTGGCCCTTTCTAATGTTAACTCTTTTTTCCCTCTCCCCCCTCTCCCCCCTCTCCCCCCTCTCCCCCCGCCCCCCCAGACACTTCCGGGTCTGACTATTCCCAGCATACTTGTTATTTCATTTTTTTGTATTCAAGATAAATGTCCAGTGAATTGTTTGTCTATCATTGTGCAACCCTGTGTTGTATTGAGGAAAAGCTGCATTCTTATCGACTGACTCTGTCTCTGAAGACACCTTATTTACAGATGTCTATTATAAACCCACTGACTCTCATAGTTAATTTGGACTATACCTCTTCTCATCCTGTTACTTGTAAAGATGCCATCCCCTTCTCTCAATTCCTTGACTCCACTGCATCTGCTCTCAAGATGTGGCTTTTCATTGCAGAGAAGAAGATGTCCTCCTCCTTTAAAGAAAGGGGCTTCCTTTTCTTCACCATCAATACTGCCCTCAATTACATTACTTCCATTTCATGCACCTCTGCCCTCACTCCATCCTCTCACTACCCCCCCAGGGATAGTGTTTCTCTTCCACCTCACCAGCCTCTGCGTCCAGCACATAATTCTCTGGAACTTCCGCCATCCCCAATGGGATACCACTACCAAACACATCTTTCCCTATGCCCCTCTTTCCGCATTCCACAGGGATTGCTCCCTACGCGACTTCCTTGTCCATTTGTCCCTCCCCACTAATCTCCCTCGTGGCACTTATCTGTGCAAGCGGAACAAGTGCTACACCTGCCCCTACACCACCTCCCTCGCTATCATTCAGGGCCCCAAACAGTCCTGCCAGGTGAGGCGACACTTCGCTTGCGAGTCTGTTGGGGTCATCTACTGTGTCCAGTGCTGTCGATGTGGCCTCCTGTGTATCAGTGAGACCTGGCATAGATTGGGGAACTGCTTTGCTGAGCACCTACCAGAAAAAGTGGGATCTCCCAGTAGCCACCCATTTTAATTCCATTTCCCATTCCCATTCAGACATGTCAGTCCATGGCCTCCTCTACTGTCATGATGAGGCCATACTCAGGTTGGAGGAACTTCCGGTAATGCCCCCCCCTTCACCATTCCCCGTTTCCTTTTCCTCTCTCACCTTATCTCCTTACTTGCCCATCACCTCCCTCTGCTGCTCCTCCCTTTCTTTCTTCCTTGGCCTTCTGATTCCCCTTTCTCCAGCCCCTACATCTTTCACCAATCTTTCCAGCTCTTTACTTCACCCCTCTCCCTCCCCCCACCCCCGTGGTTTCATTTATCAACTTGAGTTGCAACCTTCCCTCCGCCCCCCGCAGCTTCTCACTCTGACTGCTCATCTATTTTTTTCAAGTCCTGATGAAGGGTCTTGGTCCAAAGCATGGACTGTACTCTTTTTCGTATATTTAGCCTGGCCTGCTGAGTTCCTCTAGTATTGTGTGTTTCACATTTAACAACTGTTCTGTATGCGTGCCATTATATTACAGAGGTAGGCTGTATTTAAAATTTCTTTGATCTTTGCCCATATTTCAACCAAGATACATCATGGTGAATCTATTCATTCATTACATTTAGCTGTACTAAAAACTTGGTAAGTTACTGTATCTGTTTGAAAAGCTTGGTTAATAAAGGGATAAAATACAGTTGCAAGAAAATAAACCAGTGAACTGTTTGCTATTATTTTGGTTTTCTGCATTAATTACTCAAAGTATGGTTTGATCTTCATCTAAGCCATCATAATAGTTTAGGTAGACAAACACAATTTATCTAAACAAGTAACACAAGCAAATGTTCTTTTCATGTCTTTATTGAACGCATTCACAGTCCAGGCTAGGAAGAGTATGTGAACCCTTGTATTTAAAACTGGTAGAACCTCCTTTAGCATCTGCTGTTTTTTAATCATGCACCTTTTTGGAAAGTTCTTGTCTCAGTTGGCCATATAACAACTATTTAATCTATTTTCACAGTTGCAATCAAGCCTGTTGCATAACTGTACCTTGTCTCCAATTCAGTGCTGCATAGATTGTGAGCACTTTAGGGGGTTTTCTGAGAAGTCATTGCAGACTTTTTCCATTATAGGGTCTAATTAATGTGATAAATAATCAGATGTTCAACTTTAATGTTAGTGAAAGGTAAACATTGCCTGGGAACAAAAGACACTGAACAATTTGTCACATCAACTTCAAAATAATCCATTTATATTAATGATTCTGACAGTAAGGCATTCCTACTATGCTGGAATATTAGCAGAGACTTTAGGCTCTGGTCTCTTGATATAGCATTCAACTTAAAAATTATTTTAAAAATTTTTCTCAGCTACCATAGATACAACAAAATTCAGTTCCTTAAGTGCATAGATTGAAGCTTTCCTATGAATAGAATTGTATGCTTCAGAACTGATTACTTATTAAGTAGAATTGGGGCATCAAGTACTGTTGTCCATTCCAAACTAAACCTTCTCAGGTTTAGTGAAGAAAATATAAGAGATCGGAAGAGTTTAAAAGCCACCATTTCAAGTAGAGTAACACACATAAAAGTTGCTGCTGAATGCAGCAGGCCAGGCAGCATCTCTAGGACGAAGGGTCTCGGCGGGAAACGTCGACTGTACCTCTTCCTAGAGATGCTGCCTGGCCTGCTGCGTTCACCAGCAACTTTGATGTGTGTTGCTTGAAATTCCAGCATCTATAGGAATTCTATAGGAAGAAGTACAGTCGACGTTTCGGGCTGCATCCTGACGAAGGGTCTCGGCCCGAAACGTCGACTGTACCTCTTCCTATAGATGCTGCCTGACCTGCTGCATTCCACCAGCATTTTGTGTGTGTTGCTTGTTATTTCAATGCATTATTTTTGAACTGGAGATAGTCTTATAGTAATACTGATAGTGTTTAGAGTCTTATTGTTACTAATCTGTCCTTTATAACCTAAGGTTCTGATCTCAAATGCCTTTTCAAATAATCCCTTCTGTGTATGTCCTTTCATGTCCTTGATATCACCTTAATTAAGTTGTGCAAAACTGGTTGTCACATTCTTTCTGTTGGCTAATCAATGTTTTATAGAGGTGTAGCATAACCCTTCTCTTCTTATCAGTTTGTGTCTGAAATGTCACAGTCTGTCTAATTTTACAAATGCTGTCATTTAAATTGCTTTTCCAGCATTCTGTTTCTATTTCATATTTTGGTTTAATTGCATCTTGCTCTTTGTAAAACAGAATTCTAATGTTCTAATGTTGTTCCAATAGATGAAGTTTTAAATGTAGGCCCATAAGTCTTCCATTCTACATATTTTGAATGTGTACGTTCTTCATTCCAAAGTGCAACATCACACAGTACTTCATTTAACGTATTTTATTAACCTGTTGATCCCCTCAGAATTGTGTAGTGTCAGTGTTTCCGCTAAGATGCGTGTGTCAGTGTGGACACATCTTTTGCTACTAGCACACAGATGAATTGAAACTGTGCGCAAAAATTGTCATCCTCTACCTCATTGGCACGTTAAGTATATTTTACAATCGTACACAATCATGTTTCCTTTTCTGGTTTCTCATGCAGACGGTGCTTGCGATGATTTGTCTGCAGATCTTACAACTGGCTTATTTATAATGTTTTTATCAAAGAAATTATTGATTTATTATGTCAAATTCCAAAGAAGCAAAGGGTGTGAAGCGCAAAAAAACTGCTAGTTCATTTAATGGGGAATGGCTTAATGGAACAGTAGAAACTGCTACACTGAAAGCTCATGAGGTCAGGAACGTGTAGCTACGAGAAATATTTATGTACAATACAGAAACTGGTGTTACTTGCGTGTATTGTCGTGATGCAAAATTTGCAAATGGAAAGAAGTGCGTGATATTTGGAAACTTGACTTTTTAAACTGTCATATAGGGAGCAAATAACATATGGACAATGTACAAAAGCTCTGGCGAGAAAATCCTTCATTACCCACTATAGGCCTGCTATGTATGTTTTGTGAGCGTGCAGATGAATGAGAGGGAAAATGGTCAAACCCAGAGGAGACCAAAGTTCTTATTGACACTGTTAAAATGAATGCCTCTATATATAAGATTCAGTGTGCACATGTCACTGGGGGAAAAAGCACAGCACAAGATTTTTTGCACACTGGTCATTACAAATTAGAGGGAAGATTGTGATTGGTCCTATTTTTGTTTCATACGTGCCTTTAGCAAAGGACCCTGGAAATCACTGATTGTTTCTCATATCTTGGAAGCTGCCTCTCCAGCTGCTGATGAAATTTCCTGTTGTCTTCTGTATTCCCCATTGTCAATGTTTTGCACAACTACATAAAACTTATGGCAGCAAGGAACCTTGCACTCCCATGTGTTTCAGAGATTTAGACTGCTTTGCAGCAAATCACCTTGAGGCACTTGATGCTACCAGTGATGTCTCTGCAAACTCTCAGATGTATATATTTAAACAGCTCTTAAACATAGTAATTGTATCCAATTCCATCACCACTTCTGGCATTGTCTCCAGATATATTGCCATAGAGAGATACAGCTGGGCATTAGGGGCCTTTCAGTCCATTGAGGCTGTATTGACTGTCAACCACCCATGTGCTCTGATCCTACTTCATTTTTCTTCCCATTGTCCCCCCATTATCATGAATTTTCCTAGATTCCACCAATCACCTATGCAGTAAGGCCAACTTACCAGCAGACCTGACTTTGTAATATGGAGAAAATTGGAGCAGCCAGAGAAAATCCACATAGTCATGGGGAGACCATGCAAACTCCACGCAGACAGGATGCTGAGATCTACTGAACTTGGGTCTCTGGGCACTGAGGCACTGCCTGTACTAGCTGCGCAAGTGTGTTTCCCACTCTGTCTCTGTATGATAGTGTGTGCCAATATCACCCCTCAGACTCCCTTCAGATCTCTTTCCCCTCGCCTTGATACTATAACCTTGTTTTTGATACCCCTGCTATGGGGAAAAGATTCTGATTACTACCTTATCCATGGCACTCATAATCTGTACTTCTGCCAGGTAAATGACCCCATCACCACCTCTTTCGTTCTTGTGATGGACTAGTCTGAAACTGCCACCTTCGGCAGACCCTTTCATTTCTGGGCATTGATTTCTCTATACCGGGTTGTGATGCAACTAGTTAGGGTACTCTCCACTGTGCATCTATAGAATTTGGTGACATTCCAAATCTAGGCAAGCTTCTAAGAAAGTAGAGGTGTTGTCATGCCTTCTTTCAGAAGCTGGTGGGGAAACTCCTCGTTGGGTCTCAACACCTCCCTCTGCAATTGAATACTGGACTTCTTAACAGTAAGGTGATGGTCAGTCCATGTAGGCAGAAATGCCTCTTGTCCCATTATGGTGAGCATTGGTGCTCAGCCTGCTGCTGTCACAGGATCCAGCTCAAACCGGGTCATCAAGTTTGCGGATGACAGAACAGTGGTTGGCCTTATCAACAACGACGAAGAGACTGAGTATAGAGAGGAAGTGGAGTGACTGGTAGTTTTGTGTGAGAAGAACAACCAAAGTTGAACGTGGAGAAGGCCAAGGAAAGTGTAGACAGACCATCCCCCTCTGTGAATACATGGCTTCTCCGTAGAGAGTTAAGTGCTCCAAGTCCTGGGAGTTCACATCATGGATTACCTCACCTGGTCACCTCCCTGAACAAGAAGGCAGAGCACTGCTCCACTTCCACTTCATAAGAAGATTAAGGCAAGTAAGTCTCTCTTCTCCTCGCCCCCCCCCCATCTGAACTGCATTTTACAGGAGCACCATGGAGAATGTTATGATGTTGCACCTCCATCTGATATGGGAGCAGTCGAACATCAGACCAGCTGAGAGGGTCATAGGGGTCTCCTGCCATCCATCAGGGACATTTATCAGGAGTGCTGCATATGCAGGGCCCTTAGTATTATTAAGGATCCCACCCATCCATCCAGGATCCTTTCTGGCTTTCTACCATCAGGCAGGAGACTGCAATGCATAAAAACAATAACAGTCAGGATGAGAAACAATTTCTTCCCCCAGGCCATTAGGCCTCTGAACTCCCTGCTGCATCGTATTTGAAGTGTCACTGGTTAATTTGCTCTAGTGTGATGTTTAAAATTAATGCACTGTAGTTTGTAACTTATGTGTGATTCATCTGTAGATTTTATCTTCCCTTGATAAGTTATCGTGTGTTGCGTATTATGTGCTTTACACCCTGGTTCGAAGAAACGTCGTCTCGTTTCTAAATACATTATTTGATTACGTATATATGTTTTATGTGACAATAAACTTGACCTTATGATGCCACTTGCATTCTGATCCCAGGAGAGATCCTCTGATATATTAACATCATGGAGCTTAAAGTTACTTAACTTCTTCACCTCTGATTCCCTAAGGAGAGCTAGCTCATGGACCTCTGACTTCTTCCTTCAGCTGTGGATGATAAGCTCTATTCACCAACATTCCTCAATACCCTACCATTTACTGGATATGTCCTAGCATCATTTGACTTGTCAAAATGCATCACTTCAGACTTGAAGGGGTTAAATTCCATTTGCCAGTGCTCCACTAAACTCTATAGCTGATCTATATCCTGCTGCAGTCTTCCTTAGCATCATCAGTTTTTGTTCCATCTGCATATTTGCTAATCATACCTCCAATAGTCACATCCAAGTCATTAATATATCACAAACGGCAAAGATCCCAGCACTGATCCTATGGTGTGTGTCAGTCACCAAGCCCCCCAAGCACCTGCACTGTGTGCTGAGCTCTGTCATGGAAAGACATTACTAAGCAGATGGAGGAAAAATTTCAAGGTATTCTCAAAGCCTTTCTGGCTTGCAAATCCCCACTTATTCCTGCTTAAAGCAGAGAAGTAGCGTTCGGGATCGACCAGGAACCAAGTCCATGCATTGGAGCTACATGGAAGCCCTTCATAAATAGTGGAAGCAGGTCACCAACTCATAAGCTGCCCCTGTGCACATCTGTTAGTTACTAGCTGCTCTGTGATGGAGTCTGTGACTCCTACATGTGTTCTGTTGGTTCTCAGTTACAGAAGTGAAAGTGGAAGCAAGTCATCTTTAACCTTGAGGGACTGCCTGAGGGCTGGAAACTGAATGAGAATGTCTCCTCCTGCACATTCATAACAAACATGGCATAATCTTCTTCTGCTCCAGACATTCTATTTTGTCTTGCAGCTCAGCTAGCAGTGACAAGTAGAGAGTATGATGCCCTTGTGTGTACACAGTATGAGGTTTTGTGCTTAGCCTCCTGCTGTACTCGCTTTAAACTTATGACTGAGTCTAAGTTTGCTGATGACACCACTGTTGTTGGCTGAATCAAAGGTGGTGGTGAATCAGCATGTAGGAGGGAGATTGAAAATCTGGTTGAATGGTGCCACAACAACCACCTCTTCCTTAATGTCATCAAAGCCAAGGAATTGATACTGGCTACAAGAGGAAGAAACCAGAACTCCATGACCCAGTCCTTATCAGGGTTTGGGAGATGGAGAGGGTCCGTAACTTTAAATTCCTTGGTGTTATCATTTCAAAGGATCTATCCTGGAACCAGCAACATAGTGCCATTACAAAGAAGGCACAACAGCGTCCCTATTTTCTCAGAAGTCTGCGCAGATTTAGCATGTCTTATAAGATGTTGTCGAAGTTCTAAAGGTGGAGAGTACACTGAGTGGTTGCATCAAAGCCTGGTATGGAAGCACCACTACCCAAGAATGGAAAAGCCTCCAAAAAATAGTCATTTCAGCCCATTCTGTCACAAGAAAATCCCTCCCCACCATTGAGCACATCTAGGAGTGTTGCCACAGGAAAGCAGCATCCAAGGACCTCCATCATCCAAGTCCTGCTCTGTTTTTGCTGCTTCCAACGGCAAGGAGGTTCAGGAGGCTTGGGTCTCACACCTCAAGGTTCAGGAACAGTTGTTACCCTTCAGCTGTCAGCCTGTTGAACCAGCGTGGTCAACTTCATTCATCTCAGCACTGAAGTGGTTCCACAACCTGCAGCCTCACTTTCAGGGACTCTACAATTAATGTGAAACCACAAGACATAGGAGCAGAATTAGGCCATTCAGCCCATTGTGTCTGTTCTGCCATTCCATCAGTGCTGATTTATTATCCCTCTCAACTCCATTCTCCTGCCTGCTCCCTGTAACCTTTGACACCATGACGACCAAGAACCTATCAACCTCTGCTTTAAATGTATAAGAGCGACTTGGGTCACCACAACCATCTGCAGCAGTGAATTCCACGGATTCACAATCCTCTGGCTAAAGAAATTTTTCCTCATGTCTTCTAAATAGACGTCCCTCTATTCTGTGGCTGTGCCCTATGACCTGAGACTCGCCCCACTATAGAAATCATCCTCTCCATATCCACTCTCTGGCCTCTCATTATTCGATGGGTTCCAATGAGATTTCCCCTCATTTTTTCTAAACTCCATCAAGTACAGGCCCAGAACAATCAAACGCTCCTCATATGTTAACCTTTCCATTTGCTAAATTTATTCTCATGAACCTCCAATGCCAGCAACTCTTAGATAAGGGGCCCTAAACTCCAATACTTCAACCGCAGTCTGACCAAGACCTTATAAAACTTCAGCATTGCATCCTTGTTGTTGTATTCCAATCCTCTCAAAGAGTGCTAGCATTCCATTTGTCTTCCTCACCACATTCTTCTGCCTCCCTCCCTTGAAGAGTGATGTGACATTTGCATTTTTCCAGTCCTCTGAAACCATTTCACAATCTAGTAATTCTTGATAGATCATTACAAATGTCTCCACATTCTTTTCAAATACTGTACCTTTTTCAGAACACTGGGGCATAGCCTATCCGGTCCAAGTGACGTATCTACCTTCAGACCTTTCAACTTCCCAAGCACATTCTCCTCAGTGCTACCAGTTACACTGACTTCTGCCCACTGCACCTCTCTAATTTCTGACATCTTTAGTATCTTCCACAGTGAAGACTGACGCAAAATACTTAAGTTTGTCTGCCAATTCTTTATCCTCCATTACCACCTCTCCAGTGACATTTTCCAGCAGTCCCAATATTCACTCTTGCTTCTCTTTTACTCTGTGTATCTGACCTTCAGACCATAAGATATTAGGAACAGAATTAGGCCATTCAGTCCAACAAATCTGCTCCACCATTCCATCATGACTGATTTATTATTCCTGTCAAACCCATTGTCTTGTCTCTTCCCCGTGACCTTTAATGCCCTGATTAATTAAAAACCTATCAATCTCCGCTTTAAATGTATCAAATGACTTTTCTTGCATAGCCATCTGTGGCAATGAATTGCACAGATTCACCACCCTCTAGCTAAAGACATTTTTCCTCATCTCTGTTCTAAATGGATGTCCCTGAATTTTGGGGCTACGCCCTCTGGTCCTAGATTCCTCCACTATAGGAAACATTTGTTTCATATCAACTCCATCTGGGCCTTACAATAGATTTCAATGAGATCCCCCCCTTAGTCTTCTAAACTCCAGCAAAAACAGGCCCAGAGCCATCAAACACTCCTCATGTGTTAACTCTTTCATTACTGGGGTCATACTCATGAACCTCTGGTGCCTCTCCAATGCCAGCATATCTTCTTGGATAAGGGGTGCTTATCTTTTTAGATAAGGGGTGCCAAAACTGCTTGCTCCTTGGCTTTGGTGACATTGGGTGAGAGGTGGTTGTTGTGGCACCATTCACCAGATTTTCAATCTTCCTCCTAAATGCTGATTTGTCACCACCTTTGATTCGGTCAACACAAGTCCAAGTGTGAAATGATCTCTGTCTGCTCACTCTTCCTTTTGAGAATATTCTATAACTGCTCTGAGACACCCTAGCAGCTGGGATGCAACACACCAACCTGGCGTCTCTTTCCAGGCCACATAATTTTCTGTCCATCTCCCTATAGAGTTTCCTATCACTATAGCTCTACCCAACTTGACCCTTCCCTGTTGCGCCTCAGAGCTAGCCACATTACCTCTGGCCTGGCTTCTGTTGCTATGTCCTAATGGGCAATTTCCTCAGCAGTATCCAAATGGATATACTTGTGTGGAGTGGCCACAGGAGAACACTGCACTAACTGCTTACTCCCCTTGTGGTGGTCACCCATTCATCTGAAACCTGCATCTGGTGTGACTACCTCAGTAAAAGTCTTATCCAAGAGGTTTTCAGCCTCCCAGAAGGTCCCAAGTGCATGCAGTTGCAGCTCTGGTTCCTTGACCTTGTCAGTAGGAGCAGAAGTTGGGTGCAACTTGTAGATGTAGTTAGGTACCCTGGAATCCCACATTTTACAGCAGGAGCATTCCACTGCCTAAACTACTATCCTGCCAACACTTGTTATTGTCTCTAACTTCTTGAGCTTAAGTTCTAAATCAATTAAATGATTGCAAATGACTCAGCCCCCTGAGCCTCCGTCTGTTTTCGTCGAAGCCTGTTGAGCCAAAGCCTGACCACTCTTAATACTGGCCTATTCCAATAATGGGCAGTCTGCTTACATCTTGTTTTTTTTTATTGGCCCTTGCTAAGTTATAATAACTCAAGCAATCTCCTGCTTGGCAGACAAGTCCCAATAAGCTTCGTTCATTTTTTATACCTGGCACATAAAGTGCACAAGGAACTGTCGTCAACTCATGTCCTCGGCATTATTTATTTGTTTATGTTTGTATTGTTTATGTATTTGCACATTGGTTGTTTGTCAGTCTTTGCATCGATTCCATTGCATTTCTTTGTTCTATTGTGAATACCTGCAAACAAAAATGGATCTGAGTAGTATGTGGTGACATATATGTACTTTGATAATAAATTTACTTTAAACTTGCTCTCTTGCTGAACCAATGAGTATGGTTTTCACTCAGCCACACTATCTGTCACATTTCTAATCGATCGTCACCATGAAGTCAACAAAATGTAGCCTGCTACTGCATACTCCACCGTATCATTGCAACCTTTATCTATACTGATTTGCATATCTAGCTTCAGTTTTGCAAAAGCTCTCCTTGCTATTGTTTCCTGTTCAGCCTTAGGTTGTAAAGTATCTAACTGCCGCCCTGCTGTTCCTATTTTGGATTCTGTTATGTGACTGTAAACTTGTTTTCTGCTCTTCCTAACCACCCTTGAACCTTGATGATCCCTGCCCTTGATAACGCACTGTGGTCTTTGTGCTTCTTACCCCAGTAATTTATTTTAGTTCTGTGTATCTCCCAATCCTTCTGCTCCATTGTTACCAGTTGTTGTGCCCACTGCTAGGGTCATATCACCACTAACCAAATCCTCCTTACTAAAAGCATTCTTTTATTCAGTCCCCATATGAAGTCTTTGATTATGCTTAAGGCTTTTCCAGTATCTCTTTTTCATTGCCCATCTCTTGTCCTTTTCCAAAAAATATTCGAAAGGTGTAGCTGCTCCTCTTAATGCTTGAGGATTATGTAAGTTTTCACAGTGCCCTTTTTTAATATAAGGTTATTGTTATTTTTATTTTGTATACTTGGCTCTTCAGGATAAGTTTACTTTCATTTTTATTTTAGTTACATTAAGAAGTCAATAGACAATAGTTGCAGGAGTAGGCCATTCAGCCCTTCAAGCCAGCACCGCCATTCACTGTGATCATGGCTGATCATCCACAATCAGTACCCTTTTCCTGCCTTCTCCCCATATCCCTTGACTCAGCAATCATTAAGAGCTCTATCTAACTCTTTCTTGAAAGCATCCAGAGAATTGGCCTCCACTGCCTTCTGAGGCAGAGCATTCCACAGATCCACAACTCTCTGAGTGAAAAAGTTTTTGCTCAACTCTGTTCTAAATGGCCTACCCCTTATTCTCAAATTGTGGTCTCTGGTTCTGGACTCCCCAAACATCGGGAACATGTTTCCTGCCTCTGGCGTGTTGGGTATGGAAGCATCAATGCCCTTGAATGGAAAATCCTACAAACAAAATAGTGGATGCAGCTTGGTCCATTACGACTAAAACCCTCCCCACCACTGTCTACATGAGGCGTTGTTTCAGGAAAGCAGCATCCATCATCCGAGATCCCCACCACCGAAACTAGGCTCTCTTCTTGCTGTTGCCTTCAGGAGGAAGTTACAGGAGCTTCTGTTCTCACCACCAGGGACAGTTACTTCTGCACAACCATCAGGCTCCTGAACCAAAGAGGATCGTTACACTCAATTTCACATGTCCTGTCATTGAAGTGTTTCCTCAACCTGTGGACTCTTCACCTCATGTTTTTGATGTTTATTGCTTATTTATTATTATTATTATTATTTCTTTTTTGTTGTCTTTTGCACACTGGCTGAATGCCTGAGTTAGTGTGGTCTTTCATGATTTTTTTATGGATTTATTAAGTATGACTGCAAGAAAATGAATCTCAGGATTGAATATGGTGTCATTTATGTACTTTGATAATAAATGTACTTTGAAAGGTAACTTGGATGGTTTAATTTGCTTTGTTCCAAAGTGTGGTATACCGGCCAAGTACAGTTTCTCACTATTGTTTTAATTCTTATTAAAATGATCTGTAGAATATACGCTGTCTGTATGTCATGAGCTGAGATTGCATTGAAAGTTTGTTTCCTTCTGCTTTTGAGACCATATATTCAAGACCCTATTTTAAGATATTCAGCAAAACAGGCTTTGAAAGAGGAGGAAGTTCATAATGTTTGGTGCCTCTAGTTTTAGCTGCAGTTCATGTCCCATTGATCTGACTTTTTTTTCCTCTCTTCCAGTGGCCATGCTTCAGCAGCGACTAAAGGAGTTGGAGCAGGAAAAGGCTGATTACATGCGCAGGAAAGAACAGCTGGAATTAGAATTCAATCAGAAGAGAGCCAAATTCAAGGAGCTATATCTCGCTAAAGAAGGTATTCTTATTTGGCTGTGAATTCAGGGCTGTCAGAAAAGAACTTTAAATGGTAGTGAAGTGAAACAAGTTACTTTTAAGTCTGTGCTATAGTTAGCTGTGTAAAATCAAACCTTACAGCTGATGATGAGAATCTAGGAGAAAGCAGAGGTGCAAATACAATTAGAAAGGTTAAGTATCTATATTGTTGTCAGTTGTATAGCTTTGGCAGAGGAATAGCTTGCAGGTAAATTTCTTTTTCACCTGAGTATGATATGAAAGCCTGCTAAATTCTGGTGTGCAAGAATGGTCGTTTAGTTAGATTGATTGGTCTCACCTTTTGCACTGATTGCACTGCTGGCTGGTTGATGTATAATGTTATAAGTAATAATTCCACAATGGGAACTTGCTATTTCATCTTTCAGAGGTTAATTTTACCATATAACAAACCATATAACCATATAACAATTACAGCACAGAAACAGGCCATCTCGGCCCTTCTGGTCCGTGCCGAACTCTTACTCTCTCCTAGTCCCACCAACCTGCACTCAGCCCATAACCTTCCACTCCTTTCCTGTCCATATATCTATCCAATTTAACTTTAAATGACAACATCGAACCTGCCTCAACCACTTCTGGTGGAAGCTCGTTCCACACAGCTACCACTCTCTGAGTAAAGAAAATAATCTGCAGACGCTGTGATCAAAGCAACACTTTCAGTACGCTGGATGAACTCAGCAGGTCGGGCAGCATCAGTTAGAAACGATGAGTCGACGTTTCACGCTGGAACCCTTCGTCAGGACTGAAGAATGAAAGTTGGGGAAGGATTTGAAGAATGCTTGTAGGGTCAGTTGATAGACCAGTAATTTGAAAGACAAAGGGGTGGGGGAGGGGAAGCATTGACGTCACAGCCCTGAAAACAATGGGTGGTAGAAGAAGGAGGCGGAACCATGAGGGAGCTGGGGGAGGGAGTAGAGTGAAATAGGGATAGAGGAAGGGAGGGGGAGGGAATTACCAGAAGTTGGAGAATTCTGTGTTCATACTAAGGGGCTGGAAACTACCTAGACAGTATATGAGGTGTTATGCCTCATCATGGCAGTACAGGAGGCCATGTATGGACATATTTGAATGGGAGTGGGAAGCAGAGTTGAAGTGGGTGGCTACCAGGCGATCCTGTCTGTTGTGGCGGACGGAGTGGAGGTGCTGGATGAAGCGGTCTCCCAATCTGCGTCAGGTTTCACCGATGTAGAGGAGGCCGCACCGGATGCAATAGATGACCCTAGTAGACTCACAAGTGAAGTGTTGCCTCACCTGGAAGGACTGAGGAGAACAAGTGTTGCTCTGAGTAAAGAAGTTCCCCCTCATGTTACCCCAAAACTTTTGCCCTTTAACTCTCAACTCATGTCCTCTTGTTTGAATCTCCCCCACTCTCAATGGAAAAGGCCTAACCAAGTCAACTCTGTCAATCCCCCTCATAATTTTAAGCACCTCTATCAAGTCCCTCCTCAACCTTCTGCGCTCCAAAGAATAAAGACCTAACTTGTTCAACCTTTCTCTGTAACTTAGGAGATGAAACCCAGGCAACATTTTAGTAAACCTTCTCTGTACTCTCTCAATTTTATTGACATCTTTCCTATAATTTGGTGACCAGAACTGTACACAATACTCCAAATTTGGCCTTACCAATGCCTTATACAATTTCAATATTACATCCCAACTCCTATACTCAATGCTCTGATTAATAAAGGCCAGCATACCAAAAGCTTTCTTCACCACCCTATCCACATGAGATTCCACCTTCAGGGAACTATGCACTATTATTCCTAGATCCTTCTGTTCTACAGCATTCTTTAATGCCCTACCATTTACCATGTATGTCCTATTTTGATTAGTCCTACCAAAATGTAGCACCTCACATTTTTCAGCATTAAACTCCATCTGCCATCTTTCAACCCACTCTTCTAACTGTCCTAAATCTCTCTGCAAGCTTTGAAAACCTACCTCATCATCCACAACACCACCTATCTTAGTATCATCTGCATACTTACTAATCCAATTTACCACCCCATCATCCAGATCATTAATATATATGACAAACAACATTGGACCCAGTACAGATCCCTGAGGCACACCGCTACACACCGTCCTCCAATCTGACACACAGTTATTCACCGCTATTCTCTGGCGTCTCCCATCTAGCCACTGCTGAATCCATTTTACTACTTCCATATTAATGCCTAACAATTGAACTTTCCTAACTAACCTTCCGTGTGGAATCTTGTCAAAAGCCTTACTGAAGTCCATATAGACAACATCCACCGCTTTACCCTCGTCAGCTTTCTTAGTAACCTCATCAAAAAATTCAATAAGATTTGTCAGACATGACCTTCCATGCACAAATCCATGTTGACTGTTCCTAATCAGACCCTGTCTATTCAGATAATTATATATACAATCTCTAAGAATACTTTTCATCAATTTACCCACCACTGACGTCAAACTCACAGGCCGATAATTGCTAGGTTTACTCTTAGAACCCTTTTTAAACAATGGAACCACATGAGCAATACGCCAATCCTTCGGCACCATCTCCATTTCTAATGACATTTGAAATATTTCTGTCAGAGCCCCTGCTATTTCTACACTAACTTCCCTCAAGGTCCTAGGGAATATCTTGTCCGGACCCGGAGACTTATCCACTTTTATATTCCTTAAAAGTGCCAGTACTACTTCTTTAATCGTCATACTTTCCATAACTACCCTTCTTGTTTCCTTTACCTTACACCATTCAATATCCTTCTCCTTAGTGAATATCGAAGAAAAGAAATTGTTCAAAACCTCCCCCATCTCTTTTGGCTCCACGCATAGCCGTCCACTCTGATTCTCCAATTTTATCCCTCACTATCCTTTTGCCACTAACATAACTGTAAAAACCCTTTGGATTTATTTTCATCTTACTTGCCAAAGCAGCCTCGTATCTTCTTTTAGCTTTTCTAATTTCTTTCTTAAGATTCTTTTTACATTCTTTATATTCCTCGAGCACCTCATTAACTCCAAGCTGCCTATATTTATTGTAGATCCCTCTTTTTTTCCGAACCAAGTTTCCTATATCCCTTGAAAACCATGGCTCTCTCAAGCTTTTAACCTTTCCTTTCAACCTAACAGGAACATAAAGATCCTGAACCCTCAAAATTTCACCTTTAAATGACCTCCATTTCTCTATTACATCCTTCCCATAAAACAAATTGTCCCAATCCACTCTTTCTAAATCCTTTCGCATCTCCTCAAAGTTAGCCTTTCTCCAATAGAGGGCTATGGGTAACCCTAGGTAATTTCTAAGGTAAGGACATGTTTGGCACAGCTTTGTGGGCCAAAGGGCCTGTATTGTGCTGTAGGTTTTCTACGTTGGTTGAGGAATGATCATTGGGTGTGTGTCTTTGTAGAAAATCCACCTGCTTCTCTTACAATTAATCACTGAGGGATGCCAAGAAGTTCTCTGTTTAACATCATATTCTAAAGGTGTTCCTCTTTGCATCCACTACTATGTTGAGTGTAAGACTGTGTTGTCTTAGAACAGTACTGTCACTGAAGCACAATGTAACCAGGTAAGTGGATGAGTTTATTCCCTGTAAGTACTGATTTTCCACAAACTCTGCAAGTATCAAACTTTGTTCAGAATTAAGCTGCTAACCACATTGGAATTGTGAACTTTGATATCATACGGTTATCTGGATACCTAAGCAGTTCTAATTGTCAGTTTTATATTAGCATCACTATCTGTTTAAATCACACAGATCCTGTTGCATTCAGTTTACTAACAGAATTAATGTAAAATTACCTCCTGGATCCTTTCAGAATTGAGCACTGTGGGAGCTATTGAAGTCATGAGCTTTGTGTTTTGTTTAAATTAGTTGTTTTGGTGTTTTTATTTCCAGAAGAGCTGAAGCGACAGAATGTTGCATTACAGTCAGCAGAAGGTGATGTAACTCGACTGCAGGTCCAGCTCATGGAGGCAAATGCTGACATGGAGAATATAAAAGCAGTAGCTGCAGTGTCTGAGACGACCAAACAGGAGGCAATTGATGATGTGAAAAAGCAATGGCAGGAGGAAGTTGCTTCAATGCAAGCGATAATGAAAGGTAATGAGCAAAGTTATAATACGTTTATTCTTGAAGGTTTAGTTTTTGTCCTGAATTTATTTAATGAGGGTCACCTCCTTATTTGAACCATAAAGAAAACTAAAACTTTTGTTTGATTTATTCTTTTCAGAAGTTCCTTCTGTAGGTATCTAGAAAGGTAAAGATTGGAAAAGGTTAATAAGGACTCGTTATACATAGGAGAAATTAAACCAATACTTTGTCCATCTACACGGAAAAAGGTACTTAATACATCCCAGGAATTGTGGAGTGAAAATGAGGAGCTGAAGGAAATTAGAATTAGTGGGGAAAAAAAAGTAGTGGAGAAATTAGAGGGACTGAAATCTAGTATTCCTTGGCTTGATGACCTGCATCCCAGCATTTTAACAGAGATAGCTATGAAAACACTGGTTTATCATCCTCCAAACTTGCATAAATTATAGATTGATAGCAAATATAGTGTACTAAAAGTGTGGAAAGTTAGAACCAAGAACTACGGGCAGGGTTGAAACAAAGCATGAGTGGTGGAGAAAATGCAATAATTTATTATTAAGGAACATAGAACATAGAAATCTACAGCACATTACACGCCCTTCGGCCCATAATGTTATGCTGACCATGTAACCTACTCTAGAAACTACCTAGAGTTTCCCTAGCACATAGCTCTCTATTTTTCTAAGCTCCATGTACCTATTTAAGAGGCTCTTAAAAGACCCTATTGTATCTGCTTCCACCACTGCTGCTGGCAGTGCAAATGGTAACATAATATTTGATTAGGCGTTTGACAGCTCTGGGTCTGTACTCGCTGGAGTTTAGAAGAATGAGGGGTGGGGGGAGTCTCATTGAAACCAACGGGATATTGAAAGGCCTAGGTAGAGTGGATGTGTAGGGTATGTTTCAGCTTGTGGGAGAGTAGGACCAGAGGACGCAACCGTAGAGTGGAAGGATGTCCCTTCAGAACAGAGATGAGGAACACTTTATTCAGGCAGAGGATAGTGAATCTGTGGAATTTATTGCCATAGATAACTGTGGAGGCCAAGTCAACGAGTATATTTAAAGCAGAGGTTCATAGGTTCTTCATTGGTAAAGGCATCAAAGGTTATGGGGGAGAAGAAGCAGAAGAATGGCAGTTAGAAAAAAATCAGTTATGTATAAATGGCAAAGCATACTCGATGGGCTGATTGGCCTAATCTGTTCCTATGTTTTATGGTCTTGTGAACAACAGAAAATCCTAATGAACGCAGCATAAGGAATAAGGTGGATGATCTTGTTGTACAGCTACAGATTGGCAGGTATGATACTGTGGTCATCATTGAGACGTGGCTAAAGGATGCATGTCTCTGGGAGCTGAACGTCCAAGGGAAGGATAAGAAGGTAGGCAGAGGGGGAGGCGTGGCTTTATTGGTAAGAAATGATATTAAATCATTAGAAAGAGGTGATATAGGATCAGAAGGTGCAGAATCTTTATGGGTTGAGCTAAGAAATCGGAGGGGTAAAAGGACCCTGATGGCAGTTATTTATAGGCCTCCAAACAGCTGCAGTGATGTGGACTACAAATTACAACAGGAAATAGAAAAGGCTTGTCAGAAGGGCAGTGTTCTGATAATTGTGGGGGATTTTAACACGCGAGTGGATTGGGAAAATCAGGTCCCACTGGATCTCGAGAGAGGATTTGTAGAATGTCTGCGAGATGGCTTTTTAGAACAGCTTGTTGTTGAGCCCA
Organism: Mobula hypostoma; assembly: GCF_963921235.1. Classification (NCBI taxonomy): domain Eukaryota; kingdom Metazoa; phylum Chordata; class Chondrichthyes; order Myliobatiformes; family Myliobatidae; genus Mobula; species Mobula hypostoma. The sequence goes on along the minus strand of NC_086119.1, from coordinate 53,172,622 downwards.
CAAGGGGATCGGCTGTACTGGGTTGGGTATTGTGTAGTGAACCGGAGATGATTAGAGAGATTGAGGTGAAGGAACCCTTAGAAGGCAGTGATCATAACGTGATTGAGTTCACTGTGAAATTTGAAAAAAAGAAGCCGAAATCTGATGTGTTGGTATTTCAGTGGAGTAAAGGAAATTACAGTGGCATGAAAGAGGAACTGGCCAAAGTTGACTGGAAAGGGACACTGGCGGGAAAGACAGCAGAGCAGCAGTGGCTGGAGTTTATGCGAGAAGTGAGGAAGGTGCAAGACAGGTATATTCCAAAAAAGAAAAAATTTTTGAATGGAAAAAGGATGCAACTGTGTTTGACAAGAGAAGTCAAAGCCAAACTTAAAGGAAAGGAGAGGGCATACAAGGAAGCAAAAATTAGTGGGAAGACAGAGGATTGGGAAGTTTTTAAAACCTTACAAAAGGAAACTAAGAAGGTCATTAAGAGGGAAAAGATTAACTATGAAAGGAAGCTAGCAAATAATATCAAAGAGGATACTAAAAGCTTTTTCAAGTATATAAAGAGTAAAAGACAGGTGAGAGTAGATATAGGACCAATAGAAAATGATGCTGGAGAAATTGTAGTGAGAGATAGGGAGATGGTGGAGGAACTGCACGAGTATTTTGCATCAGTCTTCACTGAGGAAGACATCAGCAGTATACCGGGCACAGAAGGGTGGCAGGGAAGAGAAGTGTGCGCAGTCACAATTACGACAGAGAAAGTACTCAGGAAGCTGAATAGTCTAAAGGTAGATAAATCTCCCAGACTAGATGGAATGTACCCTCGTGTTCTGAAGGAAGTAGCTGTGGAGATTACGGAGGCATTAGCGATGATCTTTCAAAAGTCGATAGATTCTGGCATGGTTCCGGAGGACTGGAAGATTGCAAATGTCACTCCACTATTTAAGAAGAGGGCAAGGAAGCAAAAAGGAAATTATAGACCTGTTAGCTAGACATCGGTGGTTGGGAAGTTATTGGAGTCGATTGTCAAGGATGAGGTTACAGAGTACCTGAAGGCATATGACGAGATAGGCAGAACTCAGCATGGATTCCTTAAAGGAAAATCCTGCCTGACAAACCTATTACAATCTTTTGAGGAAATTACAAGTAGGCTGGACAAGAGAGATGCAGTGGATGTTGTATATTTGGATTTTCAGAAGGCCTTTGACAAGGTGCCACACATGAGGCTAGTTAACAAGATAAGAGCCCATGGAATTACGGGAAAGTTACATACGTGGATAGAGCGTTGGCTGATTGGCAGGAAACAGAGTGGGAATAAAGGGATCCTATTCTGGTTGGCTGCTGGTTACCAGTGGTGTTCCACAGGGGTCCATGTTGGGGCCGCTTCTTTTTACATTGTACATCAACGATTTGGATTATGGAATAGATGGCTTTGTGGCTAAGTTTACTGACGATACGAAGATAGGTGGAAGGGCCGGTAGTGCTGAGGAAACGGAGAGTCTGCAGAGAGACTTAGATAGAATGGAAGAATGGGCAAAGAAGTGGTAAATGAAATACAATGTTGGAAAGTGTATGGTTATGCACTTTGGCAGAAGAAATAAACGGGCAGACTATTATTTAAATGGGGAAATAATTCAAAGTTCTGAGATGCAATGGAACTTGGGAGTCCTCGTACAGAATACCCTTAAAGTTAACCTCCAGGTTGAATCAGTGGTGAAGAAGGCGAATGCAATGTTGGCATTCATTTCTAGAGGAATAGAGTATAGGAGCAGGGATGTGATGCTGAGGCTCTATAAGGCGCTGGTAAGACCTCACTTGGAGTACTGTGGGCAGTTTTGGTCTCCTTATTTAAGAAAGGATGTGCTGACATTGGAGAGGGTACAGAGAAGATTCACTAGAATGATTCCGGGAATGAGAGGGTTAACATATGAGGAACGTTTGTCCGCTCTTGGACTGTATTCCTTGGAGTTTAGAAGAATGAGGGGAGACCTCAGAAACATTTCGAATGTTTAAAGGCGTGGACAGAGTGGATGTGGCAAAGTTGTTTCCCCATGATGGCGGAAGTCTAGTACGAGAGGGCATGACTTAAGGATTGAAGGGCGCCCATTCAGAACAGAAATGTGAAGAAATTTTTTTAGTCAGAGGGTGGTGAATCTATGGAACTTGTTGCCACGAGCAACAGTGGAAGCCAAGTCATTGGGTGTATTTAAGGCAGAGATTGATAGGTATCTGAGTAGCCAGGGCATCAAGGTTATGGTGAGAAGGCGGGGGAGTGGGACTAAATGGGAGAGGGACTAAATGGGAGAATGGATCAGCTCATGATAAAATGGTGGAGCAGACTCGATGGGCCGAATGGCCGACTTCTGCTCCTTTGTCTTATGGTCTAATGGTGTGCTGGTGCTAGATTAACTGATTACATTGTGACTGATGTAGATGGCTGGTAGGAGAATCAAGAGGTAGTTAGTGGGCGTGTAAGAGGATCCATTACAAGAAATTAAGAGAGGGAATGTGTCTGCCGGAAGAGTTGACCCAACCTCAACAGACGGAATGGCCTCGAGTCATTAGGAAGTGCAGAACATGAGAAAATAGTAATAGAACTGGGCCAATAAATCTTTCTGGATTCATGAAAAGAAAATCACGTTGAACATTCATTTTTTTTGAGGGTGTATCAATGGAAGAGATTGGGTTTTAGAAGGCTTTTGATAGGATGTCATGCAGTAGGTTTAATTGATATATGTGTGTCGGGCATTATATGCTGATGTTGATTGGCAGTCACTTTGCAGACAAAAGGAATTGCAATAAATGTATAACTTTCAGATTTGGACATTAAAACTAGTGGACGCAGCAGGAATTGGTAGCTGTTCACAATTTGATTCGTACAATTAGACTGCACAGAACCAGGCACTTTGGCTCCACTCATCCATGCTGACCAAGTTGCCTGCTCAGGCAAGCCCCATTTAAGTGCATTTGGCCTGCATCTCTCTAAACCTTTCTATCCACACAGCTTGTTACATATACTCACCATCCTCTCTGATAAGAGTCCCCTCAGATCCTTGTTAACTCTTTCCCCTCTCACCTTTGCCTTCTTGATTTTGACTAATCTACCTTGGGAGAAAGATGGTGAGCATTCACTTTGTCAGGATGTTTACATACCTCCCATAAGGTCACCCAACAAATGTGACCTTGCCAATACATGATGTCCCAACTCTTGTCGTAACCCACAAAGACAAGCATGCCATGCAGTTTCACTGCATTGTGTTGCTGCTTTCAGGAAATTATATACTTGGACCCCTTGGTCTCACTGTTCTACTATACTTCCCATGATACTCCCATTAACTCTATAAATTTACAGAGTAGTTGACATTTAGAACATGCTGCCAGTGGAGGTAGTGGAACTGGATACATCAGAGGCATTGAGGCAGACACTTAAACAGACAAGGCATAAAAAAGATATTGTCCTAATAAAGGCAGATGGCAATAGTGTAGATGGCCAAAACAGTTTGGCCTGGAAGTGGTGGCCTGAGAGTTGCATGACCTCAGCATTTGAGATATTGGAGAATTTACGTATGGTTGGTTTGGAGTGTATTTAGTATATGGCAGATGAATATTTGATGTTTTCAAAAACTTGCTATGTGGAAATGCAGTAATAGAAATCAAGCTCAAAATGCAAGAAGGTTGGGAGTGTAATTCTCCTAGCTACAGGATACTTGGGAAAATGGGAAAGAAGAGTGGCATGGTAGTGTCGGGGTTAGCGTTGCACTATTACAGTGCCTGTGGCCCAGGTGTAATTCTCATCATTGCCCGTAAGCAGTTTGTATGTTCTCTTCTGGGTGGGTTCCTATGGGTGCTCAGGATTCCTCTCACATCCCAAAGATGTATAGGTTAGTAGGTTAGTTAGTCTCATGGGTGTAATTGGGCCAGAAGGGCCTGTTGCCATACCGTATCTATAATTTAAAAAAATAAAATAAACCAAATATATGAAATGCAGCTTTGCATTTGAAATGGCAGAACAATCACAAAGATTGTATGTGGTAAATAAAGGTGGCAAAGAATGATGTCATATCAGCAGTTTGAATCCTGTTTAAATATGAGGACAGTGCCAGAGCCCAGGAGAACTGCATTGATTTCAAATATAGACCGGTGTTTATAAAAGCTAAGCAATATGAACCTGGCAGCTGTGACCCAATCATATGACCATCAATGGTGGTATGGGTGAGGTGGGCTGTATACTTCTACAATTCTGCATTTGGAAAAGACAGTGGACAAAAATTGTAAAAAGAGGATGTGAAAACAGGATGTCCATGTCTATTCCTCCATTTCTCATGGGCTATTTGATCCACTGCCTCAGGGCTTTTTGCACAGTTTTTCTTCAATCTGCAGTGGCATGCAAAAGTTTGGGCACCCCTGGTCAAAATTTCTGTTACTATGAATAGCTAAGCGAGTAAAAGATGACCTGATTTCCAAAAGGCATAAAGTAAAGATGACACATGTCTTTAATACTTTAAGCAAGGTTACTTTATTTCCATCTTTTACAGTTTCAAAGTAGCAAGAAAGGAAAAGGGCCCAAAACAAAAGCTTGGGCACCCTGCATGGTCAGTACTTAGTAACACCACCTTTGGCAAGTATCACAGCTTGTAAATGCGTTCTGTAGCCAGCTAAGAGTCTTTCAAGTCAAGTCGCTTTTTATTGTCATTTCGACCATAAACTGCTGGTACAGTGCACAGTAAAAATGAAACAACGTTCCTCCAGGACCATGATGCTACATGAAACAACACAAAACTACACTAGACTACAGACCTACACAGGACTACATAAAGCGCACAAAACAGTGCAGGGCAGTACAAATACGTAATAGACAAGACAATAGGCACAGTAGAGGACAAATTACAATATAACAAATGATGTGGATGTCAGTCTAGTCTCTGGGTATTGAGGAGTCTGATGTCTTGGGGGAAGAAACTGTTGCCCAGTCTGGTTGTGAGAGCCCGAATGCTTCAGTACCTTTTGCCAGATGGCAGGAGGGAGAAGAGTTTGTATGAGGGGTGCGTGGGGTCCTTCACAATACTGTTGGCTTTACGGGTGCAGCGTATAGTGTAAATGTCTGTAATGGCGGGAAGAGAGACCCCGATGATCTTCTCAGCTGACCTCACTATCCACTGCAGGGTTTTGCGATCCAAGACGGTGCAATTCCCGAACCAGGCAGTGATGCAGCTGCTCAGGATGCTCTCAATACAACCTCTGTAGAATGTGGTGAGGATGGGGGGGTGGGAGATGGACTTTTCTCGGCCTTTGCAGAAAGTAGAGACGCTGCTGGGCTTTCTTGGCTGTGGAGCTGGTGTTGAGGGACCAGGTGAGATTCTCCGCCAGGTGAACACCAAGAAACTTGGTGTTCTTAACGATCTGAAAGGAGGAGCGTTCAGTGGAGAGTGGTCACTCCGTGCTTTCCTGAAGTCAACAACCATCTCTTTTGTTTTGTTCACATTCAGAGGCAAGTTGTTGGCTCTGCATCAGTCCGTTAGCCGCTGCACCTCCTCTCTGTGTGCTGACTCATCGTTCTTGCTGATGAGACCCACCACGGTCGTGTCATCGGTGAACTTGATGTGATTCGAGCTGTGTATTGCTGCACAGTCATGGGTCAGCAGAGTGAACAGCAGTGGACTGAGCACACAGCCCTGGGGGGCCCCCGTGCTCAGTGTGATGGTGTTGGAGATGTTGCTCCCAATCCGGACTGACTGAGGTCTCCCAGTCAGGAAGTCAAGGATCCTGTTGCAGAGGGAGGTGTTCAGGCCCAGCAGTTTCAGCTTTCCAGTCAGGTGCTGAGGAATGATTGTGTTGAATGCTGAACTGAAGTCTATGAATAGCATTCGAACATGTATGTCTTTTTTGTCCAGGTGGGTGAGGGCCTGGTGGAAGGTGGTCATGATGGCGTCGTTTGTTGAGTGGTTGGGACGATATGTGAACTGCAGGGGGTCCAATGAGGGGGGCAGCAGGGTCTTGACGTGCCTCATGATGAACCTCTCGAAACACTTGTTCTTGTTTGGGGGATTTTCGCCCATTCTTCCTTACAAAAGGCTTCTAGTTCTATGAGATTCTTGGGCTACCTTGCATGCACTGCTCTTTTGAGGTCTATCCACAGATTTTCGATGCTGTTTAGGTCAGGGGACTGTGAGGACCATGGCAAAACCTTCAGCTTGTGCCTCTTGAGGTAGTCCATTGTGGATTTTTGAGGTGTGTTTAGGATCATTATCCTGTTGTAGAAGCCATCCTCTTTTCATCTTCAGCTTTTTCATGAAATTCTGCACCCTTTTTCTCCGAACATACCTTTGCTCATTGTGGCCAAAAAGTTCTATTTTAACCTCATCAGTCCACAGGGCTTGTTTTTAAAATGCATCAGGCTTGTTTAGATGTTCCTTTGCAAACTTCTGATGCTGAATTTTGTGTTGAGGACGCAGGAAAGGTTTTCTCCTGATGACTCTTCCATATTTGTGCAGGTGTCGCTGCACAGTAGAACAGGGCACCACCACTCCAGAGTTTGCTAAGTCTTCCTGTAGGTCTTTTGCAGTCAAAAGGGGGTTTTTATTTCCCTTTCTAGGAATCCTATGAGCAGTTCTCTCGGAAAGTTTTCTTGGTCTTCCAGACCTCAACTTGACCTCTACCATTCCTGTTAACTGCCATTTCTTAGTTACATTACAGGCTGAGGAAACGGCTACGTAAAAACGCTTTGCTATCTTCTTATAGCCTTCTCCTGCTTTGTGGCCATCATTTATTTTAATTTTCAGAGTGGTAGGCAGCTGCTTAGAGGAGCCCATGGCTACTGATTGTTGGGACAAGGTTTGAGGAGTCAGGGTATTTATAAAACTTTGAAATTTGTATCACCTGGCCTTTCCTAATGATGACTGTGAACAAGCCATAGCCCTAACAAGCTAATTAAGGTCTGAGACCTTGGTAAAAGTTATCTGAGAGCTCAAATCTCTTGGGGTGCCCAAACTTTTGCATGGTGCTCCTTTCCTTTTTTTCCACTCTAAAATTGTACAAAACAAAAATAATACACTAATCTTGCTTAAAATGTTGAAAAGAATGTTTCATCTTTAACTTTATGACTTTTGGAGATCAGTTCATCTTCTACTCACTTAACTATTCACAGTAACAGAGATTTTGACCAGGGGTGCCCAACTTTTGCATGCCACTGTATAATGGGGTAAGTTTTTCAGGAGTGTCATTAATTATGTTAAATTTATCTATTTCTGCTTTTAAAGTATATTTAAGAAGGCTTTCATTGAAAACACTTTCTGTTTCCTGTTTAAACAAGAAAATTCTAACAGGAGTCTTTTATTGTATGTTCTAAACTTCTACAGAGACACTGAGAGAATATGAGATTCAGTTTCATCACCGTCTAGAGCAAGAACGCTCACAGTGGGCACAGTATAAGGAAGCAGTGGAACGTGAGTTGACTGATCTAAGGAGACGTTTGTCCGAAGGACAAGGAGAAAACAACCTAGAAAATGAAATGAAAAAAGTGAGTATGCTGATTTGTATGCAGTGATAGATCTTGAATCTATCTTGAAAGATTTTATGGTGGTTGGTGATACTGAGCATCAACTATGATGGGATATTTTGACTGCAATTAGCTCTATTATGAAGGCAATAACCAATGTATGAAAAGTTCTTTCAGTTAAATATCTTCCAAATTGTTTGTACACTTTATTAGGCAGTCATTCCTGCTTTCTTGCATTTTCACCCTAGGCTCAGGAAGATGCTGAGAAGTTGCGATCAGTGGTGATGCCCATGGAGAAGGAAATAGGAGCCCTCAAAGAAAAGCTGTCAACAGCTGAAGAAAAGGTTAAAGAATTAGAAGCCTCAAAGGTGAGCTCTGAAAACAGAATTAGTGAATATTATGATCCACTTAAGAATGGACCTTAGGAGTGTTGATGTACTGAGACACCATGGGGTGCAAGTCCATAGCTCCTTGGAAATGGCAACAGGGGTCAGTAGATGAAGAAGGATTTGGTTTGTAAAAAAAAAAGTGCCAGAGGTGACACTTAGCCAGCAGTAGAACACTTTTATATTCATGTTCAGACTTTTAAAATTGTAAATCTCAAATACTGTAGCAACAATTGGGTGTTCAGTCATTTAAATACATTAGCAATCTTGCAATCGACCAGTGGAGACTCGGCAGAGAGTGGCACTAGGAAAAGGAAGTGGTAGCCACATCTGCTTCACAATCAACTCGTGGTTAGTGCTCAGAGGTGGCAGTCCTTACTTTTCCAGAAGACTTGGTGGTTAAGTGTTGACGTCACCTTCAACATCAGAATCAGGAATATTGTCACTGATGCTAGTCATGAAATGTTCTGTGGTGGCAGTACAGTGAAGACATAACAAATTACTATAAGTTGCAATAAAAGATAAGTAGTGTAAAAGAGGAATTGCAAGATGATGCTCATGGATTCATGGACCGATCAGAAACCTGATGGCAGAGGGAAAGAAGCTGCTCCTAAAACATTGAATGTGGTTCATCAGGCTCCTGTACCTCCCCCGATGGTATAAAGAGAAGAGGGCATGTCCAACATGCGGGGGATCCTTAATGATGAGGCACTGCCTTTTTAAGTAACATGCTCAATCATGGCCGTCCCACTATCAGAGACACTAATGCCACATCCCTCACCACACTTTGGTAAATCTGACCACTTGGCTATGCTGCTCCTTCCAGAGACTGAGGAGTGCAATACTAACGGTGAGAACTGTGAAAAGCTGGTTAAAGGAGCAAGTGGAGCAAAAATAGGACTACTTTGAATCAGTGGACTGGGTCACGTTCAAGGATTTGTCAGCAGAACTGAATGGATGTGCTTTAGTTATCACCCACTTAATAAAAAAAAAACTATGGAGACAAGTGTGTACCCACAAAATGTTCTACATCTTTCCCAACCAGAAGATCTGTGGTGTTTAGGAGAGCGATCCAGAGTTGTACAAGAAATCCAGGTGTGGTTTCCAGAATTGAATTGACTTTATTTATTACATCCTTGACACACGTGGGGAGTAAAAAATCTTTTACGTTACGCCTCCGTCTGAATGTGCAAGTTATAGTAATTTGTAATAAATAGTATGTACAGTAAGATATACAACAGAACAGTTAGTATAGCTTAGAAATACAATTGTGTCAACGTGAATTAATCAGTCTGATGGCCTGGTGGAAGGAGCTATCCCGGAGCCTGTTGGTCCTGGCTTTAATGCTGCGTTACTGTTTCCCGGATAGTAGCAGCTGGAACAATTTGTGGTTGGGGTGACTTGGGTCCCCAGTGATCCTTCAGACCCTTTTGACCTACCTGTCTTTGTAAATGTCCTGAATAGTGGGAAGTGGTAAGTTCATAATCACCATCACAGAAAACCATCACTGGCACAAAGAGACAGTTCTGGACCAATTTGGAATCAAAGACAGGAGCTCGATAGTTGTGTCAGGACTTACACACTATCACTTCCTACAAGACATAAGGGGAAGCAAAAGTGATGATAAGGCATCACTCCTGAATGAGCTCATTGCCTTTACGTACGTTATGATAGGGAGAATAATGACATTCTAACATGAGCCCCATAGCTTCTGACAACCCTGTGAACTCAGTGCTCGGGCTGGCATCAGAACATCCTTCAAGTGGATGAACCCATGAGAAGTGTTTGACCCAGATTGCAAAGCTGGCCAATTGCTGAAGATCTGTGCAGACCAGCTGGCTGGTGTATTCAGTGACATCTTCAACCACTTGTCTTTGCAGCCTGAGGCTCCAACCTGCTTCAAAGGGCATCTATAGTACCAGTACTTCAATGACTGCCATGTGCTATTACTTACATCCTTTCTGTAATGAAGTCCTCCTTGGTTATGGTGCAAATCAACTCCAGCCTTACAAGTGAACTGGGTCCTCTTCAATTTGTGTATTGCCACAACAGATCAACTGTGCTTATAGATTATCTGGACCTCAGTAACATAAATTTTAGGCTGATGTTCATAGACTACAACTTGGCATTCAATGATATTGTCCCCTCCAAATTTATCACCAAGTTCCACGGCAATGTCCTCTGTAGCTCCCTTTGCCTCTGGATCCTTTACTTGGTTGGCAGATCTCAATCAATGTAGATGGTTACAGCATCTCCTCCTCATTGATCTTCAGCCAGGATCAAGACTGTAGTTTTAGATCCTTGCTCTACTTACCTTACATCCACAATTGTGTGACCTAAACACAATTCCAGTACCATCTACAAGTTCTTCAATTAGTCAACCATTATTGGCTAAGTCCGAGGTGATGATGAGGCAGCAGACAGGAATAAGATACCACTCCTGGTTGAGTGGTGCCAAAATAACAACTTCATGCTCGATGTCAACAATGTAAATAAGCTATTGTTGACTTCTGACGGCCACATACTATTTCTAATTGATGGGTCAGAGCTGAAGAAAGTCATCCCTGCATCTACTCTGTCCAACTAGGATGAGAACTTAGTACTTTAAAAGGATCCAATGCCTTCCCGGCATAAATGATGGATACTCTGTCCTTGTGTTTCCAATCGGGTCTAGTCCGGTGGTGTGTGCGATCAAGTTTCCGCTGTCCATCTTGTTTACAATCAAATTCCACGTACTTTGTACATCTGAGTGAGATTTTTGTTTGTATCAGTGAGTTGCCCACATGCTGCATTCTCATGACCTTACCTTTGTCGGGTTGGGAAGGCTGCTTCTGCTGGTCCACAATAAGGCTTTGAGCAGCCACTTGGCAGAGGTGCAAGGTTTCTAAATTTTATTTCTAAATTTTAGAATCTATATAAAGTGAAATGATTGGTGTTAGTATGTCAAAAGCATGATTAAGAGCATTAAAATAATAAGTTTCAAACTAATTTATTATTTTCCATCCTGTTTCACAGCCCTAAAATACCCATTCAAATGAATGGGCTTCCTCTGCCTGTACTGCATGGTGTAGAATTCAAGAACTGTTGAATCGTGGCAGGTTTCTGCCAAATCCATAGATAGTGCACAGCAAAGAAATAGGTGATAAAGTTAGGCCTGTGGAGATCCTTAAACTGCAATTATGCTATGAAATGTAGCTTCTAGCAAAGCCCAGCATCAAACAGTTTTGTGGCATTCCACTAATTACCTGAAAAAAGGTTTAATTATAAAATACTGTACAATATAATTTCATCTGTATGTAGAGAATGACATGCAAGTTGGGCTTTTATCAGAGGACAGGTTGATCAGATTTATTTTTCTATCTGAATTTTCTGAGAGATGTCAAACTAAATGGCTATTTTTTCCCTGTATGAAGCGAGTTGAGATGATTAATGTGTTCAGCAGGTTAAAGAACTGAATCATTACCTCGAGACAGAGAAGTCCTGCAGGACAGATTTGGAAATGTATGTCGCCGTTCTCAACACTCAGAGAAGTGTGCTGCAGGAAGATGCAGAGAAATTGCGTAAAGAACTGCATGAAGGTAACAGGAAGAATAGAACTATTATATTTGAAAGCTATAAATGGTGAAATAAAATGTAAAGTGGTTACAAAGCATCAATACTGTTTAAAGTAAAGAATAATTAATGGAAATTTGACAAATAGTTCTAATTTATTAAATGCTCGAATGATTGCTGCAGCTCTTATTTTGTTTAATGGTGTTTGGATATCTCAACAGTTAATTTTCCATTCCCCTCTGCACCACTGCTTATAAGCCCTTTCCCAGCCCTTGATAACTGAGTAACCTATTCTCAGGGCTTTGTCCACATTCTCTTAACTGGCAGTGAGATAAAGTGTCCTCATGGCTTGTTGCTTTCCTCTTTCAGGGCAAATGTAGGGGAACGGGGCTTGAAGCAAGCCAAAATCAACTAAATGCAGCCAACCCAAGCCTCTGCCTTCTATCTTCCTGGGCTGTTCTTTCTTTGTTCTGGACATTTGTTTCATGTCATTGAATTTAGATTCCTCATGTAAATGTTTTAGCAAGCCCTCCCTTTTAATGCCATCTAAGTGGCATGTTAGGGTTAAGAATAAAAGTTTTCAATGGTGATATTGATAACTAGGTTGAATTCTCGAGTAACTGCTATTTACATTCTTCAGTATAGTGAGGAACACGAGCATCATCTAGGAAAATAGAGAGTAAATGGCAGAGTCCTTAGCAGTGTTACGAGGGGTGATTGATAAGTTCGTGGCTTAAAGGTAGAAAGAGTCAATTTTAGAAAACCTAGCACATTTATTTTTCAACATAGTCCCCTCCTACATGTACACACTTAGTCCAGCGGTCGTGGAGCATACGGATCCCTTCTTTGTAGAAGTGGTCCACAGCAGGGCTGATTGATAAGTTCGTGGCCTAAGGTAGAAGGAGATGAGTTATTAACTTCAAACTTTCTGCATTATTACTCAGAGTTGAACTGTATGTGCATGTAACAAGAGCGTCTTGAACCTCCAGGTGGTCCACAGCAGGGGTGATCGATAAGTTTGTGGCCTAAGGCAGAAGGAGATGAGTTATTCAGCTCTTGTTACATGCATGTGCCGGTCAACTCTGAGTGAAAATGCAGAAAGCTTGTAGTTGAAAACTCATCTACCTTAGGCCACAAACTTATCAATCACCAAATGCTGTGGACCTTTTCTGGAGGTCCAAGACGCCAGGAAGGGATCCATATGCTACACGACCGCTGGACTAAGTAGGAAAAATAAATGTGCTAGATTTTCTAAAATTGACTCTTTCTACCTTAGGCCACAAACTTATCAATCACCCCTCGTAATGTAAAAAGCAACCTTGAACTTCATGACCATAATTTGCTGAAAGTGGTGGCATGAGTGGAAGGGTAGTGAAGAAGACTATGCTCGTCTGATGGTTGGGGCATCATGTTGCAGTTATATAGTTATGCATTTGGAGTGCTGTGTACAATTCTGGTTGACTCAGTACTAGAAGGCTATGGTAGCAGTAGAGTGAAGAAATTCATAGGATGTTTCCTGGAATGGAGAACCGTAGTTATAAGAAGAGATGGGTAGACTCTGCTTATTCTTACTGGAATATATGCAGCTGAAGGGTGACCTTATGGAGGGTTATAAATTGAGGGGGATAGCTAAGAGAGTGAAGGTGGTAGAAGCAGATCTGGTTACACTTCTAAAAGGTATTTGGACATGTACTTGGACAGAAAAAGCATTGAATTATAAAGCTCTAATGTGGGCAAATGAAAGTAGCATAGATTGACATTACAGCTGGCATGGATAAGGGTGTGGGTTAACAGGCCTCTAATATATTATACATACCATTGTTTTAGTGCAGGTGACCAAAAGCTTGGTCAAGGGTGCAGGTTTTAAAAATCTTCAGTTGTGTAAGTGGGGTTTTCGGGAGAGAATTCCAAAGTGGATATGCTTGGCATCTAAAGTCACGACCCAGTGGAGTAGTTAAAGTTGAAATGTTCAGAATAATTGCAGACTGGGTAAAGTTTAAATGCATGTTAGAAGGATAATTAGTATCGACAGATACCTATCAACCCTCATTCTTCTCAATCTGTTCTCCAGCAGATCTGTAGCATGTGTATTCTTTCTCCTCTTGTTGCCTATTAACTGCTGGCCATTGGCAGCAACTTCTAAAATTGCAATCAAAATAATAAACATGAGAATTCTGCAGACACTGGAAGTCCAGAGCAACACACAAAATGCTGGAGGAACTCAGCAGGTCAGGCAGCATCTATGGAAATGAATAAACAAATGCTGTTTTGGTCCAAGACCCTTCAGGACTGGAAAGGAAGAGGCATAGCGCCAGAATAAAAAGGTGGGGGCAGAGGAAGGAAAACCAGCTGGAAGGTGTTAGGTGAAGCTAGGTGCGTGGAAAGGTTAAAGGGCTGGAGAAGAAGGAATCTAAGAGGAGAGGAGAATGCAAAGAAGGAGGGGCATTGGGGGCGGTGATAGGCAGGTGGGAGGAGGTAAGAGGCCAGACTGGGAAATTAAAGAGAGAAGGGGGTTGGAACATTTTTTTTTTACCGGAAGGAGAAATCAATATTCATGCCAACAGGTTAGATGCTACCTAGACAGAATGAGGTGTTGCTCCTCCACCCTGAGAGTAGCCTCATCATGGCAGAAGAGGCCATGGATCAAGATGTTGGAACAGAAACAAGAATGAGGATAGCAGTTAAGATGGTCGGCCACTGGGAAGTGTTGTTTTTGGTGGATGGAGCAGAGGTGCTTGACAAACCAGTCCCATAATTTACATCAGGTCTCACCAACGTAGAGGAGGCTGAATCAAGAGCATCTGATACAATAAATGACCCCAACATATTCACAAGTGAAGTGTTGCCGCATCTGGAAGGACTGTTTGGGGTCCTGAATGGAGGTGAAGGAGGAGTTAAATGGACAAGTGCAGCATATTTGTCACTTGTTGGGGTATGTGTGGGGAGGGATGAATGAACAAGGGAATCACAGAGGGAGCGATCCCTTTGGAAAGTGGGGGAGGGGTAAAGATGTATTTGGTAGGATATTTTTGAAGATAGCATAAGTTATGGAGACTTGTGGGGTGGTAGCCGAAGACAAAATGAATTCTATCCCTGTTAAGGTGGTGGAAAGATAGGGTGAATGCAGATAACTGGGAAATGGAGATGCATGTGAGGGTTAGAGGGAGGGAGGGGGGCATCTCTGTCTGGTAAAGGAAAGCCTTGTCCTGGAAACAGAAGCAGCAAAGACGAAAGAACTGAGTGAAAGGAATAACTGCCATCTCCTGTAAATTTAAAAAAATTAGAGTTTTAGTCAAGACAACTGTGGGACTCAATAGGTTTATAAAAGATGTTGATAGACAGTTTGTCTCCAGAGATGAAGAAAGGGGAGGGAGTGTCAGAAATGGACTCTGAATTTGAGGGCAGAGTGGAAGTTGGAGGCAAATTTGATGACAAGCTCAGCCTGGGTGCATGAAACAACGATAAATGCTGGAATTCCTCAGGTCATCTGTAAACCTCTTGAGTTCCACATGTAAACTGAAGATATTCTATATTTACTTCATACCATCCCTTGATTCTAAATTGCTTTACTGCTTTTCTGATCACCCATTTTCGACATAGAATTTTTCTCAGATACTGGGAAGATCCAAAATATTTCAGCTCCCTGCTACAATCTCATTTATCAACTATTGTCAATTTTCATCTCTTTGTGCCAAAGAATTAAAATTTATATTTGACCTCATGGGAGTTTCCATTCTGCATTCAAGCATCACTGAAGCTGCATAGTTCATTTTCCATAACTACACCCTTCTTTGTCTATCCTTGGCTAAACTTTTGCTGAAATCCTAATCCTAAATTTAATTACTCCAATCCTGTCCTAACCGTCCTTGCTTCTCTTATTCTCCAATTTTCCAAATCTTGCTGGCTGTATCCTCACTCTTGCAACTTCTTTCATAATTCTCCTCAAATAATTGCAGAATTGCATCACTCTACCATAGAGATCATGCTTTCAGTGTACATGCTGGAAACTTCTCCTTAAGTCATTTTTTACCCCTGCCACCACGCATGCATGCACACACAGACACTTCATTTCCCCTTGCCCTTAAGATGCTTCTTTAAAAGCATCTCTGACCAGGTCTTTGATGGTTAACTCAATAACTCTGTGGCTCAGTGTCAAACTTGTTGAGGCTTCTGTGAGAAGCAGTGAATGTGCTACAACTGAGTTGCAGGTACTAAATAACTGGCAGATTGAGTTGAATTTATGACAGTTTACTTGATTCTGAAATCTGCGGGGAACCTGCAATTTGTTTGGTGAGGTTGATGTGTTGAAATGTTTCCACCAGTATGTCATCTTTTGGAACAAGAGAGACAGCAGCACAACCAGCTGAAGCATACGTGGCAACGAGCCAATGACCAATTCCTGGAGTCCCAGAGGCTACTGATGAAGGATATGCAGCGCATGGAGAACATTCTCACTTCTGAGCAGCTTCGACAAGTGGAAGAATTAAAAAGGAAGGAGCAAGTATGAGAATCTTTAAAATCTATAATTTTATTTTCACTTCAGTGACAGAAGGAATGAGGCAGGCAAAGTTCTGCAGGTGGGCAGCAAAATTGCTCACTTGCAGATCTGCTTTTGCAATTTGGTAAACTACGTTGCAGAATCTTTGAAAATTCATTAATTCTATTACATTCTCTTAATAAGTCGAAAAGCAAATACAGATTTGTCCCATAGTTGACTCTGAGAGCCCCCTTTAAGTTATTTACATCTGATATAGGTAGGACACTAGCTTTTTGGAGTGAAGTTATATTTGTACTTACAGGATTGTCTCCAACCTCTAAGCAATGTAGAGTTCTAACACACTTTAAAATGGATCAGAATTTTATTACATGGAATCAGGGCATTCAGCTCAATTTGTCCATTCTGACCAGTGGACACCATTTTGTATTAACCCTATCCCTCGGCACTTGATCAATATCCCTCCATCCCCAAGTGATCGAAATGTTCATCTAGAATCGCTTGTTATAGAGGGATATTTACCAAGTACCTGAAATGCACTCCCTGAAAAAGTGGCTAATGTTGTCAGCAACACAGCTTCAGGAAGTGTTTAGAATCTAGATTCTCAGGCAGTGCATTTCAGGTACTCCCCATTCTCTGGCTGAAGAAAGTTTCCCTAAGATGCCCTCTGAATCTCTTTGCCCATTGCCCCAATGCCTTATAGTTTTAGCTACCTTTAGTGTGGGGAAAAATGTTTCCCATCTCTATCACATAATTTTATACACCTGTATCAAATATTCCTCTTAAACTTCTCTGCTCTAAGAACAGAGCCAACTTCTCCAGCCTGTCCTCTAAACTCTTCAATCCACGCAATAAAGAACATAAGAAATCGGAGCAGGAGTCGGCCATCTGGCCCGTCAAGCCTGCTCCGCCATTCAGTAAGATCATGGCTGATCTGGCCATGGACTCATCTCCATCTACCGGCCTTTTCCCCATAACCCTTAATTTTCCTACTATGCAAAAATCTATACAACCTTGTCTTTAATATATTTGCCGAAGTAGCCTCTACGGCTTCATTGGGCAGAGAATTCCAAAGATTCACCACTCTGGGAAAAGTAGTTCCTCCTTATCTCCGTCTTAAATCTACTCCCCTGAATCTCGAGGCTATTTCCCCTAGTTCTAGTGTCACCTACCAGTGGAAACAACTTTCCTGCCCCTATCTTATCTATCCCTTTCATAATTCTATGTTTCTATAAGATCTCCTCTCATTCTTCTCAATTCATAGTATCCAGGACATCTTCAAAGAGACTTGCCTCAAAAAGGCGGCATCCATTATTAAGGACTCCTGTCACCCAGGACATGACCGGTGCTCATTGTTACCATCAGGAATGAGGTGTGGCAGTCTGAAAGCACAAACTTCAATGAATCAGCAACAGCTTCTTCTCCTCTGCCATCAGATTTCTGAATGGACGTTGACCCCATGACCACCAGCTCACTACTTTTTTTGTCGCTATTGCACTACTTATTTCAAAGGTTCACTTATTATCAAAGTATACAACTCTGAAATTCTTCAGTTCTTTGGGTAGCCATGAAACCAAGAAAGGCAGCATGATCATCAAACCCCAAACCCTACCTCCCCACAAAAATGGGACAGATATCTCAACCCCCAAATCCCCAACAGTTAAGTTAGTTTAATTTAACTAGTTTGATTTAACTATACAGTAGCGTGCAAAAGTTTGGGCAGCCCGGTCAAAATTTCTGTTACTGTGAATAGCTAAGCGAGTAAAAGATGACCTGATTTCCAAAAGGCATAAAGTTAAAGGTGACACATTTCTTTAATATTTTAAGCAAGATTACTTTTTTATTTCCATCTTTTACAGTTTCAAAATAACAAAGAAGGAAAAGGGCCCGAACCAAAAGTTTGGAGACCCTGCATGGTCAGTACTTAATAACACCCCCTTTGGCAAGTATCACAGCTTGTAAACGCTTTCTGTAGCCAGCTAAGAATCTTTCAGTTCTTGTTTGGGGGATTTTCGCCCATTCTTCGTTGCAAAAGGCTTCTAGTTCTGTGAGATTCTTGGGCCGTCTTGCATGCACTGCTCTTTTGAGGTCTATCCACAGATTCTCGATGATGTTTAGGTCAGGGGACTGTGAGGGCCATGAAAAAACCTTCAGCTTGCGCTTCTTGAGGTAGTCCATTGTGGAATTTTGAGGTGTGTTCAGGTTTACTACCCTGTTGTAGAAGCCATCCTCTTTCCATCTTCGCCTTTTTTTACAGATGGTGTGATGTTTGCTTTCAGAATTTGCTGGTACTTAATTGAATTCATTCTTCCCTCGACCAGTAAATGTTCCCCATGCCAGTGGCTGCAACACAAGCCCAAAGCATGATCGATCCACCCCCATGCTTAACAGTTGGAGAGGGGTTCTTTTCGTGAAATTCTGCACCCTTTTTTCTCCAAACATACCTTTGGTCATTGCGGCCAAAAAGTTCTATTCAAAAGGTTCAAAGGAACATCTAAACAAGCATGATGCATTTTGGAAACAAGTCCTGTGGACTGATGAAGTTAAAATAGAACTTTTTGGCCGTAATGAGCAAAGATATGTTTGGAGAAAAAAGGGTGCAGAATTTCACGAAAAGAACTCCCTCTCCAACTGTTAAGCATGGGGGTGGATCGATCATGCTTTGGGCTTGTGTTGCAGCCACTGGCATGGAT
This sequence comes from Mobula hypostoma, assembly GCF_963921235.1. Classification (NCBI taxonomy): domain Eukaryota; kingdom Metazoa; phylum Chordata; class Chondrichthyes; order Myliobatiformes; family Myliobatidae; genus Mobula; species Mobula hypostoma. The sequence continues at coordinate 53,154,013 of NC_086119.1, read as the reverse complement.
AACATTTCACTGGTAGAGGGAAGAATGAATTCAATTAAGTACCAGCAAATTCTGGAAGCAAACATCACACTGTCTGTTTAAAAAAAAAGCAAGCCGAAGATGAAAAGAGGATGGCTTCTACAACAGGATAATGAACCTGAACACACCTCAAACCCCACAATGGACTACCTCAAGAGGCACAAGCTGAAGGTTTTTTCATGGCCCTCACAGTCCCCTGACCTAAACATCACTGAGAATCTGTGGATAGGCCTCAAAAGAGCAGTGCATGCAAGATGGCCCAAGAATCTCACAGAACTAGAAGCCTTTTGCAAGGAAGAATGGGTGAAAATCCCCCAAGCAAGAATTGAAAGACTCTTAGCTGGCTACAAAAAGCGTTTACAACCTGTGATACTTGCCAAAGGGGGTGTTATTAAGAACTGCCATGCAGGGTGTCCAAACTTTTGGTTTGGGCCCTTTTCCTTTTTTGTTATTTTGAAACTGTAAAAGATGGAAATAAAAAAGGTAATCTTGCTTAAGGTATTAAAGAAATGTGTCACCTTTAACTTTATGCCTTTTGGAAATCAGTTCATCTTTTACTCGCTTAGCTGTTCACAGTAACAAATTTTGACCAGGGGTGCCCAAACTTTTGCATGCCACTGTATATGTACTTTCTGTAATTCACATTTTTCATCTATTATGTTTTGGACTGTACTGCTGCAAAGACAACAAATTTCATGACATATTAATCCTGATTGTGAGTGAAGGCTGAAGATGAGGCAGTTGGTATGCAAGCAGAGGAGGTGTGCATTGAGACTATATGGAAGGATAGGCAGACAATAGGGCAACATTGCAGTCAGTGGGGTGATTTGCAGTGTAATGGGGGACAAAATTGAAAAGAGTGATGAATACGAGACTGAAGGTGTTATATTTGAATGCACACAGTGTATGGAATAAGGTAGATGAACCTATAGCACAGTTAGAGATTGGCAGATATGAAGTTGTGAGCATCGCTGTGTTCTGGCTGAAAGAAGATTATAGTTGGGGGCATAACATGTAAGGATGCACATTGTATTGAAAGGATGGGCAGGTATGCAGAGGGGTTGGAGTGGCACTGTTAATTTTTTAAAAAATGGAATCAAATCCTTGGAAAGAGCTGACAGGATTGGAAGACGTAGAATCATGGGTAGACCTAAGGAACTGCAAGGATAAAAAGATCCTGATGGGAGTTGCAGGCCTCCAAACAGTACCCAACATCTGGGCTATAAATTAGTGGGAGATAAAAAAAAATGCATGACAGAAGGGCAATGTTATGATAGTCATAGGGGATCTCCATATGCAGATAGATTGGGGACAATCAGGTTGGTACTGATTTTCGGATTCCAAGAGAAAATTTGTAGAATGTCTATGAGATGCCTTTTTAGAGCAGCTTGTGGTTGAGCCCACTCGGGTATCAGCTATTCTGGATTGGCTGTTATGCAATGAACTGATTTGATTAGGGAACTTAAAGTAAGACAACTTTTAAGAGGCAGTGATCATAATATGATAACACTCACCCTGCAATTTGAGAGGGAGAAGCTATCAGTATTAGAGTAGAGTAAAAGTAATTACAGAAGCATGAGGGTGGAGCTGGCCAGAGTGATTGGAAGGGGACACTAGCAGGGATGACAGCAGAGCAGTAATGACTGGAGTTTCTGGGAATAATTCACAAGTGCAGGATAGATACATCCCAAAGAAGTAGTAGTATTCTAAAGGCAAGATGACACAACCATGGCTGACAAGGGAAGTCAAAGCCAACATAAAAGCAAAAGATAGATAATAGAGCAAAAGCACATAATAGAGGAGGAGAAGATGGCAGTGCGATGCAGCGGCCTCTCCGGTGAATGATATCTGTTATCTATCAAGTAGTGTGTCATGCACAATCCTGATTTGATGGACACAGACGTGAGAGTACGGAGGATCATCTGGAGAAACTTCTGAAATGCCTTCTTCACTGGCGCTGCTACTGTGTGATCCAGAATCTCTGGAGGGGAAGGCCCCGAGTCCTCGGCTTTGCTTGTTGCTCAGCGGCCAGGGCAGGGTCGAAGTGCTCGGCAGAGGATGGTGCTTGGGAGGCTGTTTCGGAAGGGTTGGTCGGAGGTTCGAAGTTTTCAGACGGACTCAGAGTTGGCTGTGGTCAGGTACTTCCAATGCATCAGCAGTTGTCAGCGCCTGGAGGTTTATGGCAGGGAGAGTTTCTCCCTTTTGCCACCTGCTATCAGGATTATCGGGACTATCAGGAGTTGATCGGAACTTTTTTGTTTACCGTGCCCATGGTCTGCTCTTTATCAAATTATGATATTGCTTTGCACTGCTGTAACCTTATGTTATAATTATGTGATCTTGTCAGTGTTAGTCTTTGGTTTGTCCTGTTTTTTTTGTGATATCACTCTGGAGGAACATTGTATCATTTCTTAATGTATGCATTTCTAAATGACAATAAACGAGGACTGAGTGTCCTCATAATCTTAAAAAAAAATTAGCATGAGGTTAGAGGATTGGGAAGCTTTTAAAAACCAACAGAAGGCAATTTAAAAGGCCATAAGTAGGGAAAAGATGAAATATAAATGTAGGTTAGCCAGATGTCAGAGGATACAAAAGTATTTTCAGATCTATAAAGAGGCAAGAGTGGATATCGAATCACTAGACAATTATGTTGAAGAGGTACTGGGGGACAGGAAATGGCGGATGAACTGAGTAAGTATCTTGCATTGGTCTTCATTGTGGAAGACACCAGAGGTATGCTGGAAGCTTGAGAGTGTCAAGGGCAGAAGTGAGTGCAGTTGTTATTACTAGGGAGGTCTGTTGAGAAGCTGAAAGGTCTGAAGTCAATTGGACCAGATGGACTACAACCCAGGGTTCTGAAAGAGGTAGCTGAAGAGATTGTGGAGGCATTCATAGTGATCTTTCAAGAATCACTGGATTCTGGCATGGTTCTGGAGTACTGGAAAATTTCAAATGTCACTCTACTTTTCAAGAAGGGAGAGAGGCAGAAGAAAGAAAATTATAGGCTAGTCAGCCTAACCCCAATGGTTGGAAAGATGTTGGAAATGATAATTAAGGATGAAGTTTTGGAGTAGTTGGAGACACATGATAAAATTGAATTGACTTAATTTCTTGTATCTTCCACATACATGAGGAATGAAAATCTTTGTTACTTCGCCATCTGAATATGTAATGTGCAAGTTATAGTAATTTGTAATAAATAGTATGTACAATAAGATGTATAGCTGTACAGTCGATATAGCTTATAAATACAGTTGTGTCAGCTTGAATTAATCAGTCTGATGGCCTGGTGGAAGAAGCTGTCCTGGAGCTTGTTGCTCCTGGCTTTAATGCTGTGGTACTGTTTCCCGGATGGTAGCAGCTGGAACAGTTTGTGGTTGGGTGACTCGGGTCCCCAATGATCCTTGGGTCCTTTTTACGCACCTGTCGGTGGAAGTGTCCTGAACAGTAGGAAATTCACATCCACAGATGCACTGGGCTGTCCACACCACTCTCTGCAGAGTCCTGCAGTCGAGGGAAGTATAGTTCCCATATCAGGCAGTGATACAGCCAGTCAGGATGCTGTCAACTGTGCCCCTGTAGAAAGTCCTTGGGATTTGGGGGCTCAACCATCTGAGGTGAAAGAGGAGCTGTTGTGCATTTTTCACCACACAGCTGGTATGTACAGACCAAATGAGGTCCTCGGTGATGTGTATACCAAGGAACTTGAAGCTGTTTACCCTCTCAATCCCAGATCCATTGATGTCACCGTTCCTCCTGTAGTCCACAACCAGCTCCTTTATTTTTGTGACATGATGGAGTGGTGGTTTTCTTGACACCACTGTGTAAGGGTGATGACTTCTTCGCTGTAGGCTGCCTCATTATTATTTGAGATTAGGCCAATCAGTGTAGTATCATCTGCAAATTTAATTAGCAGATTGGAGCTATGGGTGGTGACACAGTCATGGGTATACAGAGAGTAAGGGAGGGAGCTTAGGACACAGCCCTGAGGGGCTCCTGTGTTGAGGGTCAGAGAGGCAGAGGTGAGGGAGCCCACTCTCACCACCTGCCAGCGATCTGACAGGAAGTCCAGGGTCCAGCCACACAAGGCAGGGTGAAGGCCGAGGTCTCTGAGCTTCTTGTCAAGCCTGGAGGGAATTATGGTGTTGAATGCTGAACTGTAGTCTTAAGAACAGCATTCTCACAGAGCATCCCTCTTCTCCAGGTGTGTAAGGACGGTGTGTACAGCTGTGGCTATTGCGTCATCTGTCGATAGGTTGTGTCGGTAGGCAAATTGTAGGGTGTCCAGTGTGGGTGGTAGTGTGCTGCAGATATAGTCCTTGACCAGCACCTCAAAGCATTTGCTTATTATTGAGGTGAGTGTGACAGGACATAAATCATTCAGATATGTTACCTTGGTCTTTTTAGGTACAGGGAACAGGGACAATGGTGAATGTTTTGAAGCAGAAAGGCACTCTACACTGGGAGAGGGAGAGATTAAAAATGTCTGTAAACACACTTCCAGTTGTGTCGCACATATCCTGAGTAACCACCCTGGGATGCCGCCTGGTCCAGCAGCCTTGCAGCTGTCCACTCATTGGAAATACCTGCGTACTTCAGCCTCAGAGATCACCAAGGTGCAGGTCGCAGTGCCGGCTGTCCTCAGGGGCTCGGTGTTGGTGAAATCAAACTGAGCGTAAAAAAGATTTAACTCATCTGGGAGAGAGGCAGCAACGCTGCATTTAGCTTTGAAGTCTGTGATGGTGTGCAGACCTTGCCATAAACTGCGTGTGTTGTTGGTGGAGAGTTGAGTCTGGCTCTTGTTCTTGTATTGCCATTTCGCTGCCTTGATGACTTAGCTGCATTTCTTGAGTTCCTGGTGGTTACCGGCGGCGACAGTTCTGTCTCGTGCATTACGCACAGAATTGTTGATCCAGGGTTTCTGGTTTCGATAGACCATGACCAATTTTTGGGGGGCAGCACCCTCGATGCACTTCTGGGTGAAGCTTGTGACCCCTTCCGTGAACTCAGAGACATCCTCATCACAAAAGATATTCCAGTTGACGTTGTCAAAGCAGTCCTGTAGCATGGAGACGGGTTGGACCAACAAAGGACAGTTTTAACAATGGCTGCCTCTTGTTTCGGCTTCTGCCTGTATACGGGCAGAGGCAGGATGGAGGAATGATCAGACTTTCCAAGCGGTGGATGGAGAAGCACTTCGTAAGCGTTGCGGAAGGGAGAGTAGCAGTGGTCAAAATAGGTCAAAGTCAGCATGGCTCCCTTAAGGGAAAATCTTACCTGACAATTCTGTTGGAATTCTTTGAAGAAGTAACCAGCAGAATAGACAGAAGAGAATTGATGTATGTTATGTATTTAGGTTTTCAGAAGGCCTTTGACAAGGTGTCACAAATGAGGTTGCTTAGCAAGATGAGAGCCCATGGTATTACAGGAAAGTTACTTGCATGGATAGAGCATTGGCTGCTGGGCAGGAGGGATAGAGTGGGAATAAAAGGAGCCTTTTCTAATTGGCAGCCGGAGGCTAGTGGTGTTCCGTGGGATTCGATGTTAGGACTGCTTTTACTTTATATGTCAATTATTTGGATGAGGAGAAATTTCTGTAGCCAGATTGTGGTGAATCTGTGGAAATAGTTGCCACAGGTGGCTTTAGAGGCCAGGTCATTGGGTGTATTTAAGGCAGAGGTTGATAGATTCTTGTGAAGTCAGGGCGAGAAAGGTTACGGAGAGAAGGCAGGAGAATGGGGTTGAGAGGAAAATGGATCATCCGTGATCAAATGGCGGAGCAGACTCAATGGCCCAAATGGCTTAATTCTGCTCCAATGTCTTAAGGTCTTATAGTCTTATTTATGGAGACTTGCAGTAGACTTTTATCTACCCTTTCACTGAATTATCCGTTTGCAAGTCTATTTCCTTAGTGAATGCCAATGAAAAATATTCATTTAGAACCTCATCTAAATCATCTGGCTCCACCCATAATTACTTGTCTTAATGGACCTTAATTCTTTTGTTTACTTTTGGAATGCCTTTGTATTGCTGGCATCTGCTAGTGATTTCTTGTGGTGACTCTGCCTTCCCAATTTCCTCTTTTTAAGTACTTCCCTCTCTAATTTTTCTACTCCAGCAGGCATTTCTAGAGTAGAAAAGGTCTGCACCTCTAATATGCTTTCTTTTCTCTTTATCTATCTCTCAATGTCCCTTGATATTCAGGATTGCCTATACTTATTACCCCCAGCTTTTACCCTTAAAGGAACATCTTGACCTTAGAACTCTTGCTATTTCTCCTTTGAATGTTTCTTATTGTGCCGATGTATACCATGTTGTGTGTACCACTCTCTCCCAATGTTAATAAATTTGGCTTTGCCCCAATTTAAAACCTTAATTAATGGATCATTCCTAAAGAACTTCATATCCGTTTTAAAATATATGGAGTTACTGTGCCTAATGCTGCTGCACAAATTTGCTTGGTGTAAAATTACTTGGTACTTTGATCTGCATAGAAATCTGCAGCACATTACAGGCCCTTCGGCTCACAGTATGGTGCTGACCGTGTAACCTAAACTAGAAGCTGCCTACAATTTTCCTACTGGATAGCCCTCTATTTTTCTAAGTTCCATATACAGTACCTTAATAGAGTCTCTTAAAAGACCTTATTGTATCCGCCTCTACCACCTTCGCTGACAGTGCATTCCATGCACCCACCATTCTCTGTGCGAGAAACTTGCCTCTGACATCCCCCTTGTACCTACTTCCAAGCACCTTAAAACTATGCCCCCTCGTGTTAGCCGTTTGAGTCCCGGGAAATAGCCTCTGGCTATCCATATGATCAATGCCTCTCATCATCTTAAACACCTCTATCAGGTCACCTCTCATCCTCCGTCACTCCAAGGAGAAAAGGCCAAGTTCACTCAACGTATTCTCATAAGGAATGCTCTCAATTCCAGGCAACATCCTTGTAAACCTCTTCTGCACCCTTTCTAAAATATCCACATCCATCCTGTAATGAGGTGACCAGAACTGAATAGAGTACTCCAAGTGGGGTGTAACTAAAGTCTTGTATAGCTGTAACATTACTTCATGATTTCGTAAGGCACGACCTGCCCTTGACAAAGCCATGCTGACTATCTCTAATCAGATTGTGTCTGTCCAAATGCTCATAAATCCTGCCTCTCAGGATCTTCTCCAACATCTTGCCCACCACTGAAGTAAGACTGACTGGTCTATAATTTCTTGGGTTATTGCTACGCCCTTTCTTGAATAAGGGAATAACGTTTGCAACCTTCCAATCCTTTGGTACTTCTCCCGTCCCTATTGATACAAAGATCATCGCCAGAGGCTCAGCAATCTCCTCTCTTGCTTCCCACGGTAGTCTGGGGTATATTTCGTCTGGTCCCAGCAACTTATCCAACTTAATACCTTTCAAAAGCTCCTGCACATCCTCTTTCTTAATGTCTGTATACTCAAGCATTTCAGCCTGCTGTAAGTCATCTCCACAATTGCCAAGGTCCTTTTGTTTTAATTCAATTTAATTTAATTTAGAGATACAGTACAGTAACAGGCCCTTTCAGCCCAACAAGACTTCACTGTCCAATTATCATCCATGTGACCAATCAACCTATGTGAAACATGCAAACCTGTCATGGGGGAGAATGTACAAGCTCATTGAATCTGCCTTTGGTAGTGCATTCCTGACCCAACATTGCAAGTTCTTCATTTACTTTTAGTTATTTTGCCTATCATTCTTTGCCTGGTTTTTGACACGCCCAGTTAGAATATGAGGTGTCCTTTTTTCTGAGTACGGGCACGTAGCTGTAGTAGCAAGTTATTCTGTCTACAATCCAGTCTATGAACATAGACTTTTCCAGTTTCAGGTGGTCTTACCCACTATGTTCTCCTCTCTTTTGAATCCACCTCCAGTCCTCCCAGTTTTGTTCTTTTCCCATATTCTCTCCCAGTTGCATCTACTTACAATCCTCACATTTTGTCCACTGGATCTCCTCACTCATCATTCCACCAATGATATCCTTTGTGTTTATGAATGCCTTCGCAGGAACAGAAAGTCTTGTGACAGAGGTGGAATTTAAATCTGGTTCATTATCTGGTAATTATTACTTCCAGCCACAAAGCTACTATTTGTGAAAATCTGTCCGGTTCAGTTATTCCTGAGGAAAGTTACCACTGTTTGACTTTTGTATGGCCCAGACTTACTAAAATGGTTGACTCTTAATTACTAGCCTTGTACACTACTTGGTCCAAGACTAGATAGGAATGGACAATAACTATTGATCTTGCCAGTGTTCGTCAGGTCCTGAAAAATGAATAAATTTAATTTAAAAACATCACTCAGGCAATTCAGAGCCCAAATGAGATTTATTATCACTGATTTGTGACATAAAATTTGTGATTTTTGTGGCAGCAGTTCAGTGCAAAGATATAAAATTAATAATGACAATAATTTGCAATACAATATAAATAATGCAAACAAACGAATAATGTGACAGTGTTCATGGACTGTTTAAGAATCAGTCTGTTTCTGAATCATTAAGTGTGCATCTTCAGCCTCCTGTACCAAAGAATTCTTAGTGATGTGTGCTGCTCTTTGAAGATGTCCTCGATGTTTGGGAGGGTTTAAAGTAAATTTATTGTCAAAGTATATATATATGCTTCCATATACTAACTTCCTCAAGATTCATCTTCTTGCAAACACTTACAGGAAGAAACTGGATTAGAGTTTTATTAAAAACTATACATAAACAAGACAAAGGCTGACAGCCAATTAAAGTGCAAAAGATGACAACTGTGTAAATAAAAATACTAAGAACATAAGGTGTAAAGAGCCCTTGAAAGTGAGGCTGTAGGTTGGAGAATCAATTCAGAGTAGTGGTGATTGAACTTATCCATGCCAATTCAGGAGCCTGATGGTTGTAGGATAATAACTTCCTGAATCTGGTGATGTGGGACCTAAGGCTTCTGTACCTCTTGTTCGATGGTAGTTTCACAAAGAGGTTATAGCCTGGATGGTTGGGGTCTTTGGGTACTGCTTTCTTGTGGCAGCACACCATGTAAATGTACTTAATGGCTTTGCCTGTGATGGGCTGGGCTGTATCCACCACTTTCTGTAACCTTTGCTGTAGTTTTTGGTGATATGCTGAATCTACACAAGCTTCCAAGAAAGTCGATGTCCTGTTGTGTGTTCTTTGTGGTGACGTGCTGGATATAGGACAGATACTCTATTAATGCCAAGGATTGAAAGCTGCTGACCCTCTCCACCTCAGTTTTCCTAAGGAGGTCTCACTCCTGTCGTTGGTTGTACCTATGATGGAGCTGGCTGAGGCTACAGCCTCTGCAGCCTCTTGCATTCCTGTGCTTTGGAAGGTTCATACCAGGCTGTGATGCAACCAGTCAGAAAACTCTCCTCCATACATCTGTAGAAATTTGCAACAATCTTTGACATACTAAATCTCCTCAAAACTCCTTTTTAAAAAGTAGAGCTGTCTCCTTTGTGATTGCATCAATATGTTGGGCTCAGCACTGAACCTCTGAGGTACTGACGCCCAGAGACTTGATGCTCAACCTTTCCAAAACTCACCCAATTTTCCATCCATGTTGGTTCACCCCCTTTTATTAATGGGCTTCAATCTTGATAACAGTCCTGTTGTGTGGCACTTTATCAATTTGCTTTTGAAGTCTATGTGCAACATCCATATTTCCCCATCCACTCTTTGCTTATTGAAGAAAGCACTATTAACTTAAAGTGCTGTTTGCCTGTAGCAGATGTGTGCTCATTTTTTAAAATCCAGATATATCTGAGTGACTACTAATCGTATTTTTAATCTTTGTTTCTAAAACTTGTTCTACCACCAAGGTTAAAACCACTGATCTGTGGTTTGTTGTGTTTGCTAGTACATCTTTTTGATCGGTTTAGCCCAAAATGTCTTTCCTGTTTGTCCTTGGTTGGGGAACGGTTCATGGTATTTGGCATGGAGACAGCTGATGCATCATCCAGTACATTTCTTAATTCAATTCTGGTTGGCTTCATTGCAGGGCGTGTGGCATGCAAATTGTGAATGGATCCCCAATCAAGTTGTAGTTGTCTCAGCCAATCATGCCTCCACAATGCTGGTCCTCCTGTTTGTACCACATACCAGCTCAATGTGGCTTGTTGGTCAGTTTAATTCACTGTTACATATGTCATTCCCATAGGAGTTATCTTTTCTCTGGTGTAGCTTTTTAGTTGGATATCTGCATGCTTCAGTTCAGTATCTATGAGCTGCCAAACTCCTTTTGTGGAATCACTGAAATAGCCGAGCCAGTGTCCAATTCTAATTTAATTTTCTGTTCACTTCTGATGTAAGTCATATTGCTTGACTTTTGTTAGCTTTCACATTGTAAATCTCAAGGCTACTCAGTCATGTGTCGCTCATCAAAATCATATTTTTCATCAATAGCATGCAGATTCGTACTCTTAAACTGCAACTTGACTTTGTTTTCTGTGTAGTCCATTTATTTTTGTCTGCCCGACATGCTCTTTGTAGAAAATGCAACAAAGTAGGAGACATACAATTTTGCCCTTTAAATCTGCATTTGTTTGGTGAGCGTGAGTTCCTGCCACAACGGTAACACAATTTGTTCGGCAAGGCTAGTTTCTTTGTAGATGATGCAGCTTTGTTCACACTCACTTTCATTCTTGACTAACTCAATTGTGTCTTTGTCTGTGGCTTCCATTGAAACAGAGATTTCCACTGCTTATTTGAATGTAAACTATGCTTCAGTTAGGTGTTTTGAATGCTTTCTTGTAAGGCTTTGCAAAGTAAGCGATTTCTCACTGCATCATTAAGACCATTACCAAACTGACAACGCTCAGACAATCCCTTCAATTCAGCCATGTACACTGAAAAGGACTCCCCTTCTTTTTGATTCCACTTATGAAACCTAAAGCTTTCTGATAAGTGTTCCTGCATTAGTTTGACAATATCAGGAAAGTATTTGTTTGGAGCAGTTAAACTTCAAAACAAACTGTATGCCTTTAAACCGTAGGCACTCAGCAAAATTGGCAGTCGCTTCTCATTAGCTATTGCATTTGCTTCAAAATACTGTTCCAATAGCTCAGTATACATGAGCTAGTTACCCATTGTGTAATCAAACTCCTTGATTTTTTTGACGTAGCCAGGCATTTCTGCTTTTTTAAAATATATTAGTATCACCCGGTTGGTACTCTTTATGAACCCTGAATTCTGTTTTCTGAGTTTAAAAAAAAGATCATGTCTGTCTCTGTGTGCTGGGCTGTGACAGTGTTATGTTTTGTTTAAATTAATCTAAAGAAAACAAGAATCTGGGAATGTGGGTCTGGCTTCGTCTTTACTTTTAAACGAGGCCGCTTGTATCATGTGACAGTGTAATGACATAGCAATTAACATATTTTGACATTAACCCGTAATGATTTAAATGAACAGGAACACACACACACACACACACACACACACACACACACACACACACACACACACACACACACGATAACTCAAATATTAAAATATTAAATACACAATCTAACTTCTGTAATTTTTATTTCATTGATGTGAACAGGAAATCAGAGCTTTTATGACAATAACTGTTCAAAAGCTTAACACACTTAGAGGTGCAGAAATGTGCCAGTGCAGCTACTTTTGTGAGGCTTGTACTGTGTTCTTCAATGTAAAAGTGGTACTGCATTAAACAAAATTACAAATTGTAAGGGAAAATGGTTACTACTTTTTGGGACCTTGTTAAAAGCACCCTGAGAGCAAATGTGTTCTGAAATTAGAATAAAAAATCTATTTCAGGCTGAAGATGAACAGAGGAACCTCAGCAAAGCCAAGGAGAAGAAAGAGTCCGAGACTGAGGAAGAAGTACCAGTCGTGAACTCCCAGCCACGTGTGGAATCTCCTCTTAAAGCTCTCCACACCTTACCTGATGAAGAGGTCAGTTTTGTAACTTATGAGCATTTTCTAGACTATTATTCAAACTCCAATGATGCCAGTAATTTGTCTGATAATACTTGCCTTTAGCCTACAGTTCCAAAGGGAATGTTGTACTGCATTTGTCTTCTCACTCTTTCAGTAGTTCAGCCTGAGTCCGGAAGGAGTTCAGTTTCTGTGTGTCACCAGCGAGGAGGCACTACATGAAGTTTGCTGTTGGAGAGGCTGTGTACTGTCAGGGAGGGACTTGCACATTCAGCTCTCTTTTTCGCAGGACTGCGAGCCAGCGGTGGAAGCTGAAAGTGAGAGTGATAAGCACTACCTGCTATAATACCACACTAGGTACATCACAACAACCATTTTGAAGGGAAGTACAGTTGCAAGAAAAGTTTGTGAACACTGCAATTACCTGGTTTTCTGCATTAATTACTGTGGTCTGATCTTCATCTAAGTCACAATAATAGACCAACGCAATCTGCCTAAACTAATAATGCACAAACAATTGTACTTTTCATGTCTTCATTGAACGCATTGTTTAATCATTCACAGTCCAGGCTGGAAAAAGTTTGTGAACCCTTGTATTTAACAACTGGTAGAAACTCCTTTGGCAGCAATAACCTCTCCCGTAGCTGCTGATCAGATTTGCATAATGGTGAAGAGGAATTTTAAACCATTTCTCTATACAAAATTGTTTCATTTCATCAATATTTCTGGGATACCTTGCATAAACAGCCCTTGTCATGTCACGCTGCAACATTTCAATTGGGTTACTCCCTGTACACCCATGACTGTATCACCACCCACAGCTCCAATTTGCTAATTAAATTTGTCAACGACACTACATTGATTGGCCTTATCTTAAACAACTATTTTGGAGCATTGTCATATTACATCATCCAACATGATGTTTGTCCCACCATGCTTCACAGTCAGGATGAGGTCTTGATGTTGTTGGTTTACAGTGCCCTTTTCCCTCCAAACATAGCGGTGTGCATTTCTGCCAAAAAAGTTGGATGTGATGGGAGGTGAGGATCTTGATATAATAGCTATCACTAAAGGGGTAGTGCTGAGCAGACTTGTGGGGCTGAAGATGGATCTCCCCTGCCCCTGATGGAATGCATCCCAGGATACTGAAAGAAATAGCAGAAGTTATACTAGAGCCTTTGGTGATGATTGATCAAAATTCTCTGGACTCTGGGCCGGTCCTGGCAAATTGGAAGACAGTGAATATCACGCCACCATTCAAAAAAGGATGTAGGCAAAAGGCAGGTTAGTTTAACGTCTGTAATTGGGAAAATGCTTGAAGCTATCATTAAAGAAGAAATAGCGAAGCATCTGGAAAGCAATGGATCCATCAGGCAGATGCAGCATGGATTCAGCAAAGGCAGGTCCTGTTTGGCAGACTTACTGGAGTTCTTTGAAGATATAATGAGCACAGTGGATAGAGGGGAACAGATGGATATTGTTTACTTGGATTTCTAGAAGGCATTCTATAAGGTACTGCAATAAAACTTATCCATAAGATAAGATTACATAGAGTTGAGGGTGATGTATTAGCATGGATAGAGGGTTGGTTAACTAATAGAAAGCAAAGAGTTGGGATACATGGGTGTTACTCTGGTTGGCAGTCAGTGGTGAGCGGTGTACTGCAGGGATCAGTGCTGGGTCTGCAACTGTTCACAATATGTATTAACGATCTGGAAGAGGGGATCGAGTGTAGTGTATCTAAGTTCGCTGATGATACTAAATTGAGTGGAAAAGTAAATTGTGCAGGAGATATGAAGAGTCTGCAGAGAGATATCAATAGGTTGAGTGAGTGGGCAAGGGTCTGGCAGATGGAGTACAATGTTGGTAAATGCAAAGTCATCCCCTTTGGAAGGGAAAATGAAAGAGCAGGTTATTTAAATAGTAAAAAAAAAATTGCAGCATGTTCCTGTGCAGAAGGACTTGGGAGTGCTTGTGCATGAAGCACAAAAGTTTAATTTGCTAGTGCAGCAGGCTATCAAGAAGGCAAATAGAGCGTTGACCTTCATTGCTGGAGGGATTGAATTTAAGAGCGGGGAGGTCATGCTGCAAATATACAGGGTACTGGTGAGGCCACACCTGGAGTACTGCGTGCAGCTCTGGTCTCCGTACTTGAAGAAGGATATACTGGCTTTGGAGACAGCACAGAGGAGGTTCACCAGGTTGATTTCAGAGATGAGGGGGTTAGACTATGAGGAGAGATTGAGTTGCCTGGGACTGTACTTGCTGGAATTCAGAAGAATGAGAGATGTTATAGAAACATGTAGAATTACGAAAGGGATAGATTAGATAGAGGGAGGAAAGTTGTTTCTACTGGTAGGTGAGACTAGAACTAGGGGACATAGCCTCAAGATTTGGGGGAGTAGATTTAGGATGGAGGTGGGGAGGGGCTACTTTTCCCAAAGAGTGGTGAATCTATGGAATTCTCTGCCCAATAAAGCATTGGAGGCTACCTCGGTAAATATATTTAAAGACAAGGTTGTATAGATTTCTGAATAGTAGGGGAATTATGGGTTATGGGGAAAAGGTAGGTAGGTGGAGATGAGTCCATGGCCAGATCGGCCATGATCTTATTGAATTGTGGAGCAGGCGATGGGCCAGCTGGCCTACTCCTGCTCCTATTTATTATGTTCTACGTTCAACTTTTGTCTCGGCTGTCCACAGAACATTGTCTCAGAAGTGTTGTGGAATATCCATTTGGTCTTTTGAAAACTGAAGCCGTGGTGATTTTTTTTTTGGGAGAGCAGAGTGAGTTCTGCTGTGTCCTTCCATGAACACCATTCTTGTTCAGTGATTTTCTTATAGTGGACTCATGAACAGAGATTTTAGCTATTTCTGGAAATTTCTGCAGATATTTTGCTGTTACCCTTGGGTTCTTTTTCACCTCCATCAGCATTGCTCATTGTGCTCTTGGTGTGATCTTTGTAGGTCCCCCACTCCTGTGGAGAGTAGCAACAATACTGAGTTTCCTCTATTTGTAGACAATTTCTCTAACTGTGGACTGATGACCACTCTGGTCTTTAGAAATGCTTTTGTTTTACCTTTTCCAACTTCATGCATCTCTACAATTCTTCTTCTAAGATCCTTTGAAAGTTGTTTTGATTGAGGTATGATATACATAAACAGATTGTTCTTGAGAAGAGCAGGCTCTGTCAGTAACCTGACTTTGTGTGTCTTTTTTATTGGGCAGGGCATCTCTACAACCCACACCTCCAATCTCATCTCATTGATTGGAACACCTGACTCTAAATAGCTTTTGCAGAAGACATCACCCCAGAGGTTGATGTACTTTTTTTAACCTAACTGTGATTGCTTAACTGGTGTACTCGGTATTGACGAGAAGTGCAATGGTTTGTGTATTATTAGTTTAGGCAGATTGTGTTTGTCTATTCTTGTGACTTTGAAGATCAGACCACATTTTATGAGTAATTAATGCCGAAACCAGGTAATTGCAAAGGGTTTACAAACTTTTTCTTGAACCTGTAGCCGTTGTTGAACCTAGTGGTGTTGGACTTCAGGCTTCTGTACTTGTTGCCCAATAGGACCTGTTAGAAGATGGCATGGCTTAGGTGATGGGGTTCTTTGGATGCAGAGCCTCGTGTAGAAATTACTGATGGTAGGAAGAAAAGTGTCTATGATTAATTAGGCCAAAGGTCACCAGAGGGTTCCACGTACTGGCTCTGGGAATATGTTAAAAGCTAATTTACCACTTCCAACACACTAGGTTTGGGAAAAACTCAAGTACAAGGGCCATCTTAACCGGCTGTACACATTTGTCATGGTTTGATATCCAGAAGGCAGGACCCCGTGCAATCTGGCCCATTATAATCAGAACCATATTGAATATCATGTGAGATCAAGTTTGCTACGACTACACAAAAGTAACTGACACTGGTCTACAGTTGCAGCCAAGCCCAGTCTTGAAGTAGGGCAGAATATGTTAGATGTCTTGATTGTTTACAGTTCCTAATTGCTGCTTTTCAGCTGCTGCTGAAAATGGTGTATTAGTTGCTGAAGGTAGAAGGGGATCATTTGTGCTGCTGATAATACAGCAATGTACCAAAGTTTTGAAATTTAGGAATAAACGTGAATTAACAAAGTGCTAACAGTAGCAACTAATATAGACAATCACCTTGTGGATCTGGGCTTAACATTTTATCCCAAAGAAAACATCTTCAGCTGTACAAATGACGATGAAGCAACTAAGATGGTGGAAACCTGAAATTAAAAAGCAAGCATTTTGCCCCTCTCCAAAGAATACAGTCTGGCGTGTTGCATACCTTAAGTGCTTTGAATTTCATCATTTTGATTCCTAGGATTATTAGGTTTCTTGTAGAATGAATTAAAGATGGAGTTTTGAAGAATGTGAGGGGAACTAACTGAGGCTGAAATTATAGATTGACAAGATAATTGCTGTCAGTCTGATCCAGCAATAGTGTACCTGGAATCATGAGTATAGTCTCCAGATCAAGGGTCTGCCATGTAGATTGTGGTGAGAACTTCTATATTCAGAAGATTTTAAGCCTTTGATATTTTACTCCAGATGACAGTGGGTTCTCAGCTGCTCGGTATATTCCTGGCTGAGGTTGATAAGGCTTATCGAGGGGTATGGATATTGGGCAAGAAAGTGGGCGAGTAACTGAATCAGTGACCTTACTTATAAACTGTACAGGTTTTAAGAGAATGACTAATTCCTTTTTTTTGATGCTCTTAATATATGAAATGAAAGAGAAGATTGAGAGCTTGGTTTGGCTGCTTCTTTGTAGGGTTGTTCGAGGTTAGGTCACCTATGTTTCGTCATGGTCAAAGTGATATCATCAGTGCACGATTGAGTGATCTCTGTTAGCTTATAACCAGAGAAACAGGCCAGAGATCAGTCAGTTACCTGTTTGGCTACGACCCTGCGGAGGGTAGCACCCAGCGCGACAGCCAATCAGAACACCGAATCAGAGCAATATAAAAGCGAGCATTTGGCAGAAACAACACTGAGTTGTGCACTGAACTAGTGATGAAACACTTACGACCTAACCTTCAGTCTTGGCAAGCAACCCTACAAACAAGCTTTTGAAGTATGCTATCAATAATGCATTGATGTATCCTCTTCCATTGTCTTTGAACCCACGACCTTCTAACTCAAGCAAGAAACTCACTGAGCCGCAATGGTACCCTGTATGTTGAGTATCGTAGCTGCATTATTTACTGGCCAACAGCATACACTGTTCACAAATTTGCATTGTGGAAAAGTAAAAGATGCCTTTAACCTTGTTTGGAAATAACTATGATTTTTAGTGTTCTCAAATGAATTGTTTTTTTTTCCAGCCTTGTGGAAATAGTATATACGGGTCAGTACACTCCTTGGATTCTGATGTGTCAACATCGCATGCAGGTCCTGCTGTTAAGCAAGACAGTGAGTTATTTCGTGAGGGCTTAAGAAGGGTACAGTCCACTGACAGTCTGGGTACCTCTGGCTCCTTGCAGTCAAAGAGCTTGGGCAACGGACATAAAGCAAAATCTGCAGGAAATCTGGATGAGTCGGACTTTGGACCTCTGGTTGGAGCAGACTCTGTTTCTGAGAATTTTGATACGGTTTCAGTTGGCTCTTTCCAGATGTCTGGTTCCTTCATATTGACCAAAGATCAAGAAAAAGCAATTACAGCACTCACGCCAGAACAAGAAGAGACTGCTTCTCTTCTGTCTAGTCTTACACAGGTGGTGGATAGTGCGCCGAGTGGATACAGAATGGTCAGTGAAAAGGAATGGAATTTACTGCAACAGGAGGTGAGTTCCTTAAACATGTCTTTTTACTTGTGCTGTTACCAAATGGTAGTAAGCATTGTGGCTTCAGTTCATTTTTCATCATGTCTCCATCTCATGAACTGGCTTAAGGTCTCAAAAATATTGTTAACCATTAAAGAAAATAAAGCCAGGAAATGGGTATCACTGGTAATACCAACAGTTATTGTCAATCTCTAATTTGCCCTGATGAAGATGCTATTAAAATTCTGTTGTGCTGCTTGAAGGTATTGTTGAGTAGAGAACTTGGAGATTTAGACCAGCGATCTTGAAGAAAAAGTATATTCCCAGTTGTGCTTGGTAGGTGACTTATAGGTAGTGCATTTGTTTGGAGCCTACTGCTTGATAGAGATTTTGGGTTTAGGAAGTGTAGGACTAGCCTTGGTAAATAACTGCAGTGCCACTTTTTCTCTTGTTCTTGGGCTACAATGGTGGTGATTTCACAAGGAAGCTGAGATGAAGTGGTTATTTGGCACTTTTGGCTGGTTTTTATTGCAAATACTTCACCTTGGTCTTTGGCATTCATTGGCTGGACCCCATAGTAGATAGGGAGTTTGGAACTGCCCCTTCCTACAAGTAATTTAATTGTCCACCACCATTCATGACTGAGTATAATGGATCTGATTCATTGGTTGTGCGATTGCTTAGATCTGTTTGGTGTATTCTGTCTTTGCTGTTTAGCTGGCATGTCGTCCTTGCAGTATCTCATTTTTAGGTCAAGCCAGGTTCTGCATCAAGGTTAATCCAAAGCTTTTTCACAACGCCAGAGTTAAGAATCTGCTAGATCACAGATTGTGGTGGTGTACATTGCTGTCTCTGGTCATCTACAATGGTTCATGGATGTCCAGATCTGAGTACATCTCTTTGGTAAGAATATAGTGCCACACAACATGGAGGGTTTCTTCAGTGTAAAGACCAGACTCTGTCTTAAGTAGCTAAATCTGCAAAATGGATTACTGAGGAAAAGGTCAAGGTTTAGCCTTCATGCTCGTTCACGCGGTCATCTCAGTGCTACTACTCCATTCTGGGTGAATGATATTGAAATCCCCTCCTACAGTTTATTTTTCACTCTTACTGTGTTCATTATTTCTTCCAAATGTTGTGTACCATGGGGGGGAAACACATTTTTATCAGTTGAGGAAGTATAGTAATTGGTAGTTATCCATGTGTAACTTGATATTACGAGACTTCCTTCATGGGGTCTGGAGTCGAAGTTGAGGAATCCAAGTACTCATCTGACTGACCAAATTAGCAATTAGAAAGTAGATGAATGTCATTGGGGAAGCCATCTTGAACACTCCTGGCCATGAACTGGTTGCACCACTTCATGCTTTGTAGCTAACTCATAAGTGTCATATTCTAGGTTGACATCACTGATGAGGACTGTTAAGCCCCACTGCATTTGCATGGCTGCCAGTGCTAGCCCACGCTACTTATATGACTCTTGTGAAGATTTTCAGTATCTTCAGACAAGGGAGAAAAGCCATGGAGACTGCTAACCTTCCTATTCACCAAGCATTTAAAAGCACCTTTGTCATTATAGAAAGGTACAATTACATTATTCAGCTAGAAGTAAAAAAATGGATCATGGAATGCATCCAACATTACCTCCTGACTGATACCAGAACCAATGTTCCAGGCTTTGACCTTGAAGGTAGAAAGCCTTCAGTAGCATTTACACAAGCAGTAGCCACTTTTTCCATATCAGGGAATGTTTGCCTTGGTGCAAATATAGCTGTAGGTATATTGAAAAATTGTTATTCCACTGTGTGCCATCTTAATTATAAAATGTGAATTAAAGTGTGCCGGACATCCAATTAGTCTGGAAAATCTGCTGGTCCATCGTTATCAATGTCTAGAGTGTGCTGGAATTTTCTGTAAGCAGCTTCCCATGTCACATGAAAAAAAGAACTGGTCCTCCGAATTGGGTCCTAGGGAGGTGGGCACAGGGCCCCAGTGAATCCCGGGCACCGTGGGGATTAGAACCCTGGTGAGACTTGTGGGCACTAGATGTCTAACTAGGAGAGGTTTTGCTGTAGTTAGTTTTTAGATACATCAGCATATCCAGGAATGTAGGGGTAGTGCACATAAATGCTGCTGAGGTAGGAGATTAGCCATAATCTTTTGAAATGACATTTTGGCAAAGGACTACAGAGTTTGTTCATCCTTCTTTCTTCACATTCTTCTCATCTAATGGTCTAAGTGACTAGTGTGAAATGGATGCCTTGTTGTTGTTCCACAAATATGTACTCTTGAATGTAATTTGACAGCCATAATATAACTTCATTCTTAATGAAATCTCATTTCTTGTAAGAATGGGAGATTAATGAATCCTTCAGATTATTATATATTGGCGATACAGCAAGGTAATAGGCTCTTCCAGCCCATGAGCCTATGCCATTGCAATCACACCCATGTGACCTACTAACCTGCACAGCTTTGGAGCGTGGGAAGAAACGGGGAAACCCAGGCAGTCACGGGGAGAATGTACAGACTCCTTAGAGTGCTGGAATGGAGCTTGAGTTGCTGGCATTGTAATAGTGCTTTTTTTGTCAGTAGGATTTTGGTCAAATATAAAAAGGCAATTCAGTATTCTGTAGTTAGTATTAGTTTAATCCATTAAGTGCACGAGTAGATTTAAATACATCATAAATGTATATGAAACCAGAATCGAATACAATGATCAAGAATTGTTTTTGGAGATTTCAGTAGCTGTACAATGGTCTTCTGGACTGGATTTTGTAGAGTAGGGTAGTGCAATGGGTGGAAATGTACGTAATTCACAACCATCGACATTGAGTTGGGGCTCACTTCAAGAGGCTGGTCTGACGTGATGACGTAATAATGTGAAGTTCTGTTACCAGGCTTTGTGTTCAGCGTTTGGCATCAATAAATGAGTTGCTATAGCTTTTCTTAAACATAAAATGCCACATGTCATTTTATTTGTAAAAACCTACATTGGTGACCCTGATGCTCTAGGACAATTCCAGGGTTATTGAGACATGTCGGCCAATACAGTAGCTTTGAAACTGCCGGAGTTTTGGGAGCAAAATGCTGTTGCTTGATTTGTTGAAACTGAGGCCTAATTCGCGCTGAGAGAAATCCCCGCCAACAAAGCCAAGTATTTCTGTGTGATAGTGTCACTCAGCCACTCACTGTCTGAGAGCAGTGAGTCTGACTCTCTGAACATGATAAATACTGATTGCTGAAAACTCACCTTTTACAGACTTTTGAACTTCTGGTGTTTGAGTACGCCAAATAGTTGCTGTCCTTGCCTGGCCTCGGGTGTGAGGCCTTCGGAGCTGAAGTCTCTCCTGGGAAATCACCATCCTTGTTTTATTTTTAAAGAAGTCTTGATGCAACAAATGCCAGATCAAGTTTGCACAGCCCTCACTATGCACCCGTGAAGTACTATAGGGAGCTTGCTAAAGTAGTTGATGGTCTCCACTCAGGCAGGCAAATGTGCGTAATTCCTCCTCCTTTCCCTACTTTAGTAAACCCGGTCAGCAAGGCCTCCAAACAGACAGTGCCAGGTCTGTGTTTTTACCATCCTCGTTTTGGTATGATCGCTAGGAAGTGCTGACTGCCTCGCAGCTTTGACAGTGCCAGTTCAACATAATAGCAGAGGTCTGCGAGCACCATGAGTTCCATGTGTGAGTATGCGCTGCCAACATCACCTATTGATGAGAGGGCAAAGAGTGACAAAACCCTGCTGGAGGCCGCCTGTGACAACAGGATTCTGGCTTGTGGGACATGACAGTGACACTCTGCTTCAGTGGGCAACATTACACATGGGACTTTGTTTTGGCTAAAGTGGCTAGAGCTCTGCTCGGGGCAAATTTCCTGGTGCCCAAGGACCATTGGTCGATCGTAAGAACTGCTAGTTTGTGGATGTGAAGGACTTTGGATCGTTATCTTGTTCCTTCAGTAAGTTCCCCCACCACAACTCTGTCAAGCGCATGCACCATCACATGTGAGTTAACTCAATTGCTGGACAAATTCCCAAACCTCACTGAGCCACATCTGGAGGACTGGCAAATTGCAAATGTCACTCCACTCTTTAAGAAGGGAGGGAGGCAGAAGAAAGGAAATTATAAACCAGGTAGCCTAATTTAGGAGGTTGGGAATATATTGGAATATATTATTAGGGATGAGTTTTTGGGGTGCTAGTCCTCTCAAAATATACTTGCCTTCCTTACAATCAACTCAACCTGCAAGTTAACCTTTAGGGAATCCAGCGTGAGGACTCCCAAGTCCCTTTGCTCTTATGCCTTTTGAATTTTATCCCCGTTTATAAAATGGCTCATGCTTTTATTCCTTCTACCAAAGTCCATGACCATTCACTATATTCCATCTGTCACTATACCTAATTCTCCTAATATGTCTAATTCCTTCTGCAGACTCCCCCTGTTTCCTCGGTACTATCAGCCCCTCCATCTATCTTTGTATTATCCTCGAACCTGGCACAAAGTCATGAATTCCGTCATTGAAATCATTGACATATGACAAGAAAAGAAATGGCTTCAAAACTGACCCTTGTGGAACACAGTGAGTCACTGGCCACTGACCAGAAAAGGACACCTTTATTCTCAGAGAATATAAAAGCAAGAATGTAATGCTGAGGCTTTATAAGGCATTGGTCAGACAGCACTTGCTGTTTTGGACCCCTTATCTAAGAAAGGATGTGCTGGCATTGAAGAATTGAATTGACTTTATTACTTGTATCCTTCATATACATGAGTAAAAGTCTTTATGTCTCCATCTAATTGTGCAATTTATAGTAATTTATACTAAATAGCATGTACAACAGGATAGTCAATATAACATAGAAATACAGTTGTGTCAGCATGAGTTAAGCAGTCTGATGGCCTGGTGGAAGAAGCTGTCCCGGGGCTTGTTGGTCCTGGCTTTTCAGCTGTGGTACTGTTTCCCGGATGGTATCAGCTGGAACAGTTTGCGGTTGGGGTTACTTGTGTCCCCAATGATCCTTCAGGCCGTTTTTACACATCTTCTTTCTCACGAGAATGATTCCAGGAATGAAAGGGTTAACACAAGGAGAGTGTTTGATGTCTCGCTGGAATTTTGAAGAATGAGGGGGGGATCTCATTGAAACCTATCCAATATTGAAAGGTCCAGATGGAGTGCATGTGGAGAGGACGTTTTCTGTAGTGGAGGCATCTAGGACCTGAGGGAACAGCATCAAAATAAAGGAGCACCCATTTAAAACAGATGAGGAGGAATTTCTTTAGCCACAGGTGGTGACTTGTGGAATACATTGCGACAGATGGCTGAAGAGGCTAAGCCATTGGGTATCTTTGAAGTGGAGGTTGATGGGTTCTTGATTAGGGTGTCAAAGCTTACAGGGGAGAAGGCAGGAGATTGGGATTGAGAAGGATAATAAATCAGCCATGGAGGAATGGTGGAGCAGGATCAATGGGCCTAATTCAGTTCCTATGTCTTATGGTCTATTTCTAACAAGTCTTCACTTTTGAACATTTTCAATCAGTTTTCCAACAGGAATTTGTATTTGTATTCCCTGTAATCTTAAATGGGTCTATACCAAATCAAAAATATTCAAAGCTTTTTCCAGAGCTCTTCATTTGGTACATAAGTGTGCGTGTGTCTGCACACACATCTGTATCTGTTTTCATTTATTAGTTTCCTAGCCTTTTACTCTTAGTATACCTATAGATTTCTTGGGATTTTGCCTCACTCTGCAGGCCAGATTCTTCTCATTCTTTTTGTCCTATGGACAACTACACTATCCACAGGGTCACCGTGAGTCGATGACGACTCCATGCCACTCAACAATAACAACAGGTGAGGTGGGCAGTGTAGTTAGTGGGATGATTCACTTCATTAGGAAATTCAGAGAAGTTGAGGAGCTGGGAAATGTTGATGTTCAATTTAGCCTCTTTCTTTGTAACAAATTACTAAAAACTGAAACGGATAACGAGGAATAAAATTTGTATACTGGGATGTGCAACAGGAATTGAGTGAAGAATAAAGTTCTCTTGCTGTAATAATATTTAGCCTTGTTGATGACATACTGACAGGAGCAGTGTTCATAGTCAGAGGTGCAGCAGTTACAGGCCCTTTGGCCTGCCAGCTACAAACTGTCTGTCATAATCCTGTCTTTAATCATTTTATTGTTTTCATGTTCCTTTCAAAATAAACAAGGGATTTGATCATAGAGCAGGAATAAAACATTTGTGATGAAGGATGAGCCATGATCTAGTTGGACTCAAAAGGCCACATAGCCTACTAGATCATAAGGTAGAAATAATTATTCAAAATTAATTTGGTTCCATAGATGCTGCCTGGCCTGCTGAGTTCCTCCAGCATTTTGTGTGTGTTGCGTAAATTAGGAATGATATTTTTATTGAGTTATGTCTGTATTTATATGCTATCCATTCTCCCTGGCATTCATTGTGTGCTTTTTTTTCAGGTGCAGAATGCTGGCAACAAATTAGGCCGCCGCTGTGATATGTGCTCAAATTATGAGAAGCAACTGCAAGGAATCCAAGTGCAGGAAGCAGAGACCCGGGACCAGGTGAGACTGATTGTTTCAAGATAATTATTTCTCTGCAACATGGTCAACATATGTGATTTTGTTCTTAACGGAAATGTTTACATCATCACCCTTTAGTACTAATTTCAGAATGAATCCTATTTTAGAAAGATTCCAAAGACAGAAGTGAATTTATGTTCTTGAGGTATTGTATATTTTGATCCTTTCATGCAATGCAGCCAGTGAGGCTTTCATTTTAAGAATGCTTTCTGTGTGTTATTTTAAATGTAATTATAGTTGTCCTAAAATCTTCATCCTGGTTTTTTTTCTCCCCAGTTACTTCTGTTTTGAAAGTACTTTTAATACCAAAATTGATGTGACAGTAACCTTAACTTCTCAGTCTATCTATGTGGAATAGCCTTTTCATCATTTGCTTTTCAAATGTTTATCTACCCCTGCCTTAAAGTATGCTTAATGATGTTACTCAGAGATGGTAAAGTGGCCTCTTTCCAAATTGATATCTTAATTCAAACTGAAAAATGTTTCCAACCTGAGTACTACTTGTATTCCACTTCATTTTGAAATGATAGCCACTACCTATCTCAATTACTTTTCTTCAAAGCTATTACATTAGCACCTGGACGTCTCAGTTTTAAATAAAGTACCTAAAATGTTGTTGCATCCAGAATGGATGGCTTCCCAATTTGAGTTTAATTTACTACAGTTTAATTCATCCATAAAACTAGTATCCTTTTGCAGGTTCCTGGTACTATTCTCACAACTAATTATTGCATCTGAGCAAATTTGGATATGTATTCCTGTGTATAAAATGAGTTAACCCAGTATAGACCGCAGTGGTTTGTCATGTGCCACACCTACTCTGCATAAAATGTTTTTGTTCACAAGTAATTCAATATTGTGTTGATTGTGTGTTTTTGGTAACCCTTCTTATAAGAAATATTGAATACAGTTTTGATCTTTGTTGTAAGAAAGAAGTCATTAACCTGGAAAGAGTGCAAAGATTTATGAGAATGTTGCTAGGACTTGAGATCCTGAATTATAGGGAGGGTTTAGTGAGTAAGGAATTATTTCTAGAATGTAGAAGACTGAAGGATGGTCTTATAGAAGTATATAAAATCATGTGTGCATGAATGCACAGTCTTTTCTTCAGGGAAAGGAACCAGAAACTAGAGAGTGTGGGTCTAAGGTGAGAGGAGAAAGGTTTAAAAGGGACCTGAGGAACAGCTTTATGCAGGAGGTGGTGCATATTGGAACAAGCTCCCAATAAAGTAGTTAAGGCAAGTACAATAGCAATTTAAAGTAATTTGGGTAGAGATATGGACCAAATGCGGACAATTAAAACTAGCATAACTGAATACTTTGGTCAGCATGAACCGTTTGGACTGAAGAGCTAGTATCCCTGCTGTCTTGGTTGTATAATAGATCACAGTTACCAAAATAAGCATTGATAGGTTCAGTGGGGTAAGTAGATGTTAAAAGAAGTTTAATTTGGGAAAACAGTGAGATATTAGGAATAGCAGGCAGAACTTAGGGGCCCAGGTACTGAAATCACTGGAAGGTAATAGACTGAAACATGAAGTAATTATAGAATTTAATAGAGTTATAAAATCTAGTATCAGGGCTGGAATACCAAGGTGCAGCGGCTTCATCACGGTTGTACAAAACTTTCTTAGAGCTCATTTGGACCACTTCGCTCCGAGACATTAGATAGATTGGACTAGGAAAGAAGCTACATTGTTTCATCAAATGATCATTTTCTGTCATGGATGGATTACCAAAGAGAGTTCACAGAACAAGATTACATTATTTTCACTAAATATTAAGATCTATTTAGGTGGTTAACTGATATCAAATTCCGATCAAATTGGAAGTTTTGTTGGCTGAGATAGGAAGGGACGTGGAATGAAGGCAGGTAGATGGAGTTAAATCAGTTATGGAGTTAAATAGCCTATTTCTTGCTTCAAACCCACCTATTTTTTAATTCCACATTTTTTTGCTATTTTTGCATGAAACCATATCAAATGCCTCTTCGATATCTATAACTGTATTAGAAAACATATAAAAATAGAAACAACAACTTTTTTGGCACATTTGGCCCATCAAGTTCATTTAAGCCAAATTTTGCTACCCAACCTGGTCCTATTTGTATCTTCTTAATACAGAGCCCAGTAAAGTGCCACTCTTTGAATTCTCCTGTAGTCATTTGACCAGTTATATTTCATTGTAAGAAAATAGGACTTCTATCTGCAATATTTCAGTCCTCCTAACTTTCCTAGTACGGTTAGTTTTTGATTAAATCTAACAATATTCTCTTTTTCACAGAAAACAAGTACAATCAGCCAATTTTTTCCTCACTGTTACAGATAAGAAAAATTGCAAAGTCCTCAGATCAGTTCTCCACAGTTCATTCTTTAATGCTGTCACAGTCTTTTTTGTAATATGGTGACCTGTAGTATTGTGTTCTTATGCTCAATATTTCACTGATAAAGCCTGTATGCTGCCCTTACACTTTACTTACCCTGTCCTGTTCGTGTTTACATCTGTATAACTTGTTGATGGCCATCTGGATGTTCATTTTAAACTCTTGCACATAGAAGCCCAGCATCCCACAAGGACGACACCACCTCACAAAGTGACAACCAAGACAGCTCACCAATCCCTCTGTTTTCTGGGGAGGCTGAAGAGAGCTGGACTTTGCATATCCATACTCACATCGTTCTACAGATGTGCATCCTGATATGCTACATCACTGCATGGTACAGAAACTGCAATGTTGTGGACAGGAAGGCTCTAACACGGGTAGTCAAAACTGCCCAGCGCATCGCTGACACCAGCCTACTTGCCATCAAGGATATGTATACAGAAAGATGCTGGGAAAAGGCATCATGAAAGATCACCCCCTCCCCCCCCACCTCCCCGGCTCGTGGACTGTTTGTCCCATTTCCATTAGGTAGCATTCACGCCAAGACCACCAGACTCAAAAACAGTTACTTTCCCCAAGCAGTAAGGCTAATGAGCACCTCCATCCACAAACCCACCCCTCCACACCCCCAACCACCACTCCTTTATCATTTCCTGTCAGTCACCTATGTACAGACACCCCGTGCCTAACATCACTTTGTATATGCAATCTATGTATATAAGCTAATTACGCATATTTATATTCATTGTTTTTATATTATTGTATTCATTATCTTATTTTTTGTGCTCTATTGAAGTTCAAAGTAAAATTTATTATCAGAGTACATGTCACTACATACAACCCTGAGATTCTTTACTTAGCAAACGTGTAGAACAGTAACTGTAAGCTGTAAACAAACTGTGCAAGTCAAGTCAAGTCGCTTTTTATTGTCATTTTGACCATAAACTGCTGGTACAGTACACAGTAAAAACGAAACAAAGTTCCTCCAGGACCATGGTGCTACATGAAACAACACAAAACTACACCAGACTAAGTGAGACAACACAAGGCAACGTAAAACAACATAAAAACTGTACTGGACTACAGACCTACACAGGACTATATAAAGTGCACAAAACAGTGCAGGGCAGTACAATAAATAATAAACAAGACAACAGGCACAGAGGACAAATTACAATATAATAAATGATGTAGATGTCAGTCTAGTCACTGGGTATTAAGGAGAATGCAGATACAAGTAAATAGTAATAAATGATGAGCATGAAATAACAGTATAAGAGTCCTTGAATGAGTGTAGTTATCCCCTTTTGTTCAAGAGCCTCATGGTTGAGGGATGGTAACTGTCATGAACCTGGTGGTGTGAGTCCTGAGGTTCTTGTACCTTCTCCCTGATGGCAGCAGCATGAAAAGAGCATGGCCTGGGTGGTGAGGATCTTTGTATGCTGCTTTTCTATGTATCAGATCCAGAGTAACAGTTATTTCGTTCTCCTTTACACTTATGCACTGGACATGTTATTAAACAGTCTTGAATCTTGAAACTTAACTGCCTATCTCAGCCAGCATCCCCTGCAATTCTCACCTTGGTTTTACTATTTAACTTGAAAGCCAATGGGTCACAGTGGATAGACGTTACTTTTAATTTTGTCTTCAACCAAGATTTAAATTTTGGTTTGTATTATGAACTTCTATGCTTTTGTGAAAAAATTCTATTCTCTTTTAAAAATATTATGACTCCTGATGCAAGGGGATGGAGATTTGTTTTGTTTAGTGTTGTATTCTATGCAAGATTTGAGATGTGCAGTCTATTCGTCAATATTATTTTTATGTCTTACATTTGTGATTTTAATTTAGACATTGTAATTGAGTGACAAAGATGTCCTAAGCAGTTTTTAAATTTTCTCATTGTACCAAAGTGGTTGTCCAGTATTAAGTTGAAAGAATGTGCACATCAAGTTTATTGTCATTCAACCACACACATGTACTCAGCTGAACGAAACATCATTCTTTTGGAGCCAAAATGCAAACACGGTCACTCACACACAACACATATATTATGATTCTGCACACAGTCACAAAATAATAACAGCCAAACAAGGACCCTGAGTGACCTGGCCAGAGGTTTGACAGGTTGACATTAAGTGTGAGATGCATGTTTATGGGAGGCAGTATCATGTTATTGGCATTATTATACAGTGGTGTGCAAAAGTTTGGGCACCCCTGGTCAAAATCTCTGGTGTTACTGTGAATAGCTAAGTGAGTAAAAGATGACCTGATTTCCAAAAGGCATAAAGTTAAAGATGACACATTTCTTTAATATTTTAAGCAAGATTACTTTTTTATTTCCATCTTTTACAGTTTCAAAATAACAAAAAAGGAAAAAGGCCCGAAGCAAAAGTTTGGGCACCCTGCATGGTCAGTACTTAGTAACACCCCCTTTGGCAAGTATCACAACTTGTAGACACTTTCTGTAGCCAGCTAAGAGTCTTTCAATTTTTGTTTGGGGGATTTTCGCCCATTCTTCCTTGCAAAAGGCTTCTAGTTCTGTGAGATTCTTGGGCCGTCTTGCATGCACTGCCCTTTTGAGGTCTATCCACAGATTTTCGATGATGTTTAGGTCAGGAGACTGTGAGGGCCATGGCAAAACCTTTAGCTTGCACCTCTTGAGGTAATCCATTGTGGATTTTTGTAATGTGTTTAGGATCGTTATCCTGTTGTATTCTATGAAGAGCTTGAACAAGCAAAGAATGGATGCAAACGTCAAGATATTGTTATTATGGGAGATCTAAATGCTAAAGTAGGACAAGGTGCTGATGGAAATACCATAGGAAAATTTGGACTAGGGGAAAGAGACGAACAAGGTGAGAAATGGGTAGAATGGTGCATGATGAATAATCAGGTCATTATGAATACCTACTTTAAAAACTATCCAAGACGCTTGTGGACCTGTAAAAGTCCAGGTGATAGCACTAGTAATCAAATTGACTTTATTACTATAAATCAAAGATTTAGAAACTCAGTGACTCAATGCAAAACATATCCAGGTGCAGACTGTAATAGCAACCATAACCCAGTAGTATGTCATGTAAAAGTAAAACTTAAAAAAACTAAAGAAGCAGAAACCTGAAGAATCCCTTGACTACTTGCAATTAATTAAAGAAGAAAACTTAAGACAAAAATTTACAATTGAAGTAAGGAATAGATTTCAAAATCTAGAAATAGAATCTGTTGAAGATGATAGCAATCATGTAGAAATGAAATTTAACTCTCTAAAGGATGCCTTAGTAGAGTCAGCAAAGTCAGTGATTCCTAAAAAAGAAAAAAGCACAAAGAATAAATGGATGACAGATGAAATCAAAAATCTAATGGAAGAAAGGAGACGGAAGAAAACAAATCCAATAGAATATAAGTCCTTAGATAAAAAAAAGTTAAAAGCTTATGGCAAAAAGCCAAAGAAGAATGGTTAACACGAGGAATTCTGCAGATGCTGGAAATTCAAGCAACACACATCAAAGTTGCTGGTGAATGCAGCAGGCCAGGCAGCATCAGAATGAAGGGTCCCAGCCCGAAACGTCGACTGTACTTCTTCCTAGAGATGCTGCCTGGCCTGCTGCGTTCACCAGCAACTTTGAAGAATGGTTAAACCAGGAATGTGAGCAAATAGAAAGAATCCCTATCACTGATCCAAAAAGGTTACATCAACAAATCAAGAATATCACTGGTAAAAAGCTCCTCTGTTCTTCAGGTGGATGTTTGAAAGCAAAGGACAGTACTATTATCATGGAGAAGGATGAGATTATGAACAGATGGACTGAGTATATTCAGGAATTGTTTGAAGACCATCAAGGCGAAAAACCTGAAGTTAAGAAAAACATTGAAGGTCCAAATATTTTAAAATCTGAAGTTCGTAATGCAATAAATAAGATGAAGAAAGGAAAGGCAGCAGGTCCTGATGAATTAGTAATAGAACAAATTATCGCCCTTGAAGATTATGGAATTGAAAAACTTACTGATTTAATCAATGACATTTATGAGACTGGAATAATACCAGAAGAGATGAAAAAATCAGTATTTATCACTCTTCATAAGAAACCTGGAGCAACAGAATGTGAATTACATAGGACCATAAGTTTAATGAGTTATATCACCAAGATGCTTCTAAGAATTTTGATGACAAGAGCTAAAAGTAAGATGCAAGCTGAAATAGGCAAAGAACAATGGGTTTTGTGAAAGACAAAGGTACAAGAAACGCAATATTGATGTTAAGGATACTATCAGAACGAGCTATTCAAGTGCAGAAAGATTTGTTTGTTTGTTTTATCGACTACACAAAAGCATTTGATAAAGTGAAGCACAATAAGTTATTTGAAATATTACAGAAAACTCTAGATCTAGATTCGAAAGACCTCCGCCTAATCAGAAATCTGTACTGGGAACAAACTACCGCTGTAAGAATAGATGGAGAAGTGAGTCAGTTTACGAAAATCAAGAGAGGCATTGAACAAGGGTGTCTTTTCTCCCCTGATTTATTTAATGTGTACAGTGAGACAATATTACAAAAAATAAGAGACATCTTGGGAATCAAAGTTGGCAGTGAAAACATCAATAATTTCAGATATGCAGATGACACTGTTAATTGCAAGTACGGAGGAAGAACTACAAAACTTAATTGATATAATTGTTGAAGAACGTGCAAAAATGGGTAAAATGGGTCTATCTGTCAATTGCAAAAAGACAATTTCTGGTGATATCCAAAAAGAAGGAGAATCCTATCTGCAGACTGAGAATAAATAGGGAAGACATAAAACAAGTACAGAAATTTTGCTACTTAGAAAGCTGGGTGACATTAGATGGGAGGTGCGACTTGGACATTAAAAGAAGAATAGGGATGGCAAAAGACACCTTTTACGGGAATGAAGAGTATACTGACCAATACTAAACTAGGCATGACAACCCGCCTCAGAGTACTGAAATGTTACATTTATCCAGTTATGTTATATGGCTCAGAATGTTGGATAATATCTAGTAACACGAGGAAACGAATTGTAGCAGCAGAGATGTGGTTTTTGAGGAGGATGCAAAGAATATCATGGACGAAACAAATCTCTAACAAGGATGTCATGACAGAGCAAACACAAAAAGAGATAATGTATGAGATCATGAAAAGGCAACGTAACTTCATTGGACATGTGATTAGGAAAGAGGAGTTAGAATGCACGGTAATTATGGGAAAGATTGAAGGGAAGAAAGCAAGAGGAAGACAAAGACAAATGATGATGGAGACAGCAGCCAGAGAACTGGAAATGAATATCAATGAATTGATCCACTTGACCCGAAACAGGAGTGTGTGGGCCATGGCAGTCAAAGCTCAGACTGGGCATGGCACCTGATGATGATGATCCTGTTGTAGAAGGCATCCTCTTTTCATCTTCAGCTTTTTTACAGACGGTGTGATGTTTGCTTCCAGAATTTGCTGGTATTTAATTTAATTCATTCTTCCCTCTACCAGTGAAATGTTCCCTGTGCCACTGGCTGCAACACAAGCTCAAAGCATGATCGATCCACCCCCGTGGCTAACAGTTGGAGAGGTGTTCTTTTCATGAAATTCTGCACCCTTTTTTCTCCAAACCCTTTTGGCTCATTGCAGCCAAAAAGTTCTATTTTAACTTCGTCAGTCCACAGGACTTGTTTCCAAAATGCATCAGGCTTGTTTAGATGTTCCTTTGCAAACTTCTGACGCTGAATTTTGTGGTGAGGACGAAGGAAAGGTTTTCTTCTGATGACTCTTCCATGGTAGAACAGTGCACCACCACTCTAGAGTCTGCTAAGTCTTCCTGAAGGTCTTTTGCAGTCAAACGGGGGTTTTGATTTGCCTTTCCAGCAATCCTACGAGCGGTTCTCTCGGAAAGTTTTCTTGGTCTTCTAGACCTCAACTTGACCTCCACCGTTCCTGTTAACTGCCATTTCTTAATTACATTACGAACTGAGGAAACGGCTCCCTGAAAACGCTTTGCTGTCTTCTTATAGCCTTCTCCTGCTTTGTGGGCATCATTTATTTTAATTTTCAGAGTGCTAGGCAGCTGCTTGGAGGAGCCCATGGCCGCTGATTGTTGGGACAAGGTTTGAGGAGTCAGGGTATTTATAAAGCTTTGATATTTGCATCACCTGGCCTTTCCTAACAATGATTGTGAACAAGCCATAGCCCTAACAAGCTATTTAAGGTCTGAGTCCTTGGTAAAAGTTATCTGAGAGCTCAAATCTCTTGGGGTTCCCAAACTTTCCTTTTTTCACTCTAAAATTGTACAAAACAAAAATAATACACTAATCTTGCTTAAAATGTTGAAAAGAATGTTTCATCTTTAACTTTATGGCTTTTGGAGATCAGTTCATCTTCTACTCACTTAACTATTCACAGTAACAGAAATTTTGACCGGGGGTGCAGGCCCCACCATTGGCGGGGGGGGGGGGTGCGCACTGGTGCGCAGTGTGTTGGAGCCAGGGATTTTGCTGTCTGTGGTCTCTTCGTCAGGAAGTCCAAGATCGAGTTACAGAGGGCAGTGTTGAGACCCAATATGGAAAAGTTTTCCACCAGCTTGTTGGGAATGATTATACTGAAAGCAGGAATGAAATCACTGAATAGAATTCTGACATCAGAGACACCATTATCCAAGTGGGACAGGACTATGTAAAGGGCGGAGGCTATGGCATCATCTGTGAACTGGGAGAAGTTCAGTGTGGTGAGAAGGCTGGATTTATTGCAATTCATGACCAGATGCTCGAAACATTTCGATATTACTGAGGTCAGTGCCAAGGGATGGTAGTCATTGAAGCAGAATACAGTCGGCTTCTTGGGCACTGGGATGATGGTGTTGGTCTTGAATCCTGTGAGGATGGTGATTTGATCCAGGGAAATGTTGAAGATGTCAGTAAGAGCATCTGCTTGCTGGGGTGCACAGTCTCCAGGTATATTGTCAGGCCCTTGGGGGGGCTTTCTTGCTGACACATCACTTTGTGCATCAAAACAGGCCATTCAAATAAGATTTGATTGAATTTGCAAGCCTGATATTATAGCAAGTTTAATGATCTGTAAACATATTGTGTGATATAAAGTAAACATGCATGGAAGTTGCAGCAGGGAAATATTCCAACAGGCTAACCAGAGCCAGCCAGTGTTTATGCTTGGCAATAGCATCAGTGTTCATTTTGTCTTCTATATGTAACCAATTTCCTTCATGCTGGTGCTTCTGCAGCCCTTTTTAAAACTACTTTCTATTGGTTTCCTGGTGTCCATGGTGTTCTTTTTCATCCTTCACTCAATATATGTACTTTTGTATTGCTCACTCACTCAATTTTGTGTATTTCCACATGTTGCTGGGCCTTTGTGATCACTCTTTCCATATTTCTCCTGTGCCTTTTTCATTTGTAGCATGTGGGTATTGCTAGCAAGTCCAATGACCATTGCCCAAGTTGCTACCCTGGACTTGCTGGATTATTTTATTAGGGCATTTATGAGTCAGGCATATCTCTCAGGGTCTGGAGTTACACTTTGACTGAACCAGACGAAGGCAGTAGATATTGAGCCAGGCAAGTTCTAATGACTGCATGTTCATTTAATGGTGAATTAGTTTTATTTCAAATTAAACAAATTAAAATTTCCTGGATCATTAGTCAAGAAACTTAAACAGATGCTTGTTTTTTTAAAAACAACACAATATTTTCTTAGATCAGCAGTCTTTTCCTCATAAATTGTGCATAGAAATATTGAAAGTTCTTGCTGTTTGCACACGCTGAATTCCCTCTGAGATATCTGTCTGATTGATGACTCTACAGGTGAAGAAGCTGCAAGTGATGCTCCGACAAGCTAATGAACAGCTGGAGAAAACAATGAAGGAGAAACAGGAGTTGGAAGTTTATGTCAAACAGAACTCTGATGATACAAGTAATCAGGTAGCTGGGATAGCCACAAAATTTCTAATACTTGTACCTAGCATAGCACACAGAATGCACTCCCAGGAATAAGTGCTAATGAAAGCATTATATTCAGGAAACTGGTAGTGCTTAGAATGAATTGCCCAGTATAGAGAGGCTGCCAGTGTGGGTGGGACAGAATGAGCCTTTCCAGCAGCTCAGCACTGGGCTGTGGGCTCAGGCTCTGTCCTTTTGGCACAATGTGTTAAGGCTGTTACTGAGGATGGCTGCAGCTGCTCAGTGTTACGCTGCCTGGATCTTACTGACTCACCCTGATGGAAGCCCCTGTTTGTTTGGATGAAGATTAGCAAACCCATCAACTCATCATGTACATGCAGACCTTTATCCCATCTGCATTAATCCTATTTGTCTGTATCATTATTGCCTTTCCTGTTTAAGCATCTGTCCTAACAGTCTGGTTCTGAGATTCCTTCATGGTTTACGCTTGTAATTATAGAAAAGTCTCTGCTTAGAAATGCTCAGCCAAATAGCAGGAGTCAACAATTTGATCGCATCCACCAAGTGGACTGTCAACCTGTGGAGCATTGGCTGCCTGTCCCTAGTAAACACAGCACTCTGCAGGCCAGACTGAGGCCAAAGTACCTCATCTCAGCTCTGAGTGGTCCCACTATTTAACCTTGCCTGTCCAAGATTAGCCCTCAAAGGCAGCCTCTCCATACTGAACTGGCTAATTCATTGCTGGGAGAATGACATCAAAGGGCAGAAATTCATGGCAGGTTGCTGGCACAACAGCACACAGTGTCAGGGAGGGTAGCCATAGCACATCACAGCAGAATCAATTTTTTTTGTACGGGGGGAGTGCTTGTCTAAATTTTAGTCTTCAGGTGGGAGGACTAAATCAATCGCACTAAGAGATGTACAGTGTATTTGTAATTCAGATAGTTCAATAGCTCCATTTAATTTCAGAATGTAGACAATCTACAACCTGAAATTCTTCCTCTCTGCAGATATCCTGAAAACAGAAGAACCCCCCCCAAAAAATGAATGACAGGAAAAGTGTAAAAACCCTAAAGTCCACTCCCTCCCATGCATAAGCAGCATCAACTCTCCCCTTCTCCCCTCCCTCAAATTATTCTAGCATAAAGCATCAGCATTCCCACCATGCAAGTAAAGCCCCCAAAGAGAGACCATGGTCTATAGTCCATTAAAAACTTAATTGTTCACTCCAACATCTCTGTCTCTCTCTGTCTCTTTCCACCGCGTCAGGGGAGACAACAGTCACTATTTCGATGTTAGTCGTTCCTTTCTATTTTGAGTTCTCCAACTCGAGAATTGGCAAATGGATTACTGAGTACAGAGCCACTCTTGCTGTCTTCGATGTTCCGGCTCCTGTTACATTTCAGTATGCAACACCGGGAAGAATTCATGTCCACAGGGCCTTGTAGGCCCTGAAGCCGCCTGATTTCAGGCCAAAATGCAGCTGATGGCGAGCTCCAAGAACAGCAAAACACAGTCCTGCAGAACCTCAGTCTTTGAATGCTGCTGTAGACCAAATATCACGATAGGACCCCCAACAATTCTGAAAAGGAAAACAGAGACATTAGAATAGGAAGAATTTAACTGTTTCGCTAATAACTAAGAGACACCACCGTCTGGTGCCATCTTTAGCTCTGCTCACATCATAATTAGGTACAAACATACATTGAACTTGTGATTTTTTTTTGCCATGTGTAATAGCTACATGCAAACTGCTGCAGGAACTCAGCAGGTCAGGCATTATCTAGGAAGGGAAATGAACAGTCAAAAATTTGGGCTGAGACCCTTCATTAGGACTGCAAAGGAACGAGACGGGAGCCAGAATAGGGCGGTGGAGGGGCTATGGAGCCCAAGCTAGCAGGTGATGTGAGAAGAGAGAGATGAGAGAACTCTGGGTAATAGGTGGAAGAGATTAAGTGCTGAAGAAGCAGGAATCTGTTCAGTGAGGACTTTAGACCATGGAATATAGGGAAGGAGGTGGGAACCAGAGGGAGGTGATGGGCAGATCATGAGGGCAGGGTAGTAGAGAAGGGATGAGAAGGTATGTACTCTGTGCGTTCAAACATAACATCTTCAATCCTGTAACAGTCACCCTTTTTCATTTTGTCCCCCTTTTACACTACAACTTATCCCGCTGACTGCAATTATCTGAGTCTCAGTACACACTGCCTCTGTTTGTAAACTAATGGCCCTCTCACTCTAGTTCTCATCCCCTGCTAAATTAGTTTAAACCCACCCCAACAGCTTTAGTAGACCTGCCTGCAAGGATAGTGGTCCCTTCAGGTTCAGGTGTAACCCGTTTTTTTTTTTTTTTTGCAGAAGTCATTCTTTCTCCAGAAGAGATTCCAATTATCCAGAAATCTGAAAGCCCACCCCCTGCACCACTTTCTCAACCATGCATTCATCTGCCAAATCATCCTGTTCTTATCCCTCACTGGCTTGCGGCACGGACAGCAATCCAGAGATCGCTGCACTGGAGGTCCTGCTTTTAGCTTTCTAACTAGTTCCCTAAATTCTCTCTTCAGGACCTCCTCCCTTTTCCTACCTACATCATTGGTGCCAGTATGTACCAAGATTTCTGGCTGCTCACCCTCCCTCTTTACAATGTTGTGGATGTGATCTGAGATGTTCCTGGCACTAGCACCTGGGAGACAACGCTCAGTTGTCACTATCGCGTCCACAGAATGTTGTGTCTGGTCTTAACTATGGAATCCCCCATCACTACTGCATCCCCAGCTCTCTCCCCTGCCTCCCCCACTTTCCCTTCTGAGCCACAGTGCCAGATACCCAGTTGCTGCAGCTCCCCCTGGTATGTTGTCCCCCTCAACAGTATGTAAATCGGTATAATTATTATTGAAAGGAATGGCCACAGGTACTCTGTACTGGCTCCCCACTCTAACACTGGTCCACTCACACAATATACTGCATCCAGTGCTCCCGATGCGGCCTTCTATATCTTGGCGAGACCCGACGCAGGCTGGGAGACTGTTTTGCTGAACACCTATGCTCTGTCCGCCAGAGAAAGCAGGGTCTTCCAGTGGCCACAAATTTTAATTCCACGTCCCACTCCCATTCTGATATGTCTATCCACGGCCTCCTCTACTGTCAAGATGAAGCCACACTCGGGTTGGAGGAACAACACCTTATATTCCGTCTGGGTAGCCTCCAACCTGATGGCATGAAC
Organism: Mobula hypostoma; assembly: GCF_963921235.1. Taxonomy (NCBI): domain Eukaryota; kingdom Metazoa; phylum Chordata; class Chondrichthyes; order Myliobatiformes; family Myliobatidae; genus Mobula; species Mobula hypostoma. The sequence continues at coordinate 53,116,124 of NC_086119.1, read as the reverse complement.
ATTGACTTCTCTAACTTCTGTTAATGCCCCACCTCCCCTTCGTACCCCATCTGTTATTTATTTATCTTTTATTATTATATTTTTTTTCTTTCTCTCCTTTTTCTCCCTCTGTCCCTCTCACTATACCCCTTGCCCATCCTCTGAGTTTTTCCCTCCCTCCCCCTTGTCTTTCTCCCTGGGCCTCCTGTCCCATGATCCTCTCGTATCCCTTTTGCCAATCACCTGTCCAGCTCTTGGCTCCATCCCTCCCCCTCCTGTCTTCTCCTATCATTTTGGATCTTCCCCTCCCCCTCCCACTTTCAAATCTCTTACTAGCTCTTCCTTCAGTTAGTCCTGACGAAGGGTCTCGGCCTGAAACGTCGACTGTACCTCTTCCTATAGATGCTACCTGGCCTGCTGCGTTCACCAGCAGTTTTCATGTGTGTCACACAATGGCTGCCTTATTTTTATTTGCCTGTGCTAATGCATGAGGCCTCCTGCACTGATTCGATAGCAACTGCGTCATATGGCTGGTTAATCAGGAAGTCTATTTTCATGTTGTAAATTCTTCTATGATTATAACTCAGCCCCTACAGAAATATCTTCTGCGGTTCCATCAATTACCCCAGAAAGTTCAAGAGCCGAGGGGCAATGTTGGAGGCATTGATCGTGTGGATAGTCAGAGGCTTTTCCCCAGGGCTGAAATGGATAACACGAGGACACAGTTTTAAGGTGCTTGGGAGTAGGTACAGAGGAGATGTCAGGGGTAAATTTTTTATGCAGAGAGTGGTGAGTATGTGGAATGAGCTGCCGGCCACAGTGGTGGAGGCGGATACAATATGGTCTTTAAAGAGACTCTTGAATAGGTACGTGGAGCTCAGAAAAATAGAGGGCTATGGGTAACCCTAGGTAACTACTAAAGTAAGTACATATTCAGCTCAGCATTGTGGGCCATTGGAACTGTATTGAGCTCTAGGTTTTCTGTTTCTAATTTGCAGGGTGAGTCAGTGGTGAAGAAGGCAAATGCAGTGTTATTCATTACAAGAGGATTTGAATATGCTGACATTGGAGAAGTTTCAGAGGAAGTTCACGAGAATGATTCCAGGAACGAAAGGCTTATCATATGAAAAGCAATTGATGGCTCTGGGTCTTTACTCTCAGGAATTTAGAAGAATGAGAGGGGATCTCATTGAAACCTATCGAATGTTGAAAGACCGAGATAAAGTGGATGTGGAGGATGCTTCCCGTGGTGGGGGAGTCTCAGACGAGAGGACACAGCCTCAGGATAGAGCAGGGGTTTCCAACCTGGGGTCCATGGACCCTTGGTTAATGGTAAGGCTCCATGGCATTAAAAAAAGTTGGGAACCCCTGGAATAGAGAGGTGTCCATTTAGAACAGAGATGAGGAGGAATTTCATTAGCCAGAGGATGGAGAATCTGTGGAATTTGTTGCTATAGGCAGCTGTGGAGGCCAGGTCATTGGGTGTATTTAAGGCGGAGGTTGATAGATTCCTGATTAATCAGGGTATGAAAGGTTACGGGGAGAAGGCAGGAGAATGGGGTTGAGAGGGAATTGGATCAGCCATTATGAAATTGCTGAGTGAACTCACTGGGCTGAATGGCCTAATTCTGCTCCTATGTCTTGTGGTCTTATGCCACCTTCTAGCACAAAGTTTGTAGTGCTGCAGGACACAGTCCTTCAAGTGTTGAGTGTCCTTGTATGCCAGCCACTGAACGCATGCACGCAGTTGAACAAAACAGTTTAAGAAGGTAAATGTTGGCAGGGCCTTCATGGTAGGAAGATTTGAATACAGGGGCAAGGATGTATTTCTACGGTGCAGCATTGGATGGCCCAATCATCATGTGTGGAGAGGTAAAGTTGATTAGGTTTGTTTTCACTAGAATTTTGTAGATTGAGAGAACCCTGTGATCTGTCTCAGACGATGTCAGGCTGTCTTTCAGGAGGGTGAACCCTCGTAAGGTGGCAGGTCCCAGTGGTAAGGCTCTGTAAACTGTGCCAACCATCTGGCGGGTGTATTCATTTTCAACCTCTCATTGATACAGTCGGACGTTTCCACCTGCTTCAAAAGGGCGACAGTTATACCATTGTCCAAGAAGAGCAGTGTGAGCTGCCTCAATGACTATCATCCAGTAGCGCTCACATCTTCAGTAATGAAACACTTTGAGAGGTTGGTCATGGCCAGAATCAACTCCTGTCTCAGCAAGGACCTGGACCCACTGTAATTTGCTTACCGCCACTGTAGGTGTACAGCAGATGCAATCTCACTGGCTCCTCACACAGCCTTGGATCACCTGAACAATACAAACACCAATGTCAGAATGTTGTTCATTGACTACAGCTCAGCGTTTAACACCATCATTCCTACAGTCCTGAGCAATAAGCTATGGAACCTGAGTCTCTGTACTTACCCCTGCAAATAGATCCTCAGTTTCCTAATCAAAGAGCACAGTCTGTGTGGGTTGGTATTAATAATTCATCCTTGCTGACAGTCAACACAGGCACACCTTAGGGCTTAACCCACTGCTGTACTCTCTCTATACCCATGACTCTGTGGCTAGGCACAGCTCAAATGCCACCTAGAAATTTACTGATGATATAACTATTATTAGCAGAATCAGCTGGAGACAAGAGGGCATACAGGAGCGAGATATACCAGCTAGTTGAGTGGTGTCACACCAACAACCTTGCACTCAAAGTCAGTAAGACCAAAGAGCTGACTGAATTTCAGAAAAAATAGGATGAGAGATCACAAACCAATCCACATAGAGGGATCAGAAGTGGAGAGAGGAGCAGTTTCAAGTTCCTGTGTGTCAAGATCTCTAAGGATCTAACCTGGTCCCAACATATGGATGCAGAAGGCAAGACAGTGGTTATATTTCATTAGCAGTTTGAGGAGATTTGTTTCATCAGCTAAAACATTAAACCTCTACAGATTAGAGAGCATTCTGACTGGCTGCATTACTCATATGGGAGGGATGTGCTGCTGCACAGGATCAAAAGAAGCTACAGAAAGTTATAAAATTAGTGAACTCCATCTTGGGTACTATTTTCCATTGTATCCAAGACATCTTCAAGGAGCGGTGTCTCAACAAGGTGCCATCCATCATTCAGGACCCCCACCACCCAAGACATGTCCTTGTCTCACTGTTACCAGCAGGATGGAGATACAGAAGCCTGGAGGCACACTCAGCCATTCAGGAACAGCTTCTATCCCTCTGCCATCTGATTCCTAAATGGACATTGAACCCTTGAACATTACCTCACTTTTATTTCTGTTTTGGCACTATTTTAAAATTAACTATTCAATATACATATACATACTTTACTTGATTTACTTATTTCTTTCTAAATTATCATGTATTGCATTGTACTAAGTTAACAAACTTTACAACACCTGATTCAGATTCCAATTGAAACTCGCAAAATACAAATCAGTTTCATGTCATACAGTAAGTCAGTAGATTAGAACTGAGATGGGGAAGAATGGGTTGAACCTGTGCAAGTCATTACTGCAGAGGGTTGCAGTGGTAAGTCATCGTAATATTTTTGAGGACATGTATAAATGTTTAAACACAGAAGGCATCAAGTAGTATGGGGTGGGAGTATGAATACGTCATTGAGACAGAGCTTGCAGTGAATGGCAGAGAAGGGTGGAATGACGTACTTCAGTTTTCTGAGCTCCTGTGTATCCAATCAATGCTGATATCACACGTGCCCAGCAGGGATCTTTGCATGTAGCTTGGTAGCCATTTTAGCCAGCTAATATTCCTTCATTTAACACAGGCACTGGAGAAATCTAGTGATTTATAGCTAATTTGGCACAATTGTGCAACTGCACCTACAACATTATTACATCAAATGTCTCACCCCTTGAGTCAAATGGTTGTGGGTTCAAGTCCAGCTCCAGAGGCTTGAATGCATAATTGAACATTGTAATTCATACACTGATAAGAATACTGCACTTTCAGAAGGTGATATTCCTCAAATCTTCAACCAAAATTTAGTTTGACCTCTCAGGTAGTTGTAAAAGATTGCATGGAACTATTCAAATAAAAACGGCAGATATTCTGCTGAACATTTGCCCTACAGTTTGCATTAGAACTATAGCTTAATTGTTTACTTCATTGCTCTTTACTGCCTTCCCTGCATTACAGTAGTGCATCTCCTTCAAAAATGCTTCTTTGGTTGGGAACCAGCATGGAGTGTCAAGAGCTATGAAATGTACCATATAAATAAGTTCATTCTTTCATTGGAAAAAAGACTCCGTGAACTATCAGTGTAGCCTTATGGTCAAAACAAATTAATTAGCTTGGTATCAACATTTACCACTTCATTTGAATTTAAGACTAGTTATTTTCAAATATTTCATATTCTACACTATAGAGCATAGAACAATACAGCACAGGAAGTGGCCCTCTAGTCCATGAATTCCGTGCTATGACTTGTGTTAAACCCAGGGTGTACTGGCTACCCAAAGGAACATGTTACTTTTGTAACAGAGAATGTTCTGATCAATTTCGACCAAAGGAAATAATTTTATAGTAAACTAAGAAATGCAAAAAAGCTTGAGTGAAGGAATAATCTCAGCAACCCTGTGACTATTACTGTATTTCTGTCCTTTGAAATAGATTACTCCACTTGCAGAGCATTTTGTAAGTGCACGTGATTCAGTAATTTAAAAATAATCTGAAATATTTTCTGGGCTATGTTTTAATTGAGACATTGAAAGAAAACTTTGAATAAGCATTGTGATAAGGCCAGCATATCTTGTTCAACTCTTGGTGTTTATTGTGCTTATATTCTCCCAGGTGGCTAGATTGATGCAACGAGCACAGGAGGCTGAGAACTTGCTTACCAACGTGCAGCAGTTGTTTTCCCAAGCCCAACGAAGCACCCAGGAGCAAATGGTTTGTCAGAGTAGATTGGCAAATTTTGTTTTGGATGCATTTATGACTGTGGCACTTACTTTTTTTTTTAAATTTTATTTTTATTTGGATAAGGAATTCACAATTATCATGTACTTTTTTCACACATATAACCTTTTCCATTTTTTTATATGTATAAAACTACAATTATTTATACATTCTTAAGTACACATTGAGATGATATAAAAGGAAAATAAACATTTAAATAGATAATTATGTACTGTGGAAAATCTAACCTATTAGGCTAAGTAATGAAATCAGTTGTTAAGAAAAATGGTAATAATAGTTTCCATACAACCCTTCTGGACCATTTCCACTGGTCCAAAATGTTGCATACAAGCCTATATACCAACCATTGTAGGTGTTTATATCCCAATTTGTTCGTGCTTGTTCCTGCCCGCAGACATAATTATCCAATCCCTATGTACTTATTTACTTAATTTTTTCATTTTTTTTTTAAACCCTTTCCCAAATCTTTCCCTTTACTTGTGTTAATTCTTTATTTTCCAAAAAAAAAACAAACATTTAGACTAGGGGTGCTTACGTTAGCAATATTACTGTGTTGATGAGAAGAGCAATATAAATCATTAGGAGAGTCATCTAAAGTCTGCTCGCATTGGGGTTATATATTCAATCCATTTATTCCAGATTTGATAAAATGTTTCTTTTTGAGTTCTCAGGGAGTAAGTCAACTTTTCCATTTTAAATATTTCCAAGATAATTTCGTACCAATCTTCTAATGTAGGTGGTATTGGATTTAGCCATTTTCTAGTGATTGATTTCTTATTTGCCGCTAAGAGGGCCTGCAGCAACTTTATATCTTCCTTCTGTTCAAGGAACAATACATGCCCCAAATAGAGCGTCTCAAAGTTCAGAGGTATCTGGGACCTAAATACCTTAACTAATGTTCTATGAATACCTTCCCAAAATAGACTTAATTTAGGGCAATCCCAGAAAATATGAAAATGATTTGCCTCCTTGGAGCCGCACCTTCTCCAACACATCACATTTGTATCTTTATATTTTTCCTGATATGGGGTCTTGAAGTATCTTATAATGTTTTTCCAACAATGTTCTCTCCAAGTCAAAGAATTAGTCGAGGACCATTGAAAGCTGCAGATTTTCCCCCAAGCCTCCTCTGAAAGTACCAACCCCGCTTCTTTCTCCCACTTCTCTTTAATATACAGTGTATTTACATTTTTAGCATGGGAGAGTGCATTATATAGGCGAGAAACTGATTTACTAGGTATTGAACTGCAAGCCGAATTCAGAATCTTGAAAAATTCTAATTCTACTGTTGATAGGTCTGTATATCTACAACTCTGTTAACATAGTTTCGTATTTGAAGGTACCTAAAAAAGTCATTATGTTCTAGGCCATGTTTGTCCTGCAGGATTTGGAAACTTTGTAATACTCTTTTATCTATGAATGAGAGGTAGGTTGTAAGACCTTTCTTTATCCGTAGCTCATATCTTTTATCTCCTCTGTTGGGAAGGAATTCGGTATCATATGCACACCATCTAAAGAGTTTTAACATGTTATTAATTCCACATGAATTAACCACCTTCTGCCATACTTTTAATGTAAGATTTATCCAAGCATTATTAAATTTTTCCAACTGGGCCATCAATCCTTTGTCAGCTATTGAGGCCTGAAGAGGAAAACTGTCAACTAATCCAAATTCTATTTCCTTCCATCAAGCCTTATATTCCCTATTACACCAATATAACAGAGGGGTTATCTGTGAGGCATAAAAATAATTTCTCAGGCAAGGAAGAACCATACCTCCTCCTTCCTTCCCTAACTGTAAGGTGTTATATCGAATTCTAGGTTTCCTTCCTTGCCAAATGAAGCGGGAAATCCATTTGTCCCATTCCCTGAATTGATTATCATCCACCTCCACGGGTAAAGTACGGAAAAGATATAATAACCGAGGAAGAATATTCATTTTTATAGTATTTATCCTTGAATTTAAACTTAAAAAGGGGATAAGATTCCATCTATGCATATCTGCTTTTATCTCTGAGACTAATGGCCCATAATTTACCTGTGACAGTGTTGAAAGATCCTTCGGCAGGGTTATTCCTAAATATTTTAATGATTTAGCTTCCCACTTAAGATCGTATGTATCCTGCAATTTTTTGGATGGTGTATAATTTAGGGACATAACCTGCGTTTTCTTTACATTTATTTTATAACCTGATATTTTCCCAAAGTCATCCAACAGTGTAAACAATCCTATAAATGATTTTTCTGGTTCACTCAGATAGACCAAAACATCATCTGCGAATAACGCCACTTTCTGTTCAATCCCTGCCACCTTGATACCTTTTACGATTTCGCTCTGTCTTATTAGTTGGGCAAGTGGTTCAATATATAGCGCAAAAAGGAGAGGAGAAATTGGGCATCCCTGTCTAGTGCCTCTCTCTAAAATGAAGGAGTCAGAGCGGACCCCATTTATCTTAATTCGGGCTGTAGGGCTGTCATATAGAGTCTGACTTACTTTAATAAACCTTTCTTGAAAGCCGAATCTTCCTAACACTCTGTATAGGAATGCCCAACTAACCGAATCAAAAGCTTTCTCAGCGTCCAATCCTACTACCATTGTCTTTGTCTCGTTCTTATTAACCTGTTCTAATATGTGCAGAGTTCTCCTTATGTTGTCCTGTGTTTGTCTTTGTTGAATAATTCCAGTCTGGTCTAAATGGATTAGGCCAGGTAAAAGCTTTTCCAATCTGCGCGCTAATATAGATGTAAATAGTTTGTAATCTAAATTAAGAACACTAATTGGCCGATAATTGCCACATTCTAGTTTATCTTTACCCTCTTTAGGAATAACTGAAATAATCGCTTCTCTCCAGGAAGGTGGAGTTTCTCCTCTCTGCAAGATCCAATTAAAGGTGTTAAGTAGTAATGGGGCTAACTGTGTCTTCAGGGACTTGTACCACTCTGAGGTAAACCCATCAGAACCCGGGGACTTTCTAGCCTTTAACCTGGAGATGGCCGATTGTGGCACTTACAAAAAGTTTAAAATACATCAAGTACAGTTTTACAGAGAATAAATGATTTTCATATTGATTTTATCAATTCAGTTTGTGGTTCTGAAAATGGTTTGGCTTCTGTAGACGTGCCATAAGTGAAAGCACTGATTCAACTATTCAGCACAAAAATTTACTTCATTATGCTACTGAAAATAGTATCATAACTGTTCTTTCCTCCCCTCCCCATTAACAGTGAAGGTTATTATGGTGAAATTTAAGGAAATTATCAATGAAAAAGCTGGTTATTGTCAATAGTTCGGAATAGGTTTGTTTGTAATCCTAATCATCAATGATTTTGCTTGTTTGTTTCAATCTTTGAGCTATAGATTCAAAATTGATTTGTTTTTATAATATTTTAAAAATCACTAAAAGCAGGCAATTAATATCTGATTGTACGTGTTTTGAAAGGCTGTGCTTATTCAGGCACGGGAACAGGTATCTGAGGAGCTGATGAGGCTACAGAAAGAAAATGAGAGTCTTCAGGGAAAGCATAGTTTGCACTCTTCTGTTCTTCAGGAAGAGAACTTCATTCCACCAGACACTGTGGAGGTAAACTTAAATCTCACAATCTAGCCTTTTGATTTTATTTGGATACTTGTGAAAGATATGGTGAGCTGCTTGTTTCTAGTGAAATGAGTTTAATATCAGTGCTATCCTGTATGCCTCAACTGGGGAGTTTATTTCAGCCACCAGGTATATTCTATGTACTGTTGCCTCTGACCTTGATCTGTGCATGAATCAGAGTTGGCTTGTTAGGATCTTACCGGTTCAGTAAGGAAACCTGTGACTTTGGGAGCAAAACTTCTGATGGTACTACATAGTATTCAATATCAAGCATGTAGCCTTAATAATTACTCATCATTCTAACCCTTAAACCAATGCCAGATGTTCTGTGTAATTGATATCGTGGTCTAATTGCAGCTGTTGCCTAAGCCATCTGTATTTTGCAGATAGAATGTGCAGCAAATTACTACCTTTGTGTTTGTCACTTTGATTCAGGAACTACGTGAACTAGTTCAGAAATACCGTGAAGATATCATCAGTGTACGGACGGCAGCTGATCATCTGGAAGAGAAACTAAAGGCAGAAATCCTTTTCTTGAAGGAGCAGATTCAAGCAGAGCAGTGTCTGAAGGAGAACATCGAAGAAACGTTGCAGTTGGAAATTGATAATTGCAAGGAAGAGATTGGTGAGTGAAATAAAAGAACTGTACTGGGTATCAATAAACAAAAACAGAAAATATTTCTAATTGAGTTGTCTAGATGAATTGTTACTTTGCAGAAGGTTCTTCCATACCCATTCCAATATAATGACAGTGTCTGTGTTTGAGCTAGGGGCTGATCAGGTGCTTAATTTGAATCCCTTTAGATAAAATGTGAGGGTGTAAGTTCAAAGGAGATGTGTGGACCAAATTAATTTTTTAACAGCCTTGCGTGTCTGGAATGTGCTGCCAGGGATGGTGGTGGTGGCAAATGAGATGGAGTGTTTTAAGATACTCTTGAGTAAGTATGTTACTGCTGAGAAAGGAAGGATATGGACCATGTGCAGTTAGAAGGAATTATATGTCATTATTTAATGAGTTTGGCACAGTACCCTGGGCAGAAGGAGCTGTTCCTGTGCTGTAATGTTCTACGTATTGTTGGAAAAAGCTGAAGGCTTCCTTCATTGGAGGAAGCAGGAGTCAGAGTGGTTGTTTTCCTGAACCAGCTGAGGACTTTTAACCTGATTTATGCTGTAGGATTAGAACCAAGATGGCATTGCAAGCACTAATTGAGAAGAACAGGAAGAGCTGAACTATTTAGCTATGGTGTTGTCTTTCCAAGCCTTTACAAAGATGATTTGGAGATACTGAGGGCTATGATTGTATTATTAAAGGTAAGGCCCTTCCAACAAAAATCCAACATTGCCATTCAGTTAAGTGGGAAAGGAAAGTCAATTTCATAAGTTTCTGTAAACTTCCTTGCAGTTTTCTTATATTCAATTTGGAATATTTGACAAAAGATAGTTTTTAAAAGGCAAAATACTCATGTCAGATGACCAACAAATGGACAATAGCACATTAGAATGGATAGTGAAGAAAGTTGTGATAATGAACTGGAGGAAAATGGTCTAAATGGACATTAGGAAAATATGGAAACAGATCAACAGATAACTCTGAGCTGAATTCCTAAAACTATTAGTAGTGACAAAAGCAAGCTGTTATCAATAGAAAGTTGTGTGGGGGAAAGCTATAATACAGCATTCTCCCGCAAGGGCCATCTGTGGTTCTCCTGAACACATTTACTCCCACCCCCCCCACCCCCCAACCACCACACCCACCAGTCTTTCCTGAAAGCAGTGCCCAGCATTGGGCTCATTCACACCCCTTATTAGTTGTCAATTCCTAGTTGGGACAGCAGTGATGCTCTTATCCAGGGCTCCTTCTGTCCTTCTCATGAACCGCATGGAAGCAAGCAAGCAGAGCAAACTGGCTGTGGTAAGGAAAGTGCAGGCTGGGAATGCCAGTGCCATTTTGACCACTATACAAAGGCTCTGCAGCAAAAGATGCATTCAGTGCTGTAAATCATTAATAAAGTTATATTCTGCTCATCTTTAGACAAGGAATGAGTTAAATACAAACAAGATATTCTTAAAAAGCATATGTGATCTTAGTTTAATGCTACTTAATTTGTTAATTTGTGTTTTTTCTCTAATATCTTTCCATCATCTGTTGTTTTTGACTCGTTGACTCTCAGACATCTTGGAAGGTATGAAGCTTACGAGTAATGCCTTTCACTGTCTCTCAGCTGACATCACTTGCTGGAGATTTGCTGGAGATGTGCTTAGCTGGTTCACTAATATTAATGGGTCACAGTGGTCTGTAACATCGTGAAAAGCCCTACTTTCAGATCATCCTTGTGAAGCAATGCTGGAATGGCATTGGTTAATCCATCCTCTCCTATTGCAATCAGAAGAACCTGTTTAGACCAAATGAGTAATTCATCTGGTCTCCACTCTTTTATTGATTTATTTCAACTGCCTTATTGAAAGTTCTTTAATTCTCCTAAGCTTCAAACACACAAATCTGCAAGTCCTTCAAGGCATCTTTTACATTAATATATCATTTATTCTTGTGCTCAAAACAAAATATACCTGCAATAAAGGCTATTCTGTTATTAAACTATTGTTAGTTTTTAAAAGGGAACATATTGACTGTCATGGATCTAAATTTTAAGTCAAGTAATACCATTGAGTGGACTAATTTTTTAATCTCCTGCCTCTGCTAGAAAGATAATCTTTTGTCCAACAATATTCTCTTCCCCATCACTGCAGTGACTGGAAACCAGACATTTTTATCCATGATAAAGCAGGGAATGACAAATCTCGGTCGTAAGCTCGGGCCACCTAACAAATCCCTGCAGCTGTTTGATTTGTGCAGAGGTGTATGCTGTATGTCAATGGTTTGCAATGTGGCGATAGCTTCTGTGGTTATGCTGTTATCAAAGCCTTGTGCAGTTAATAATGTATGTTTATAGGTTGGGTTTAGTGGATAGTGGAGTGCAGATTTACAACACTTTTTGATTTTAGATATGGGAAAGTATAGAGTGCCCATGAGCCTTAAGGTGTAGTCAACACAAGTGTGTATGTGTTGCTTGGATTTCCAGCATATGCAGATTTTCTCTTGTTTATGGTGTAGACCTACTTATAATCACTCCCTCACTCCTCCCAGTTCCTTGCCTTCACCTCCCACTACGTCCTCTGCTGCCACCTCCTTCTCCTTCCCCCTCAACATTTATGGGGAAACAACACCTTGAATGTTAAAATTACTTGATGTGGTGTTGTTATAAATAATCTTCCACAATTAGTTCCATATGTCCCCATTTAGGCGAAAAATCCAATAACTTCCTTTGGCAGAGAAGTCACTGACGTGGCAGTGACTGACATTACTGCTGACCTTGCCACAACCTACCTGGCGAGCTGCTAATGTCCTGTATTTGAGCAAAATGTTGGCTACCATTGGATGTTGAGTGGTGTTTTACCTTAAAATAGCATCACTGCAAAACTCACATGGTTGTGAAATCAATGGACCCGTGTCATTGCTGCCAATATATTCTTGCATTTAATTGTGTATGATTCCCAGTGCAAAACATAACCCTGTTTGTCCTTCTCTGACGGTGCATCTTAATCATTTTGTGAGCCCTCGAGGATCTGTATGGGAGACAGAAAAATGAGGGGGAATCACAGTAAGATATAGAATGTGCTCTATATTGTCCCGCGTAGGAGCTCCATCTTGTAGAGTACTTGTATTGCTAAGATTTCACCAGCTCTGCCCCATTCTGATGAAATGATGCAGAGAGTTAACTGGAATCTCATGAATGGACAAGTAATCTCCAGTGTGGCTTTATTGATTTGAATATTTGCCTCCCTGTCCAATAAATTTGATCCTGTAGATGACTCTTGTTGGTGTTTCTCCATTATTTTTAAGAAAGAATTTAAGAAAAGTATAAGCTCTCTCCAGCCAGGTGTACTTCATACAGCACAAAAACAGGCCTTATTGGTGCACCTAGTCCATGCTGATTGTGATGTCTATCAGTACTTATCCCACTCGCCTGTGTTCGATCAGTATCCCTGTAAACCTTTTCTGTCTGCGTACTTGTCCAAATGCATCTTGTTCCTGATTACTGCTACCCTCTATGTGGAATACATCCCAAAGCCAATTCCTGCTCTACACCAGTTACAGATTTTCAGGCAGCAAAACACACAAGCACCACTGCCTTCTCCCTCCTGTCATCACCTTGATTTTGGCTTCAGTTTGCCAACTAATGTATTATTGAAGTATTTGATCTTCAAGATGCTGCCAGCAAACAATGCAACCAATGACAATGTCCTGCATACAGTTCAAAAACTGCTGTTTTACTTCTTTCGAGTATAATCTACTTCTAAGCTGTATACTATTGGAACCTTTGACTTAGGGTTTGATGTGTTTTTGGACCGAATGAGCTGTCTCCAAGAGAGTTTGGAGGGTGCGACCAGAAACATGGAGAGAGGGCTGGCGCCCATGATTAACTCTATTGCTTCTCTCCAATTGAGGCACGGGCAAGTTGAAGTTGACAGAGACGAGAGCGGAGTGCTGGAGGGTTTTCAGTATTGTCTTCCTGCATTTGACCGGTCTTCCTCTCCTCACTGGCTGCTGTAGGAGGACAAGTGTAGGAGTCTTGGGATCTACGTTGCAAGGATTGATCAGCATGGCTGTGGACTCATTTTTGGAGGGGACTTTGAGGTTTATGTTGCTTGTGTTACTAGATTCTGGTTACTCTTTTTTGCTGTTTTTGAGTGATTTGATTGGGGTGATCGGTGAGGACTAGGGCGCTTCAGTGAAGAAAGACTGCCTTTGCAGTACTAAACTGAGTCTTCCTGATTTCCTGGTTTGGGATTCTGTGTTCTGCTCTCACTTTTTGCTGCTTGTGCAATTTGTTCTTTTTTTTTTGCGTGTTAGTTGTCTGATGTTTTTCTAGGAACAGGTCCCGTGATGTTTCTTTGTTTCGTGGCTGCCTGCAGATGGACAAAACTCAGAGCTGTATTCTGTAAATGTACTTTGATAATAAATGTATTTTGAACTATTCTTCTATTAATTTAAAAAAATGGACCTAGTGCTGGTGTTCTTTGGATACCAAACAATCAGGTTTCTGGGTTGTTATTCCTTAAAATCTGTGCTGCCTTTAGTTTATTAACACACACTTCACTGCTAGACAATTAATTTGCTTTAGATTATTCTCTCTAAACTAAAAACAAGAACTTCTATCTCTGTTTTTCTTTCTGAATTACAGAATCTAGAGTCTTTTGAATTTTACCTCAGATTTTCTCAGCTATTTTGAGTGCCCCAAAATTGCATCAAGAAAGATCACTGGTTTTTTATGGATTTTTAGGGAATAATATAATTTTGGAAAGTGTTTGAATGTTTAAATTATCAGTTATGGCCTTATTGAATAGCTGATCAGGTGTGAGAGTAAATAGTTGTTCCAAGCTACCTGGGATGTATCTCTTTCAACTTGTAAAACTTGGCCTTCCTTCAGTTCTGATTTTATAACCATTATTAGTTAAATGCTTTCCCAATGAAACATTAGGTTGATACAACATTGTGGCCAAAGGGCTCTTTCTATTCTGTGTACACCTCTTGTATCCATATTGCATGCATTTAAGTTTTTTTTCTAGGAATTTTAGAAAATCCTGCCCCTCTAATGCTACTGGCCATCTGCATTAGAATAATTTAAGTTTTCAGTTTTCTCTGCTCTTTAGTTCTTGCATCTTTCCATAATGTGCTTGCAGATTTACTGGCACGGACCACACATCCTGCAGTGCAACAGGTTGACCATTAATTCTGACCAGATTGAATGTATTCTTTGTTCCCTTGTTCGTCTGCAGTATTAGAGTATTTTTATCAGCAAAGCTGTTCCTTCTCTTTTAAATATTTCAGTAGCCAGGAGTATGGAGTTCCCATTCTTTCCCTACTGGTCTGCTGTTGCAGCTCACCAGTCATATGTGTGTGTAGTTACATATATACAGACTTTCAGTATCTGTACATTTGCATTTCCAAATTCAAAAATGGTTGCTAGTTCTCAGAAAATGGACATCTTTTAAAGAATGGTTCGTGGTTTCTCTGTTTCCAAATTTCAATTCCAGTTGATCCTGTATATCTTTGATGTCTGGTCGATAATGAACCTCGGTCAGTTGTTTTTGTCTCTTTGCACCAACCCCTTCTCCATAGTGTTCCAAGGTTTTGACCCAGCTACATTGAAGGAACGGATAATTCCATATCAGGATAGTGTGAGGTATGGAGGGCAACTTGTAGCTCATAGATTGTGGAAGTGATGGGTTTGGAAGGTACTGTGTGGAGTGGCTGCAGTGCATTCTGTGAAGGGTACAGACTGCTGCTACTGTGTCAGTGATGAAGTAAGTGGACTGTTGTGTCCTGTATTACAAGAAGTTTCTTGAGTGTCATCACATTTCTTAAGAGCCTTGTGTGTGATGGATAGGCTTTGGGGAGTTAAGACATGCATCTCTGTTCATAGTGTATTTGATGACTGTGGTTCAGTTTTTGATCAGTGTAACCCCCAGAATATCGGTAGGGGGATATTCAGTAACACGAATACCATTTGAATGTCAGTGGGTCGTGGCTGGATTTTCTCTTGTTGGATATAGTCATTGGCTGGCATCTCTGTGGTGTGAATATTACTGGCAAAAGAAAATCTGCAGATGCTAGAAATCCAAGCAACACACAGAATGCTGGAGGAACATGTGTTACTTGTCACTTATCAGCCAAGGCCTGGTTACTGTCCAAGTCCTGTTTGCACTTGGATGTGAACTGCTTCATTATTTTGGGAGTCGTGAATGGTACTGAACATTGTGCATTCATTAGTAGGGTGATAAATTACAACCGTAGGATAATTATTGATGAAACATCTCTTCAGTTTGATTGATCACAATTGTGTTTAGTGAGGTTTCCATTTATTTCACAGTGGGGTCACTTCTACCTTCACTGTGTGAGCAGTGATGGGGTGAAGCCGATTAGTGACTTGGGAAATGCTGATCAGATCATTATCCGAAGGTCTCCCTTTGGTGATCTGTGCCAGGTTCACTACCTTGCTGTTTTGCTTTTTACCTTTTGCTGACTCAGTCTCAACCGTTATAATTAAACACAATTAGGCCTACCTGCATTCCAGGTCTCGTAACTGTGCTGTTAAAATCCTGATGCTTCCTGCTATGGTTTGAGTGAGCAATGAGATCACATTTTGGCTATCAAAAAAAAATTTTAAATACAAATAAACATTGATAAAGTTATTGAAAGTTTCTGATAGAAAACATCCACTCACATATCCATGTCAGTTGACAAAGAACTCTCCATTCTAATCTCACCTTCCAGCTCTAACTACAGGTGATATGTATATGTCTGGTACAACTTCTACGTGCTGAGATCCAGATTCCCGTCACCCTTATTTCCCATTACTATCTATCTATTTTTGAAATGTCTGCCCCTGATTTTGACCCCTCTGCTAAGAAAATGGATTGAGCAAATAGGAAGTGCCTAAGTCCATCATAAGTTTATGCACTTCCAAAAGAGTTTTCCCCAAGCTTCCTCAGTTCTACAGCTGATAAAATCTTTTAACTTCAGGTTTCCAGTCCTGCTGTCATTGTCAAATCTCCTTTACAGTATAATCGCATTTCTAATGTAATCAGACTGTGGCCCAGGCGGTGTTGTAAACAGCTTCAGCATAACCTGCTACTCGTTCTGAGCTTCAGCTAATAAAAGAACATACAAATGCCTTTTTAACCACCTTACTGACAACCATTTGGTTATTTAGCTTTTTAAGAGAACATCTCAACACAGTTAATTGCAGACCAGTATTAGTACTGGTCTGTGATCGTGTCTGAGGCACCATATGAAGAATGAGCCACTGACTTTGAATGGCAGTGTTCACTCATTTTTCTTGAGATCTGGCAACTAACCAAAAAGATCTTGGCTATCAGCTTATTTGGATCTTCCTGCACTGTGTTCACAAGCTGTGCATGAAATGTTTGGCTGCTATATAACATTCACAAAAAATGTAGCATTCTGGTGTGTAAAATCATTGTAAATGTGAACTTCCTGTTGTTTTTTTCTCTCTATTTCAGCATCTTTTTCCAGTTTGAAAACTGAATTGGAAAGAGTGAAAGCAGATAAAGATCAGGTGAGATTTTATTTTGTTAGAACCTGAATTGCTCCTGAATTCAGATGAGTAACTGTCATGTGAACTCTTGCAGAAATGGACTTGGGACTGAAGCATTGGTTAGCTGATCAGTTCAGAGATTATTACCCAAATAAAAGTACAGATGCCCAAGATTACATTGTACAAACTCGGATTGTGTTCCCTGTGACTTGGAAGATTATGCAATCATTTGATTGAAGTTAGAAAGGGGAATGGGGTAGATAGAGGAAATCCACTAGGTAGATAGTTAGGTGTAGGGATTAAAACCAAAAATTAAAGAGTTAGACCTCTCAGCAATTGGGAAGCATAGAGAATGGTTAAGATTGGAACTCTTCTACAACCAGCACGGTCAGTTTTAAATTTGTGCTTGATAGTTCTTTGTAACTAAAGGTATAAAGAGAGATGAAGATCAGGGATGTGGCTGTGGTGATCAGCCGTGCTTTCTGTTGTGTAGCAAGGCAGCATGGTGGAGCTGAGTAACCTAGTCTTGGGTCCTTGATCTCAAATTAACTGTTTGTCTCCATAGATGCTACCTGAACCATTGATTAATTCCAGCAACTTTAGTTTTATTCTGTATTTCTGGAGACTATTGAATTGACTTTTAGTTCACAATATTCCGATGAGTTTGTTGCTGGCCAGTTTGTGGACCAGCACTTGCCAGCTGGAGGGTGGAAATAGGAGTAAGATTGAACATGAAAATCAATGCCTGCTCTCCAGTACCCCTCGAAGTTAAAAATGAAATCAACTGAATCTAAGAAAATGTGTACTGCCTTACAGAACCTAAATATCAGTGGTCGGAATTCAAATAAATAAAATGTGACTTTTTACTCAAAGGGTGGTTGGTGTGTGAGCATATTTCTGGCAGGGTTAGTGGAGCAAGAAACATTGATGGATTGCAAGATGCAGCTAGAAAGACTCTTGTTAACAAATGGGTTTCAGGAGGTTAGAAAAGCTACATTTAGTGACAAATGATTTCTGATCAAAATGAAGATCTTTGGGTATTTCAGCTGCCTTTCATATTTTTTAAGAAGTGAGATTAATTCTATGCACAATTTGTATAAACCTATTCTTTTGTTCATTTATGTTCATAAAGAGCCTTTCTCTGATTAAGTTCAGAAGTTGGAATGCTTGCTGCTTATTTTACTATGTTCAGTGATATTTGTAACTCAGCAAATGGAGCCAGTTTGAAGAACATGAAGGCTTAGGCACTTAACTATCACTGAACATCGTCAGTGAGAGCCCAACCACCTACCCATGGTCAGTGGAGTTACTGTTGTCAAGTCACCAAGCTCAACTGTTGATCAGATATTCAATTGGACTACATTGCAGTTAATTGCCTTGACTCCTCCATGTTCAATACCATCAGAAGGACTTGAACACCAGAGATCGGGGGACACCACTACCTGGAGGTTCCTCTCCAAATCCACAATTTTCTGAATTGCATATTTGGTTTTGTCCTTAAATCCTAAAACTCCCTACTCAACACCATTTTCTAAAATCCATGGTGAATCTACCTGACGCAGTTTGTGATGGGCAATAATTCCTGAAAAATGAATTATTTTAAAAATCTAGAGAATTTACCCTGTTGGAGAAACTTTGGTTATAAGGATCACAGGAAGAAGCAATGGTAGACAAGCTATTGCCCTCTACATTCAGTAAGATCCTGGTGGATCTTTCAGTTCTATCCTACTTTTGAGTACTGACTCCATATACTTGATTTCCTCAAACCCAAAACAAAATCTGTTACATTTCTTTTAGTTATGTTCTTTTGGGAAGTTTATGGATAGAGAGGCTGGATGGAGTGGAAGCCTTCCCCGTTTTGCTGCTTAATTTTAAGAGCCTTTTGTAATTCTCTCATTTGTTGCAACATTTTGACTTCTCAAGTTGTATTATGAGTGGATTTATGATCTTTCATTAATTACACAATGTACAGAACTAAGTAGCAAATGATGTATGGCCTTTTGGTTGCAGATAACTCCCAGAGCAATTTTAAGTAGTGGATTCCGGTTAACTGGGACACATCAGGACCAGTACATTTTGGCCCGATTAAGCAACTGGTCCAATTAGCCAAAGTTTCATGGAGATAGTTTAAAAAAGACAAACTGTGTTTAACTAGAACACTACCAATATAACTACAGTACTATAAAATTGTGCATTAGATCCTAATAGTTATCAGCAGAGGAATTAATCCAGTGTTCTTTTGATTGACTGTAGGGAACAAAATCAGCGCAGACACCTCGTGCAGATAGTGGACTGTCTTCATTGTTTTCCTGCATAAAATAGTGTCAAAAATCGTCGCTTTTTAATACGGCATCGGTCGGTTCAAATGAATAATGTAACTCAAGCATACGTAACTGACGCTATTTGAAAACTGTTTGCAATAAACACTGTGTTGTGTCTAACTGCCACATTACATGCACATGACTGACGCTGGTTAGAAACAGTTACATCCTCCAAGTCTTCATTTTCATTGTAAACATTCAAGATGATTGTCGATACCTACAAATTCTTCGTAGTCCTAACTTGCTGAAGTAGTGCAATCATTTTCACTTCCGGCCATTTCTGGTATCTCTTACAGTGGACTGAAAAGCTTTGAGCATGTAGATATTAAGGAAGAGGATGTGCTGGAGCTTTTGGAAAGCATCAAGTAGGATAAGTCACTGGAACCAGATGAGATATACCCCACGCTACTGTGGGAGGTGAGGGAGGAGATTGCTGAGCCTCTGGCAATTATCTTTGCATCATTAATGGGGGCAGGAGAGGTTCTAGAGGATTGGAGGGTTGTGAATGGTGTTCCATTATTCAAGAAAGGGAGTAGAGATAGCCCAGGAAATTAGAGACCAGTGTCTTTCTTCAATGGTTGGTAAGCTGATGGAAAAGATGCTGAGAGGCAGGATTTATGAACATTTGGAGAAGCATAATATGATTAGGAATAGTCAGCATAGCTTTGTGAAAGGCAGGTCGTGCCTTATGAGCCTAATTGAATTTTTTGAGATGTGACTAAACACATTGATGAAGGAAGAGCAGTAGATGTAGTGTATATGGATTTCAGCAGGGCATTTGACAGGGTACCCCATTCAAGGCTTATTGAGAAGGTAAGGAGACATGGGATCCAAGGGGACATTGCTTTGTGGATCCAGAACTGGCTTGCCCGAAGAAGGCAAAGAGTGGTTATATACATCAAAGTTGCTGGTGAATGCAGCAGGCCAAGCAGCATCTATAGGAAGAGGCGCAGTCGACGTTTCAGGCCGAGACCCTTTGTTTAGTCCTGACGAAGGGTCTCGGCCTGAAACGTCGACTGCGCCTCTTCCTATAGATGCTGCTTGGCCTGCTGCGTTCACCAGCAACTTTGATGTATGTTGCTTGAATTTCCAGCATCTGCAGAATTCCTGTTGTTTAAAGAGTGGTTATAGATGGGTCATATTCTGCATGGAGGCCAGTGACCAGTGGTGTGCCTCAGGGATCTGTTCTGGGACCCCTTCTCTTCGTGATTTTTATAAATGACCTGGATGAGGAAGTGGAGGGATGGGTTAGTAAATTTGCTGATGACACAAAGATTGGGGGTGTTGCGGATAGTGTGGAGGGCTGTCAGAGGTTACAGCGGGACATTGATAGGATGCAAAACCAGGCTGAAAAGTGGTAGATGGAGTTCAACTCAGGTAAGTGTGAGGTGGTTCATTTTGTTAGGTCAGATATGATGGCAGAATACAGCATTAATGGTAAGACTCTTGGCAGTGTGGTGGATCAGAGGGATCTTGGAGTCCGAGTCCATAGGACACTGAAAGCTGCTACGCAGGTTGACTCTGTGATTAAGAAGGCATATGGTGCATTGGCCTTCATCAATCGTGGGATTGAGTTTAGGAGCCGAGAGGTAATGTTGCAGCTATAAAGGACCCTGGTCAGGCCACACTTGGAATACTGTGCTCAGTTCTGGTTGCCTCACTACAGGAAGGACATGGAAGCCATAGAAAGGGTGCAGAGGAGATTTACAAGAATGTTGCCTGGATTGGGGAGCATGCCTTATGAGAACAGGTTGAGTGAACTCGGCCTTTTCTCCCTGGAGCGACAGAGGATGAGAGGTGACCTGATAGAGGTGTATAAGATGATGAGGGGCATTGATCATGTGGATAGTCAGAGGCTTTTTCCCAAGGCTGAAATGGTTGCCACAAGAGGACACAGGTTTAAGGTGTATAAGATGATGAGAGGCTTTTTCCCAGGGCTCAAATGGCTAGCATGAGAGGGCACAGTTTTAAGGTGCTTGGAAGTAGGTACAGAGAAGATGTCAGGGTTAAGTTCTTTACGCAGAAAGTGGTGAGTGCGTGGAATGGGCTGCCGGTGACGGTGGTGGAGGTGGATACAATAGGGTCTTTTAAGAGACTACTGGACAGGTACATGGAGCTTGGAGAAATAGAGGGCTATGGGTAACCCTAGGTAATTTCTAAGGTAAGGACATGTTCACACAGCTTTGTGGCCTGAAGGGCCTGTATTGTGCTGTAGGTTTTCTATGTTTCTATCTCCAAGCCTGAATGCTGGAAACTGTAGTAAGCAAAACAATTCTGAAATGTCTTGCTGCTTATTTCTCGCCAACTATCAGTGACAAAAGTTACTGCTTTGTGAACACAAACACACATAACTGACACTATTTAACAACTGTTTGCTCTATGCCTGGGATAGTATCTAACAGCCACACAGGTGCGCATGACTGATACTTACTAATTAAGCAGCATAGTCTCTCAAAAAAATTAAAGGAATCCCGACTATTTTCTGGATTGGTTTTTGTTTTCTGAGTTGTTCCAAATATACTTAGTCCCAATTAACCAATGGCCCAATTAACCGGAATCTACTGTATATGTATTTGTATAATAATTTCATCACTTGGGAAAGTGAAATTCCTGATGCCATCTTTTGAGTTTCCTGCTACTCTCTATTCTCAATGATCTGCATTTATTTAGGGTTAGAGACTTCCAAAGATTCACTGTAGTTAAGGAATGTCTCCCCATTTCAGTCCAAAGCTGACTCATTATGAAACAATGATGCTGGTCATCTAAGTCAGAGGTATTGTCTTCCCTGCTTCTTGTCTGTCAAGCCTTTAAGAATTCTGTAAACTTGGATGTTATTTCTTTTATCCATCTGAACCTTGGATAATACAGGCTTAGTCTACTGAGTTTCTCCTCTTAAGACAAACCTGTTATCCTTGGAAGCAGTGTAGTGAGTTTCTGCTGTCCTGAGCATCAAGTACAGCCTTTCTTAGTTAAGGAGGCAAAACTGTTCACATTACACCAGACATGATCTCACCAAGGCTCTTCATAATTGCAATAAAACTTCCCAACTCCTACTTTCAAATCGTCTTGTAATAAAGTCACCATAGTATTTGTCCCCTTGATTGTTCGTTGTTAGAAACAGTTCTTTGCTGCATCTGCGTGTTAGCCTTAGACAACTTGTGTACAAGTACAGTTAGTTCATCAATACCGTCCAGTTTATCTCTTCAATTAATCTGCGTTTTTGTAACATGCATTAAAGTAGATAACTTGGCATTTTTCCACATTCTGTTCTCACATACTCAGATTTTCCTTCTTTCCTTAAATTTTCTGCATATCCTTCTGTATATTCATCCCAGTTGCTTTAGTATCATCAGCAACGGTGATACTAAGCCAGTTACCGATTAGATTTTGAAAAGCTGTGCCCTACCGTCAATCCTTGCAGAATTGCACTAGTCTCAACCAGATCAAGTCTGATCTATTTGTTCCCAATCTTTGCTGTCTGTCCAATATTGAATTCTCATTTTACATCAGTATATTACACTCTTCACTGTACTTTACCTTGTTAATCAACTTGGTCTACTCGATGTTAGCAAATACCTTCTGAAAATAAGTTACAAAATTTTACTGGTCTCATCCTTGGAGAGATTATCATTGGTCTCCAGATTAAACACAGTTTTTCTTTCATCAAATGCTGAATATACTTAGTTCTATTATTCTTTTCATTGTAACACACATCAAAGTTGCTGGTGAACGCAGCAGGCCAGGCAGCATCTCTAGGAAGAGGTACAGTCGACGTTTCGGGCCGAGACCCTTCGTCTCGGTGAAGGAAGAGTTAGTAAGAGATTTGAAAGGGGGAGGGGAGATCTAAACTGATAGGAGAAGACAGGAGGGGGAGGGATGGAGCCAAGAGCTGGACAGGTGATTGGCAGAAGGGATATGAGAGGATCATGGGACAGGAGGTCTGGGAAGAAAGACAAGGGGGGGGTACCCAGAGGATGGGCAAGGGGTATAGTCAGAGGGACAGAGGGAGAAAAAGGAGAGTGAGAGAAAGAATGTGTGTATAAAATTAAATAACAGATGGGGTACGAGGGGGAGGCGGGGCATTAGCGGAAGTTAGAGAGTCTATGCTCATGCCATCAGGTTGGAGGGTACCCAGACGGAATATAAGGTGTTGTTCCTCCAACCTGAGTGTGGCTTCATCTTTACAGTAGAGGAGGCCGTGGATAGACATGTCAGAATGGGAATGGGATGTGGAATTAAAATGTGTGGCCACTGGGAGATCCTGCTTTCTCTGGCGGACAGGGCGTCAGAGAGTTCTTTTCATTGTATTCTCTTATATGCTTTGTAATAAATTTCTACATTTTCTCATCTCTGTTGCTCCCTGTTCTCTTTTATATAGATGTATATAATAATTTTTTTTTAAAAAAGCACTTGTTACTAGACTGCAGGAACATTTCCAGAATCTACAGAGCCTTGCAAGATGACCGCCGAAGCAAACTATCTTTAAATCTCTTTTTCAAAACTTAGGGATACAAATCATTCAGTCATTAGATTTGTCAGCTTTCAAGACTGCATTTTAACTAGTACTGAGTTCTATTAATTCCACATTCCCATTAAACCTTCCATTCTCCAACATAATTTCTAACATGTCTTGTGTGTTTTCTGTGAAGCCATGCAAAGTAATTGTGCAGTGCCACTGCCTTTGCCTTAATAAAGCCCCTGCCTCTGTCTGAAGTGCCCATATTTATCCTTGCTGCACTTGGTCTATGTATAAAAGTTTTTGCAGTCTGTTTTAATACTTCTATCTAGTGCTACTCAATCTCCCTTTTATCAAGTTTTGGTTCTCTTTTGAAATTGGCTTATTATTGTCACATTTACCAAGATACAGTGAAAAGATTACCTTGCAGTTCATACAGATCAAATGATTACACTGCATTGAGTTGAAAGATTTATCAATAACAATGCAGAGCAAAGTGTTACAGCTACAGATAAAGTTCAAGTAAACAAAGTGCAAGATCACAATGAGATAGATTGAGGTCAAGTCCATTTTAATATACTAGTGAACAATCTATTAGTCTTATTACAGCAGGATAGAATCTGTCCTTGAGCTTGTTTTCAGATTTTTATTTCCACTCAGCTAGTGAATGAGGAGAGAAGAGGGAATGTACCAGGGTGGGTGGGATTCTTTAAATGTTGGCTGTTTTACTGAGGCAGTGAAAAATAGACAGTGTCCAGAAAACGGAGGCTGGTCTCAATGATATGCTGAGCTCTGTCCACCACTGTATTTCCTGCAGTCACGGGCTGTGTCATCACCATACCAAGCTGATATAGGATAGGATGCTTTCTATGGTGCATTGATTAAAGTTAGTAATGGTTAATATGGACATGCTAAGTTTCTTTCACCTCCTGAGGAAATGGTGGTGGTTGGTCAGGGTGTTTTGGCTGTAGTGTCTATGCACTTGGATTAGCACAAGCTATTGTTGAAGTTAGACCATAAGACATGGGAGCAGAATTAGACCATTTGCGTCATTGACTCTGCTTCATCATTCAATTATGGCTGATTTATTTTCCTCCTAAACCCCATTGTCCTGCCTTCTCCCCTTAACCTTTGATACCTTAATCAAGAAGTTATCAACCTTCACAAAGTTATCAGTTTTGTCATCCAGTACATTGACATTTAATGTAAAAAGAAGTGGTTGCTACACCAATCCCTGTAGAACACCACTAGTCATCGACAGTCAACCAAAAAAAGGCTTCCTTTATTCACTCCTTTGCTTCCTGCCAGTCAACCAATCTTCTGCCCATACTGTAATACCATGAGCTCTTATGTGACCCACATTTGCAGATGGTATGAAGATGGGTAGCATTGAAGAAGGAAGTTTGCAGAAGACTAGGGACAGATTAGGAGAATAGGCGAAGAAATGGCAGATGGAATATCGTGTCAGGAAATGCTTGGTTGTGCACTTTGGTAGAAGGAAAAAAGTCATAGGCTATTTTCTAAACAAGCAAATTCAGAAATCAGAGGTACGAAGGAATTTGAGTCTTCATGCTGGATTCCTTCAAGGTTAATTTGCAGGTTGAGTCTGTGTTCGAGAAGTCAAATGCAATGTTTGCATTAATTTTGAGAAGACAAGGATATAAAAGAAGAGATGTAATGCTGAGGTTTTATAAGGCATCAGTCAGACTGTACTTGGAATATTGTGAGCAGTTTTGACCCGGAATACTGCAAGCAGTTTTGAACCCCTTGTGGAATGGCCTTCCAAAAGTACATGTAAACAATATCCACTGACTCTCCCTTGTCTATATGCCTGTTAATTCCATAAAGGATTCCAACAGATTTGTCAAGCAATATTTCCCTTTATGGAAACTCCGCTAATTTTGGCCTATTTTATCATGTGCCTACAAATACCCAAAAATCTCGTCCTTATTAATGGATTCAACATCTTGCCAACCACTGTAGTCAATTTAAAATTTCCTGTCTTTTGCCTCTTGACCTTTAGCGTGGAGAGATATTTGCAATTTTCCTGTCCTCTGGAAGCACTCTAGAATCTAGTGATTTTAGAAAGATCATTACTAATGCCTCCACATTCTCTTCAGCTACCTCTGTTCACTCATAGGAACGTGAAACTCAACCTCGACACCATTGATGTAGACAGGAACACGTGCCCAATCTTCAGACAGCTGGTGTTACTGACTGAAATAACACTCTTTTCCTTTCCCTTGTCAACTGTGAATGTATCTTTTTTAAAAAAAATTCTGTTTGGGGCTTTTGTGCATTAGGGGCAAGTTTTTTTTGGCAATTTTTGCATTACTCTTTCAAAGGCTAACTATTGCCTGACCACCATCACACTATTTAACATATTCTCCAGCCAGCTTGCCAAGGCACCTGCAGTGGAACTCTTAACCTGGCACTTGTTTCCCCAGATGCTTGGAATACCCAAAACCTGCCAGTTTTCACCAATAGCGCCCCACTCCTTCCTCGTATCACATACTGAATGGAAGCTGTTCTTTCATCGTGGTTGAATTAAAATGCTGAAAATCCATACCTAACAGAAGTTTGAGCCTCATTGCATGCACCGTAAAGGTTCAGAAAGGCAGCTCAACACTCACTTCACGAGGACCGTTGGGGTACTCTCTCGCATCCCTATTTTTTTCTATGCTCACTAGCTCTAATGATGAAGTGCGCAAGAAGAATTTTCCACACGATTCTGAGCTTGGTTTAAAATTAGCATTTGTTTCCAGTTGGAAGCCAGATTGCAGGAGAAGAGCAAGCACTTGGAGGATCTTGAAGAAGTGAAGAACAACTTGGAGGAACAAGTGAAAAAGGAAGGTACTGCAAAGGTGAGTTCAGTGAAAGGGAGCCTGGGAGTTGGGAATGAGCTCTGCTATTTTGCAACCACCTTGCCATTATGGTCAGTAGATTGTATCCATTTTATTTTGCCAATTATCTAGTTATGAGTTGTTTCTGCTTTCAGTTGAGCGCCTTCCATTTGCTTCATTTCTCTCTGCTTCTTCGCTACCCGGCACAAGTGCCTGTCCTTCGCTGAACATTCTGTGCTATACTTCTGTCTGCTGCAGCCTTTGCCTCCAAAAACAGCCCAAGTCATTTAATTTAGTAATTGTTTGCTATTAATTACACAGTTACCAAGTGTGAAACACCACAGTTCTTCTATACCAACATTTAATATTTATTATCTAAAAAAAAATTTTCTTTTTAATGTTACTTCCAAAATGCCAAACTGCATGTCTCCCTCCCTTTGTCACCTTCTGTCTTACGTAATCTATTGGTTATCATGCTGCTTCTTTGCTTTCTTCCCAGAGCATATCCCCTCCAGCTTTATTGGTTTTACTTGAAAAGACGGTTGTATATCCAAATTATTCATGTAAACCATGAACAGCTGCAGACTTAGTAGGTGATTTTAACTTTCTACATATTGACTGGGGATCCCGTACTGTAAAAATGACTAGGTGGGATAGAGTTTGTCAAATGTGTTCAGGGAGATTTCCTTAATGGTATGTAGAAGTTCCAATGAAGGTGTGTGTGATACTTGATCTGCTGTTGGGGAATGAGAAAGAGCAGGTGACAGAGGTTTATGTTGGGGAACACTTTTCACAATGCCTTTACTTACAAAGTAAATATGCAAAAAGATGGATCTGATCTATGGGTTGAGATTCTAAATTGGAGAAAGACCAATTTTGGTGGTCTCAGAAATGATCTGGCAAGTGTGGATTGGGACAGGTTTTCTGGCAAAAGTGTACTTGCTAAGTGGGAAGCCTTCAAAAGTAAACTTTTGAGAGTACAAAGCTTGTTGTATGGCCTGTCAGAGTAAAAGGTAAAGATAACAAGTGCAGGGAACCTTGGTTTTCAAGAGATAGTGGAGACCTGGTTAAGGAAAAAAAAGTGGTGCTTAGCAGGTATAGGCAGGTAGGAACAAATGAGGTACTTATGGAGATTAAAGCACGCAAGAAATCAGAAAGGCTAAACAAGACGTGAAGTTGCCCTAGCAGACAAGGTGAAGAAGAATCCTAAGGGATTCTACAGATATGTGAAAAGCAAAAGGATTGCAAGGGATACAACTGGTCTCCTGGAAGATCAGAATGGTAATCTGTGTGGAGCCAGAAGTGATGGGGGAGATCTTAAATATTTTTTGCATTTGTATTTACTTAGGAGATAGACACAGAATCTGTATAAGTGTGGCAAAGTGGCATCGACTTCATGGACCTGATACAGATTACAGAGGAGGAGGTGCTTGCTGTCCTGAGGCAAATTAGAGTGGATAAATTCCCAGGGCCTAACGAGGTGTTCCCTTGGACCCTACGGGAGACGAGTGCAGAAATTGCCAGGGCCCTGGCAGAGATATTTAAATCATCTTTAGCAACAGGAGAGGTATCAAAGGATTGGAGAATAGGCAATGTTGTTTTGGTGTTTAAGCAAACCTCTAAACATAAACCATGAAATTATAGGCCAATGAGTGTGACCTCAGTGGTGGTTAAGTTATTTCTAAGGGACCGAATATACAAGTATTTGGATAGACAAGGACTGATTAAGGATAGTTGCCATGGCTTTGTGAGTGGTAGGTCATATCTAGCCAATCGTAGAGAGCTTTTCGAGGAAGTTACCAGGCAAGTGTGAAGGTAAGACGGTGGATGTTGTCTACATGGGCTTTAGCAAAGCATTTGACAAGGTCCCGCATGTAAGGTTGGCCAAGAAGGTTCAGTCACTCTGCATTCAAGGTGAGGTAGTAAATTGGATTAGACATTGGCTTTGTGGGAGAAGCCAGAGAGTGGGAGTGGATAGTTGCCTGTCTGACTGGAGACCTGTGACTAGTGGAGTGCTGCAGGGATCAGAGCTGGGTCCGTTGTTGTTTGTCATCTGTATCAACAACCTGGATGATAATGTGGTTAACTGGATCAGAAAATTTGTGGATAACACCAAGATTAGGGACAGCGAGGAAGTGCAGCAGGATCTGGACCAGCTGGAAAAATGGCAGATGGTATTTAATGCAGAGGTGTTGCTCTTTGGTAGGACCAACCAGAGTAGGTCTTACAGTGAACAGTAGGGCACTGAGGAGTACGGTAGATCAAAGTGATCTGGGAATACAGGTCCATAATTCATTGGAAATGGTGTCACAGGTTGATAGGATCATAAAGAAAGCCTTAAGCATGTTGGCCTTCATAAATCAAAGTATTGAGTACAGAAGATGGGATGTTATGTTGAAGTTGTATAGGACATTGGTGGGGCTTAACTTGGGAGTACAGTGTGCAGTTTTGGTGACCTACCTACACGAAAGATGCAAATAAGGTTTGAAAGAGTATAGAGAAAATTCACAAGAATTTTGCTGGGACTGGAGGACCTGAGTTATGAGGAAAGATTGAATAGGTTAGGACTTTTATTCCTTACAGCATAAAAGATTGAGAGGAGATTTGAGGGGTATAGATAGGGTAATTGCAAGCTGGCTTTTTCCACTATGGTTGGGTGACTCTACAAATAGAGGTCATGGGTTAAGAGTGAAAGGTGAAAAGTTTAAGGGGAACATGAGGGTAAACTTCACTTAGAGGGTCATGAGATTGTGGATTGAGCTGCCAGCACAAGTGATGCATGCGAACTCATTTTCAACATTTAGAGAAGTTTGGATAGGTGCGTGAATGGTAAGGGTATGGAGGGCTATGGAAGTGGGCAGGTTAAATGATTTTGGTACGGACTAGATGGGCCAAAGAGCCAGTTTCTGTGTCGTACTCTGAGACAGTAGCCTAGTTTTTGAACCCAAAATAAATACATGTTTTCTTGTTCCTTCTCCATACCCAATCCCCTTCCACTGCCAGTATATCATCCTGAACACATAATTCTTGTGGAACAACCTGGTGGACCCAGGTTCCGTTGGTCTTATCCATCATCTTCCTGCAACTTGTGCTTTACAATCAAATGAAGATACAATTCTCCCTTCAATTCCACTAGATCATGTTATGGTTTTCTAAGTGCATTTAGACTGATTGTCAATTGCTGGTACACTGGAGCTCCAGGCCCAGAGGATTCAAATTTCTAAGCAACCATTCACAAATTGTCTGCTGGATCAAGGTTAACCCTTTCTTTCCAGCAACCAATCCGAGTGTTTGTGTTTGTATTAACTGCTCTTAAAAGCACTTGGATTACAGAGAATCTGAATTCATTAATTGAATCCAAACCATTATTTTTTTACCCATGCCCACAACCTCTGAACATGTCATTGGTTACTGTCCATGCTAATCTTTTCCAGAGCTTTACACCGCAAATTCTGCAGTTCAGTTTCCTTGCCTGTCTCAATACTGAAGTAGTTCTTACCAAAATCGCATGTGACAAGACCATCCTACAACTGTGATTGTCATCCTCCCTGAGCTGACAGATGATCACACTGTGTGCTTCAATCTGCAGACATTGGCTCTATTATCTCTCCAGTTATAACTGGGGAATAACCCACAGCAATTACTGTACCCGTGCCCAGGCTGGTAGCTTGGAGCCATCACTGTTCAGAGTAGTAGAGTGACTGGAGGGAAATGTCCTGCATCTTCTAATCGTTACAGGCATATTCCTGCTACACAGGCCATCTTCCCGCTATGGTGGTTCAGGTCACAAATTTCCCTATACAGAATTTACAAAGCGCTACGCTGACAGAATAAAATTAACTCTCTTGGAATTTGTGGAGGGAAAAATTTGGAAAAAAATCAGTTATTTCTTTACCTCTCATTTCTTGACATGCGTAAGATAATCAGGCTTCACGTTATGGATAAACAAGATACATTTGTTTTTCTATGCCGATAGCCACTATAGTGCCTATAGTGCTAGATCCATGTTACGGTAGAACGTTTCCATTAGTACAAATTAAAATGAAAGGCCTGTATCCTGAGTGTATAGACATTAAGATAGAGGATGTGCTAGAGCTTGTGAAAGGTATTAAGTTAGATAAGTCACCAGGACCAGACAAAATATAGCTCAAGCTACTGTGGGAGGCAAGGGAGGAGATTGCTGAGCCTCTGGCATTGCTCTTTGCATCATCAATGGAGATGGGAGAAGTACTGGAGGATTGGAAGCTTGCTAACATTGTCCCCTTGTTCAAGAAAGGGAGTAGAGATAACCCAGGAAATTATAGACCGGTGAGTCTTACTTCAGTGGTGGGCAATTTGTTAGAGAAGATCCTGAGAGGTAGATTTATGAGCGTTTGGAGAGAAAAAATCTGATTAGGGATAGTCAGCACGGCTTTATCAAAGGCAGGTCATGCCTTATGAATCTGATTGAATTCTTTGAAGATGTAACAAAACACATTGGAGGTAGAGCAGTGGATGTAGTCTATAGGGATTTCAGTAAGGTACTTGATAAAGTTCCCCATTCAAGACTCATTCAGAAAATAATGAGGCATGGGATCCAAGGGGACATTGCTTTGTGGATGCAGAACTGGCTTGCCCACAGAAGGCAAAGGGTGGTTGGACATGGTTCATATTCTGCATGGAGCTCAGTGACCAGTGGTGTTCTGCAGGGATCTGTTCTGGAACTCCTCCCCTTTGTGATTTTTTTCTTTTAATGACCTGGATGAGGAAGTTGAATGTTGGATTAGTAAGTTTGCTGATGACACAAAAGTTGGGGATGTTGTGGACAGTCTGGAAAGATGTCAGAGGTTACAGCGGGACATTGATAAGATGCAGAACTTGGCTGAAAAGTGGCAGATGGGGTTCAACCCAGATAAGTGTGAAGTGTTTCATTTCAGTAGGTCAAGTTTGAAGACAGAATATAATATTAACGGTAAGACTCTTGGCAGTGTGTAGGATCTGAGAGATCTTGGGGTCCGTGTCCATAGGACACTCAAAGCGGCTTTGAGGTTGACAATGCTGTATGGTGTTTTGGCCTTCATCAACGGTGGGATTGAGTTCAAGAGCCATGAGGTAACGTTACAGCCTTGGTCAGACCCCACTTGGAGTACTGTGTTCAATTCTGATCACCTCACTGCTGGAAGGATGTGGATACTATAGAGAGTGCAGAAGAGATTTACAAGGATGTTGCCTGGATTGGGGAATATGCCTTATGAGAATAGGTTGAGTGAACTTGGCCTTTTCTCCTTGGAGCAACCGAGGATGAGAGGTGACCTAATAGAGGTGTTTAAGATGATGAGAGGCACTGATCATGTGGATAGTCAGAGGCTTTTTCCCAGGGCTGAAATGGTTGCCACAAGAGGACACAGGTTTAAGGTGCTGGGGAGTAGGTACAAGGGGGATGTCAGAGGTAAGTTTTTCACAGAGAGTGGTGGGTGCGTGGAATGCACTGGCAGCGACGGTGGTAGAGGTGGATACAATAGGGTCTTTTAAGAAACTCTTAGATAGGTACACGGAGCTCAGTAAAATAGAGGGCTATGCGGTAGGGAACTTCTAGGCTAGGTTACATGGTTGGCAGAACATTGTGTGCCAAAGGGCCTGTAATGTGCTGTAAATTTCTGTGGTTTTTATACTCCCTAGTCTGGTCTGACCATGCCTTATAAAGCCTCAGCAACATATCCTTGCTCCTATATTTTCGTCCTCTTGAAATGAATACTAACATTGCATTTTCCTTTCTCACCACTGACTCAACCTGCAAGTTAACCTTTAGGGAATCCTGCACAAGGACTCCCAAGTCCCTTTGCACCTCCTGTTCCCCATTTAGAATGTAGTGTACATTCATTAAACTATATGAGTGTAGTTTGTGGGAGGATGCTGCAGCATTTCAGGGGGTTATAAACAAGCTCTGTGAATTGGGGAGATGTTAGTTTTTCAGTCTTGGTCTGTCCTGTGTTTTTGTGATATCACACTGGAGGAACATTGTATCATTTCTTAATGCATGCATTACTAAATGACAATAAAAGAGGACTGCGTGTCCTCATAATCTAAAAACATGATGCCAAAAATGTGCAATATTAAACTTTGGTAAGACCCAATATAAAATATTAATGAAAGATGGAAAGGTGATGGGTATTCAGGAAGACTGAAGTATCTGTATACAAATTGCTGAAAGGTAACAGGCATGTACAGTAAGTAATTAGGAAGGCACAATGTGGTGGCATTTATAGTGGGGGTTTGTGAACAAAATGAAAAAAATCCTACTGCAATTATATAGCGCCCTAGTGTGAATACACCTGCAATATTGTGCCTGGTCTGTCTCTACTTGTGATAGAGGGAGTTCAACATGTGTTTAGAATATTGTGCCTGGTTTGTCCCTACTTGTGATGGAGGGAGTTGAACACACGTTTACTTCAGTGATTCTCCTGTGCTGAGATTAGACAGGCTGAGCCAATGATTTCCTACAGTTTAGTAATATCAGGGATGCAGGGATGATGTTTCCCTTGACTAAAACATTTAGAGTCAGAGGTCACAATCTCAAAATGAAAGGACTGGGATGAGGAGAAATTTCTTGACTGATTGCCAGTGAATCTTTAGAGTTATCTGCTTGAGGACTGAAGACTTGGTCACTCAGTATATTCAAGAGGGAGATTAATAGGTTGGATATTTCCTAAAGTAATCCAGTCTTTGGATTATAGCCTTCTCAATCCACATATTTATAGCACAGATGAATGGTGTTTTCCGATCCCATTGGGAATGGCGCAGTGAACATATTACACGTTCCAGTTCAACTACATGGAAAATAATTGGATTACAAGGACTGTTTCTTATTAACATAGTCTATTTGCCACTTACAGTCTTGATGGCGCTGAGCTGTGATGTCTTTCAAGATCGTGGCTCAGACTGAGTTATTGCTTAGATTTGTAAGAATGGTTTTGGGACCACGCAGTGAGTTAGGGGCCAGGTTAGCATTTAGGGACAGCATAAGGGAGAGTTAGAGATCGGGGCAGTAAATTATGAGTTGGGCAGAAGCTGAGGTTCAACCTTCTGCTGTGACATGGACTTCGACTCTGAGGTCATAGTCTAGCTTACAGTTTTCTGGGGTTGAAGGTTAGTGATCAGATCTTCAGATGCTGAGGAGACCAGCAATCCCCCAGGTCACCTGGGTTGGAGACCTGTGGAAGTCTTAAGTCGAGGCCCAAAGGTCAGGCCTGTGATCGGTGAGTCCTGGGGTTGATGCCCATAGGTGGGCAGAACTGAAGGCTGCAGTCCTGAGGTAGAGGGTCTGCTCTTCCGGAGGTTAGTGGTCATCGAGACCAGGGACCGGAGGTCAGAGGCCTGATGTCTGGGACCAAGGACTGAGGTCCTGGGGCGGTAAGGAGGGAGGGTGGGAAAGGGGTCTGCTTTGTTTTTATTGTTCTGCTGAACACTGGGCATGTGATGTTGGCATCGGATTGTGTGATGGTACTTGCGGGCTGATCCCTGTATGTGTTGTTGACTATATGTTTTGATGTACATGTGATAAATTTGAATCTGTTCGTGTGTTTACTTAATGATTAAGTTTTTTTAGCAAATAAAACAATGATATTCTGCTTTTCAGTGCTTGCATAATGCATTTGCTGACGGTTAAATCAGTGAGCCTCTGAGCTACAGACAGCCGAGGTTTACTAGCAGAAGGAGCTCCATAATGCACTGGGCAATAATGGTAAAAACCAACCTGGGGTTTTCTCTTGTATTTCAGAGCAGTCTGGAGCAGCTGCTGTACGAGGAGAAGAACAAGGGGCAGAGGCTGCAGACTGAACTGGATGTCAGTGAGCAAGTGCAGAGAGATTTTGTTAAACTCTCCCAAACTT
Organism: Mobula hypostoma; assembly: GCF_963921235.1. NCBI lineage: Eukaryota > Metazoa > Chordata > Chondrichthyes > Myliobatiformes > Myliobatidae > Mobula > Mobula hypostoma. The sequence continues at coordinate 53,081,986 of NC_086119.1, read as the reverse complement.
TGCAAGTAAGCAATTAATTTTCAAGTGTGCAGTAAGATCGAGCCAGGCCAGTACGTGAGGTGAACTGGTTCTGTGCCTGTCCTTGGGCCTTCAATACCATTATTTTAGGTCAGATTTCTTGTTCTCAGATTAATTTAGAAATGTTAACCTAACAGTATTTGCTATGAAGCTCGAGTACCTTTTCGTTTTTGGTTTAATGTTGTTGCCCAATGTGCCACAGTCTGATCCAATCTCACCCAGTGTTCAAAGTGACAGCACATTTATGAAGAAGATAGGTGTCAACAGATAATGAGCCATCTTCCTGAAGAGGGATCTCAGTCCAAAACATCAACTGTTTACTCTTTTCTGCCTGGCCTGCTGAGTTCCTCCAGCATTTTGTGTGTGTGTGTGTGTGTGTGTTGCTTTGGATTTCTGGCAGCTGTGGATTTTCTTCTGTTTGTCTTCCTTTTCTATCCTGCAACTCTCCCTTCCTCCTTCGGAATAGAACAGAGAATAGTACAGCACAGTACAGGCCCTTCGGCCCACAATGTTGTGCCGACCCTCCAACCCTGTCTCCCATATAACCCCCCTCCTTAAATTCCTCCATATACCTGTCTAGTAGTCTCTTAAACTTCACTAGTGTATCTGCCTCCACCACTGACTCAGGCAGTGCATTCCACGCACCAACCACTCTCTGAGTGAAAAACCTTCCTCTAATATCCCCCTTGAACTTCCCACCCTTACCTTAAAGCCATTTCCTCTTGTATTGAGCAGTGGTGCCCTGGGGAAGAGGTGCTGACTGTCCACTCTATCTATTCCTCTTAATATCTTGTACACCTCTATCATGTCTCCTCTCATCCTCTCTCTCTCCAAAGAGCAAAGCCCTAGCTCCCTTAATCTCTGATCATAATCCATACTCTCTAAACCAGGCAGCATTCTGGTAAATCTCCTCTGTACCCTTTCCAATGATTCCACATGCTTCTTATAATGAGGTGACCAGAACTGGACACAGTACTCCAAGTGTGGCCTAACCAGAGTTTTATAGAGCTGCATCATTACCTCGCGACTCTTAAACTCTATTCTTCAATTTATGAAAGCTAACACTCCATAAGCTTTCATAATCTTTACTCCAAAGTTTCAATTTAGTTTAGTTCTCAAACAGCATGTTCCCCTTTTGGTGTGTTTTTATCCCCCTGTATCTTCACTTTCTTAAAGCAGTATTTCAACCAGTTTGCCACTCAGTTTCCTAGGACTCAGAAATATACTGAACTCCTTTCCTGCTGCCTTTACTTTGGAAGTACCGTGCTGCTTAGCTCCAAGCATGACTTGATTTCTCTTCTCTCCCACTTGGCAGTTTAAAGGTAGGAGGTTCACTCAGTTAATGTTAACTGAGAACATTAGAACATTTTTGACAAAAACAAGCCATTCAGCCCAACGAAGCTTGCTAAATTCCTATTCACATCGTGTGTTGAGATAACTATTGAGTTTAGATTTGAAAGTCTGTAAGTACTACTCTCAATTACACAACTAGGTAGTTTGTTCCATGTGTTCACGACTCGCTGTGTAAAGAATTGCTTCCTGATGTTAGTCTGAAATCTCCCCTTAACCAGTCTCCAACTATGACCCCATGTCTTTGATACATTAATTTTGAAGTAGCAGCTGGCATCCACCTTAATGATTTTGAACACTTCTGTCATGTCCCTTCTCATTCTATGTCTACTAAAGCTAAAAAGATTTAATTCTTTCAATCTTTATTCATAGCTCAGACCTTGCAGACCTGAAATGAGTCTAGTTGCCCTTCTTTGAATGCTCCCCAGTGTCTTCACATCCCTCACAAAATATGGAGACCAGAATTGTACACAGTACTCGATGTGGCCTCAGAAGCGTATTATACAGCTTAAGGAGAACGTCTCTAGACTTGAAATCCACTGAGCACATTATATAGTCCAATGTTCTCCTCGGCTTCCTAATCGCTTCAGTGCATTGTCTAGATGTTGGTAGTGATGACTCTACAAGTTGTCCAAATCCTTCTCATACAGAGCACTTTCTAACTCAAGACCCCCATTGTATATTTTCACTTCCTATATATATTTTACATACATTAAATTTCATCTGCCATTTATCTGCCCACATCTGGATTTTGTTTAGATCAAACGGTATTGATTCTACTGCCCAGCCCTCTAAACAGCAGCAGCCCCAAATCTGATCCCTGCAGAACCCCACTTTTAACATCTAGGTGTGAAAATTATCCCCTCACCTTAACTCATTGCTTTCTGGTTTTTAGCAAATTCTGCTCCCATTCGCACACCTTACCCTGATTCCCTACCTCCTGTAATTTGATTATTAACCTCTTGTGGGGTATCGTGTCAAACCCTTCTGAAAGTCCAAGTAAATGGTATCAACTGCTGTATTGTTATAAATTTTAGTTGCCTCTTCATAGAACTCCAGCATATCAGTAACCCCTTTCTGAACCCACACTGGCTTTCTGCTAACATGCCTGTTCTTATCAGCTGCTTTTGCACTCCATTTTATTATTGTTTCCACTATCTTACACATTAGGTTTACTGGTCTATAGTTACCAGGGTCAGTGCAGTCACCTTTCTTGTATACCGGGACAACATTAGCCCATTTTCAGTCCTTGAGGATTACACCAGTCTTCACTCACTTCTGAAAAATACATTTTAGGGGTTTGTATATATAATCACAGACCTCTAAGTACTCTCGGATATATGTTGTCTGACCCTGGAGATTTATTAACTTTCAGCTGAAGCGGGACCTCAATTTCTAAGATCTAATTCACTTAAAACAACCTTATTTTTCTCTACACTTGCTGGCATATTGCTAACATCTTCTCACGTGAATACTTTAGCAAAATATAGAAACATAGAAAACCTACAGCACAATACTGGCCCTTTGGCCCACAAAGCTGTGCCGAACATGTCCCTACCTTAGAACTACCTAGGCTTACCCATAGCCCTCTATTTTTCTGAGCTCCATGTACCTATCCAGGAGTCTCTTAAAAGACCCTATTGTATCCGCCTCCACCACTGTCGCCGGCAGCCCATTCCACGCACTCACTGCTCTCTGTGTTATATAAAAAAAACTTGCCCCTGACATCTCCTCTGTACCTACTTCCAAGCACCTTAAAACTATGCCCTCTCGTGCTAGTCATTTCAGCCCTGGGGAAAAAGCCTCTGACCATCCACACGATCAATGCCTCTCATCATCTTATACACCTCTGTCAGGTCACCTCTCATCCTCCTTCGCTCCAAGGAGAAAAGGCGGAGTTCACTCAACCTATTCTCAAAAGGCATGCTCCCCAGTCCAGGCAACATCCTTGTAAATCTCCTCTGCACCCTTTCTATGGGGTAAGAGTGTCAGTTATGCCCTTCTCTACATAATTTATCGCCCCACTGTTATTCATAGTACACTTAACTTCCTCCTTAACTTTTCTTTTGATACTAAAGTATTGCAAAAAATCTCTTGGTCAATCTTAGCATTATCAGCAAAATCCTTCTCAACCTTTCTTTTGGCAATCTGAATTTCCCTCTTGCCTATAGCTCTCATATTTTCATATGCCCTACCGTCAACATTTTTTCTCTCTGTCCTCACAATAACTCCTTGCCTGCTCTCCATCTTCCTCTGGTGCTCCTCTCCCCCTTTCTTTCTTCCTAGGCCTCCCGTCCCATGATCCTCTCCCTTCTCCAGCCTCGTATCCTTTTTGCCAATCAACTTTCCAGCTCTTGGCTCCATCCCTCCCCCTCCTGTCTTCTATCATTTCAGATCTTCCCCCTCCCCCTCCCACTTTCAAATCTCTTACGATCTCTTTTTTCCCGTTGGTCCTGACGAAGGGTCTTGGCCCAAAACGTCGACTGTACCTCTTCCTATGGATGCTGCCTGGCCTTTTCACCAGCAGCTTTGATGTGTGTTGCTTGAATTTCCAGCACCTGCAGAATTCCTCGTGTTTGAGTCAACATCATTACTATTTTCTCTGTATCATTGTACAGCTGTCTTTTCAATCATTTTTATGTAGATCTTTATTCATCCATGTAGTTGATCTTTTGTTTTTATTGCTTCTCCTGACCTTGGGTAGAACATCTCTTGCACTGCGTGTATTGCCTCTTAAATTGACCTTGTTGTTCCTCAACTGACTCAATGTCGAGCAATTTTACCTCCTGAGAACTCTCAGGCACTTGCTGCTTGGTCAGCTTGTCCCACGAGGAGGGCAGAGGGGAAGCTACAGTTTGTTATCAGTGACCCTCACTGGATGTGCTGCCTTCAGAGTTGCTTTTCACACAGGAAGAATGACCACTTGATGAGATACCATTCTATTTAAACCAGCACAATCACACACTCTCCGCAAAAGGTATTTGCTTTAAGTGGAGGAGTAGAGCAATGGGTGTTAAAAATTGGTTGACGAAGTATGCATCCTGTGTTGATCAGTTTCCCTGCCAGTCTGTGTAACATCACAGACTTGAAACTGCAGGGCCTTGGAGTTGAACAGTTGTCCTCAGTTGTAAGTGACTGAGTCCCCTCATGTTGTGATATGTTTGTGTGATCATGAGTAAATTACCAGAAGTAGTTACAATGAGCCCTTTTTCCTCCCCCAAAAGGTGCAGTTGGAGCGGATTCGTCAGGCGGAAACGCTGGAGAGTATCCGTGCAATCCTCAACGACACAAAACTGACAGATATTAACCAGCTTCCAGAGACATGACATTAAACCCTGGCAATTTCAAGGCTACAACGGTTTTTACTAGACCAGACACTTGTCTTTGTAGAAACATTTTAATTCTTATTTAACTCTGAGGGAACAGAGTCCATGGATTAATAGTGTGCAGTAACTGAGGTGTAAATGTTTCTAGATTGACTTTGACTGCAAATAGAACTTCCCAATCTGTGAAATTCTAAAGGGGAACACTATTGAAATTTTAAATTTAAAATATAATGCGATCGCCTTAAGTGTATGCTGTGCTTAAACGTTGAAAAATCATTGATACAAGAATTCTCATTCGATGGGGTTGACATGTCTAACTTTTCTTCTGCTTTTAATACAATTGATAGAATCTGTTTGTGTTTTGTGTATGTACACTAAAACAGCATCATCCTAAAATGTTAGCTCACTCGTTCATGTTCAATGGTAAACGTATGTTTAACAAGTCTTTTTTTAATGGTACTGATGCCAGAATCTGCTGGAATATACAATCCTACCAACCTTACCTGCCATCCAATGCCTTGATTGCAATCATTATTTATTGCCCTCATGTTCCTGCTGGTTTTACAGTGCACCTTTATGTAGTGAACTCACAGTCCAAGTTAAGTGATAGGGATATTGGAACAAAATCCAGATAACTGATCGTTGTCATCTAAAAACTGCTGACAGAAGGGAGAGGCTGTTGACCCAGCTTTACATTGAGGATAAAGGTTGGTCCATTTTAAAGTTAACTAAAATTCTCTGATTTCTTATTTCCAAACAAAATGCATTCTGAACTGAAACTTTTAAAATTAAATGCTACTAATTGAAACCAGGATTGTATTGGAATCAGATGATTATGTTCAACATGTTGGTATCTGAGGTATGAAGCCACTTCTGAATGTGTTAACAGATAAAATCTCACTTTGCTCTGCCTTTTAAAGAGTGAAACTGGAGATGTGGACTACTCAGATGAGAACAATCGGAGTGCCCTGAAGATCTTATAACCTTATTATCCCCATTGTTTCTATATGTAACCTGATGTAGCTTTCCACCGTACTCCTGGCTGCATTTGAAAGTTTCAAGCAATTACCATTTGAACTTTATCCACCCAAGGATTCTGTTTACTTGGTCACCTGTTGCCTTGGAGTAGCTTTGGTGCCCCAGACATTCAGTTTCAACTGCAATAAGGTGAGAGGAGTTACTGAACCACGTTCTTTAGCACAGTTCGATATTCATAGCATTGGTGAAGCTGTGACCAGGGGAAAAGCTGTTTTAAGCATAGTGCTGAATTTGCTGTGTTTGGCTGAGATATTCTAGGATTGTAACCTCTAAGTATTAGTTGTGCTCAGCAGTGGCACTGCACTCTTACCAGTGAATGCAGAAAGATGAGCTTGCACATAATCCCATTGAATCATGTTGAGAGGTTCAGGGTTAAGGGAACAAAAGTCAGCCTACAAAAAGTGGTTTGCAATTTCAGAAAACGCATTTTCTTTCTACCAAAATATTTGTAGAAGATGACCGACCATTATTTAAGAAAATAATTATGCATTGTTTTAACACTTGTATCTATGAACTTTTCATGAGCCTCTTAAAACTGAACATTTACCATAACTTTAGGTTCCTTAGGTATCCCTCAGCACCTGCATTTAAATAGAAACCCAGTACAGTATTACAAAATTAGATGCCTTGGTCTTTCGGACTTCAAGCCTGATTTAACTATGGTGTGTGTGACCTGACTGGCTGTTGGAACCAGAAGATACTGTCTACAGTTTTTAAAAATTTATATGTATATATAGTTCCTCTTGCCCAAATTGACTTTAAAACATCGATCAGCTGTTGCTGATTAAATATTGAATCCTGGCAGTTATAAGAATAGTACAGAGCAAGAGTGGAGAGGGAAAGGGGTGACAAGTTTCATATTCCTTTGTCCATTGTTGGGACTATCATGTGCAGTTTCCCTATATGATAGCATGTCTGTATTTATTTAGTCCAGTGGTGTAACCACATTTTAACTGCCTACGCCTCCCAATAAGAAGCTTCTCAGACACTTTGATACTCGAGCCACGTCTTACTGACACAAGTCATCTGTGTCCTGTTTAAGTGTGGATGTACAATTCTGCTGTTTACAGACTTAAAATGTAACCAATTTAACTATACTGAAGGTGTCTTTATGAAGAAAGTGTTTAAATAAAATAAAAGCTGCTGGAGTAATCACTTTTGATACGTCTGATGCACGGGTCACTCTAACCGTATTCTCCCCTGACATACCTTCCTTCACAAAAGTAGTAACCTATCACCAGATTATGTTTTAGTATTTTGGTTATGGAATGGCTTAAAGAAGGGAAAATCTGACAGTTCAGCGTTCCACAGTTTTACATCTTCAAGCATGACAGGGAGAAGCTGATAGGGGATTTCAGCTTCTCCGATGTTAACAGGGATTGCTTTAGTGTGAAAAGTGTTGAGAGACTAACAGTTTTAAAATTTGTCCAGCGAAATTTTTTAAGGTTAATGCATAGATAGCTCTGCTAAATAAGTGTCAGTCAGAGGACTTGAGGTAGTGACGCAAGTTTCAAAGTAGTTTGTGGAAAAGGATGTACAGGTGGTCTGAAAGCTATTACCCTGAAATGAGAGAAGGCTGTTAGCAAAATAATTTGCAGGCCCTGGCAGAAATAGACTTAGAACAGTTAATTAGAGGTGGGTGTAGATCCAACCAGTGCGCATCTTGAAATTAGTGAATTTGAAGCCCGTGTGTTCCTGTAAAGGTGAAGGGGAAGAATGGCAGCTCAAGAAACGCTAGGGGTCAAGGGAAATCAAGAATAAAATAGGCACAATTTGAAAACATCAGATCCTTGAGGGCCATAGAATATGTAGGGGCTATTTAAAATTTGTTAATGAAGACTATGAAATTACAATGGCAGAGAAGATTAAGGAAAATTCCAAAGCATGTTGGGCAGCACAGTGACCCAGTGGCTGGAGATTGCCTCATGTCTCGAGAGACCCATGTTCAATCTAACCTCTGGTGTCCATGTGGAGTTTGTACACACTCTTTATAACAGCACAGGTTTCCCTTGGCTGCTCTAGTTTCATCCCACATCCCAAAGCAATACTGGTTGGTAAACTGCCCCTAGTGTGAGTGTGAGGGGTAAAATCTGGAGTGGAGTGGAGAATTAAAAAAAACACAGGATTACAGTAAATGGTGCTTGGCACAGACTTGAAGAGCCTGTTTCTTGCTATTTCTCTCTATTGACACATTCCTGGAGACAAGGTAACCAGGGAAAATTACTGACCAAAATGACAGTCTGGGTTGAACTCGAGGTTGTGGATGAGAACTGAATGAGTCTTAATTAATGAAAATTAAGAATAACTTTGTGCACAGCCCAGTAAATGGAAGATAAATGAGAAATTATTTCAGTATCTTATTAATGAGTTATTGTATGTTTTAACAGATTTAAAGGTGGAGAATTCCCCAGGACAAGATGAAGTGCATTCAAGGCTGCTAAGGGTGGCAAGGCAGGGGATTACTGGCGCCCTTTTGGGCAAAGTCATCATAGCCACAGATGACAAACCTCAGGCAGTCTGATTAGGAATATTCAGCATGGCTTTGTGAGGCCTCTAGAGCCTGATTGAAATCTTTGAGGAAGTGACAAAACAAATTGATGAAGGCAGAGCAGAGGATAAGGTGATATGGATTTTAGTTAGGGATTGGACAAATTTCTCCATGGTAGGCTCATCTAAAAAATCAGAAGGCATGGGATCTAGGGAAAACTGGCTGTGGTTTCAAACTTGGTTTGGCCATAGAAAGCAGTGGATATTCTGCCTGAAGGTCAGTAACCAGTGTTGTTCAACAGGGACACGAGGAATTCTGCAGATGCTGGAAATTCAAGCAACACACAAAGTTGCTGGTGAACGCAGCAGGCCAGGCAGCATCTCTAGGAAGAGGTACGGTCGACGTTTCGGGCTGACAAAGGGTCTTGGCCCAAAACGTCAACTGTACCTCTTCCTAGAGATGCTGCCTGGCCTGCTGCGTTCACCAGCAACTTTGTGTGTTGCTTGTTCAACAGGGATCTCTTCTAGGGCCCCTACTCTTATTTTTATAAGAGACTTGGATGAGAAAGTGGAAAGATAAGTTAGTAGGTGGTGTGGCTAGTGTTGATGATTGGCAGACCTCAACAGGATATAGAGGTAAGCTGAGAAATGACAGATGGAGTTCAATCTGCAGAATTGTGAAGTGATTCACTTTGGAAGGGCAAATTTGAAGGCAGAATAGAGGGTTAATGACAGGATTCATAACTGCGTGGAGTAACAGAGGAATGTTGAGGTCCGTGTTCAGCATAAATTGATAGGATGCTAAGGTATATTTGTCCAGGGATTGGGTTTGGGAGCTATGAACTCTATCAAACTCTGGTTAGGCCACGCTTGGAATATTGTGTTCATTTCTGGTCACTTCATTATAAAAAGGATATGAAAGCTTTACAGAAGCTGCAGAGGATGATTTACCCAGGGTGCTGCCTGGATTAGAAATCTTCTCTTATAAGGATAGGTTGAAGATCATGCTTGGAACCAAAAGAGATGTGGAGATCTTAGGTGGATTTTTTGGCATCTGTACTTCCTTGGCAGACGGATACAGAGTCTACAGAACTGAGCAAAACAGCAGGGAGGTTATGGGCCATATACATATTACAGCAGGGGAGTTTCTTGCTGTCTTCAGGCAAGTTTGGGTAAATAATTCCCCACGCCATGACGAGGTTTCTTGTGGGAAGCCAGTGCAGAAATTGCAGGGGCCCCGGCAAAAATATTTAAAACGTCCTTGGCTATAGGTGAGGTGTAGGAGGACCGGTGGATAGCTGACGTTGTTTAAGAAAAGCTCTAAGAATAAGATAGAAAATTATTTGCTGGTAAGACTGATGTCAATAGTTGATAAATAATTGAAAACATTTTAAGGGATGGATATATAAGCATTTGGATAGATAAGGCCTGATGGTGATAGTCAACATGGATTAGGCTGTGTCTAATCAATCTTTTCGAGGAGGTTACCAGAAACGTTGAGGGAAAGACAGAGTAATGGTCATAGAAAAGTACAGCACAGAAACAGGTCCTTCGGCCCATCTAGTCTGTGCCAAAACCGTTTAAAGTGCCTCCTTCCAACAATCAGCACCAGGACAATAGCCCTCCATCTCCCTACCAAACTTCATGTACCTATCCCTAATGTCCATGTACCTATCCAAACTTAAATGTTGAAATGGAGCTCACATGCACCATTTTGCACTGGCAGCTCATTCCACACTCTCACAACCCACTGAGTGAAGAAGTTTTCCCTCGTGTTCCCCTAAACTTCTCACCTTTCACTCTTAACCCATGAGCTGTAGTTGTAGTCTCACCCCACCTCAGTGGAAAAAGCCTGCCTGTATTTACCCTTTTTATACCCCTCATAATTTTGTATACCTCTATCAAGACTCCTCTCAATCTTCTACGTTCCAAGGAATAAAGTGCTAACCTATTCAATCTTTTCATTTAACTCAGGCAGGTCCTCCAGACCCAGCAACACCCTTGTAAATTTTCTCTGCACTCTTTCAACCTTTTTTGCATCATTCCTGTAAGTAGGGGACCAAAACTGCACACAATACTCCAAATTAGGCCTTGACAGTGTCTTATATAACTTCAGCATAGCCTCCCAATTCCTGTACTCAATACTTTAGATTTATGAAGGCAAATGTGCCAAAGGCTTACAATTAATTCTGGACTCGTATTCCAGATCCCTTTGTTCTACAACACTCAGTTCACTGTCTAAAATCTAGCCTAGTTGCTCCTGCCAAAGTGCAAACCTCACACTGCATGAAATTCCATCTGCCATGTGCAGATCCCACTGCAAACCATGATGGCCTTCAGTGTCCACCACACCACCAACCTTTTGAGTGTGACTTCTGGTTAAGAATGCGCTACCAAATGTGTGCAATGGCTCACTGTTAGTTGAAAAGTTAAGAAATCCGACTAAAACGCTTTTTCTGAGGTAAGTTGTCGCCACAGTGAGGGGACAAGCCAAGAATGTGTGAGCCGTTCGGAGTGGAGAAGTTGGGCCACAGATTTGCTACCCGTACAACTGACCTGGTGCAAGGTTGGATTGCTCTGAGCTCTGAGCTTGAGAGTGGCTGTGGGCAGGGTGGCGAAATCTGAGCCTGGAGCCAGTTGCTAGGCAGTGTGGTCACTGCAGCAGTGCCCAGGTCCTAGTGCTGAGGAATGATCCGCGGTTCAGAGGCGAGAGCTCACTCTCTGCGATATTAACTCCTCTCTCCAGGGCGCTGGAGCCTTTTGCTGTTCCATTGTTGGGTCAATTTAAACGCCGGCCCAGATAGACTGAAAAGACAGGGTTTCGGGATTCTAGACAAGAGCAGATTTTGCTCCCTCTCTGCGATGGTCACTCCTCTCTCCATGGTGTTGAGGCAATGAAGACTGCCCCCGGCTGCTGTGGGGTTCACATCCAAGGACTCTGATTTGGATTGTTGTTGTTCGCTTCAATTGCTTGCGTGATTTGTGTTTTATTTTCATTCTCTTGCTGGGTATTGTTTTTCTTTAATTGGGTTCTTTCAGGTTTCTTGGTTTGGTTTGTTTACAGGGAGCCACAATCTCCAGGTTGTATAATTTATGCATTCTTTAATAACGAATGTACTTTGAATCTTTGATGTCTACATGGACTTTTAAGAAGGTTAAGTGGCTTGGCATTCATGATGAGGTAGTAAATGGGTTTCAAAATTTGCTTCACAAGACAAGCCACAGAGTGTTGGTAGATGCTGACTGTGACAAGTGGCAGGGATCGGTGCTGTTGTTTGGCATCTGGATAGTAACCCTCCATACCTCTGCTCCACCTACTTATCCAAACTTCTCTTAAATGTCGCAATTGAACCAGATCTATAAATTTCACTATCAGGCTCGTTCCACTCTTGCACCATGAATGAAGAAGTTGCCTTGACTTATCAAGAATATCAACATCTGCTTTAAATACACTCAATGACTTGGCCTCCACAGATGCCTGTGGCAATTAACTCCACAGATTCACGGCCCTTTGGCAAAAGAAATTCCTCCCCATTTCCATTCTAAGTGGACTTTCCTCTATTCTGAGGCTGTGCCCTCTGGTCTTAGACTCATCCATCATTGGAAGCATCCTTACCAAATCCATTCCAGGCCTTTCAACATTGATACGTTTCAATGAGATCTCCCCTCATTCTTCTGAACTCCAGAGCCATCAAAAGGTCCTCATGATAAGCCTTTCATTCCTGGAAATACTCTTGTGAACCTTCTCCGAACCCCCCCAAAGGCAACACAAGCTTCTTAAATAGGAACCCAAACTGCTCACAATACTCCAACTGAGGTGTCACCAGCACCTTATGAATTCCTAACATTACATCCTTGCATTTATATTGTAATCCCCTTGAAATGAATGCTGGCATTGCATTTGATTTCCTCATCACCAACTCTAAAACTTCAACTTGACCAGGGAATTCTGCGCAAGGACTCCCAAGCCCCTTTGCACCTCTGATTTTTTTGAGTTTGCTTCCAGTTTAAAAGATAGCCTACACTTAGTTCCTACTAAAGTGCATGACCGTACACTCCCCGACACTGTATTCCATCTGCCACTTTGCCCATTCTCAATCTGTCTCAATCCTTCTGTCGCCTCTGCTTCCCCAACACTACCTGGCCCTCCCCTACCTTCGTATCATCTGCAGACTTGACCAGAAAAGCCAAATCGTTGACACAAAATGTAAAAGGAAACAGCCCCAACATTGACTCCTGTGGAACACCACTAGACACCGGCAGCAAACCAGAAAAGGCTCTTTATTCCCACACTTTGCCTCCTGCCAGTCAGCCAATGCTGTATCCATGCTAGAATCTTTCCTGCAATACCATGGGGTTTTAACTTGTTAAGCAGCCATGTGTAGCATCTTGTCAAAGACCTGAAAATCCAAGTACACAACATCCAGTGATTCTCCTTCCTCTATTCTGCTTGTTACTACTTCAAGAATTCCAACAGGTCAGGTGAGATTTTCCCTTCAGGAAACCATGCTGACTTCACAAAAGAAAATCTGTGGGTGTTGGGAATTAAAGCACCCCGCACAATGCTGGAGGGTCCCAGCAGGCCGGGCAGCATCTGTGCAAAGGAGTAGTCAACCTTTCGGGCCAATCCTTCATCAGGACTGGAGAAAACAAGATGAGTCAGTGTTAGAAGTGGGGCAGGGGAGGAAGAGACGCAAAGTGAGAGGTGAAACCAGGAGGGGCAGGGGTTGATTGGAGAAAGAGATACAGGGCTGGAGAAGGGGAATCTGATAGGAGAGGACTGAAGACCATGGAAGGGAGAAAAGAGGGAGGAACATCGGAGGGAGGTGATCAGGTGAGAGAGGGGAATGGGGGGGGGGGGGGCATTACCGGAAGTTCGAGAAGTCAATGTTTATGCCATCAGATTGGAGGCTACCCAGAGGGAATATAAGGTGTTGCTCCTCCAACCTGTGTGTGGCCTCATTGCGACAGTGGAATGGGAAGTGTCATTAAAATGGGTGGCCACTGGAAGATCATGCTTTTTCCGGCGGACAGAATGCGAGTGCTCGGCAAAGCAGTTTCCTAACCTGTGCCGGCTCTCACTGATACACAGGAGGCCACACCGGGAGCACCAGGTCGTAGATGACCTCAACAGACTCACCGGCAAAGTGTCGCCTCACCTGGCAGGACTGTTTGGGGCCCTGAATGATAGCGAGGGAGGTGGTGTAGGTGCAGGTGTAGCACTTGTTCAGCTTGCACGGATAAGTGTCAGGAGGGAGATCAGTAGGGAGGGACAAATAGACTTGGGGAGCGATCCCTGCAGAAAGTGGAAAGGAGGGTGGAGGGAAAGATGTGCCTGGTGGTGGTTATCACAGCTGTTTTAGGAATGACCCCTGACCACACAGACACCTGATGGTAGCCCCGAACTAAGTCAACTTCAGAAAAAATTAACTTTCCGGTTAAATATGCTGAAAATTCTTGGTTGTGTGGGACCGGGTTACAACTGGGAGTGATAACCTCGTTAGGGCATTGGTGATTACCACATGGACAGCAACCACAGTCAGACTTGGGAACCAAATGGAGGAGTGAAGCCCAGGGGCTATTCGACCAAGCCTTTCCATGTTTGAAAACTCAGCCTTTGCGGTTGCCAGCTTTTCTGAGTCCAGTCTATGCGCACAGGCATGGACTGGCGGGACAGTTGTGGCAATGTGGTGCTGGACCCCAGGTTTTGTGACAGTGGTAGAGTTTGGGAATCCGCCCAGCAGTCAAGTGGACTCCCATGCGGTGGTGCGTGTACTTGACATTCATCGGGGAGAACTTACCGGGGCAGCAGCGTAATCCTTGGCTCCCACAAATCGTCAGTTCTTAAGATCGACCAACAGTCACAGAGGAAATCTGCAGCAAGTAGAGGTCTAGCCAATTTGTCCAGGATGAAGTCCCTTGTGTAATATCGTTCACTGAAGCAGAGCGTCACCCGTCGAGTCCATACGTCTAGATCCTGCTGTCGTTGGCGGCCTCTTTGCCTTCTGATCAATAGGCAAAGTGGGCAGCCGACTCACCTGAGCACCCGTTCCCTGAAAGGGTGTCTATAAAGAGTAGTAGACGACCCTGGCAGCTGGAGGCCACGGTGTTCACAGACCTCTGAAATCCTGATACTGCAAGGTGGTCAGGACTTGCACGCGTCCATACCAAAGCAAGCATGGTCGAAGCACAGACCCGGCGTTTCACAGCCTGGGATGTAAGTGTAGTGTGTTGGAGGCCCTGCTGACCAGGTTTATTGAAGCAAGGCAAGGAGGAGGAATTATTCACCTCTGCTTGGCTGAGTGTGGACTATGGGCCATTTTAGCAAGCTCCTGAAAGTCCTTCATACCAGATGAAGGGTTTTGGTCTGAAAATTCAACTGTTTATTCTTTTCTTTTGATGCTGCCTAGCCTGCTGAGATCCTCCAGCATTTTGTGTGTGTGGCCTTGATTTCCAGCACCTGCAGATTTTCTGGTCCCTACAGTCCCTCACCACTGCACCAGCGAATGCTATGTGAACTTGATTCGCTGCATAAATAGTTCTTTAATAAAAGAAGGATGATGATTTTCCAGGAGAGACAGCTTGTGGTCCATTTGCTCCGAAGGCCTGGCTTTCCCCCAGGCTGGGCAAGGCCAGCAACTGTTTGGTGTACTCAGACTCCAAAAGCATTTTCAGCAATCGATATCTATCGTGCTCAGGTAAATTCACCATTCCAGCGGCTGTGGAACTACTGAGTGATGCCTCCATGTTGTAATATCTGATATCGTCTGCTGGGATGCCTTGCAGCACAAATTGGGCCTCGGCTTGTACAAACCAAGCAATGGCATTTCGCTCCCGAGACTCCAGCAGTTTCAAAGCAACTGCGTTGGTCGCCATGTCAAATACCCTGGAGCATTGGAGTCACCAATTTAGGTTTTCAGAAATAAACATTACTTCCTACAAAGCGAAACCCAAAAGCATGAATGGCAGCGATGCGTCACTACCAGATGAACTCAGCACATTCTATGCCCGCTTTGAAAGGGAGAACACAACTACAGCTGTGAAGATCGCTGCTGCATCTGATGACTCTGTGATCTCTGGATCTCTGTCTCAGAGGCCAATGTTAGGCTGTCTTTAAAAGAGAGTGAACCTTCACAAGGCAGAAGGTCCCGATGGGAGTACCTGGTAAGGCTCTGAAAACCTGTGCCAACCAACTAGCGGGAGTATTCAAGGACATTTTCAACCTCTCACTATTACGGGCGGAAGTTCCCACTTGCTTCAAAAAGGCAATAATTATACCAGCAGAATAATGTGAGCTGCCTTAATGACTATCGCCCGGTAGCACTCACATCGACAGTCATGAAATGCTTTGAGGGGTTGGTCATGATTAGATTGAACTCCTGCCTCAGCAAGGACCTGGACCCATTGCAATTTGCCTATCACCACAATAGATCAACGGCAGACGCAATCTCAATAGCTTTCCTTATGGCTTTAGACCACCTGCACAACGCAAACATCTATGTCAGGATGCTGTTCATCAACTATATCCCAGCATTTAATACCATCATTTCCCACAATCCTGATTGAGAAGTTGCAGAACCTGGGCCTCTGTGCCTCCCTCTGCAATTGGATCTTTGACTTCCTAACTGGAAGACCACAATCTGTGCATATCCTCCTCGTTGACGATCAACACTGGCGTATCTCGGGTGTGTGCTTAGCCCACTGCTCTACTCTCTATATACACGTGATTGTGTGGCTAAGCATAGCTCAAATACCATCTATAAATTTGCTGACGATTCAACCATTATTGGTAGAATGTCAGGTGATGATGAGAGGGTGTAGAGGATTGATACAGTGGCATGTAAAAGTTTGGGTGCCCCGGTTAAATTTTCTGTTACTGTGAATAGCTAGGACAGTAAAAGATGATCAGATTTCCAAAAGGCATAAAGTTAAAGATGACACATTTCTTTAATATTTTAAGCAAGATTACTTTTTTATTTCCATCTTTTACAGCTTCAAAATAACAAATAAGGAAAAGGGCCTGAAGCAAAAGTTTGGGCACCCTGTATGGTCAGTACTAAGCAACACCCCCTTTGGCAAGTATCACAGCTTGTAAACGCTTTTTATAGCCAGCTAAGAATCTTTCAATTCTTGTTTGGGGGATTTTTGCCCATTCTTCCTTGCAAAAGGCTTCTAGTTCTGTGAGATTCTTGGGCCGTCTTGCATGCACTGCTCTCTTGAGGTCTAGCTGCAGATTTTCGATGATGTTTAGGTCGGGGGACTGTGAGGGCCATGGCAAAACCTTCAGCTTGCACCCCTTGAGGTAGTCCATTGTGGATTTTGAGGTGTGTTTAGGATCATTATCTTGTTGTAGAAGCCATCCTCTTTTCATCTTTGGCCTTTTTACAGATGGTGTGATGTTTGCTTCCAGAATTTGCTGGTATTTAATTGAATTCATTCTTCCCTCTACCAGTGAAATGTTCCCCGTGCCACTGGCTGCAACACAAGCCCAAAGCATGACCGATCCACCCCCGTGCTTAACGGTTGGAGAGGGAGTTCTTTTCGTGAAATTCTGCACCCTTTTTTCTCCAAACATACCTTTGCTCATTGCGGCCAAAAAGTTGTATTTTAACTTCATCAGTCCACAGGACTTGTTTCCAAAATGCATCAGGTTTGCTTAGATGTTCCTTTGCAAACTTCTGATGCTGAATTTTGTGGTGAGGACGCAGGAAAGGTTTTCTTCTGATGACTCTTCTATGAAGGTCATATTTGTGCAGGTGCCACTGCACAGTAGAACAGTGCACCACCACTCCAGAGTCTGCTAAATCTTCCTGAAGGTCTTTTGCAATCAAACGGGGGTTTTGATTTGCATTTCTAGCAATCCTACAAGCAGTTCTCTCAGAAAGTTTTCTTGGCCTTCCAGACCTCAACTTGACCTCCACCATTCCTGTTAACTGCCATTTCTTAATTACATTACGAACTGAGGAAATGGCTACCTGAAAACGCTTTGCTATCTTCTTATAGCCTTCTCCTGCTTTGTGGGTATCATTTATTTTAATTTTCAGAGTGCTCGGCTGCTGCTTAAGGGAGCCCGTGGCTGGTGATTGTTGGAACAAGGTTTGAGGAGTCAGGGTATTTATAACGCTTTGAAATTTGCATCACCTGGCTTTTCCTAACGATGACTGTGAACAAGCCATAGCCCTAACAAGCTAATTAAGGTCTGAGACCTTGGTAAAAGTAATCTAAGAGCTCAAATCTCATGGGGTGCCCAAACTTTTGCATGGTGCTCCTTTCCTTTTCTTCACTCTAAAATTGTGCAAAACAAAAATGATACACTAATCTTGTTTAAAATGTTGAAAAGAATGTTTCATCTTGAACTGATCTCCAAAAGTCAAAGTTAATCTTCTACTCACTTAACTCTTCACAGTAACAGAAATTTTGACCAGGGGTGCCCAAATGTTTGCATGCCACTGTATATACCAACTAGTGGAGTGGTGCCACAGCAACAACCTGGCACTCAACATCAATATTAATTAGGAGTTTGAAGAGGTTTGGCATGTCAACAAATACACTCAAAAACTTCTGTAGTTGTAACGTGGAGAGCATTCTGACAGGCTGCATCACTGTCTGGTATGGAGGGGCTACTGCACAGGACCGAAAGAAGCTGCAGAAGGTTGTAAATCTAGTCAGCTCCATCTTTGGTACTAGCCTACAAAGTTCCCAGGACAACTTCAAGGAGCAGTGTCTTAGAAAGGCAGCGTCCGTTATTAAGGACTTCCTGCACCCAGGGCATGTCCTTTTCTCACTGTTACCAGCAGGTAGGAGGTACAGAAGCCTGAAGGCACACACTCAGCAATTCAGGAACAGCTTCTTCCCGTCTGCCATCGGATTCCTAAATGGACATTGAACCCTTGGACATTATCTCACTTTTTTTTTAATAAACATTATTTGTCTTTTGCACATTTTTAACTTATTCAATATACATATACTGTAATTGATTTTCTTGTTTGTTATTATTTTTCATTTATTATTATTTTTTCTCTTCTAGATTATGTATTGCATTGAACTGCTGCTGCTAAGTTAACAAATTTCATGTCACATGCTGGTGATAATAAACCTGATTCTGAATGGCAGAGGTGTTTTAAGTTTAAGGAAAACTGTGACAACTAATTTATCGTCATCCAAACACTGAGAACATGAAGTGCGGTAAAATTAACTTTATGTATTTATGTTATCATGTCAGACCAGCCTCTTCAAGTGAGCCCCAAATCAATGTAAGTTGTTGTGAATTATGTATGATTCCACTCATTACATTACCCTACACAATCAATTTTGGCTTTCATGCCTCTCTAATTCCCTTTATTCTACTGTAAGACTGATACATCTGAATTTAGCTTCTCTTTGTCAAATTGCAAGATAAATTCTATCACTCTATCACTCACTCCTAAGGGCTCCTTTACCTTAAGCTCTGTAATCAATTCCTGTTCATTGCACAACATCCAATTCAGAATAGTGGATCCTCTAGTGGACTCATATATGAGCAAATCTAAAAAGCCACGTCAGAGGCATTCTACAAACTCCCTCTCTTGGGATCCATTGCCAACCTGATTTTCCAAATCTACTTGCATATTGAAATCCCACATGACTATTGTAACATTGCCTATTTCATTGCACTTTCTATCCCACATTGTAATTTGTAAACCAGGGCTTTGCTACTGTTTGGAGGTCTTTCTAATGATTTCATTTCATTTTTTACCAACAAAGCCATGTCACTCCCTCTGCCTATGTGCTTGTCCTTTCCATACAATCTGTATGACATTAAGCACTCAACTATAATCTTCTCTCAGTCATGATTCAGTGATGCTCACAATGTCATACATGCCAATCCGTAACTGTGCTACAGGTTCATCTACTTTATTCCATATACTGCATGCATTCGAATATAACACCCTCAGTCCCCTATTCATCATCCTTTTTGATTTGCATTGCAACTCATTTCATTCATGGGCTTTGGCTCAACGGGCTTAGGCGGGAACAGGCGAGGCGAGGAAGGTTTGGTATTCATTTTTTGTTGTTATTTGAGGAGAGTGATAGTATGAGTGTGAGGACAGCTTGTTGTTCTCGGTGCTGGATGTGGGAGGTTGTGAAGTCTCCCAGCCTCCCGGACGTCCATATCTGCGCCAGGTGCGTCGAGATGCAGCTCCTAAGGGACCGTGTTAGGGAACTGGAGCTGCGGCTTGATGACCTTCATCTGGTCAGGGAGATTGAGGAGTTGCAGGCAGGTGGTCACACCGGGGCCATGGGAGGCAGACAAGTGAGTCACAGTTAGGAGGGGGAAGGGGAAGAGTCAGGTAATGGAGAGTACCCCTGTGGCTGTGCCCCTTGACAATAGGTACTCCTGTTTGAGTACTGTTGGGGGGGGGGCGGACAGCTTACCTGGGGGAGGCCACAGGCGGCCGTGCCTCCTGCGCAGAATCCGGCCCTGTAGCTCAGAAGGGTAGGGAAAGGAAGAGGAGGGCAGTAGTAATAGGGGACTGGATAGTTAGGGGGTCAGATAGGCGATTCTGTGAACGCAGTCTGGAGACCCGGATGGTAGTTTGCCTCCCTGGTGCCAGGGTCCAGGATGTTTCTGATCGTGTCCAAAATATCCTGAAGTGGGAGGGTGAGGAGCCAGAGGTTGTGGTACATATAGGTACCAATGACATAGGTAGGAAAAGGGAAGAGGTCCTGAAAGGAGAATATAGGGAGTTGAGAAAAAGGACCGCAAAGGTAGTAATCTCGGGATTACTGCCTGTGCCACACGACAGTGAGAGTAGGAATGCGATGAGGTGGAGGATAAATGCGTGGCTGAGGGGTGGAGCAGGGGGCAGGGATTCAAGTTATTGGATCATTGGGACCTCTTTTGGCGCAGGCGTGACCTGTTCAAAAAGGACGGGTTACACTTGAATCCTAGGGGGACCAATATCCTGGCGGGGAGATTTGTGAGGGCTACTGAGGTGACTTTAAACTAGAATGGTTGGGGGGTGGGAATCAAATTAAAGAGACTAGGAGAGAGGAGGTTAGTTCACAAATGGAGAAAGCTAGTAGACAGTGTGTGAGGGAGGAGAGGCAGGGGACAGAGATCAGGAGCACTCAGACCGAAGATGTAGGGGACGAGGAAGAAAAAGATAACCAAGTTGTTTGCTCCATTACGGATAAACAGAGAGTAAGAGGTGGAGAGTTTCTTAAATGCATCTATTTTAATGCTAGGAGCATTGTAAGAAAGGTGGATGAGCTTAGATCATGGACTGATACCTGGAATATATGTTGTAGCTATTAGTGAAACATGGTTGCAGGAGGGGTGTGATTGACAACTAAATATTCCAGGATTTCGTTGCTTCAGGTGTGATAGAATAGGAGGGGCAAGAGGTGGAGGTGTTGCATTGCTTGTCAGAGAAAATATAACAGCAGTGCTCTGGCAGGATAGATCAGAGGGCTTGTCCAGGGAGGCTATTTGGGTGGAATTGAGGAATGGGAAAGGTGTAGTGACGCTTATGGGGGTGTATTATAGACCACCTAATGGGGACCGAGAACTGGAGGAGCAAATTTGTAAGGAGATAGCAGATATTTGTAGTAAGCACAAAGTTGTGATTGTGGGAGATTTTAATTTTCCACACATAGACTGGGAAGCCCATTTTGTAAAAGAGCTGGATGGTTTGGAGTTTGTCAAATGTGTGCAAGGTAGTTTTTTTGGAGCAATACATAGAGGTACCAACGAGAGAAGGGGCAGTGTTAGATCTCCTGTTAGGGAATGAGATAGGGCAGGTGACGGAGGTATGTGTTGGGGAGCACTTCGGGTCCAGTGATCACAATACCATTAGTTTCAATATAATTATGGAGAAGGAAGGACTGGACCCAGTGTTGAGATTTTTGATTGGAGAAAGACTAACTTTGAGGAGATGCGAAAGGATTTAGAAGGAGTGGATTGGGACAATTTGTTTTATGGGAAGGACGTAATAGAGAAATGGAGGTCATTTAAAGGTGAAATTTTGAGGGTGTAGGATCTTTATATTCCTGTTAGGTTGAAAGGAAAGGTTAAAAGTTTGAGAAAGCCATGGTTTTCATGGGATATAGGAAACTTGGTTCAGAAAAAGAGAGGGATCTACAATAAATATAGGCGGCTTGGAGTTAATGAGGTTCTCGGAATATAAAGAATGTAAAAAGAATCTTAAGAAAGAAATTAGAAAAGCTAAAAAGATACAAGGCTGCTTTGGCAGGTAAGGTGAAAATAAATCCAAAGGGTTTCTACAGTTATATTAATAGCAAAAGGATAGTGAGGGATAAAATTGGTCCGTTAGAGAATCAGAGTGGACGGCTATGTGCGGAGTCAGAAGAGATGGGGGAGATTTTGAACAATTTCTTTTCTTCTGTATTCACTAAGGAGAGGGATAGTGAATTGTGTAAGGTAAAGGAAACAAGAAGGGTAGTTATGGAAAGTATGACGATTAAAGAAGAGGAAGTACTGGTGCTTTTAAGGAATATAAAAGTGGATAAGTCTCCAGGTCCGGACAAGATATTCCCTAGGACTGTGAGGGAAGTTAGTGTGGAAATAGCAGGGGCTCTGACAGAAATGTCATTAGAAACGGGGATGGTGCCAGAGGATTGGCGTATTACTCATGTGATTCCATTGTTTAAAAAGGGTTCTAAGAGTAAACCTAGCAATTATCGGCCTGTGGGTTTGACGTCAGTGGTGGGTAAATTGATGGAAAGTATTCTTAGAGGTTGTATATATAATTATCTGGATAGACAGGGTCTGATTAGGAACAGTCAACATGGATTTGTGCGTGGAAGGTCATGTTTGACAAATCTTACTGAATTTTTCGATGAGGTTACTAGGAAAGTTGACGAGGGTAAAGCGGTGGATGTTGTCTATATGGACTTCAGTAAGGCCTTTGACAAGGTTCCACATGGAAGGTTAGTTAGGAAGGTTCGATTGTTAGGCATTAATATCGAAGTAGTAAAATGGATTCAGCACTGGCTGGATGGGAGACGCCAGAGAGTAGTGGTGGATAACTGTGTGTCAGATTGGAGGACGGTGTGTAGCGGTGTGCCTCAGGGATCCGTACTGGGTCCAATATTGTTTGTCATATATATTAATGATCTGGATGATGGGGTGGTAAGTTGGATTAGTAAGTATGCAGCTGATACTAAGATAGGTGGAGTTGTGGATAATGAAGTAGGTTTTCAAAGCTTGCAGAGAGATTTAGGCCAGTTAGAAGAGTGGGCTGAAAGATGGCAGATGGAGTTTAATGCTGAAAAATGTGAGGTGCTACATTTTGGTAGGACTAATCAAAATAGGACATACATGGTAGGGCATTGAAGAATACTGTAGAACAGAGGGATCTAGGAATAATGGTGCATAGTTCCCTGAAGGTGGAATCTCATGTGGATAGGGTGGTGAAGAAAGCTTTTGGTATACCGGCCTTTATAAATCAGAGCATTGAGTATAGGAGTTGGGATGTAATGTTGAAATTGTATAAGGCATTGGTAAGGCCAAATTTGGAGTATTGTGTACAGATCTTGTCACCGAATTATAGGAAAGATATCAATAAAATTGAGAGAGTACAGAGGAGATTTACTAAAATGTTGCCTGGGTTTCATCTCCTAAGTTACACAGAAAGGTTGAACAAGTTAGGTCTTTATTCTTTGGAGCATAGAAGGTTGAGGGGGGACTTGATAGAGGTGTTTAAAAATTATGAGGGGGATTGATAGAGTTGACATGGATAGGCTTTTTCCCATTGAGAATGGGGGAGATTCAAACAAGAGGACATGAGTTGAGAGTTAAAGGGCAAAAGTTTAGGGGTAATGTGAGGGGGAACTTCTTTACTCAGAGAGAGGTAGCTGTGTGGAACGAGCTTCCAGCAGAAGTGGTTGAGGCAGGTTCGATGTTGTCGTTTAAAGTTAAATTGGATAGATATATGGACAGGAAAGGAATGGAGGGTTATGAGCTGAGTGCAGGTCGGTGGGACTAGGTGAGAGTAAAAGTTTGGAATGGACTAGAAGGGCTGAGATGGCCTGTTTCCGTGCTCTAATTGTTGATTTTGCCCTATCATCAGCCTCTCCTTTGATAGTGGTCTCAGTCCACACTGCCTCTCTGTCTATTAACCAACCACCCCATTCTCAGCCCTGTCACTCTGGTTCCCACCCTTACCCTGGTTGGTTCTCGCAAAGTGCAATGCCTCGCACTTGTCTGGATTCAATTCCACCTTTCAGCTGTTCCAGATCTCGCTGTAAACTTTGACAGTCATCTTTGCTGTCAACTACAACCCTAATCTTGGTGTCATCAGTAAACTTGCTGATCCAGCTCACCATGTTATCATCCAGATCACAGATAACGATGACAAACAACAATAGACCTAGCACTGACTCTGTGGCACTTGATTAGTCAGACCTCCAGTCATCTATATCCGGGCATTCCTACCACTCTGTGGCTTCTCCCACAAAACCAATGTCAAGTCAAAGTTCATCTATTATCAAAGCATGAAAACATTTACAACCTTGAGATTCGTCGTTTTACAGGCAAATACACAATAGAACCCATTAAAATAAAAGACTGTCAAACAGCCAAAATGCAGAGAAAAGAGAAAGGAAAACAAAACGTGCCAACAATAAAAGTGAGCAAATGGCATTCAGAACAGAAGTTCACAAAAGTGAGTCCGTACTTTGATAGTTGCAAGCCACGCTCACAGTTCAGTGCAGAGACAGAAAACATAGAAAACCTACAGCACAATACAGGCCTTTAGAAATTACCTAGGGTTACCCATAGCCCTCTATTTTTCTAAGCTCCATGTACCCATCCAGGAGTCTCTTAAAAGACCCTATCGTATCTGCCTCCACTACTGCTGCTGGCAGCCCATTCCACACACTCACCACTCTGCATAAAGAAACTTACCCCTGACATCTCCTCTGTACCTATTCCCCAGCACCTTAAACCTGTGTCCTCTTGTGGCAACCATTTCAGCCCTGGGAAAAAGCCTCTGACTATCCACACGATCAATACTTCTCATCATCTTATACGCCTCTATCAGGTCAGCTCTCATCCTCCGTCACTCCAAGGAGAAAAGGCTGAGTTCACTCAACCAATCCAGGCAACATCCTTGTAAATCTCCTCTGCACCTTTTCTATGGTTTCCACATTATGGAAATGTCAATGATGGGGCAAGTGAAGTTATCGCCAATGGTGCAAGAGCCTGATGGTTGAGGGGTAAAAACTGTTCGTGAACTCCTGTACCTTCTTTCTGACAGCATCAGTGAGAGAAGAGCATGACCTGACTGGTGGGGATCCTTGATGGATGCAGATTTCCTGTGACAGTACTCTGTCTAGATGTGCTCAATGGTGCAGAGGACCTAACCTCTCATCGACTGGGCCGTACCCATTTGTAGGATTTTCCATTCGAGGTTGTGATGCTCTCCACCACACATCTATAGAGGTTTGTCAAAGTTTCAGATGGCATGCCAAGTCTTCACAAACTTCTCAGGAAGCAGAGGTGCTGCTGTACCATCTTCGTAATTGCACTTGCAGAAGGACAGATCCTCAAATGCCAACACTGAAGAATTTAAAATAGTCTGAGACTTGTAAATAAGTCTAGTCTGAGAGACTCACAAGAAGGTTGTCAAAGACAATGTAGGGGAAAAAGAATAAAATGGGATTACAGTAAATAGGGACATTTTGGTTGGTGTGAGCCCAGTAAGCTGATGGGCTAGCTTTACTACTTAAAACATGGGCTGGTCTATGATTTCCCCCACCATCATGATCAATGGGTTATTTTTGCAGGTGTATCACTTTTAGTTGCTCTGGCTGCAATGCTGCCCAGTCAGGATTACAACTGAGGGGTAACGCAGAGGTGAAGAGCTCAATTACCACACCTGCTGAGCTGTACTGATCCAAGGAATGTAGTTTGTGCAGGAGTCAATTGTTTTAGGTAAGGAACAACTCATGACAGAATCAATCATTCTGGCAGCTGGTGGATTACTGTCAAAAAGTTGTTGGCAACAAACAATTTTTTAATTTTGTGCTATTTAAGATTTCATTTAGTCCATGATCTCGGTGATTCTCTCCTCGTGTTACTAGTTTACCAGTTAAATTCTGCTCCTTAAATGAAGATTTGCACAAGTATGAGGAAGAAACCTCAACAATTTTAATCAATTTTTGAAAGAACATTTTTGAAATGCTTAAATGCATCGGGCTTCAGCCGAGGCTACCATGCACAGTAATTGAAGATTTAAATTGATAAGTTAGCTACAAACAAAACAAGATTAATGGACAGTTATACTCTGATGCATGGAACACCAATATCAATATAACCCAAACTGAGTGAAAATGGATGTCATGGGAGATGTGATTAAATGCTGTTTTATTAACCTGCAGCTCCTTGTATGGTTTAATGTGTAGAAATCCAACCACGAATGGGGGACCTTGGGGAAGAATGAGACGACAGATGGAACCAAATCCATTTTTCTAAACCATTACAGAAAATGTAGACAGCCACGTTTGGTTCTGTAAACAAGTTTTCAAAAACAGAAAGTTTAAGGATTCATCTGGTTTATTTGCAAATGAACAAAGTGAAACTTAAAAAAAAAATAGGATCTGCTTTTACATGACAGTAACAATTGCTTTGACTAGTTGTGAATTACTATGAAACAAGAGGCATATACAACTTTGTGGCTATAAACACTGCTTCTAATTTACACTGGTGTAATTGTTAGAACAAGCAGAAAACCTGATTTACTAACACGTGCCCAGATATTTGCTGACAAATGTGAACAGACCAGAGGACACAATTTAACAATGACAGAAGCATACAGAAAGACAGGTGCAGGAAGAGCTACTAAACAACTGAGTATATACTTTATATATTACACACCACAAATTCCACGTCTTAAGTACAAGTCAGCAATCCTCAGGACCCACGAAGTAGTCATTAATTCTCACTGTTTGCACACTTGGGTGGAAGGAGCCTTCGGGCATTAGATTTCACCCATGAATGTTCTATCACTTCCTTGAGGGGAAGTCTCAGTACTGGATTGTGGCGAAGTAATTGACTGATTAGACTTTTTGCACCTTCTGACATGCTGGAGGGAAACTGAACATCAACCTGTAAGTGTAAGCATTAGACATCTTCAGTTATTGTGCATAGGTAATTAAAAACTGAAACGTCAGAAACACTCAGCAAACAGGCAGCATCTGAGAAGAAAAGCTTAACTTTTCAGGTCAATGCCCCTTCATCAGAATAATTAACAGATGCTGCCTGATCTACAGAGCACCTATACATGTTGCAATAAGCAAACTGAAATACCAGCCTTGTCTAATTAATAACAAACTTAAGTGTTAGCTACAATCTCGACACTAATGGGTCAACAGGTTAGTTTGTCACTGCTCCAAATGTATTTCGAACTCTTGGAATGGTGGATCTATGCAATTCACTGCCATAGAGGGCTGTGGAGTCCAAGTCATAGGGTGCATTAAAGTAGAGATTGATAGGGGTCGATAACACTCGACTGGGTGTTTTTTATAGACCACCCATTAGTAACAGGGACATCGAGGAGCAGACAGCGAGAGAGATATTCTGGAAAGGAGTAATGATAACAAGGTTGTTGTGGTGGGAGATTTTAATTTCCCGAATATCGACTGGCATCTCCCTGGAGCGAGGGGTTTAGATGGGGTAGAGTTTGTTAGGTGTGTTCAGGAAGGTTTCTTGATACAAGAGGAGAGGCTGTACTTGATCTGGTATTGGGAAATGAACCCGGTCAGGTGTCAGGTCTCTCAGTGGGAGAGCATTTTGGAGATCACAATTCTATCTCCTTTACCATAGCATTGGAGAGGGATAGGAACAGACAAGTTAGGTAAATGTTTAATTGGGGTAAGGGGAAATATGAGGCCATCAGGCAGGAACTTGGAAGCATAAATTGGAAATAGATGTTCTTAGGGAAACGTACGGAAGAAATGTGGCAAATGTTCAGGGGATATTTGCGTGGGGGTTCTAAGTAGGTACATGCCAATGAGACAGGGAAAGGATGGTAGGATACAAGATCTGTGGTGTACAAAGGCTGCTGTAAATCTAGTCAAGAAGAGGTTATGAAAGGTTCAAAAGAAAAAAAACTAGCTATCATAAGAATCTAAAAGATTATAAGGCCAGCAGGAAGGAGCTTATGAATGAAATTAGGAGAGCCAGAAGGGGCCATGAGAAGGATTAAGGAAAACCCCAAGGCATTCTACAAGTATGTGAAGAGCAAGAGGATAAGACATGAGAGAATAGGACCAATCAAGTGTGACAGTGGAAAAGTGTGTATGGAACCGGAGGAGATAGCAGAGGTACTTAATGAGTACTTTGCTTCAGTATTCACTGCAGAAAAGGATCTTGGTGATTGTAGGGATGACTTGCAGTGGACTGAAAAGCTTGAGCATGTAGATATTAAGAAAGAGGATGTGCTGGAGCTTTTGGAAAGCATCAAGTTGGATAAGTCACCGGGACCGGACGGGATGTACCCCATGCTACTGTGGGAAGTGAGGGAGGAGATAGCTGAGCCTCTGGCAAGGATCTTTGCATCATCAATGAGGACAGGAGAGGTTCCGGAGGATTGGAGGGTTGTGGATGTTGTTCCCTTATTCAAGAAAGGGAGTAGGGATAGCCCAGAAAATACAGGCCAGTGAGTGGTTGGTAAGTTGATGGAAAAGGTCCTGAGAGGCAGGATTTATGAATATTTGGAGAGGCATATTATGATTTGGAATAGTCAGCATAGCTTTGTCAAAGGCAGGTCATGCCTTACGAGCCTGATTGAATTTTTTGAGGATGTGACTAAACACATTGATAAAGGTTGAGCCGTAGATGTAGTGTATATGGATTTTAGCAAGGCATTTGATAAGGTACCCCATGTAAGGCTTATTGAGAAAGTAAGGAGGGATGAGATCCAAGGCGACATTGCTTTGTGGATCTAGAACTGGCTTGACCCCAGAAGGCAAAGAGTGATTGTAGATGGGTCATATTCTGCATGGAGGCCAGTGACCAGTGGTGGGCCTCAGGGATGTGTTCTGGAACCCCTACTCTGTGCATTTTTTTTTAACTAAATGACCTGGATGAGGAAGTGCAGGGATGGGTTAGTAAGTTTGCTGATGACATAAAGGTTGGGTGTGTTGTGGATAGTGTGGAGGGCTGTCAGAGGTTACAACGGGACATTGACAGGATGCAAAACTGGGCTGAGAAGTGGCAGATGGAGTTCAACTCAGATAAGTGTGAAGTGGTTCATTTTGTTCGGTCAAATATGATGGCAGAATATAGTATTAACAGTAAGACTCTTGGCAGTGTGGAGGATCAGAGGGATCTTGGGGTCCGAGTCCATAGGACACTCAAAGCTGCTGCGCAGGTTGACTCTGTGGTTAAGAAAGCATACGATGCATTGGCCTTCATCAATCATGGGATTGAGTTTAGGAGCCGAGAGGTAATGTTGCAGCTATATAGGACCCTGGTCAGACCCCACTTGGAGTACTGCGCTCAATTCTAGTTGCCTCACTACAGGAAGGATGTGGAAACCATAGAAAGGGTGCAGAGGAGATTTACAAGGATGTTGCCTGGATTGGGGAGCATGCCTTATGAGAATAGGTTGAGTGAACTCGGCCTTTCCTCCTTGGAGCGACGGAGGACGAGACCTGATAGAGGTGTATAAGATAGAAAAATAGAGGGCTATGGATAAAATCTAGGTAGTTCTAAGGCAGGGACATGTTCGGCACAGCTTTGTGGGCTGAAGGGCCTGTATTGTGCTGTATATTTTCTATATTTCTTGATTGGTAAGGGGAATAAAGATTACAAGCAGAAGGCAGGAGAATGGGGTTTAAAAAAGGGAAAAAAAATTCTCATGTTTGTGAATAAAAATCACCTTGATTGAATGGTGGAGGAGACTCGATGGGCCCAGTGGCCTACTTCTGCTTCTACGTTGTGTGTAATGGATGTGGAAGCAGCCTGCAAGGCAGAGGATCAACTTCACAACAATTGTACGTTTAACTGCTCACCTTACAAATTTTCCTGTATGTCTCCTGGTGAGATCCAGATTCAAATGGAGGGTGACCTACAAGGAACTCATAGCACAGAATGCCCAGGGACCACAAGTCCACTCTCTCATCGTGCATCCGCCCTTCAACCATCTCTGGAGGTAGGTAATCCAAAGTCCCACAAAACGTCTTCCTTCTGAAGGGATTTAAGTTTGCAGTATAATGTTACACCAAGCTAAAACCAAACCCAGCAGTTTAAGTACATTAGTACAATTGCTATATGGTCTCAGGTTGGGGTTTGATTCCCACAGCTGTCTATAAGGAATTTGTATGTTCTCTCTGTGACCGTGTGGGCTTCCTCCCACATTCCAAAGATGTACAGGTTGGATTAGGGTTAGTAAATTGTGGCATCCCAGGTTGGCCCCTGCACAATTCCCACTGATTTGACAAAAAAAAATGACAATTCACTGCATGTACATCTGAAAAATAAAGCTAATCTTTAAATCTTCTCTCTACAAAGCCAATGTGCCCACAGTCATTTCACACTCCAGGTTCAACCCTGTTAAGAAACCACCTCTCACTTCAGGCTCAATAGCAGATCACAAAAGCATATTTAAAATTCCTGTCCACATGTCACTATTTACTTTTAATAGGTAGTGGGAGGAACAAGGTTTTAAAGCAAGCTAGTGAGGAGTTTGAGGGAAATTTGAGATGGGTACGGCATACTGAACAAAGTGTTAGATATTTTGCAATGTAAGAGAGAACAGAGTGGGTAGGATAGATTCAGGAAGGAATTGATCAGGAGAACAACAGGTTAATCTTTGGGATAAAGGTTACTGAAGCTCAAAAAGCACCAGGCTAACAGAGATATGGGCTACTGCACAAGGGAACCCAATACTGACAACGTTGTGGGCAAGCTATATTTTGCAGAGAGCAGGCCAGCCGTTAAATACTGGAAGCCAGTTTGGAGCACGTCAATGTAAAAGAAGATAACATGAAGCTGCTAAGAATATTGTAGCTGACAATCAGTGAGGGCTTGTTAGGTTTACATCTTCTATGAAAAATAAACCATTTCTATCTCCATAGCATGAAGCTGATGGTAAAACTTACTTCTGTATACAGGACAGCTGAGCCAAGCAGAAATTGAGAGCTATTTAGCAACAATAGTAATTAGCATTTGGAAGCCTAGGTTTGCTCCAACAATGAAAAATTCCTCACCGATGTGTCCACCAGGAGAAGACAATCTCCTCAGACAAGGAGTGAGTGGTGCTGCCGCCAAACCTAGTGGAATTTCACTTCGCCAGAAACCATTTTAAAGGACTTAAACTTACTATGTTAACCCGACTGCAGAGTTACTGGTCCCACCAGCCTCATTAATGCGCTTATACAGTATGAATTCTGGAACTCAGCAAACCCACAAAAGGAAATAACTTCGGGTTTATCATACTTTACAAAAAACTTCAGCAAGACATGCCACAAACCTTGATGAAGGAGCATGCACAGACCAACCAAAATCAGCTATTTTCAGTTCCCCTCGAAGGCCTACGAGCAGATTCTCTGGTTTGATGTCTCTGTGAATGACCTTCTTTAAATGACAATATTGCAATGCATCTGCCAGCTCCAAAATGTACTGCAATATTAAAAGAAACAGTCAGTATTACTCTACTCACCGCCCTCTGAAAGTGACAGAGTTAGGAACAGTAGGAATTCTGCAGATGCTGGAATTTCAAGCAACACACAGAAAAGTTGCTGGTGAACGCAGCAGGCCAGGCAGCATCTATAGGAAGAGGTGCAGTCGACGTTTCAGGCCGAGACCCTTCGTCAGGACTAACTGAAGGAAGAGTTAGTAAGAGATTTGAAAGTTGGAGGGGGAGGGGGAGATCCAAAATGATAGGAGAAGACAGGAGGGGGAGGGATGGAGCCAAGAGCTGGACAGGCGATAGGCAAAAGGGGATACGAGAGGATCATGGGACAGGAGGTCCAGGAAGAAAGATGGGGGAGGGGGGACCCAGAGGATGGGCAAGGGGTATATTCAGAGGGACAGAGGGAGAAAAAGGAGAGTGAGAGAAAGAATGTGTGTATAAAAATAAGTAACAGATGGGGTACGAGGGGGAGGTGGGGCATTAGCGGAAGTTAGAGAAGTCAATGTTCATGCCATCAGGTTGGAGGCTACCCAGACGGAATATAAGGTGTTGTTCCTCCAACCTGAGTGTGGCTTCATCTTTACAGTAGAGGAGGCCGTGGATAGACATGTCAGAATGGGAATGGGATGTGGAATTAAAATGTGTGGCCACTAGGAGATCCTGCTTTCTCTGGCGGACAGACCGTAGGTGTTCAGCAAAGCGGTCTCCCAGTCTGCGTCGGGTCTCGCCAATATATAAAAGGCCACATCAGGAGCACCGGACGCAGTATATCATCCCAGCCGACTCACAGGTGAAGTGTTGCCTCACCTGGAAGGACTGTTTGGGGCCCTGAATGGTGGTAAGGGAGGAAGTGTAAGGGCATGTGTAGCACTTGTTCCGCTTACACGGATAAGTGCCAGGAGGGAGATCAGTGGGGAGGGATGGGGGGGACGAATGGACAAGGGAGTTGCATAGGGAGCAATCCCTGCAGAATGCAGAGAGAGGCGGGGAGGGAAAGATGTGCTTAGTGGTGGGATCCCGTTGGAGGTGGCGGAAGTTACGGAGAATAATATGTTGGACCTGGAGGCTGGTGGGGTGGTAGGTGAGGACCAGGGGAACCCTATTCCTAGTGGGATGGCGGGAGGCTGGAGTGACAGCAGATGTACGTGAAATGGGGGAGATGCGTTTAAGAGCAGAGTTGATAGTGGAGGAAGGGAAGCCCCTTTCTTTAAAAAAGGAAGACATCTCCCTCGTCCTAGAATGAAAAGCCTCATCCTGAGAGTAGATGTGGCGGAGCGGAGGAATTGCGAGAAGGGGATGGCGTTTTTGCAAGAGACAGGGTGAGAAGAGGAATAGTCCAGATAGCTGTGAGAGTCAGTAGACATCAGTGGATAAGCTGTCTCCAGAGACAGAGACAGAAAGATCTAGAAAGGGGAGGGAGGTGTCGGAAATGGACCAGGTAAACTTGAGGGCAGGGTGAAAGTTGGAAGCAAAGTTAATAAAGTCAATGAGTTCTGCATGCGTGCAGGAAGCAGCGCCAATGCAGCTGTCGATGTAGCGAAGGAAAAGTGGTGAACAGATACCAGAGAACATAGAACATAGTTCATAGAACATAGAGAGTTAGGAACAGGTCAGGTGACCATCATATAGGAAATAATCTTCGCAAGTTTATTGGTGATCAAAGGCAGTGTTCTGTACAAAGGAAGTATGAAGGTATAAGAGTATAAAAGCAGCGTTTGGAGAGTCTGAGGTATACATTGTGGACATGGAGGATGACAACGCACATGGTGTCAAGACCGACAGTTCCTCACTCTAAGCTTGTTCCACGTGGTCACAAGCTTTACTGATCCATCTGCCAGCTAGAATTTCCTTTTTATTTTTTTCTTAATTTTATTTTTATTTGGATAAGGAGTTCACAATTATCATGTACTTTTTTCACACATATAACCTTTTCCATTTTTTTATATGTATAAAACTACAATTATTTATACATTCTTAAGTACACATTGAGATGATATAAAAGGAAAATAAACATTTAAATAGATAGTTATGTACTGTGGTAAATCTAACCTATTAGGCTAAGTAATGAAATTAGTTGTTAAGAAAAATGGTAATAATAGTTTCCATACAACCCTTCTGGACCATTTCCACTGGTCCAAAATGTTGCATACAAGCCTATATACCAACCATTGTAGGTGTTTATATCCCAATTTGTTCGTGCTTGTTCCTGCCCGCAGACATAATTATCCAATCCCTATGTACTTATTTACTTAATTTTTTCATTTTTTTTTATCATCCCTTTCCCAAATCTTTCCCTTTACTTGTGTTAATTCTCTATTTTCCAAAAAAAAACAAACATTTAGACTAGGGGTGCTTACGTTAGCAATATTACTGTGTTGATGAGAAGAGCAATATAAATCATTAGGAGAGTTTGCTCGCATTGGGGTTATATATTCAATCCATTTATTCCAGATTTGATAAAATGTTTCTTTTTGAGTTCTCAGGGAGTAAGTCAACTTTTCCATTTTAAATATTTCCAAGATAATTTCGTACCAATCTTCTAATGTAGGTGGTATTGGATTTAGCCATTTTCTAGTGATTGATTTCTTATTTGCCGCTAAGAGGGCCTGCAGCAACTTTATATTTTCCTTCTGTTCAAGGAACAATACATGCCCCAAATAGAGCATCTCAAAGTTCAGAGGTATCTGGGACCTAAGTACCTTAACTAATGTTCTATGAATACCTTCCCAAAATAGACTTAATTTAGGGCAATCCCAGAAAATATGAAAATGATTTGCCTCCTTGGAGCCGCACCTTCTCCAACACATCACATTTGTATCTTTATATTTTTCCTGATATGGGGTCTTGAAGTATCTTATAATGTTTTTCCAACAATGTTCTCTCCAAGTCAAAGAATTAGTCGAGGACCATTGAAAGCTGCAGATTTTCCCCCAAGCCTCCTCTGAAAGTACCAACCCTGCTTCTTTCTCCCACTTCTCTTTAATATACAGTGTATTTACATTTTTAGCATGGGAGAGTGCATTATATAGGCGAGAAACTGATTTACTAGGTATTGAACTGCAAGCCGAATTCAGAATCTTGAAAAATTCTAATTCTACTGTTGATAGGTCTGTATATCTACAACTCTGTTAACATAGTTTCGTATTTGAAGGTACCTAAAAAAGTCATTATGTTCTAGACCATGTTTGTCCTGCAGGATTTGGAAACTTTGTAATACTCTTTTATCTATAAATGAGAGGTAGGTTGTAAGACCTTTCTTTATCCATAGCTCAAATCTTTTATCTCCTCTGTTGGGAAGGAATTCGGTATCATATGCACACCATCTAAAGAGTTTTAACATGTTATTAATTCCACATGAATTAACCACCTTCTGCCATACTTTTAATGTAAGATTTATCCAAGCATTATTAAATTTTTCCAACTTGGCCATCAATCCTTTGTCAGCTATTGAGGCCTGAAGAGGAAAACTGTCAACTAATCCAAATTCTATTTCCTTCCATCAAGCCTTATATTCCCTATTACACCAATATAACAGAGGGGTTATCTGTGAGGCATAAAAATAATTTCTTAGGCAAGGAAGAACCATACCTCCTCCTTCCTTCCCTAACTGTAAGGTGTTATATCGAATTCTAGGTTTCCTTCCTTGCCAAATGAAGCGGGAAATCCATTTGTCCCATTCCCTGAATTGATTATCATCCACCTCCACTGGTAAAGTACGGAAAAGATATAATAACCGAGGAAGAATATTCATTTTTATAGTATTTATCCTTGAATTTAAACTTAAAAAGGGGATAAGATTCCATCTATGCATATCTGCTTTTATCTCTGAGACTAATGGCCCATAATTTACCTGTGACAGTGTTGAAAGATCCTTCGGCAGGGTTATTCCTAAATATTTTAATGATTTAGCTTCCCACTTAAGATCGTATGTATCCTGCAATTTTTTGGATGGTGTATAATTTAGGGACATAACCTGCGTTTTCTTTACATTTATTTTATAACCTGATATTTTCCCAAAGTCATCCAACAGTGTAAACAATCCTATAAATGATTTTTCTGGTTCACTCAGATAGACCAAAACATCATCTGCGAATAACGCCACTTTCTGTTCAATCCCTGCCACCTTGATACCTTTTACGATTTCGCTCTGTCTTATTAGTTGGGCAAGTGGTTCAATATATAGCGCAAAAAGGAGAGGAGAAATTGGGCATCCCTGTCTAGTGCCTCTCTCTAAAATGAAGGAGTCAGAGAGGTCCCCATTTATCTTAATTCGGGCTGTAGGGCTGTCATATAGAGTCTGAATTACTTTAATAAACCTTTCTTGAAAGCCGAATCTTCCTAACACTCTGTATAGGAATGCCCAACTAACCGAATCAAAAGCTTTCTCAGCGTCCAATCCTACTACCATTGTCTCTGTCTCGTTCTTATTAACCTGTTCTAATATGTGCAGAGTTCTCCTTATGTTGTCCTGTGTTTGTCTTTGTTGAATAAATCCAGTCTGGTCTAAATGGATTAGGCCAGGTAAAAGCTTTTCCAATCTGCGCGCTAATATAGATGTAAATAGTTTGTAATCTAAATTAAGAACACTAATTGGCTGATAATTGCCACATTCTAGTTTATCTTTACCCTCTTTAGGAATAACTGAAATAATCGCTTCTCTCCAGGAAGGTGGAGTTTCTCCTCTCTGCAAGATCCAATTAAAGGTGTTAAGTAGTAATGGGGCTAACTGTGTCTTCAGGGACTTGTACCACTCTGAGGTAAACCCATCAGAACCCGGGGACTTTCTAGCCTTTAACCTAGAGATGGCCACGTTCAGTTCTTTGACAGTTACTGGTTCTAATAAACTTGCATTTTGTAAATCTGTAAGTTTAGGTAGATCTAAAAAATTCAATACACTGTCTATATAGGGCTCATTGGGGGCACGGGGTTGGGAGTACAGCTCTCGATAATATGTTTCAAAACTCTCTTGAATTTTCCCTATTGTACTCTCCACAAGCTTTGTCTTTGGATTCTTTATTTTATGAATTGTATTGTCTGCTTGTTGTTTTCGTAATTTATATGCTAATAATCTAGCTGATTTACCTCCTACTTCATAATTCTTTTGTCTCAGGTAAAGAAAATTTGCCAGCTAGAATTTCCAAGTACAGGTCGACCCTCACTAATCCAGCACTGCTGGGACCTGAGGAGTGCCGGATTAATGAAAATGCTGAATTATTGAAGGATCACATTAAGCATAATCAGTGCCGGATTATCGATGGAACCGGATTACAGGTAGTCGGATTAGTGAAGGTCGACCTGTACTGCCTGGCACAATACACATTTAATTAACTTAATGTTAAAAGTCTTAAATTTCAACATTCCTATGTTATGTGAATTAATACTTCACCAAAAAATAAACAGCTTAAAGTTCATTGGAATGAAATCACTAACAAGGGATTTAAATTATATTTTAAAGGATGAATTTTAGCTATTTCAGCAGTTCAAACCAGTTTAATTCCACTACTATTGCTTAATTAGACCCCCAAAAAAGCCAATTAGCAGTGAGCAGTTTTTGTGGATTCTCACTTACAGTGGCACTCCTTTCTTCAGTGAAGCAGCCACACTTCTGCAGCTGTTTGTACAATTCTCCTCCAGGAGCATATTCTAACATGAGGTAAATTCTTGTACGGTCAAAGAAATAATTGTAGAGCCTCAAGATATTTGGATGCCTGAAATGAAAGAAAAGTGCATTACATTGGATAAAATGGAAATTTTAGATTGGGAACATTGGGAAAATCAAGTTGTTCTGGATTCCAAGAGAAGGAATTTTAAAATGTCTATGAGATAGCTTTTCAGAACAGCTTGCAGTTGAACCCACTTGAGGAAAGGCAATTCTGGATTGCGTGTTGTATAATGAACCAGATTTGATTAGGGAGCTTAAGATAGAGAAACCCTTCGGAGACAGTGACTACAATATAGAAATCACCTGCAATTTGAGATACAGAGTAGCTAAAATCAGTTATATCTTGGCAATTGTAGGGATGACTTGCAGCAGACTGAAAAGCTTGAGTATGTAGATATTAAGGAAGATGATGTGCTGGAGCTTTTGGAAAGCATCAAGTTGGATAAGTCACAAACACAAGGAAATCTGCAGATGCTGGAATTTCAAGCAATACACATAAAAATTGCTGGTGAACGCAACAGGCCAGGCAGCATCTATAGGAAGAGGTACAGTCGATGTTTCGGGCTGAGACCCTTCGTCAGGGGTCTACTTCCTCAGAAATACTTGTCTCTCCACCCATCTTCATATTGTCTGCTAACTTTGCAACAAAGCCATCAATTGCATCATCCAAATCATTGACATACAATGTAAAAAGAACATGTCCCAACACCCCCCCCCCCCAGAACACCATTAGTCACTGGCAGCCAACCAGAAAAGGCTTCCTTTATTCCCACTCTGCCTCCTGCCAAGCTGGAATCTTTCCTGTAATACCATAAGCTTGTAGCTTGTTAAACAGTCTCAAGTGAGGCACCTTGTTGAAGGCCTTCTGAACATTCAAGTACACAACATCAACTGATTCTCCTTTGTCTATTCTGCTTGTTATTTCTTCAAAGAATTCCAACAGATTTGTCAGGCAAGACTTCCCCTTGAGGAAATTATTTTATCATGTGTCTCCAAGTACCCTGAGACCTGATCCTTTATAATTGACTCCAACATCTTCCCAACCAACGAGGTCAGACTAATTGGCCTATTGTTTCCTTTATTCTGTCTCTCTCCCTTCTTGAAGAGTGGAGTAACATTTACAATTTTCCAGTCTTCTGGAACCATTCCAAAATCTAGTGATTCTTTAAAGATCGTTACTAACGCCTCCACAATCTTCTCAGCCACCTCTTTCAGAAGCACGAGTTGTATACCATCTGGTCCAGGTGACTTTTCTACCTTCAGACCTTCCAGTGTCCCAAATACCTTTTCTCTAGATATGGTAACTTCATACACTTCATGACTCCCGACACCTGGAACTTCCACTATATTGCTTGTGTCTTCCACAGTGAAGACTGACACTAAATACTTAATCAAAACCTTCTATAGATGTACCGTGGAGAGCATTCTGACAGGCTGCATCACTGTCTGGTATGGAGGGGCTACTGCACAGGACCGAAAGAAGCTGCAGAGGGTTGTAAATCCAGTCAGCTCCATCTTGGGTACTAGCCTATAAAGTACCCAGGACATCTTCAAGGAGCGGTGTCTCAGAAAGGCAGCATCGATTATTTAGGATCTCCAGCACTCAGGGCACGCCTTTTCTCACTGTTACCATCAGGTAGGAGGTACAGAAGCCTGAAGGCACACACTCAGCGATTCAGGAACAGCTTCTTCCCCTCTGCCATCCAATTCCTAAATGGACATTGAACCTGTGAACACTACCTCATTTTTAAAATATATTTCTGTTTTTTGCACAATTTAATCTATTCGATATACATATACTGTAATTGATTTATTATTTTTTTTCTACTTATATATTATGAATTCCATTGAACTGCTGCTGTTATGTTAAATTTCACGACACATGCCGGTGATCATAAACCCCATTCTGATTCAGCTCACCCCCCATTACTACCTCTCCAGCATAGTTTTCTAGTGATCTGATATTCACTCTCATCTCTTTTAGACTTCATGTATCTGAAGAAACTTTGGGTATCCTTTAATATTATTGGCTAACTTACTTTCATATTCCTTCTTTACCTTCTTAATGATTTCCAGGGCACCTAGGGGGGTGGGAATCAAATTAAAGCGGCTAGGTGTGAGGAGGTTAGTTCACAACAGAGGGATGGGAACCAGTGCAGAGAGACAGAGGGGTGTAAAGTGAGCGTAGAAGCAAAAAGTACAAAGGGGAAAAGTAAAAGTGGCAGGCCGACAAATCCAGGGCAAGCATTAAAAAGGGCTAAGAGAGTTGTAAAAGAGTGCCTGAAGGCTTTATGTGTCAATGCAAGGAGCATTCGTAATAAGGTGGATGAATTGAAAGTGCAGATTGTTATTAATGATTATGATATAGTTGGGATCACAGAGACATGGCTCCAGGGTGACCAGGGATGGGAGCTCAACGTTCAGGGATATTCAATATTCAGGAGGGATAGACACGAAGGAAGGGGAGGTGGGGTGGCGTTGCTGGTTAAAAAAGAGATTAACGCAATAGAAAGGAAGGACATAAGCCGGGAAGATGTGGAATCGATATGGGTAGAGCTGCGTAACACTAAGGGGCAGAAGACGCTGGTGGGAGTTGTGTACAGGCCACCTAACAGTAGTAGTGAGGTCGGAGATGGTATTAAACAGGAAATTAGAAATGTGTGCAATAAAGGAACAGCAGTTATAATGGGTGACTTCAATCTACATGTAGACTGGGTGAACCAAATTGGTAAAGGTGCTGAGGAAGAGGATTTCTTGGAATGTATGCGGGATGGTTTTTTGAACCAACATGTCGAGGAACCGACTAGAGAGCAGGCTATTCTGGACTGGGTTTTGAGCAATGAGGAAGGGTTAATTAGCGATCTTGTCGTGAGAGGCCCCTTGGGTAAGAGTGACCATAATATGGTGGAATTCTTCATTAACATGGAGAGTGACGTAGTTAATTCAGAAACAAAGGTTCTGAACTTAAAGAGGGGTAACTTTGAAGGTATGAGACATGAATTAGCTAAGATAGACTGGCAAATGACACTTCAAGGATTGACGGTGGATATGCAATGGCAGGCATTTAAAGGTTGCATGGATGAACTACAACAATTGTTCATCCCAGTTTGGCAAAAGAATAAATCAAGGAAGGTAGTGCACCCGTGGCTGACAAGAGAAATTAGGGATAGTATCAATTCCAAAGAAGTAGCATACAAATTAGCCAGAGAAAGTGGCTCACCTGAGGACTGGGAGAAATTCAGAGTTCAGCAGAGGAGGACAAAGGGCTTAATTAGGAAGGGGAAAAAAGATTATGAGAGAAAACTGGCAGAGAACATAAAAACGGACTGTAAAAGCTTTTATAGATATGTAAAAAGGAAAAGACTGATAAAGACAAATGTAGGTCCCCTGCAAACAGAAACAGGTGAATTGATTATGGGGAGCAAGGACATGGCAGACCAATTGAATAATTACTTTGGTTCTGTCTTCACTAAGGAGGACATAAATAATCTTCCAGAAATAGTAAGGGACAGAGGGTCCAGTGAGATGGAGGAACTGAGCGAAATACATGTTAGTAGGGAAGTGGTGTTAGGTAAATTGAAGGGATTGAAGGCAGATAAATCCCCAGGGCCAGATGGTCTGCATCCCAGAGTGCTTAAGGAAGTGGCCCAAGAAATAGTGGATGCATTAGTGATAATTTTTCAAAACTCGTTAGATTCTGGACTAGTTCCTGAGGATTGGAGGGTGGCTAATGTAACCCCACTTTTTAAAAAAGGAGGGAGAGAGAAACCGGGGAATTATAGGCCGGTTAGCCTAACGTCGGTGGTGGGGAAACTGCTGGAGTCAGTTATCAAGGATGTGATAACAGCACATTTGGAAAGCGGTGAAATGATCGGACAAAGTCAGCATGGATTTGTGAAAGGAAAATCATGTCTGACGAATCTCATAGAATTTTTTGAGGATGTAACTAGTAGAGTGGATAGGGGAGAACCAGTGGATGTGGTATATTTGGATTTTCAAAAGGCTTTTGACAAGGTCCCACATAGGAGATTAGTGTGCAAACTTAAAGCACACGGTATTGGGGGTAAGGTATTGGTGTGGGTGGAGAATTGGTTAGCAGACAGGAAGCAAAGAGTGGGAATAAACGGGACCTTTTCAGAATGGCAGGCGGTGACTAGTGGGGTACCGCAAGGCTCAGTGCTGGGACCCCAGTTGTTTACAATATATATTAATGACCTGGAAGAGGGAATTAAATGCAGCATCTCCAAGTTTGCGGATGACACGAAGCTGGGTGGCAGTGTTAGCAGTGAGGAGGATGCTAAGAGGATGCAGGGTGACTTGGATAGGTTGGGTGAGTGGGCAAACTCATGGCAGATGCAATTTAATGTGGATAAATGTGAAGTTATCCACTTTGGTGGCAAAAATAGGAAAACAGATTATTATCTGAATGGTGGCCGATTAGGAAAAGGGGAGGTGCAACGAGACCTGGGTGTCATTATACACCAGTCATTGAAAGTGGGCATGCAGGTACAGCAGGCGGTGAAAAAGGCGAACGGTATGCTGGCATTTATAGCGAGAGGATTCGAGTACAGGAGCAGGGAGGTACTACTGCAGTTGTACAAGGCCTTGGTGAGACCACACCTGGAGTATTGTGTGCAGTTTTGGTCCCCTAATCTGAGGAAAGACATCTTTGCCATAGAGGGAGTACAAAGAAGGTTCACCAGATTGATTCCTGGGATGGCAGGTCTTTCATATGAAGAAAGACTGGATGAACTGGGCTTGTACTCGTTGGAATTTAGAAGATTGAGGGGGGATCTGATTGAAACGTATAAGATCCTAAAGGGATTGGACAGGCTAGATGCAGGAAGATTGTTCCCGATGTTGGGGAGGTCTAGAACGAGGGGTCACAGTTTGAGGATAGAGGGGAAGCCTTTTAGGACCGAGGTTAGGAAAAACTTCTTCACACAGAGAGTGGTGAATCTGTGGAATTCTCTGCCACAGCAAACTGTTGAGGCCAGTTCATTAGCTATGTTTAAAAGGAAGTTAGATATGGCCCTTGTGGCTACAGGGGTCAGGGGGTATGGAGGGAAGGCTGGGTTCTGAGTTGGATGATCAGCCATGATCATAATAAATGGCGGTGCAGGCTCGAAGGGCCGAATGGCCTACTCCTGCACCTATTTTCTATGTTTCTATGTTTCTATGACTCGAGTAGCAGCAGTACTCTCGGAATCAGAATTGGGTTTGTGATTACCGGCATGTGATGTGAAATTTGTTAACTTAGCAGCAGCAGTTAAATGCAATACATAATATAGAAGTAGAAAAATTTTTTTAAAAAATAACAAATTATGTATATTGAATAGATTAAAAAAAAACATGCAAGTATATTAAATAAAAAGTGAAGTAGCATCCAAAGATTCAATGTCCATTCAGGAATCCGATGGCAGACGGGAAGAAGCTGTTCCTGAATTGCTGAGTGTGCCTTCAGGCTTCTGTACCTCCTACCTGATGGTAACAGTGAGAAAAGGGCATGCCCCGGGTGCTGGAGGTCCTTAATAATGGACACTGCCTTTCTGAGACAACGCTCCCTAAAGATGTAAACAACAGAAATTCTGCAGATGCTGGAAATTCAAGCAACACGCATAAAAGTTGCTGGTGAACGCAGCAGGCCAGGCAGCATCTCTAGGAAGAGGTGCAGTCGACGTTTCAGGCCGAGACCCTTCGTCAGGACTAACTGAAGGAAGAGTGAGTAAGGGATTTGAAAGTGGGAGGGGGAGGGGGAGATCCAAAATGATAGGAGAAGACAGGAGGGGGAGGGATGGAGCCAAGGGCTGGACAGGTGATTGGCAAAAGGGATACGAGAGGATCACAGGACAGGAGGTCCGGGAAGAAAGACAAGGGGGAGGGGGGGACCCAGAGGATGGGCAAGGGGTATATTCAGAGGGACAGAGGGAGAAAAAGGAGAGTGAGAGAAAGAATGTGTGTATAAAAATAAGTAACAGATGGGGTACGAGGGGGAGGTGGGGCATTAGCGGAAGTTAGAGAAGTCATGAACATGAACATCATGGCATGAACATCGACTTCTCTAACTTCCGCTAATGCCCCACCTCCCCCTCGTACCCCATCTGTTACTTATTTTTATACACACATTCTTTCTCTCTCTCCTTTTTCCTCTCTCTCTCCCTCTGACTATACCCCTTGCCCATCCTCTTGGGTTTTCTCCCCCCCTCCCCCTTTTCCTTCTCCCTGGGCCTCCTGTCCCATGATCCTCTCATACCCCCTTTGCCAATCACCTGTCCAGCTCTTGGCTCCATCCCTCCCCCTCCTGTCTTCTCCTATCATTTTGGATCTCCCCCTCCACCTCTCAAATCTCTTACTAACTCTTCCTTCAGTTAGTCCTGACGAAGGGTCTCGGCCTGAAACATCGACTGCACCTCTTCCTAGAGATGCTGCCTGGCCTGCTGCGTTCA
Source organism: Mobula hypostoma (assembly GCF_963921235.1). Taxonomy (NCBI): domain Eukaryota; kingdom Metazoa; phylum Chordata; class Chondrichthyes; order Myliobatiformes; family Myliobatidae; genus Mobula; species Mobula hypostoma. The sequence continues at coordinate 53,039,016 of NC_086119.1, read as the reverse complement.
CCCGCAACGTTTATGCCTGTTCCCTAAAGATGTCCTGGGTACTTTGTAGGCTAGTACCCAAGATGGAGCTGACTAGATTTACAACCTTCTACAGATTCTTTCAGTCCTGTACAGTAGCCCCTCCATACCAGACAGTGATGCAGCCTGTCAGAATGTTCTCCATAGTATAACTATAGAAGTTTTTAAGTGTACTTGTTGACATGCCAAATCTCTTCAAACTCCGAATGAAGTATAGCCGCTGTCTTTATAACTCCTTTATAACTACATCGATATGTCAGGATCAGGTTAGATCCTCAGAGATCTTGACACGCAGGAACTTGAAGCTGCTCACTCTCTCCACTTCTGATCCCTCTATGAGGATTGGTAGGTGTTCCTTTGTGGACTTCAGGAAGGGTAAGACAATCAGCTCTTTCGTCCTACTGACGGTGAGTGCCAGGTTGTTGCTGTGGCACCATTCCACAAGTTGGCATATCTCACTCCAGTATGTCCTCTCGTCACCACCTGAGATTCTACCAACAATAGCTATATCGTCAGTAAATCTATAGATGGCATTTGAGCTATGCCTAGCCACACAGTCATGTGTATATAGAGAGTAGAGCAGTGTGCTAAGCACACACCCTTCAGGCAAGCACAGTGTTGATCATTTGCAAGGAGATGTTAGCACCAATCCACACAGATTGTGGTCTTCCGGTTAGGAAGTCGAGGATCCAGTTACAGAGGGAGCTACAGAGGCCCAGGTTCTGCAACTTCTCAATCAGGATTGTGGGAATGATGGTATTAAATGCTGAGCTATAGTTGATAAACAGCATCCTGACATCGGTGTTTGTGCTGTTCGGGTGGTCTAAAGCCGTGTGAAGAGCCATTGTGATTGCATCTGCTGTTGACCTATTGTGGCGATAGGCAAATTGCAATGGGTCCAGGTCCTTGCTAAGGCAGGAGTTCAGTCTAGTTATGACAAACCTCTCAAAGCATTTCATCACTGTCGATGTGAGTGGTACAGGGTGATAGTCATTAAGGCAGCCCATATTATTCTTTGGCACTGGCATAATTTTTGCCTTTTTGAAGCAAGTAGGAACTTCCACCGTAGCAGTGAGAGGTTGAAAATGTCCTTGAATACTCCCGCTAGTTGGTTGGCACGGGTTTTCAGAGCCTTACCAGGTACTCCATCAGGACTTTCCGCCTTGCGAGGGTTCACTCTCTTTAAAGACAGTCTAACATCAGCCTCTGAGACAGAGATCACAGGGTCATCAGGTGCAGCAGGGATCTTCACAGCTGTAGTTATATTCTCCCTTTCAAAGCGGGCATAGAAGGTGTTGATTTCATCTGGTAGTGACGCATCGCTGCCAGTCATGCTTTTGGGTTTCGCTTTGTAGTAAGTAATGTCTTGCAAACCCTGCCAGAGTTGTTGAGCATCTGATGTCGCCTCCAACCTCGTTTGAAATTGTCTCTTCGCCCTTGAAATAGCCCTCCGCAAATCATACCTGGTTTTCTGGTACCGGCCTGGGTCGAATGCCACAGATCCAGCCTTCAGCAGACGACATACCTCCTGGTTTGGGAATGTACAGTAAGTCTCTGTGGGCACACACTCATCCACACAGGTTTTAATGAAGTCAGTAACAACTGCAGCAGACTCATCCAGGTTCGAAGATGAATACAGTCAAGTCCACCGATACAAAGCAGTCCTGTAGGTGCTCCTGTGCTTCCCCTGTCCATACCTTCTTGGTTTTCACTGCTGATGCTGCAGTCTTCAGTCTCTGCCCGTACTCAGGGAGTAGGATTACAGCCGGGTGATCAGACTTCCCGAAGTGAGGGCGTGGAATAGCACAGTAGGCATTCTTGACAGTGGTGCAGCAATGGTCCAGTGTGCTGTTTCTTCTGGTATTTCAAGTCATCTGTAGATGGTAGTTGCTGTGATTTTTTTCAGACTGGCCTGGTTAAAATCTCCCAAAACGATGAAGGCGTTAGCGTGTGCTGTTTCATCTACATTGATCCCATTGCTCAGATCAACTGAAGTCTGCTTGATGTTGGCCTGAGGTGTAATGTAAACTGTTAACCCAAATGACCCCAGAGAACTCCCATAGTAGGTAAAAAGGATGGCACTTTGCTGCTAGATATTCCAGGTCCGGTGAGCAGAATTGGGACAGCACTGATATATTTGTGCACCAAGAGGAGTTGATCATGAGGCATACTCCTCCACCTCTGCTTTGAGAGACTCTATAGATCTATCCTGAGAGTGTATAGTAAACCTGTTGATCTGGATCGCTGCATCTGGTATGGAAGGGGTTACAGGATTTTGTGAAACGAAGGACACACGCGGTCCCAATCACCCTCTGATGCATCACGCTAGATCTGAGATCATCGATTTTATTCACCAGAGACTGCACGTTTGCCAGCAAGATAGTCGGTATCGGGAGTTTAAAACCCTGCTTCCTTAAACGCACTTGTAATCCTGATCTACGCCTGCGCTTCCTCCGAGCTGTCCTCCGTGGGCACTTTCGATCACAATTGGTGCTGTTTCCGTCAGTTTTAAGCAGCAATAGCTCATTTAAACGCATTAAGACATCTTTGTTGACTGTACTGACCTTGGAAGCAGTTGCGCTTTTTAGCTGTAACAGGCTGAAATGGAAATACTTAATCGTATCCATTGAGAGTACTGTTGCTACTCGAGTTGTGCCTAGGCGCCCCAGAAGTACATCAATGGATATGATTAAATATTCTCGTTTCAGCATGATACAGCTGAAAAGCACAACTACTTCCAAGTGCTCAGATCAGTCAACAAAGATGACTTAATGCATTTAAACAAACCTTCTCTGCTTAAAACTGACGGAAACAACAATGATTGTGGACGGAAGCATCCATGTAGAATTCCACAGAAGAAGCTTGGCTGCAGATCAGGGATACAAGTGCATTTAAGGAAACGGAGTTTTAAACTCCCAATACAGACTATCTTGCTAGCAAACATGCAGTCTCTGGTGAATAAAATCAATGATCTCGGAGCTAGGGTGCTGAATCAGAGTGATTGGGACCGCGTGTGTCCCTTGTTTCACGGAATCCTGGTTAACCCCTTCTGTACCGGATGCAGCAATTCAGATCGATGGGTTTACTATACACCGTCAGGATAGATCTATAGAGTCTCTCAAAAGCAGAGGTGGAGCAGTATGCCTCGCGATCAACTCTTCTTGCTGCACAAATATATCAGTGCTGTCCCAATTCTGCTCAACAGACCTGGAGTATCCAGCAGTAAAGTGCTGCCCTTTTTACCTACTGTGGAAGTTCTCCGGGTCATTTTGGTAGTGGTATACATTCCACCCCAAGCCAATGTCAATCAGGCTTTACGTGATCTGAGCAATGGGATTAACATGCATGAAACAGCACACCCTAACACCTTCACCATCGTTTTGGGAGATTTTAACCAGGCCAGTCTGAAAAAAAAACAACTCTAAGCAATTAACATCAACAGATGACTTGAAATACCAGAGGAAACAACACACCGGACCATTGCTACACCATCATCAAGAATGCCTAACGTGCTATTCCACACCCTCACTTCGGGAAGTCTGATCACCTGGCTGTAACTTACTCCCCAAGTACAGGCAGAGACTGAAGACAAAGAAGATATGAACAAGGGAAGCACAGGAGTGCCGACAGGACTGCTTTGAATCGGTGGACTGGATTGTACTCAGGGATTCATCTTCGAACCTGGGCGAGTCTGCTGCAGTTGTTAGCAACATCACTAAACCCTGTGTGGATGAGTGTGTGCCTACAAAGACTTACTGTACTTTCCCAGACACAAAGCCATTGATGAATCAGGAGGTACGTTGTCTGCTGAAGGCTGGATCTGTGGCATTCGACCCAGGCCGGTACCAGAAAACCAGGTGTGATTTGCGGAGGGCTATTTCAAGGGCAAAGAGACAATTTCAAACGAGGTTGGAGGCGACATCAGATGCTCAACAACTCTGGCAGGGTTTGCAAGACATTACTTCCTACAAAGTGAAACCCAATAGCATGATTGGCAGCGATGTTTCACTACCAGATGAAATCAATGCCTTCTATGCACGCTTTGAAAGAGAGAGCACAATTACAGCTGTGAAGATCCCTGCTGCACCTGATGACCCTGTGATCTCTGTCTCAGAGGCCAATGTTAGGCTGTCTTTAAGGAGAGTGAACCCTCGCAAGGCGGAAGGTCCCGATGGAGTACCTGGTAAGGCTCTGAAAACTTGTGTCAACGAACTAGCGGGAGCATTTAAGGATATTTTCAACCTCTCACCGCTACGGGCGGAAGTTCCCACTTGCTTCAAAAAGGCAACAATTATACCAGTGCCTAAGAATAATGTGAGCTGCCTTAATGACTATTGCCTGGTAGCACTCACATCGGCAGTGTTGAAATGCTTTGAAAGGTTGGTTCTGACTAGACTGAACTTCTGCCTCAGCAAGGACCTGGACTCATTGCAATTTGCCTATTGCCACAACAGGTCAATGACAGATGCAATCTCAATAGCTCTCTACACAGCTTTAGACCACCTGAACAACACAAACACCTACGTCAGGATGCTGTTCATAGACTATAGCTCAGCATTTAATGCCATCATTCCCACATTCCTGATTGAGAAGTTGCAGAACCTGGGCCCCTGTACCTCCCTCTGTAACTGGATCCTCGGCTTCCTAACAGGAAGACCACAATCTGTGCGGATAGTTGCTAACATCTCCTCCTCGCAAACAATCAACACTGGTGCACCTCAGAGGTGTGTGCTTAGCCCACTGCTCTACTCTCTCTCTATACCCATGACTGTGTGGCTAGGCATAGCTCAAATACCATCTATAGATTTGCTGATGATACAACCATTGTTGGTAGAATCTCAGGTGGTGATGAGAGGGCATACAGGAGTGAGATATGCCAACTAGTGGAATGGTGCCACAGCAACAACCTGGCACTCAGTGTCAGTAAGACAAAAGAGCTGACTGTGGACTTCAGGAAGTGTAAGACGAAGGAACACATACCAATCCTCAGAGAGACCAGAAGTGGAGAAAGTGAGCAGTTTCAAGATAGAGGATCTAACTTGGTCCCAATATATCAATGCAGTTATAAAGAAGGCAAGACAGCAACTATACTTCATTAGGAGTTTGAAGAGATTTGGTATGTCAACAAATACACTGAAAAAATTCTATAGCTGTACCATGGAAAGCATTCTGACAGGCTGCATTACTGTCTGGTATGGAGGCGCTACTGAACAGGACCGAAAGAAGCTGCCAATGATTGTAAATTTAGTCAGCTCCATCTTGGGTACTAGCCTACAAAGTACCCAGGACATCTTCAAGGAGCAGTGTCTCAGAAAGGCAGTGTCCATTATTAAGAACCCCCAGCACACAGGGCTTGTACTTTTCTCACTGTTACCATCAGGTATAAGGTACAGAAGCCTGAAGGCACACACTCAGTGATTCAGGAACAGCTTCTTCCCCTCTGCCATCTGATTCCTAAATGAACATTGAACTCTCGGACACTACCTCAACATATTATTTCTATAGGATATTTAATCTATTCAATATATGTATACTGTCATTGATTTACTTATTATTTATCCTTCTACATTATTTATTGCATAAGTTAACACATTTCACGACAAATGCTAGTGATAATAAACCTGATTCTGACTTTTTTTTGGTTGTCTTATGTTGATTTTTTAAAAGCTTTCCAATCATCTAACCTCTCACTAATTTTTGCTCTATTATATGCCCTCTCTTTGGCTTTTAGGTTGGCTTTGATCTCTCTTGTTAGCCAAGGTTATGTCATCTTTTCTTTGGAATACTTCTTCCTCTTTGGGATGTATATACTGTCATTGATACTGCCTTCCAAATTGCTTAGAGAAACTCCAGCCATTGCTGCTTTGCGGTCATCCCTGCCAGTGATCTTTTCCAATCAATTCTAGCGAACTCCTCTCTCACACCCCTGTAATTCCCTTGACTTCACTGCAATACTGATACATCTGTCTTTAGCTTCTTCAAATTTCAGGGTGAATTTGATCATATTAACATCACTTGTTCACAAGAGGTGATCTACCTTAAGCTCGCACCTCAATTCTGGTTCATTGCACAACACCGAATCCAGAATAGCTGATCCCATACTGGTCACTCTAGAAAACCCCCTCCTGGAACCAGCACCAACCTGATTTTCCCAATCTACCTGCGTATTGAAATCTCCCATCATTATTACAGCATTGCCCTTTTAGCATGCATTTTCTATCTCCTGTAGTAATTTGTAGGCCACATCCTTACTACTGTTTGCGCGTCTGTATACAACTCCCATCAGGGTCTTTTTAGCCTTGCAGTTCCTTAGCTCTATCCATAATGATTCAACATAGGGAGCTAGGGCTTTACTCTTTGGAGAGAAGGAGGATGAGAGGAGACATGATAGAGGTGTACAAGATAATAAGAGGAATAGAGTGGATAGCCAGCGCCTCTTCCCCAGGGCACCACTGCTCAGTACAAGAGGACATGGCTTTAAGGTAAGGGGTGGGAAGTTCAAGGGGGATATTAGAGGAAGGTTTTTTTACTCAGAGAGTGGTTGGTGCGTGGAATGCACTGCCTGAGTCAGTGCTGGGGGCAGATACACTAGAGAAGTTTAAGAGACTACTAGACAGGTATATGGAGGAATCTAAGGTGGGGGTTATATAGGAGGCAGGGTTTGAGGGTTGGCACAACATTGTGGGCCGAAGGGCCTGTAATGTGCTGTATGATTCTATGTTCTATGTTAACATCTTCTGACTCTATGTCATCTCTTTCTAACGATTTTGATTTCATTTTTTAAGCACCCCACTGCCTTCCTGCCTGTCCTTTCGATATAATGTGTATGCTTGGACTTTAAGCTCCCAGCTTTATTCTTTCAGCCACGATTCAGAGATGCCTACAACATCATACCTCCCAATCTGCAACTCTGCTGCAAGTTCATCTACCTTATTCCGTATACTGCGTGCATTCGAATACAACACCTTCGGTCCTGTATTCACCCTTTTCGATTTTGTCTGCCTTTTACGGTGCAACTCATCCTGTTGACTGTAATTTTGCCCCATCAACAGCCTCTCCTCACTACACAGTGCCTCTGTTTGTGAACCAGCTACCTCTTCAGCAATATTATTCGCCTCTCCTACAACACTTCTTGCACTGAAATGTACACAGCTCAGGACACCAGTCGCATCATGCTCAACCTTTTGATTCCTAACTTTATCTGAAGTCTTACGAACGCCCACCCCCACAAGCTCTAGCACTCTGGTTCCCGTCCCCCTGCAGTTCAGGTGCAAACCTTCAGTACAGGTCCCACTTTCCCTAAAAGAGCGCCCAATGATCCAAATATCTTATGCTGTCCCTCCTACACCAACTCCTGAGCTACATATTAATCTGGCCTCGCTAGCATGTTTCATGGGTAGCAGTCCTGAGATCAAAACCCTGGAGGTCCTGTCCTCTAACTTAGCACCTGAACTCCCTCTGCAGAACCTCATCACTTGTCCTACTGTGGCGACCCACTTTCTGGCACCCACGAACCGGCTCACGAAACAGCGCGCGCAGACTGAGGGCCGGCCCCAAAAAGGGCGCCAGGCCATCTTCACCAGCAGGGGGAAAATCCCACGCGCAGAAAGGGTCTGGGAATATGCATTCCCCACAGTAGTCCCGCCCAGGGAGGGCGGGAATGGGGAGGCTTTAAAGCGGGCCGCGAAGTTTGAATAAACCTCTTTCATCGCAACTCTAACTCACCGACTCCGTGTGGTTATTCTAGCGCTGTGTGTAGCACATCGCTACAATTGGTGACCCCGACGGCCCAAACAATATTTGGACCAGAGATGACCGACGCTGCATCTGTTCACACAGTTTCGTTAAAACTGCCAAGCTTCTGGACGCTGCGACCCCATTTATGGTTCGAACAAGCAGAAGCACAATTCCACATTCGGCAGATAACCTCGGAGTCCACTCGCTACTACTACGTGCTGAGCTCCCTCGACCAGGAGACTGCTGCACAAGTTGAGGAGTTTATACAGTCGCCCCCGGAGGACGGCAAATACACAGCATTCAAAGCCCTGCTCATAAGGACTTTCGGACTCTCACGGCGCGAACGAGCACGCCGCTTAATGCACCTGGATGGTTTGGGAGACAGGCCGCCGTCAGCATTAATGAACGAGATGCTGACCCTGGCTGAAGGACACAAACCCTGCCTCATGTTTGAGCAGGCGTTCCTAGAGCAACTGCCCGAGGGCATATGCCTGCTGCTGTCCGACGCAGATTTCAGCAACCCCCGGGAGGTGGCGGCCCGAGCAGATGTACTGTGGAATGCCAGGAAAGAGAGAGGGGCATCCGTCGCACAGATCACCAAGCCGCGTGCCGAAAGACAGACCAGACCAGGCCCGGCAGCAGAGCCTACAAAACCCGGCGACGGGAGTGAGGAGCCCAACGAACAATGGTGTTTCTACCACCAGCGGTGGGGCACGGAGGCCCGCCGCTGCAGACCGCCCTGCAAATTCCCGGGAAACGCCAGGGCCAGCCGCCGCTGATGGCTACGGCGGCTGGCCATCAGGACAGCCTCCTGTATGTCTGGGACAAGCAGTCAGGACGCCGCTTTTTGGTCGACACCGGAGCGGAGATCAGCGTCTTACCTCCAACGAGTTACGACACCCGCAACAGAGAACCGGGACCCACCCTGAGGGCCGCTAATGGCAGCACAATACGAACCTACGGCACCCGCACGGTGCGGCTACAGTTCAGCTCCAGCCGGTTCACGTGGGACTTCACACTGGCCGCCGTGGCCCAACCACTGCTGGGGGCAGATTTTCTACGAGCCCACAGCCTGCTGGTCGACCTGCAAGGGAAGCGATTAGTCCATGCCAAGACTTTTCAAACGTTCTCCCTGGGTGAAGCACAGTTGCCAGCCCCACACCTGGACTCCATCACGCTGTCCGACGATGAATTCACCAGGGTCCTGGCGGATTTCCCATCAGTACTGACACCGTAGTTCACGGCAGCCATGGCCAGACACGGAGTACAGCACCACATCCCGACCCAGGGACCACCCCTCCACGCCCGTGCTCGAAGGCTTCCCCGGACAAGCCCTGACTGGCGAAGGAGGAGTTCAAGAAGATGGAGGAATTAGGGATCATACGACGGTCCGACAGCCCATGGGCCTCCTCCCTTCACATGGTGCCCAAGGCAACGGGGGGCTGGAGACCATGCGGTGACTACCGCAGACTGAACGAGGCTACAACGCCAGACCGCTACCCTGTGCCGCACATTCAAGACTTCGCAGCAAACCTACACGGCGCAAGGATCTTTTCCAAGGTAGACCTCGTCCGGGGATACCATTAAATCCCTGTACATCCGGACGACATCCCCAAAACAGCACTTATCACCCCGTTCGGACTTTTCGAATTCCTCCGAATGCCGTTTGGTCTAAAGAATGCCGCACAGACTTTCCAGCGGCTAATGGACGCGGTGGGACGCAACCTGGACTTTGCATTCATCTATTTGGACGACATCCTCATAGCCAGCAGTAGCATCTGTCCCACCTCCGCCAGCTCTACTCCCGCCTGAGTGAATTCGGCCTTACAATCAATCCAGCCAAATGCCAGTTCGGACTCGACACCATCGACTTCCTGGGCCACAGGATTACTAAAGACGGGGCAACCCCACTGCCCGCCAAGGTAGATGCGGTCTGCCACTTCCCCCGACCCAACACAATCAAAGGCTTGCAGGAATTCGTGGGTATGGTGAATTTCTACCACCATTTCCTCCCCTCAGCAGCCCGAACCATGCGCCCCTTGTTCACTCTAATGTCGGGTAAGGGCAAGGACATTACCTGGAACGAAGAGGCCGTAACCGCTTTTGTTAAAACCAAAGAAGCCTTGGTAAACGCCGCGATGCTAGTGCACCCCAGAACGGACGTTCCTACTGCCCTCACGGTGGACGCATCCAACACAGCAGTCGGTGGGGTGCTGGAACAACTCATCGAGGGTCGCTGGCAACCCCTGCCGTTCTTCAGCAAACACCTACGACCACCCGAACTCAAATACAGTGCTTTCAACCGGGAGCTATCGCACTATACCTGGCAATCTGGCATTTCAGGTACTTCTTAGAAGGTAGGCCCTTCACCGCGTTCACAGACCACAAACCGCTTCACTAAGTTCACTAAGGTGTCCGACCCCTGGTCGTCCCGCCAGCAGCGACATCTGTCCTACATCTCCGAGTACACGACGGACATCCGGCATGTCTCGGGAAAGGACAACGTCGTGGTGGACACACTATCCAGACCTACCATACAGGCCCTGTCCCAGGAGGTGGACTATGCAGCGCTGGCAGAGGCACAGCAGGCAGACGCTGAGATCCCCAGTTACAGGACTGCAGTCTCCGGTTTGCAGCTCCAAGACCTCCCCGTGGGCCCAGGTGAGAGGACCCTACTATGTGACGTAGCTACTGGCCAACACCGCCCCGTCGTCCCAGCAGCCTGGCGCCGGCGGGTGTTCGAATCCATTCACAACTTAGCGCACCCCTCCATCAGGACAACTGTCCGGCTGGTCTCCAACAGGTTCGTGTGGCATGGACTTCGTAAACAGGCCAGTGAATGGGCCAAAACATGTATGCAGTGCCAAACGGCCAAGGTGCAGCGGCAAACCAAGGCTCCACCGCAGCAGTTCGAACCGACCCGCCGGAGGTTCGACCACATCCATGTGGATATCGTGGGGCCCCTGCCAGTGTCGCGAGGAGCGCGGTACCTCCTAACTATGATAGACCGGTTCACCAGATGGCCAGAGGTAGTCCCGCTCAGCGACACCACCTCCGAATCCTGTGCCCGAGCACTGATCACAACCTGGGTAGCACGCTTCGGGGTACTGGCCCACATTACCTCCGACAGGGGCGCCCAGTTCACCTCCAGCCTGTGGTCGGCTATGGCCAGACTTTTAGGAACACAGCTACACCACACAACTGCCTACCACCCACAGTCGAACGGACTAGTGGAGCGCTTCCACTGTCACCTGAAATCGGCTCTCATGGCCCGCCTGGAGGGGCCTAACTGGGTGGACGAACTTCCCTGGGTCCTGCTCGGAATCCGCACGGTGCCCAAAGAGGATCTACACACCTCGTCGGCCGAGTTGGTGTACGGCGCGCCCCTGGCACAGCATGGACAGAGCCCGACTTGGGTACCCAAAGACCTGCAGAACTGTAAGTTTCTTTTTGTACGACGGGGCGGACACCGGACACCGCTACAGCGGCCCTACGAGGGGCCGCTTAAGGTGACCAGGAACAACAGGTCCACGTTCGTGCTGGACATTGGGGGGAGAGAGGAGGTTTTCACGGTGGACCGACTCAAACCGGCCCATGTGGACTTGGCGCAACCGGTCCAGGCTCAGGCACCGCGGCGCAGGGGCAGACTTCCCAAACAGAGGCCGATCCAGACTGTGGACATTGGGGGAGGTATCGCCGGTTCTGGGGGGGGGGGGGGGCGGTTATGTGGCGACCCACTTTCTGGCACCCAAGAACCGGCTCACGAAACAGCACGCGCAGGCAGAGGGCCGGCAGCAAAAAGGGCGCCAGGCCATTTTCACCAGCAGGGGGAAAATCCCGCGCGCAGAAAGGGTCTGGGAATATGCATTCCCCACAGTAGTCCCGCCCAGGGAGGGCGGGAACGGGAAGGCTTTAAAGCGGGCCGCGAAGTTTGAATAAACCTCTTTCATCGCAACTCTAACTCACCGACTCCGTGTGGTTATTCTAGCGCTGTGTGTAGCACATCGCTACACTACCTGCATTATTGGTATCTACATGGACCATGACTTCTGGCTGTTCACCCTCCCACTTAAGAATGTGATTACTCAATTCCAGATATCCTAGACCTTGGCACCTGGTAGGCAATATACCATCCGGGAATCTCGTTTTCACCCTCTGAACCTCCTGTCTGTTCCCTTAACAAACAAATCCCCTATCATCACAGCTCACCTCTTCTTTACCTTTTCCTTCTGAGTCACAGAGGCAGACTCAGTGCCAGAGACCCTATGACTTTCATGTTGTCATTCTCCTCCTCTTCCCCCCTCCCCAACTAATAGTATCCAAAGTGATATATAGGATCTGTTGTTGAGGGAGGATGCCCACAGGGGTACTCTGCACTGGCTCCTTAACCCCTTTCCGTTTACCAGTTTCCAGTGACCTGCATCTTGGGTGTAACTACATCTCTATATGTCTTATCCCCTCCTGAATGATCTGGAGTTCATCTGGAGCTCCAACTCCTTAATGCAGGTTGTTAGAAGCTGCAGCTGGATACACTTCTTGTAGGTGAAGTCGTCAGGGACAGTGGAGGTCTCCCCGCCTTCTCACACCCCATGAGGATCAATCCACTATTAAGAAAACAATAAGGAGAGAAAAGATGAAATATGAAGGTAAGCTAGCTAATAATAAGAGAACACCATAAGTTTTTTATATACGAGTAAAATAGAGGCAAGAGTGGACATTGGATCACTGGAAAATGACCCTGGAGAGATAGGAACAGTTAACAAAGAAACGGCGAACAAACTGAACGAGTATTTTGCATCTGTGGAAGACATCAGCCACATGCTAGGAACTCAGAGAATTGGGAGTGGGGGTGGGGCGGGGTGGGGGCTGAATTATGTGTGGTCATTACTAAAAAGGCACTTGGGAAGCCAAGGTCTGAAAGTAGACCCAAGGTCTAAGCCACCTGCAGATGGACTACACCCCAGTGTTCTGAAAAAGGTGTCTAAAGACAGATTAGTAGGAATCTTTCAAGAATAACTAGATTCTGGAAAGGTTTTGAAGAAATGGAAAATTGCAAATGTCATTACTTCCTAAATAGGGAGAGGCAAAAGACAGGAACTAACAGGCAAGTTAACCCGACTTCAGTGGCTGGTAAGATGTTAAAAGTTAATTAAGGACGAGGCTTTGGGGTACTCAGAGAAACGATAAAATAGACTGAAGTCAGTATGGTTTCTTTAAGGGCAAATCTTGACAGAAAAATCTGCTGGAATTCTTTGGGGAAATAAGAAGCAGGATAGAAGAGAGTCAGTGGAGGTTGCTTACTTGATTTTCGGAAGGCCTTTGGCAAGTTGCCGTACATGAGACTGCCAAAACAAGATAAGAGCCAATGATATTACAGGAAAAATACAAGCTTGGATTGTTTGTCTGACGAGCGGCAGAAAGCAAAGAGCCTTTTCTGGTTGGCAGTCAGTGACTAGTGGTGTGCCACAGGCGTCAGTGCTGGGTCTGCTACTTTCACATTATATACCTTGGTGATCTGGTTAATGGAGTGATGGTTTTGTGGATGTCACAGATAGGTAGTGTTGAGGAAGCATGGAGTCTGCAGAAGGACTTGGACAGGTTATGAGAATGGCCAAAACGGCAGATGTTATAGAGCAGCGGTCCCCAACCAAAGCATGTGCTCCCGGGCCGTGAGGAAACGACACCAGTCAGCTGCACCTTTCCTCATTCCCTGTCACGCACCGTTAAACTTGAACATAGGGTTGCCAACTGTCCCGTATTTGCCAGGACATCCCGTATATTGGGCTAAATTGGTCTGTCCCATATTTCCCCCGCTAAGGTAGAGCATTCCTATGAAACCTTTCGTGCCAAAATGGCGTAAAGCGAAGAAGCAATTACCATTAATTTATATGGGAAAAATTGTGAGCGTTGCCAGACCCAAAAAATAACCTACCAAATCATACCAAATAACACGAAGCCGAAAATAAATAACACTAACATATAGTAAAAGCAGGAATGATATGATAAATACACAGCCTATATAAAGTAGAAATAATGTATGTACAGTGTAGTCGGGAAGATGAAGGCAAAACCGAGTTGTGGGGAAAAAAATCGGCACGTACGCGCATGTGCACACAGGTGCCCGCGCAAGGCTTCATGGTCATGGTAGTCTTCCCTGGGGTAAAGTGTCCCGGGATTTGACTGCTACTTTTGTCCCTTATTTGGGAGTGAGAAAGTTGGCAACTCTAACTGTAAAAGACATGTTGAGGTGAGTTTAACCCTACTTGAACACGCCGCCCGGTCGGCCGGTCCGCAAGAATATTGTCAATATTAAACCGGTCCCCTGTGCAAAAAAGGTTGGGGACCCCTGTTATAGAGCATAGGAAGGTGTATAGTCATGTACGGAATAAAGGTCTAGACTATCTTCTAAGAAAAGGGAGCAAATTCAGAAATTGTAGGTATAAAGGGACTTGGGAGTCCTACTGCAGGATTCCCTAAGTTGAGTCAGTAATAAGGTAGGCAAATGCAACATTAGCATTCATTTTGCCAGGATTAGAATATAAAAGCAAGGCATTAAACCACATTTGGAGTATTATAAACAGCTTTGGGCCCTATAATCAAAGGATGGATGTGCAGGCATTGAAGGGGTCCATACATGGCCTCCTCTACTGCCATGATGAGGCTAAACTCAGGTTGGAGGAGCAACACCTCATATACCGTCTAGGTAGTCTCCAGCCCCTTGGTATGACCATAGAATTCTCCAACTTCCGGTAATTCCCTCCCCCTCCCTTCCTCTATCCCTATTTCACTCTACCCCCTCCCCCAGCTCCCTCATGGTTCCACCTCCTGCTTCTACCACCCATTGTTTTCAGGGCTATGACGTCAATGCTCCCCCTCCCCCACCCCTTTGTCTTTCAAATTACTGGTCTTTCAACTGATGCTACAAGCATTCTTCAAATCCTTCCCCATCTTTCATTCTTCAGTCCCGACGAAGGGTTCCAGCCCGAAACGTCGACTCTTCGTTTCTGACTGACGCTGCCCAACCTGCTGAGTTCATCCAGCGTACTGAAGGGGTCCAGAGGAGGTGTACAAGAATGATTCCAGGAATGAAAGGGTTGATCATTTGATGGCTCTTGGCCTGCACATGCTGCAATTTGGAAGAATGTGGAGGAGCTAGTCTCATTGAAACCTACCGAATATTGAAAGGCTTGGATAGAGTGGACATAGAGATGTTTTTAATGGTTGGGGAGTCTAGGAGCAGAGGGCACGAAGGACATCACTTTTGGAACAGAGATGGAAAAATTTCTTTAGCCAGAGGGTGGTGATGGCTGGAGGATGATGGGTTATTGATTAGTCAGGGTGTCAAAGGTTATGGGAGATGGCAGGGGAATGGGGTTGAGGGGGAAAATAAGTCAGCCATAATCAGGTGGCATAATAGACTCTAAATTCCTACCGCAAAGCATTTTTTCCAATCTTATAGTATTCTTTCAAATGTAATAAAAGAAAGAAGGCCAGCCTTAAAAATGATCAAACTATTTCTAGTAATCTAATTTAGAGTCATACAACATGGTAACAGTCCCTTTGGCCCAACTCATCCATGCCAACCAAAATGCCCAATGCAAGCTGCCCATGCCAACCAGTCCCTTTGGCCCAACTCGTCCATGCCAACCAAGATGCCCAATGCAAGCTGCCCATGCCAACTAGTCCCTTTGGCCCAACTCGTCCATGCCAACCAAGATGCCCAATGCAAGCTGCCCATGCCAACCAGTCCCTTTGGCCCAACTCGTCCATGCCAACCAAGATGCCCAATGCAAGCTGCCCATGCCAACTAGTCCCTTTGGCCCAACTCGTCCATGCCAACCAAGATGCCCAATGCAAGCTAGTCACATTTACCAGCATTTGGCCCACAATAGCCAATCCATGTACCTGATCAACTGTCATTTAAATAAGTTATTCTACCCACCACAGCCTTAGGCAGTTAATTCTTCATACAGCAGGTGTTAAAAAAATAAGTTGTCCCTCAAGTTCCACTTAAAATTCTTTCCTTCTCACCTAAAACTGTGCCCCTGTTCTAGGACAAAGACAGTGTTTTCATTATCTCTATGTCCCTCATGATTTTATATACCTTTATACATCATCTCTTAGTCTCCTGTGCTCCAAGGAATAAAATCCTAGCTTGTTCACCCTCTCCTGTAAGTCAGTACCTCAAACTCTGGCAGTGTCCTTGTAAATCTTTTCCTATAGCAGGATGACCAAAACCGAACATAATACTTCAAGTACGGCCTCACTTGTGTCTTGTGCAACCACACAATGACCTTCCAACTTCCATACTCAATACCCTAACGTGCCAAAAATTTTCTTTATTAATCTAACTGCAGCTCCACTTCCAGGGAAGCATGTACTTGTTCACCTATTCTACAACACTCCACCTACAATTCCTTGCCAGTATTTTGTACTGCTGCAATTGAAAAATGTGAATACTTGGGCTCTGCTGACAGCTGTAACAAGACATCTCAAATTCATGAACAATGCTTACAGCCAAGAGGGTAAAAGGATAAACAAAGACAAAACTTACTTGAGGTGAGACTGAATTTCAATTTCTCTTCGGAGTTGATGCTCAACGTTGTCATTCTCAAGCTGGGACTTGAAGAGCACTTTCAGTGCCAGAATAAATTTCGATTCCCGTTCACGAGCCAAGTAGACATTCCCAAATTTGCCTTTTCCAAGAGGGCGTCCAATGTCGAAGTTGTCAATACACCAATTTCTAATATTAAAACATTCCTTGTAAATCCAAAACTCAGTTACTCTGACTCAGGATATAACAAAGGTCAAAAAATAGAGATGGAAAGCAATTACTTTATGTTCGTCACCTAATTGCTAATCTCAGTGTATATTGGGAATGCTGCCCTCATTTAAGTATACAAGCAGTTTGATACAAGTGCAACATTGGAGCAGTCCTGATATGGCAGTAAATTCTACCATACTCTTATGTTATAGCTGAAACCAGTGACACTTCTGATCAAGTACAACTACACGATGCAAGTATGGATACACTTTAAAAGTAACTGCCTTTTGATGCAAAAGGCAGTGTTCAGCAGTGAAGTCCAAATATACATGAAAATTTTAAATTGAAGGAATACCAGGCAGAAAACCTGGAAGTGAAGAAAACAGAGTACCTCCCAGTTTCTATTAAAATATTTCTGTGAATCAGTTATGGAGGCGTTAAATAACACCCTCACCAACCTGGAATTGTAGTGCAGCTTGACTGCACTTGGGATGGGAAGTGAGAGTTTGCAGCAATGGGCAGCAGGCTCTCCCGTGATTTCATTACCAAGGCAGACACTGTGCAAAGTATGACAGGTATATTGAAGCAAACAGGAAATGCATTCCATCTCAATTGTGTGCAGAAGTGCAGATCCAGAAAAGAAATCTCAACTCAACACATCAGGGAAAGTGAAATACTTACTTAACCACCTGCTCCTGGCTTTCATGTGCAGTAGCAACTCTTTGAACTCCAGGCCCCAAAGCTATAGAAAAAAAATGAAACCACAGGCATCAGCCTATTTTCTACTTTGTGTTCTATAAAACTAAAGAGAATGGTAGCAGTAATAGGGAACTCTATAGTTAGGGGGGACAGATGAGTGATTCTGTGTACGTGATAAAGAAACACAGGTGGTAGTTTGCCTCTCCCAGGTGCTAGGGCCCTTGATGTTTCTGAACGCGTCCACAATATCCTGAAAAGGGAGGGTGAGAAGCCAGAAGTCGTGGTACATATTGGTACCAACAAGATACTAGAAAAATGAAGATGATCCTGGACACAGAATACAGGGAGTTAGGAAGTAAGCTGAAAAGCAAGGGTAGTAACCTTGGGATTGCTGACTATGTCATGTTGACAGTGAGGATAGGAATAGACTGAGGTGGTAGATAAATGTGTGGCTGGAGAGTTGGAGCAGGGGGCAGGGCTTCAGATTTCTAGATAATTGGAACCTCTTCTGGGGTAGATGTGACCTGTACAAATATCCTTGCGGGCAGGTTTGCTAGAGCTGTTGGGAGTGGAATAAACTAATATGGCAGGTGGATGGGAACCAGTATGACCGAGCTGAGGATGAGCCAGCAGGTTTACAAGTAGGTGAGGTGTAGCATAATGTAAGGAAGGACAAGCCAATGACTGGGTCAAATGCAGACAGAGCAGAGAGTTAAATTGTATCATCGAGGAGCAGATAGGGAGACAGATTCCAGAAAGGTATAACAGGGTTACTGTGGTGGGAGATTTTTATTTCCCAAATATCAATTGGCATGTCCCTGGAGCGAGGGGTTTAGATGGGGTGGAGTTTGTTAGGTGTGTTCAGGAAGGTTTCCTGACACAATATGTAGATAAGCCTACAAGAGGAGAGGCTGTACTTGATCCGGTATTGGAAATGAACCTGGTCAGGTGTCAGGTCTCTCAGTGGGAGAGCATTTTGGAGATAGTGATCACAATTCTATCTCCTTTACCACAGCATTAGAGAGAGATAGGAACAGACAAGTCAGGAAAGCATTTAATTGGAGTAAAAGGGAAATATGAGGCTATCAGGCAGGAACTTGGAAGCATAAATTAGAAACAGATGTTCTCAGGAAAACGTACAGAAGAAATGTGGCAAATGTTCAGGGGATATTTGCGTGGTTTTCTGCATAGGTATGTTCCAATGAGGCAGGGAAAGGATAGTAGGGTACAGGAACTGTGGTGTACAAAGACCGTTGTAAATCTAGTCAAGAAGAAGAGCTTATGGAAGGCTCAAAAAACTAGGTAACGATAGAGATCTAGAAGATTATAAGGCTAGCAGGAAGGAGCTTAAGAATGAAATTAGGAGGGCCATGAAAAGGCCTTGGCAGACAGGATTCAGGAAAAGCCCAAGGCATTCTACAAGTATGTGAAGAGCAGGAGGATAAGACGTTTTAGAATAGGACCAATCAAGTGTGACAGTGGACAAGTGTGTATGGAACTAGAGGAGATAGCAGAGGTACTTTGCTTCAGTATTCACAATGGAAAAGGATCTTGGCGATTGTAGGAATGACTTACAGCAGACTGAAAAGCTTGAGAATGTAGATATTAAGGAAGAGGATGTGCTGGAGCTTTTGGAAAGCTTCAAGTTGGATAAGTCACCGGGACTGGACAAGATGTACCCCAGGCTACTGTGGGAGGCAATGGAGGAGATTGCTGAGCCTCTAGCGATTATCTTTGTATATCAATGAGGACAGGAGAGATTCCAGAGGATTGGAGGTTTGCTAATGTTGTTCCCTTATTCAAGAAAGGGAATAGAAATAGCCAGGAAATTATAGACCAGTGAGTCTTACTTCAGTGGTTGGTAAGCTGTTGGAGAAGATCCTGAGGGGCAGAATTTATGAACAATTGGAGAGGCATAATATGATTAGGAATAGTCAACGTGGCTTTGTGAAAGGCAGGTCATGCCTTACGAGCCTGATTTTTTATTTTGAGGATGGGACTAAACATCAATGAAGGAAGAGCAGTAGATGTAGTGTATATGGATTTCAGCAAAGCAGTTGATAAGGTACCCCATGCAAGGCTTATTGAGAAAGTAAAGAGGCACGGGATCCAAGAGGACATTGCTCTGTGGATCCAGAACTGGCTTGCCCACAGAAGGCAAAGAGAGGTTGTAGTTGGGTCATATTCTGCATGGAGGTCGGTGACCAGTGGTGTCCTCTGGAACCTCTACTCTTCGTGATTTTTATGACTGACCTGGATGAGGAACTGGAAGGATGGGTTAGTAAATTTGCTGTTGACACAAAGGTTGGAGGTGTTGTGGATAGTGTGGAGGGCTGTCAGAGGTTACAGCGGGACATTGATAGGACACAAAACTGGGCTGAGAAGTGGCAGATGGAGTTTAACCCAGATAAGTGTGAGGTGGTTCATTTTGCTAGGCCAAATATGATGGCAGAATATAGTATTAATGGTAAGACTCTTGGCAGTGTGGTGG
Organism: Mobula hypostoma; assembly: GCF_963921235.1. NCBI lineage: Eukaryota > Metazoa > Chordata > Chondrichthyes > Myliobatiformes > Myliobatidae > Mobula > Mobula hypostoma. The sequence continues at coordinate 53,019,307 of NC_086119.1, read as the reverse complement.
ATCAGAGGATCTTGGGGTCCGAGTCCATAGGACACTCAAAGCTGCTGTGCAGGTTGACTCTGTGATTAAGAAGGCATACGGTGCATTGGCCTTCATCAATCGTGGGATTGAGCTTAGGAGCCGAGAGGTAATGTTGCAGCTATATAGGACCTGGTCGGACCCCACCCGAGTACTGTACTCAATTCTGGTCGCCTTACGACAGGAAGGATGTGGAAACCATAGAAAGGGTGCAGAGGAGATTTACAAGGATGTTGCCTGGATTGGGGAGCATGCCTTATGAGAATAGGTTGAGTGAACTTGGCCTTTTCTCCTTGGAGCGAAGGAGGATGAGAGGTAACCTAATAGAGGTATAAAAGATGATGAAAGGCATTGATCGTGTAGATAGTCAGAGGCTTTTTCCCAGGGCTGAACTGGCTAGCACGAGAGGGCACAGGTTTAAGGTGCTTGGAAATAGGTACAGAGGAGATGTCAGGGTAAGTTTGGGTTTTTTTTACACAGAGAGAATGGTGAGTGTGTGGAATGGGCTGCCGACGGTGGTGGAGGCAGATACGATAGGGTCTTTTAATAGACTCGTAGATAGATGCATGGAGCTCAGAAAAATAGAGGGCAATGGGTATTTCTCAGGTAAGGACATGTTCGGCACAGCTTTGTGGGCCGAAGGACCTGTATTGTGCTGTAGGTTTTCTACGTTTCTATAGCATAAAAGCCAGGACCAACAAGCTCCGGGACAGCTTTTTCCAAACCACCAGACTGATTAATTCACACTGACACAATTGTATTTCTAAGCTATATTGACTGTTCTGTTGTACATCTTACCGTAATAAATACACTATTTATTACAAATGACTATTAATTTGCATATTCAGAAGTAAGGTAAATCTTTTTACTCCTCATGTATGTGAAGAATGTAAGAAATAAAGTCAATTCAATGGTCCTGTGCCTGCAATTCCCAGTCATCTCAGCAAACACTTAAATGCTGTACCTGATGCCGGTGTTGCTGCCGCAGAAACTTTAGACATGTTTCTCAAAGACAACAGTGAAGATGATGCAGAAATAGACGGCCCACTCAGCTGTTTCGTCAACAGATACTTTGGACTACCAAACCTATTTGGAGTCGGAGGCTGTGGAAGGGAGAGAGCTTGGTGAAGGAGAGACAACTCCACTCCCCACCCTATCTCGCTCATCGCCTGGTGCTCCAACACCCCCCACCCCGGCTCTCGCCCCTGACCGCCCCTCGCCCACCACCACCACCACCACCACCACCACCACTCTCTCGGCCCCTTCCTCGCACACCTTGAGTCCAGGACGCTGAGGATCGTAATTCTCCTTGGAGGTCATTCCGGAACAAGGCGCGACGGCGGGCCTCGAAGCCGCCGGACTCCCCTCACACTCGCTCTCCAACCGCCCCGCCGCTCAGTTCAAACCCCACTAACCCTTCCTTGATTGGTTGCTTGGAAAACACAACCTCACCAATGATTGGGTACTCGTGTTGTCACGTGACATCACACACTCCAATCATATTTGCGATTACTGGACAGACGGGAAGATTTGGTGGGACTTTCCGGTAGAGTCCTAAAGTTAGCTGCATAGCTGACCGAACAAAAATGACATGCTGAATGTCTCAAGGGTCCACATTCAGGCCTCTTCTGTTTACCATTTACATGCTCCGTCTAGCTCATGTCAACAAACTAACTTACCTTAATTATGCAGATGACACTCAGATTTATATAGTGGCATGCAAAAGTTTGGGCACCCCGGTCAAAATTTCTGTTACTGTGAATAAGCGAGTAAAAGATGAACTGATTTCCAAAAGGCATAAAGTTAAAGATGACACATTTCTTTAATATTTTAAGCAAGATTACTTTTTTTTATTTCCATCTTTCACAGTTTTAAAATAACAAATAAGGAAAAGGGCCCAAAGCAAAAGTTTGGTCACCCTGCATGGTCAGTACTTAGTAACACCCCCTTTGGCAAGTATCACAGCTTGTAGACGCTTTCTGTAGCCAGCTAAGAGTCTTTCAATTCTTGTTTGGGGGATTTTCACCCATTCTTCCTTGCAACAGGCTTCTAGTTCTGTGAGATTCTTGGGTCATCTTGCATGCACTGCTCTTTTGAGATATATCCACAGATTTTTGATGATGTATAGGTCGGGGGACTGTTAAGGCCATGGCAAAACCTTCAGCTTGTGCCTCTTGAGGTAGTCCATTGTGGATTTTGAGGTGTGTTTAGCATCATTATGCTGTTGTAGAAGCCATCCTCTTTTCATCTTCAGCCTTTTTACAGATGGTGTGATGTTTGCTTCCAGAATTTGCTGGTATTTAATTGAATTTATTCTTCCCTCTACCAATGAAATGTTCTCCGTGCCACTGGCTGCAACACAAGCCCAAAGTGTGATCGATCCACCCCCCCGTGCTTAACAGTTGGAGAGGTGTTCTTTTCATGAAATTCTGCACTCTTTTTTTTCTCCAAACATATCTTTGCTCATTGCAGCCAAAACATTCTATTTTAACTTCCATCAGTCCACGGGACCTGTTTCCAAAATGCACCTGGCTTGTTTAGATGTTCTTTTGCAAACTTCTAATGCTGAATTTTGTGGTGAGGACGTAGGAAAGGTTTTCTTCTGATGACTCTTCCATGAAGGTCATATTTGTGCAGGTGTAGAACAGTGCACCACCACTCCAGAGTCTGCTAAATCTTCCTGAAGGTCTTTTGCAGTCAAACGGGGGTTTTGATTTGCCTTCCTAGCAATCCTATGAGCAGTTCTCTCAGAAAGTTTTCTTGGTCTTCCAGACCTCAACTTGACCTCCGCCATACCTGTTAACTGCCATTTCTTAATTACATTATGAACTGAGGAAACGGCTATCTGAAAATGCTTTGCCATCTTCTTATAGCCTTCTCCTGGTTTGTGGGCATCAATTATTTTAATTTTCAGAGTGCTAGGCAGCTGCTTAGACGAGCCCATGGCTGCTGATTGTTGGGACAAAGTTTGAGGAGTCAGGGTATTTATAAAGCTTTAATATTTGCATAACCTGGCCTTTCCTAACAATGATTGTGAACAAGCCATTGCCCCAACAAGCTAATAAAGGTCTGAGACCTTGGTAAAATTTATCTGAGAGCTCAAATCCCCTGGGGTGCCCAAACTTTTGCATGGTGCTCCTTTCCTTTTTTTCCCCACTCTAAAATTGTACAAAGCAAAAATAATACACTAATCTTGCTTAAATGTTGAAAAGAATGTTTCATCTTTAACTTCATGACCTTTGGAGATCAGTTCATCTTCTACTCACTTAACAGAAATTTTGACCGGGGTGCCCAAACTTTTGCATGCCACTGTATGTACTAACAATGTATATCAACAGCTCCACAGAAACAGTATATTCTGGGCAAGGGTTGCAGGTTTTCCCAGGCTCTGTAGTTCAACTGAATACCCAAGCTTGCTAATAAACAGTATGTACTTTTAAGTAAACTGTGTTTGACAATTATTCCCTGGGTCTGATCCTAAAGACCTCTGGTAGAGAGGCAGATAGACACATTTAGTACATCATCCACAACTCCTCACCCCTCTCCATGGAACCCAGGTTAGTAACCCCTGTTCAAAACTTTCCTATTCATGTACTTGTCCTAGCACTTGTTAAAATGCTCTATGTATCTGCCTCAAATTTGTGCCAGTTTAAAAACAGCAAAACCAAGCAGAAGGTAGGCAACAATTTTCCAGTGTATCTTTGTTTTGTGCACAATAGCAATCTCCAACCCCCAACTGCATGCTATTTCAGTTCTTATGTTTGAGGTTTCAGGGTACTTGGAGGCACATGACAAAATAGGCTAAAATAAGCAGGGTTTCCTCAAGGAGAAATCTTACCTGAAAAGTCTGATGTAATTCTTTGAGGAAATAACAGGCATGATAGACAAAGGAGAGTCAGTAGATGTTGTTTATTTGGATTTTCAGAAGGTCTTTGCCACAAGGCTGCTAAAGATGATAAGAGTCTATGCTATTACAGCAAAGATAGTAGCATGGATAGAAGATTGTCTGATTGGCAGGAGGCAAAGGGTGGGAATAAAGTGGGTCTTTTCTGGTGGGCTGCAGGTGACCAGTGTTGGTGTTGAAACCACTTTTTTCCCCCCACATTATATCTCAATGATCTGCATGGCAGAAATGATGGTTTTGTGGATGATACAAAGATAGGTGGAGGGGCAGATAAGGAAGCAGGGATTCTGTGGAAGGACGAACAGATTAGAAGAATGGGCAATGAAGTGGGCGATGGAACAGTGTCCGGAAGTGTGTGATGATGCACTTTGGTAGAAGGAATAAAGGCATAGACTATTTTCTAAATAGGGGGCAAACTCAGAAATCAGAGGTGCGAAAGGGATTTGGAAATCCTTGTGCAGAACTCCACAATGGTTAACTTGAAGGTTGTGTCAGTGGTGAGGAAGGCGAATGCAAAGTTAGCATTCATTTCGACAGGACTAAAATACAAGGCTTTGTAAGACATTGCTCAGCCTACACTTGGAATATGCTGAGCACCTTTGTGCCCCTTAAGAAAGGATATTTTGGTATTGGAGGGGGTGTGGAGGTGGTTCACAAGAATGATCCCCAGAATGAAAAGTTTGTTGGCTTTGAGCCTGTACTGTATTCACTGGAGTTTAGAAGAATGAAGGCGGATTTTATTGAAACCCATTAAATATTGAACAGCCAAGATAAGAGTGGATGTGGAGAGGATGCTTTCCTACAGTGGTGGAGTCTTTGACCATAGGGCTCATCTTCAGAATACAAGGATGTCCCTTTAGTACAGAGATGAGGTGGAATTTCTTTAGCCAGAGTGAGAAAGTGGTGAATTTGTGGAATTCATTGCCACAAGCAGCTGTGGAGGCCAGTCACTAAGTGTATTTAATACAGAGGTTGATAGGATCTTGATTAGCAAGGGTGTCAAAGGTTATAGTTAGAAGGCAGGAGAATGGGGTTGTGTGGGATTATAAATCTGCTACGATGGACTGGCAGAGCAGACATGACAGGCTGAATAGCCTAATTCTGTTCCTATGCCTTATGGAAATTTTGAGAACACCATGTTTTGACTTTGTCAGAGACTGCTTTCCCTAACCACCAACTCCATCTTTTTCTCTTGCAAAAGTCTGAAATTGAAGTTTGGGCTCATTTTTGATCAACAGATGAAGTCAGACCAAGCTTGAACCTTCATTCCTAACATCTATTTCTCCCTCCATAACATTGCGAGACTTCGCTGCTGTACCAGGTCAGCGGAGGCTGACAACTGGATCTAGATCTCACTCTCTCTTCAAATCCATGGTTTGATCAGCCCATATTTGTAGCTTTTGTGCAACACATATGTCTCTGTGAGTCCGTCTTCTGGAAGTATCTCAGCCCCGATGTTGATGATTGTACCTGCTCCGAGGTCTGGAGTTACATTCAACAGGAACAGACAGGGTGTAATTCAACCTGGTGTCCTCCTACATCACATCACTGTTCCCTCCAAGCTGCACAGAGGCAATGGCTGTGCAGTAACTGATATGTTCCCACACACATAGCCTTAGTTGCCGTGCAGATGGAATTGGATGCAGCTAGAAAAAGTTTATTAAACATGGAAGATTTTCTTTGTTGTGCTGCATTTCAGTGTACCCTTTAACTAATACATAAAATCAAATGTGAATTTTCAATTTTCATTAAATATTCATAGCATGTATATTACAAAAAAAAATTAAAGGTCTGTGCAGTTTTCAGGCCGTGTAAAAGTTTCCTGTTCACAGCAGTGTCAAATTACCTGACCCAAGGAACTGTATGAATCCAAGTTGTTGTTGAGCACCACAAGCCCGTGGACCTTGGACCAAGGTGAAACCACCCCCTCCCCACCCCTATTCTCTACCATCTGTCCCACAGCGTTCCACCTTTGCCATTCTAAACATCCTTTACTCCCGCCAGAATTACAAACTGTCTCTCTGCTCCATGTTGACAAATACAGTACTGTCCTGTGCAGAAGTCTTTGGCTCCCTAGCTATGTGCTGTAGGTATTATGATTGGTACTTAAATACGCAAAAGATGGGATTGAGAAGAGCACAAAGTTTCTATTGGATCAGTATTTGTACACAACTAGTCAATTTCTGTGCAAAAGTGGCATACCACTGTTCAAACTTCAGACAGTTTGGCAACTCCTTATGCACAAGTAAGTAGTGTGATTGAAGGACAGCAGGTCGTCAGAGTCCAGATCAACAGCACAGGTACAATTATGACATTTAAAAAGCTTTATCAACAGACTTGGGAAAGGGTCCATTTCCCTGCTGTGTAGCTCTATGACTCCAATCACTTGATTATCTTAAGCTCCAAAAAATATTTGAATACACTGTTTTAGGGCTTCCAGAGCCTTCTTGGAATAATTTTCATTTTTGTCCTAAGCTGACCTCAGACACAACCTGTGATTCTAGTCACTTCAAACAAGGCAGACAACATTCCTGTTGTAAAATGTTTGTGCATTTCAACCAGATCACCTCATTCTTCTCATTTCAAATGGGTACAAGGTCCATCTGCTTAAGAGTGGCAGATTATGGAAATTCCACCTTTTCCAGGAATGCTTTCCACTCTTTTCACTGTATTTTTGTACATGTGACAATAAACCAAATACCAGGACCAACCTGGAAAAACCTTGTTGTACACACTGTCATAACTATTTGCTGAAAACATTTCCCCATGCTTCCAAAGTAAGCTGGTGTAGATGCAGGAAATTCAAAATCAGAAACATTATTCAGAACTGATGACTGCTCATTAAAGTTGATGAGATGCATTACCTTCTTTCCTCCAAGTCAACTCAAATTCCAACTAACATGGTCAAACCTGCTTTATCAAAATTCATGAACAAGATTATAAAAAGTACCACAAAAATATTTATTCAGACAAAAGTTTGTGCAGTACAATAACTGCATCGCAGTTTACCTTTTGAAAATAAGTCATTTGCTTCTATACTTTAGGTTTCAGGTTTAATAATTTTAGCTTCAGAGTGCAAAACTGAGCAAAATGTGAAACTTTTGACATGATCCACACATCACAGATTGGCCAACTTTATTTTTGCACAGCACTTTTCCTTCATCCAAAATATGGATTCACATCAGTAAAATATGTGTGGTACAAAAATAACAGAGTGCACAAGGTGACAGACTCATCTGCAGGAGCTCCTGAAATTTCCAAATATTAAAGGGTTTTCTTTAGTCATTATGGAAACAGACTGAGGCAGGATGATTACACTGCCTGAGCAGCATCCTGTTTTGCCAATGGGTTAAGCACCTAGCATTTACGGCTGACACACTTGTGGTGAGATGGACTGAAATGGCAGCACTATGAGCACTTTCAGTGGTAGAGAATGTTGATCACTGCAGTCTAGTGCTGCTGGCTCACAGCTCCAACCACCCAGGTTCAATGTTACTTCTGGGGCTGTCTGTGTGGAGTTGGCATGTTCTCTCTGTAACACCAAGGTTTCCTTCTATAAATGTTTTTAGATTGATCAGTGACTGTAAATTGTGCATGGTTTATGGTAGGAAATGGGTCTGGGACACGAGGGTTATGGGATTGCTCAGTCAGTATTGAGGTAATGGGTTGAATGGCCTAAGTAAACAAACAAATCAACAGCATCGCATATCCAAGAGGTTTGCTTTCAGCTCCCCATAAAAGCTGATGCCCAAATAGCGGATCCAGTTGATATATAATCCTTTAAAGCATAGAATACCTGCTGTTTCACCCAATTTCTAGTCTTTACACAAGGGGTGCATCTGTCCACAGCATGAATCAGGGACTTGACAGAAGACAATATTCTCTTGAAAGGAGCTTTTTAATAACGAAATATAGAAAACAAAACTAATTTAATCACCTTTAAGGGAGGGCTATAAAAAACCAATCTGAATACCTTGTGTATTGTAAACAAACCAATTCTATCTCGTACAAAATGCCATCAAAACTGAAAGCTGGAAGTTTTGAAGCGTCTGAAAGGCTGCCTCTTGTTTCTAGAGAATTCTCATTGTTTTGCATCCTGGACACCTTTACAAACATTTCACTTTGAAGAATAAACTGCTGTCTGAGAACATTTAAAAGTTTATATGAGTTCGTATGCTATTAATTTTCTTCACCATTTCAGCGATATGTTCACCCCTGAAACAGAAAACAATAACAAGTTAAAGGAGCTTGGTTTCTCTGCCAGGTAGTCCATTCAGATCCCCACTGTTCCACACTTCAGTTCAACCACAATGAGCAGCTTAATTCTCTACCAACCTAGATCCCAGATATTTTAATACCTTCCATCTGTTCCAAAAATAGTTATTCTGCAAATCAAATATGATGTTAGACAACTAGTCTACCCACTATAAATAACATTTAACTACTTCATACAAACCTCATAATACTTAGGCAAATTTTAAGTAATCATAAACTATTCTTGGTGGAACACAACTTCCTTAATCAATCTTGTGCTGCACTCAGTACCCCAGCAACCAGCCAGTTACTGAGGGTAGAGGCACTGACCAAACACTCACTTACACTAATCCTACCCAATCTCATTTTACTTCCCCTCATTTTGATCATTTCTCAACTTCTACCACTGGCAGCAATTTAGAAGACAACTAACCCACTGATTCACACACCATGAGGACATTAGAGGAAACTGGAGCACCTGAGAAAACCCATGCAGTCAAAGAGAATACATGCAGACTCCACACAAACAGCCGAGATCAACATTGAACCTTGTTCACCAAGGCCACAAAGCAGTAGCTCTAACAGCGGTTGTGCTGTCAGGAAGAAATTCAACACTTCACATACATTTATAAGTCAGGGGCTGTGTCATCTGGAAGAGAACTTGCTGTAAATGTTGTACAGCTCAGAGTTGGGACGTAGAATCAAAGGAACCTTTGAGTCTTTGGAGTGCATTGTATATTTACAGAAAGGGCGTTGGAGAATAAGACCTCCTGTACATCAGATCAGGAGACAGCTTTGTCAAGCACTTTCACCTCGTCTGCCACAAAAGATGCATTTTCCCAGTAGTCACCAATTTTATTTCTACTTCCCATTCCCACTCTGACATGTCAGTCTCTGGCTTCCACTACTGCCACGATGAGGCCACACTCCAATTGGAGGAGCAACACCTGGGTAGCCTCCAACCTGTCAATTCCTCCAAATTATGGTAACTCCTCGCCAATCCAGGACTGCAATCTGTTGAACTAGACTGATTTGATAATTATCATAGGTTATCCTTGACCAGATAATTAACTAAATATCAAGCCTCAAAGGCAGTGGATCATATGGTTTCCCTCTATATTTGTGAACGAAGATTGTGACAGCAGGGTTCCTCTTTTCCTCAGAGTGAATTCTCTTCTTTATCCTGTTTGCTTCCCTCAATATGATCACCATTAGGCTCCCCACAGGGAGACAGAGTTTTGCGCTTTGTTTATCATGCTATGATAGATAGCAGGGACAGCTCGGATTGGTTTAAGAATATTCTTTCACATGAAAATCCCATGTACAGTATCATCTACTGCAAGTGCAGAGTTGTGATTAAAGACAGTGACTCTAGGGAACATTGTGGGGAAGAGGTAGTGAAGACTGGAGACAGACAAATTTTGAGGAAAAAGCTTATACATTGGTAGGTGGGGGAGGGGTGGGAAGCAGGTCAAAATTAAAGCCATTACTTTCCTGGAAAGTGATAGGGCTACGCAACTAATGAATCCCTGGAAATCTAAACTAAACTTTGACACTCTGGTTAAGATGTTCCTGAGCACACTCACCAGCTTCCTTTGTGCAGCAGAATGTACACTTTATGCTGCTTTACATAACTACGCGCTCAGCACTCCCTGATCACAGAAACATCAGCAATAACTGGTGTGTGGCTGCCTGCTCCAGCCTGAGAAGCTTGAGAACTCCTGATGTACAGCAACACTGGTAGCTGCTAACCAGTACAATCTATAACTAAACCAACAATCACAAAGCCCCAGTGGTACTCACTGTTCCTTTAGCACCGAATGGATGCATTTCTTTTGAGACGCACTGAGAGTGATGCTCTTTTTCCGCGCAGAAGGGAAACCATTCTCTTCCGGCTGTATTTCCTTCTGCTGATACTCAGTCTTCATTTGAACCTGAGATTTAAAAAATGTTACGGTTAGATAAATGTTAAAGTCCAAAATACTGTTTAAAACCAATCTGAGCACAGGCAAGATGTATAACTTTTCTACACTATGGTAACCCCAATCCAGTACAGCACAGTCAAGAGCAATTCTAATATAGTGCTTGCTGCACAATACCAAAGGAAAATAACAGCACTGGAGATCAGAGATACGAATATGGAATGTGGAAAATACTCAGCAGATTTGTAGAATAAATGAGGGAAAGAGAATTCACATTTGCACTGGAGCCAAGAGGGCTGATAATGGAACATGGTGGTCACGCAACAAAATATCGGCACAGAGTCAGTGCCAATGGGAGAAGAATTATGTGAATTAACAAGGGAAAATATTTGCAGATGCCTGAAATGTGCAAAATGGAAAATGCTGGCAGCTTGATAACTGAAATCGTTGGATCTTGCTGTTGAGTCCAAAAGGGTGCTATGTGCCCAGCTGGAAGCGATGCCCATTCCTACAAAAAGCTTCACTGAACCATTGGAGAATGAGAGCAAAATTACAACTTGGGAGTGGAACAGGCAATTACAATAACAAGCAGTAGTCAGCCAGGCTGAGCTTGGTTACCCCACTAGACAGAAGGCTATAGTTTATCATAGACAGGGAATAGGGAATAGCTAATGGAAATATGAGTAAACCACTGTTTCACTAGGAGAAACATTGAGTCCTGCACCACCCTGCGATCAGTGTTCCCGCTGCACTATTGAACAGGAGGGTGTTGTTGGACTGGAAGTAGGAACTGGTGGTGATGGAAGAGCCAAACAGCAGACACTTCAAAATGACTACTTCTGCCAAAACTCCTGAAGCACAGAGACCACATGCTACTTTTCAGACCAATGTCAGAAGTCAGGGATGTTGTTTCAGAAACACTTTCAGAAATCAAAATATGCACAGTATGTAAAATAAGATCTCAGAGTTATCAGAAATAATAGCTTCCAAAAAAATTCAGAAATTAATATTAAATGACAGTAGGATTTATGCCTGTGTAATGCTGCTTGCCAGGTCACCGAGCTGGTCATGGATAACAACAAGTTCTTTCTTCATATCCCTTTCGCTGTCAGACAGCACAGGAAGACGTGAATTAAAATTGTGTAAAATGTTCTTCACCCTGTAATGTGGAAAATATCAGAAGTTTTTCCACAAATACTGAACTTGTAAATATAGAAAGTTTTCTTTCAGATTCTTCCCTTGACACATACCTTTGCAACACTTCTTCTTGTTTGAACTTTACCTCTTCATATTTACTGGCAAGCTTCTCTGCCATTTCCTGTAGAAGCTTTCTGTTGAAAAAAGAGTTAATAATGGTCAGCACCTTCAAAGCTCCTCAATTATTTACGCTGTTTTACTTTACCAAAACAGTTGATAACCTCCGTTAAATTTACTGCTACTTTTAATTTAATCAATGTATTAAACAGTAAATAACAAAATATGTCAACCATCTCCCATCACTTTCAGACAGCTGTATTATCAAACTGTCTTACTGGATATTGACATAATGCCACAGAGATAAAGTCACGTCGCCTGCTTACCAGGAGAGAGGCGTCGCAGCCGGTGGCTCCACCAGGGATGGTGAGGCACAGCATCCAGGCTGGAGGGGAGACTGTGTGGCCTAACCGCTGCGCTTGGAGGGCAGGCCTCTGGGTCTCTCTCTTTCCAGATGTTGGAGAACATCAGGGGTTTTCTGCATTTACTGATGTGAACTATGGGCTATTTTTCAGACTTTTAGTTTTTATATTTTGTTTTCATTTGTTTTCCCATTTTTTTTGTGTAGGGGAGGAAGATTTGGGGGTTGATATTCTGTTGCATTTTTTGTGGGCAGAAGGGGATTTGGAGCCCAATGTTCTTGTTGCATTTCAAGCGTGGGGAGGGGGTTGGGGGGGGGTCGATACTCTTGTTGTAGTTCGTGTGGGGGAGAAGGGGGTGTTGATGATTGTGTTGCCATTCTTTTTTTTGTGCAGAGGGGTGTGTTTGCTGTTTCTTTCTGAACTGACTTTCATGGTTTTTCTTTGCTTTGTGGTCATCTGGAAAAGAAGAATCTCAGCTTTGCATACACAAGGAAATCTGCAGATGCTGGAAATTCAAGCAACACACACAAAAACTGCTGGTGAACGCAGCAGGCCAGGCAGCATCTATAGGAAAAGGTACAGTCGACGTTGCGGGCCGAGACTCTTCGTCAGGACTAACTGAAAGAAGAGATAGTAAGGGATTATGATTTACTATCTCTGTATTACCCTGGATTCCAGCAGCTGCAGAATCTCATGTTTACGACTGGCTTTATACAGTATATAGTTTATGTGCATTTTCTACATGTAACCTATCTTTGCTTAAACTGTCTTTTGTCTTCCTGCAACTTGAAGATGCATTGAAAACAAAATAAAACCGTCTGCAGCCTAATCAAGTGAGCCAGCAGGTTAGCCTTCAGTGCACCGTGATCTGAGTAGTTTGTGAATGCTGCTACTGTGGATCTACACCACATACTTACTGCTCCTTGAGGCACTGCACAAGATCCTCCTGCTGCTTATTCTTCTGATTACTTAGAAGCTTCACCCTGGAATACATAAATTGTGTGAAGCAGCCTCACTCACAAACAGGCAAAGGACAATGGAAAAAATATCAAGAGTCAAAATTCTGCACACATCAGCCAAACTTTTGCCCCAAATACTGCCTCGGAGACAGAGAGATCAAGGGGAAAAAAAAGCCATCAGAATTAACTTGGTGATAAAGCAGTGAAAAATTTAATCTAGGGTTTGAAAAATTTGGGAGGCTTGGAAGAAAACCATAGTTTTGTTGCACTACAACACATTTCATACAACTCAATTTTGGAAGATCTGGGTCAATTGGTAAAAACAGTGTGCAGCATTGATTTTAACTCATGTTATAAATGATCTAGAGGATTACCTCCGTGATATCTCTTCTCTTGCAAGAGCCTGTTTGAGGATATATTCTTCTCTGAAAACTTGGGTGGCTCGACTCAAAAGCTGCAAGCACTCTTGTGGTGGCGGAGTTCCCTCTGCATCTGAAGCTCTGAATTAATGAGATGTGACTACTTGGTTAATACAATTGCATGAGCTAAAATGTTTAACCATGTCAAAGTTTAGAGTAAATTCATGATCGAAGTATATGATACTACTCACTACTTCGAGACCTGTTTATTTAGTGATACAGCATGGAGTCGGCCCTGCGTTGAGCCACCCCACACAGCAATCCCTGACATCCCTGATTAACCCTAACCTAATCATGGGACAATTTACAAGAACTAATTCACCTACCCGGTAAGTCCTTGGATGGTGGGAGGAAACCAAGCACCTGTGGAAAACTCACCCATTCCACAGGGAGGACGTGAAAACTCCTTACAGACGGTGCTGGAGTTGAACTCTGAATTCTGTCACCGAACTGCAATGGTGTTGCGTTAACTGCTACACTACCGTGGCACTATTAAAACACGTGTAAATAGAGCCAAAAACTTGCAGCATAGTTTTAAAAAAACTACATACCAAGACTAACAACCAATGTACAAAAGACAAACTGTGCAAATAAAAACACTGAGAACACAAGTTGTAAGAAAGCCCTTGAAAGTGAGCTCGTAGATCATAGAATCAATTCAGAGTAGTGGTGATTGAAGTTATCTATGCCAGTTTTGATGGTTGTAGGGTATTAGCTGTTCCTGAATCTATATAAGCCCTATTGCATCCTAAACAGGATGCAATAGAATAGAAAAAAAATACATAATTCAGGCAGGAACAGTATACACCAATGGGATTACTAAATAAACCAGGCAGAAATTAATAAGCAGTAGCACAAGTATATGATGCTTCTGACAACAGGTTACAGGATCTGTGTCCTCCATGTTTGCAAATCATGTTTAAAATGGCAACACTGTAGCGGTGTGCTACACACAGCACTAGAATAACCACACGGAGTCGGTGAGTTGGAGTTGCGATAAAGAGATTTATACAAACTTCGCGGCCTGCTTTAAAGTCTTCCCGTTCCCGCTCTCCCTGGGGTGGGACTACTGTGGGGAATGCATATTCCCAGACCCTTTCCGCGTGCGGGACTTTCCTCCTGCTGGTGAAAATGGCCTGGCGCCCTTTTTGGGGCCGGCCCTCAGTCTGCGCGCGCTGTTTCGTGAGCTGGTTCGTGTGTGCTAGAAAGTGGGTCGCCACATAACCCCCTCCCCCAGAACCAGCGATACCTCCCCCAATGTCCACAGTCTGGATCGGCCTCTGTTTGGGAAGTCTGCCCCTGCGCCGCGGTGCCTGAGCCTGGACCGGCTGCGCCAAGTCTACATGGGCCGGTTTGAGTCGGTCCACCATGAAAACCTTCTCTCTCCCCCCAATGTCTAGCACGAACGTGGACCCGTTGTTCCTGATCACCTTAAACGGCCCCTCGTAGGGCCGCTGTAGCGGTGCCCGGTGTCCACCCTGTCGTACAAAAAGAAACTTACAGTTCTGCAGGTCTTTGGGTACGCAGGTCGGGCTCTGTCCGTGCTGTGAAGTGGGTATGGGGGCCAGGTTACCGAGCCTCTCCCGTAGTCTGTCCAGGACTGCTGTGGGTTCTTCCCCTTGCCCCCTTGGGGCTGGTATGAACTCTCCTGGGACGACCAGGGGTGCACCGTACACCAACTTGGCCAACAAAGTGTGCAGGTCTTCTTTGGGCGCCGTGCGGATTCCGAGCAGGACCCAGGGAAGCTCGTCCACCCAGTTAGGCCCTTCCAGGCGGGCCATGAGAGCCGACTTCAGGTGATGGTGGAAACGCTCCACTAGTCCGTTCGACTGTGGGTGGTAGGCAGTTGTGTGGTGTAGCTGCGATCTTAAAAGGCTGGCCATAGCTGACCACAGGCTGGAGGTGAACTGGGCGCCCCTGTCGGAGGTAATGTGGGCCGGTACCCTGAAGCAGGCTACCCAGGTTGCGATCAGTGCTCGGGCGCAGGATTCGGAGGTGGTGTCGGTGAGCGGGACTGCCTCTGGCCATCTGGGAACCAGTCTATCGTAGTTAGGAGGTACCGCACTCCTCGTGACACTGGCAGGGGCCCCCGATATCCATATGAATGTGGTCGAACCTCCGGTGGGTGGGTTTGAACTGCTGCGGCGGAGCCTTGGTGTGCCGCTGCACCTTGGCCGTTTGGCACTGCATGCACGTTTTGGCCCATTCACTGACCTGTTTACGAAGTCCATGCCACACGAACCTGTTGGAGACCAGCCGGACGGTTGTTCTGATGGAGGGGTGCGCTCAGTTGTGAATGGATTCGAAAACCCACCGGCGCCAGGCTGCTGGGACGACGGGGCAGGGTTGGCCAGTAGCTACGTCACATAGTAGGGTCCTCTCACCTGGGCCTACGGGGAGGTCTTGGAGCTGCAAACCGGAGACTGCAGTCCTGTAACTGGGGATCTCAGTGTCTGCCTGCTGTGCCTCTGCCAGCGCTGCATAGTCCACCCCCTGGGACAGGGCCTGTATGGTAGGTCTGGAAAGTGCGTCCGCCACGACGTTGTTCTTTCCAGAGACATGCCGGATGTCTGTCGTGTACTCGGAGATGTAGGACAGATGTCGCTGCTGGCGGGACGACCAGGGGTCGGACACCTTCGTGAACGCAAAGGTAAGTGGTTTGTGGTCTGTGAACGCGGTGAAGGGCCTACCTTCTAAGAAGTACCTGAAATGTCAGATTGCCAGGTATAGTGTCAATAGCTCCCGGTCGAAAGCACTGTATTTGAGTTCGGGTGATCGTAGGTATTTGCTGAAGAACGTCAGGTTGCCAGCGACCCTCGATGAGTTGTTCCAGCACTCCACTGACTGATGTGTTGGATGCGTCCACCGTGAGGGCAGTAGGAATGTCCGTTCTGGGGTGCACTAGCATCGCGGCGTTTGCCAAGGCTTCTTTGGTTTTAACAAAAGCGGCTGCAGCCTCTTCGTCCCAGGTAATGTCCTTGCCCTTACCTGACATCAGAGTGAACAGGGGGCGCATGGTTCGAGCTGCTGAGAGGAGGAAGCGGTGGTAGAAATTCACCATACCCACGAATTCCTGCAGGCCTTTGATTGTGTTGGGTCAGGGGAAGTGGCGGACCACGTCTACCTTGCCGGGCAGAGGGGTTGCCCCGTCTTTAGTAATCCTGTGACCCAGGAAGTCGATGGTGGTCCAAACTGGCATTTGGCCGGGTTGATTGTAAGGCCGAATTCGCTCAGGCGGGAGTAGAGCTGGCGGAAGTGGGACAGATGCTCTTGACGACTACTGCTTGCTATGAGGATGTCGTCCAAATAGATGAATGCAAAGTCCAGGTCGCGTCCCATCACGTCCATTAGCCACTGGAACGTCTGTGCGGCATTCTTTAGACCGAAAGGCATTCGGAGGAATTCGAAAAGTTCAAATGGGGTGATGAGTGCTGTTTTGGGGATGTCGTCCGGATGTACCGGAATTTGATGGTATCCCCGGACGAGGTCTACCTTGGAAAAGGTCCTTGTGCCATGTAGGTTTGCTGCAAAGTCTTGAATGTGCGGCACAGGGTAGCCGTCTGGCGTTGTAGCCTCATTCAGTCTGTGGTAGTCACTGCATGGTCTCCAGCCCCTCGTTGCCTTGGGCACCATGTGCAGCGGGGAGGCCCATGGGCTGTCGGACCGTCGTATGATCCCCAATTCCTCCATCTTCTTGAACTCCTCCTTTGCCAGTCAGAGCTTGTCCGGGGGAAGCCTTCGAGCACGGGCGTGGAGGGGTGGTCCCTAGGTCAGGATGTGGTGCTGTACTCCGTGTCTGGGCATGGCTGCCATGAACTGCGGTGTCAGTACTGATGGGAAATCCGCCAGGACCCTGGTGAATTCATCGTCGGACAGCGTGATGGAGTCCAGGTGTGGGGCTGGCAACTTTGCTTCACCCAGGGAGAACGTTTGAAAAGTCTTGGCGTGGACTAATCGCTTCCCTTGCAGGTCGACCAGCAGGCTGTGGGTTCGCAGAAAATCCGTCCCCAGGAGTGGTTGGGCCACGGTGGCCAGTGTGAAGTCCCACGTGAACTGGCTGGAGCTGAACTGTAGCCACACCGTGCGGGATTTGTGCTGCCATTTGCAGCCCTCAGGGTGGGTCCAGGTTCTCTGTTGCGGGTGTCGTAACTCGTTGGAGGTAAAACGCTGATCTCCGCTCTGGTGTAGACCAAAAATCGGTGTCCCGACTGCTTGTCCCAGACGTACAGGAGGCTGTCCTGATGGCTAGCAATTGGCGGTGGCTGGGCCTTGGCGTTGCCCGGGAATTTGCAGGGTGGTCTACAGCGACGGGCCTCTGTGCCCCACGCTGGTGGAAGAAGCACCATTGTTTGTTGGGCTCTGCTGCCAGGCCTGGTCTGGTCTGTCGTTGGGCACGCAGCTTGGTGATCTGTGCCACGGATGCCCCTCTCTCTTTCCTGGCATTCCACAACACATCTGCTCGGGCTGCCACCTCCCGGGGGTTGCTGAAATCTGCGTCGGACAGCAGCAGGCGTATGTCCTCGGGCAGTTGCTCTAGGAACGCCTGCTCAAACATGAGGCAGGGTTTGTGTCCTTCAGCCAGGGCCAGCATTTCGTTCATTAATGCTGACAGCGGCCTGTCTCCCAAACCATCCAGGTGCATTAAGCGGCGTGCTCGTTCGCGCCGTGAGAGTCCGAAAGTCCTTACGACCAGGGCTTTGAATGCTGTGTATTTGCCGTCCTCCGGGGCGACTGTATAAACTCCTCAGCTTGTGCAGCAGTCTCTTGGCCGAGAGAGCTCAGCACGTAGTAGTAACGAGTGGACTCCGTGGTTATCTGCCGAATGTGGAATTGTGCTTCTGCCTGTCCAAACCACAGACGGAGTCTCAGCGGCCAAAAGCTTGGCAGTTGTAACGAAACTGCGTGAACAGATGCGGCGGCGGTCATCTCTGGCCCAAATATCGTTTGGGCCGTCGGGGTCACCAAATGTAGCGGTGTACTACACACAGCGCTAGAATAACGACACGCAGTCGGTGAGTTGGAGTTGCGATGAAAGAGATTTATTCAAACTTCACGACCTGCTTTAAAGCCTTCCCATTCCCGCCCTCCCTGGGGCAGGACTGCTGTGGGGAATGCATATTCCCAGACCCTTTCCGCGTGCGGGATTTTCCCCCGCTGGTGAAGATGGCCTGGCGCCCTTTTTGGGGCCGGCCCTCTGCCTGCGCACGCTGTTTCGTGAGCCGGTTCGTGCGTGCTAGAAATTGGGTCGCCACAACACCACTTTACTGATGGGGAGTATCACCTCATTCTAATGCAGCAGTTACACTGATGAACTAATAATTTAGTAATATAACTGCCAAATCATCAGTGTTTCCAATGCATCATTCCATTGCCGTTTTGTACAATAACACCTTCTGTTATTTATTTAATGGTGCTGAATCCTTTTGCAACATCTAGTTAATTGCTTAACTTAAGCCTGAGAAGTTATAGCTAATAGTTATAGTTTGGCTCAGAGTTTCTAACTCTGGTAAGATGATGTGATACTCATCTAGAACTAATAATTTATGAATTACAAATCTGAATTTGGATTAAAACAAATGCAGAATTATAAAGCTGATCAATACCGTACAAGAATTAAAGTGTTGAGTCCCAATGACTTCTTTCGAAGCATACCCTTAACAAAATGAATCTAGAAACATGGATTTAATGGGAGAAGTGAATAACTGGACACTGAACCTCCGTGTTTCTGGTTGAAAACACCTCTTACTCATTTGCTGCCACTGATGCCTTGCGGTATATTTCTAAATGAAAATAAAAAGAGGACTGAGTGTTCTCATAATTAAATTAATCCTGCAACACACCTAAGGTTCATCATACCAAACAATCATGTCATGTTGCTGGGATGTTATGGGACAGTATAGTGGAAGATGGTTAACATAAATAGTTTGCCCAATTTATTGCTGGCCAACTAAACTTGCAAATGCTCTTTTCTTGAACCTTCGATGCTACGTTGTGCCTTTGCATGTTAGTTTATCAGTTATGTGGTATAAAAACATTTTAAGCCATTTTGCTAGCTTGCATTTCAGTCAGGAACATAACTGCAAGCAATGAGCACATGATACAGGTTAAAAATAGCACCTCAGATGCAATGGATTTGTTGTATTGCGACGCAAAATGCTGGCGATGTGTTGCTCGAAGGAACTGCTGGAGAAGTTCCGCAGTGGTGATACTATGGAGCTGACGTCTGGGTTGGAACACAGTAGTGGTGGTGACACTGGTCGTGTGGTTGCCCTGTGAACAATTGTAAAATCCTTTACATAACAATCAAGTCACGAGGAAGTCAGCAAATGAAGATATTCTTAAATTTTCTTTTTCACCTTCATTATACAGGTTTCCCCCGCTATCCGAAGGTAGAGCATTCCTATGAAACCGTTTGTAAGCCGAAATGGTGTAAAGCAAAGAAGCAATTACCATTAATTTATATGGGAAAATATTTTGAGCGTTCCCAGACCCAAAAAATAACCTACCAAGTCATACTAAATAGCACATAAAACCTAAAATAACACTAACACATAGTAAAAGCAGGAATGATATGATAAATACACAGCCTATATAAAGTAGAAATAATGTATGTACAGTGTAGTTTCACTTAACAGAACCGGGAAGATTTAGCCAAAACCAATTTGTAGAGAAGAAGAAGAAAAAAAAAAATACACCCATGTGCACACACCTGGCCACGCAGGTTTCACGGTCATGGTAGTCTTTCTCGGGGTAAACACAAGTTTAAGGTGGGCGTCCTTTCTCGTAAAAGCGAAAATTCTCTTTCGGTTAGCGCAAACAGGTACTAATGTAGGTCTTTGGTAAAAGCGAAGTGGTGTAAAGTGGGGGACACCTGTATCAGCTTAGTGGTTGATGTGTCAGTGGGGGGGGAGCACATTAGGAAAGAGTCACTATAAATCTTTCAGTTTTAAGATATAGACATGGAATAAGATAAATTTAAAATCCCAAACTGGGATGGATAGGATTGTGGGAGTAGTGGTGGAAGCTAATCTTAATGACATTGGACCCAAACTCTTGATTGGGTGAGACTGTTTGCAGATAAAAAGGCTTCTGACAACTGTGACCCTTTAAAAAGTGAGACAGTAAAAAATTCAGGACCAGTATGCTCCTGTTAGAATGAAGGCAAGACTACCAGGATTAGGGAATCTTGGTTGACTAGGGATATTCAGAGCCCGGTCAGAAAAAAAAGGGGGCATTCTTCAGGTACAGGCAGCTGGGATCAAATGAACCCCATTAGCATTACAAATTTAGAAGTACACATCTGGCAGGCAAGTTCAGAAAAATCTTGCTTTTATAAGTCTAGGAGTGAAAGAGGAGACATGGAGAGAGATTTCCTTAAGGATTAGTGTGCTAATTGTATGTGAAGACATGGGAAATGGCAAGGCCTTAATACTTCCTGTTTGTATTTATTGTAGTGACATGAATGGTAGTGAGGGAGGAGGTGTAGCACTTGTTCCACTTGCAAGGATAAGTGCCAAGAGAGATTTCAGTGGACAAGGGAGTTGCATAGGGAGTGATCCCTACATTAAGCGGTGGGGGGGGCGGGGTGCAGGAAGAGAAAGATATGCTTGGTGGGATCTCATTGGAGGTGGCAGAAGTTTCGGAGAATTACATGCTGGATGCAGAGGCTGGTGGGGTGGTAGGTGAGGACAAGACCCTACACCTCCTCCCTCACTACCACCCAGGGCCATAAACAGTCCTTCCACTGAGTCTGTTGGGGTCAATTAATGTGTTCAGCTTGTATTCCTTATAAAACACCTTATATTCCGTTTGGGTAGCCCCCAACCCTGATGGCATGAACATCGATTTCTCAAACTTCTAGTAATGCTCCCTGACCTCCCCTTTTCCATTTCCTATCCCCTTTTTCCTCTCTCACCAATCAACTCCCCAGTTCTTTACTTCATCCCTTCCCCTCCCGGTTTCACATAGTGGTTCTCTCTCCCTTCCCTCCCTCCACCTTTTAAATTTGCCTACCGACACAACCGAGTGACAGATGATGCAGTAGCCACTGCTCTACATGCCATCCTTACACATCTGGAGAAGAAGGATGCTTATGTGAGAATACTGTTCTTGGACTACAGTTCAGCATTCAGCACCATAGTTCCATCCAGGCTCGACAAGAAGCTCAGAAACCTCAGTCTTAACCCTGCCTTGAGCAGCTGGATCCTGGACTTCCTGTCGGATCACCAGCAGGTTGTAAGAGTGGGCTCCCTCACCTCCAACCCTCTGACTCTCAATATAGGAGCCCCTCAGGGCTGTGTACTGAGTCCCCTCCTTTACTCCCTGTATGCCCATGACTGTATTGCCACCCACAGCTCGAATCTCCTAATGAAATTTGCCGACGACACTACATTGATTAGCCTCATCTCAAACAATAACAAGGTGGCCTACAGGGAAGAAGTTATCTCTCTGACACAGTGGTGTCAAGAAAACAACCTCTCCCTCAATGTCGCAAAAACAAAGGAGCTGGTTGTGGATTACAGGAAGAATGGAGATGGGCTAACCCCTATTGACATCAATGGGTCTGGGGTTGAGAGGGTAAACAGCTTTAAGTTCCTCGGCATCCACATCACCAAGGACCTCACACGGTCTGTACACACAAGCTGTGTGGTGAAAAAGGCAGAACAGCACCTCTTTCACCTCAGACAGTTGAGAAAGTTTGGTATGTAGACAGGAGAAGCCATATTGGATCTGGTACTAGGCAATGAGCCTTGTCAGGTGACCCATTTCTCAGTGGGTAAGCATTTCGGAGACAGTGATCACAACTCCATGATCTTGGACAGGAATAAGAGCAGTCAGTATGAGAAAGTGTTTAATTGACTGGGAGGGATATAAGGCACGATTAGGCAGGAACTTGGGCAACCATGAATGACAAGGGAAGTTAAAAACAGAATAAAAACAAAACAGTGGGCATATAACATAGCAAAAAAGTAGTGGAAAGTTAGAAGATTGGGAAGCTTTTAAAAACTGATAGAAGGTAGCTAAAAAGTCACCAGGAGAAATATGAAGGTAATATAAAAGCCAATAAGACAATGTAAACATTTTTCCCCCCAGATATACAAGGAGTAAAAGAGGCAAGAATGGATATTAGACTGTAGGGAAAAAGATGCTGAAGAGGTAGTAATGGGGACAAAGAAATAACAGACAAATAAATAAGTATTTTGTGTCAGTCTTCACTGGAAAGACACAGTATGCCAGAGTTTGTGTGTGTCAGGTTAAAAAGTGACTGTAGTTGCTATTACTAAGGAGAAGGTGCTTGGAAAGCTGGAAGTCCTGAAGGTGGATAAGTCACCTGGGCTTGGTAGAATATACCCCAAGGTTCTGAAAGAGATTGTGAGACATTAGTAATGATCTTTCAAGAATCACTAGATTCTGGAATGGTTCTAGAGGACTAGAAAATTGCAAATCCAACTCCATTCTTTAAGAAGGGAGGAAAGCAGAAGAAAGTAAATCATAGGCCAATTAGCTTCAGTGGTTGGTAACCACAGGGGTCCATTATTAAAGGTGAGGTTTTAGAGTACTTGGAGACACATGATAAAGTACACCAAAGTCAGCATGGTACTTTCAGGGGAAATCTTACCTGATAAATCTGAATTCTTTGGGGAAATAGCAGGCAGGATAGACAAAGGAGAGTCAGTGGATGCTGCTTACTTGGATTTTTGAGAAGGCTTTTGACAAGGTGCTGCACGTGAAACTGCTTAACAAGATAAGAGACAGTGTATTACAGGAAAGATACCAGGATGGATAGAAGATTGGCTGACTGGCAGGAGGCAAAGAGTGGGAATAAAGAGGGGGGCCTTTTCTGGTTGGCTACCAGTGTTAGTGATGTTCTCTCGGGTTCAGTATTGGAACCGCATCTTTTCACATTATACGTCAATGATTTGAATGACAGAACTGAAGACTTTGTGGCCAAGTTCCAGCATCTGCAGATTTCTTGTTTCTTCCTAGCCCACATAATTTTGACTTTAATCATGCAGTTCAAAAACCATTGCTCATGCTCATCTTCCTTTCCTCAATACACCTGAGACAGGCAACTTTCAGATCTTTGTCCAAGTAACTCACAAAGGTGGCCATTCATTAGCCATATTACAGGAAAAAGCTTGAAAATTATTTCTAATACTTACAGTAATTGTCTTATGATGCATTCATATGTATCCATAATGCAAATCATTGCAGCTCCTAGAGAGAGATCTGAAATGATCCAGAATCCTTTGATTGGTGCAGGCTGACTATATGAATTTGTAAAAGAAAGAACAAGATGGTAAAAGCAAAGCTTTTGCTAATTTCTTTCTAAATAAAAAAAACTTAATACTATCTTCTTTAGGTATGGTGTTCCCGCTTCTTCCTCCTCTCTACCACTCCTGTAGCAATTGTACCCTGAAACACTGAGCTGCCAGTTCTGGCCACCTCAGCTATGATTCAGTAATGGCTACAATATCCTAGTTTCATAGTAATCCATACCTGACGTCATGCTGTTGGCCAGGAAACCACAGTCTACAAATCAGAAATTCAAATGAATCAAGGACAGTGGAAGCAGACAGGCCAATTACCTTTGTTCTTGCCATGAGGAAGATGATGGAGTTGCTTGGCCTAATGTCTTAAAGTTGACATAATGATGCTCCAGGTAATCTGCTGGACTAGAGATCCGTTCCAAATAAGAAGTTATTTATGAGGTGTTGTTTGGTTGAATATACCATGCAGGTTTGTGAATGCTGGGGTCTGTATTTGTCATGTGTAATGTAAGCTCGTTGCTGATTAAGAACATAAATTAACGATTGTCACTTGCTGAAAAGAGGGCAATAAATGGATGCCGGCTTGAAGCAGAACCAATAAAAGTATTAAAAGTCAATCAGGTGACCTATAGTCAATGATACTGGAATACAATATTTGAATTGATAAGGAATGGATATAAAAGTGGATGCTTCATGTGTGCTGGGAGCAGTAACTTCGAAGAATAACCATCGCAGATACAAAAGTGAGTGACCCTGCGTGGAACACGTGGAGAGTGAATCAGCACGAGTTACCTTTTCTATTCTTTGACTATTCAGTAGAGTCAGGGAAACTTAGTGAGTGTACAAACAGGTACTTAGTGTATGACTTCACGTACTTGTTAGTTTAGACAATAAAGATACTTGTCGATAATTACAGATTCTCTCTGTGCCTCCCTGATCGTTATTACAAGGGTGATTCTTGTAAAAATGTGTTATACTGTGTCTACCTATGAGCCCCCTTGCATTAAATATATGCAGTTTAGCTAATCAGATCTTCCCCACTCGCCGTTTTGCTTACTGGGCTAGTTCACCCTAAATTATAAATTTGCCTCAACTTTAATCTTCCACAGTACTACTTCAGATTTAGAAGATTAGGTCCTATCCACTGTCTACTGGCCAGGCTGGTAAACCAGAGGATAACAAGCGAAACTGGTTTTCTCAAAGCGTTCAGTGTTGAAGAACAAAGCAGCAATACCTGCATGGCAGTGGCTTGGTGCACAGAATATGTTCCACTATGCATTTCTGCTCTGTTGCCAATTCCTGGAGGCAAGTTTTATCTTGTTCTTCTAATAGAATAAAGGAAAATTATGAACTATCATTATCAAAATAGCAATCACACATGCGCACTCCTTAAAATATACAAATAGCTATAGTGAAACCCCATTAAGTTGTACTACTGATGGTGCAGACCAACAGATTTTCTGGACTACCTGACATTGTTCCAATTAATACCCCAACATAATTTATTTATTTATTTTTTTAAAATGTTACATAGTACAGCTTGTATTATAAATTCAAGTGGGCCCTGTGTATTTGGGAATTGGAGTCAGGTGCTGAAACTTTGAGATTGCTAAGCAACAGGAAGACAATGTAAAAGGAACACAGACCAGGCAGATCCTTCAAGGATATTAAGTATTAGAGCAGTAAGGAAGCTAATCATCAGCAATTCTCCATCTAGAAGTTGTAGCATCGTAGATACCATCTATTCTTTTACACA
The DNA here is from genome assembly GCF_963921235.1 of Mobula hypostoma. Taxonomy (NCBI): domain Eukaryota; kingdom Metazoa; phylum Chordata; class Chondrichthyes; order Myliobatiformes; family Myliobatidae; genus Mobula; species Mobula hypostoma. The sequence continues at coordinate 52,994,188 of NC_086119.1, read as the reverse complement.
GAATAAAGACCATCTAGCCCATCTTGTCTGTGCTGGTGCTTATCCACCCCATCAACAATTTTAATCCCATTTTTTCTTCTTCTCCGTAGTTTGCTCTTTCCTCGACTTGAAAGCTCGTTCCTAACTTTCCTGGTGGGTGTTTCCTTTCCATTCCTCTCCATGAGCAAATAAGAAACGTGAGTTAGCAAAATTTAAAAATCCTACTTTCACAACATAAATGAACCAAAAGGAATCCATTCCTTCTCATACAACATTACATATCACAAAGATTAAAACAAACAGATTGATCACACTATTTTATCTTTAAAATCAATAATGATTGCAAGACAACCTTTTGATTGTTAAACGTTGAAATGACAGACTTACCTGCAAGGAGAAATTGCTCCAGTTTGTTGACCCACGTTAGCCCAATGCTGTGTACACCAGCAATGTGTGTGCAATGATAACGCGTAGGACATAATGAATCTGCAACGGGAATATTATACCAATGATAGCAGCCATTCAGACTACATTTAAATGGCACAAATCGAACTCTATGGCAAGGAAAAGCTAATCAGTATCATCCTTATGTACATAGGGTAGAACAGATATTTAGTTGCCATAACAAGATTTCAGTTTAATTGTGTGCAGTATTATTTCAGCTACATTTAGTGCCAAGCAACCAAATTATCATTCATACAAAATACATATGCCATTACAGAGAAATATAGTTCACCTTCGTGTAATGTGATTGGACAGGAGAAATCTGATTGTAGCTGCTCATCATCATCCCCTGTTGCCAGCTTCAGGGTCAATTCCAATTCCAGACATTCAAATACGTATAGGGAAGGGACAGGCTCACACCTCAGGTCCCACGATTCATTAGTCTAGAGACAACATGGAAAAAGCGACCCGACAATTTCCTAACATTATTCAAAATTATATAATTCAACCTATAGAATCAAAATTTTACAATTTTTAATGAAAGCACTTCTTGAATCAGCATACAATTAAAAAAAAAATCAGAAATTGAAGCCAAAGTTGATACAATTGTCCTGTCAGCCTGAATGAGCGATGCTGAGGCCTCTACCCAGGCCTCCTCATCTTACCCAATTACTATACCATTCAATTCCTAGCCTCATGTGCCTTTGTTAACAGTTAAATGCATCTATTTGACTTCCTAGCACCTGGCTGACTTCTGTTTCCATCACCTCCACAGGCATTTCAAAAAGCAAATGTATCAGGCATTTGTAGCAGAAGAACTTGCAGAACATTCTAACTACTCACTAGGACTTTTCTTCTGAATTTCCTACATTTGTGTAAATACAAGGTAGTTATTTATGACATCCACTTCTGGTCACTCAACATTAGAACAGACCCGGTGAGACACATTCAGGTCAAACATCAGTTTCTTTTTCCCCCCAAATGAGAGAACAACTTCAACCCTTCCTTGTGTCTGCAACTTGGCCATTCTCCTACCAAGAATTTTTTGTACTACTTCAGTATACCAATATCATTTTTAATAATATGGAGAGAAAAGCCATCCACGTATTTGGCCCGGATACGTTAAGTATAACAGGTCTACATTATCAAACGATGCCTCCGGAAATAAACCTCAGCCCTTTTGAAGACTAATGACCATTGCCAACTCAAATCACTAATAAAAGTGACTACCGATCTGTACTCTAGATGCCAATGCACCATTGCAAAAGAACAATATTAAAGATTTATTTACCAAAATCCATCACTTCACAATGCTACAAACATTTGTCAATTAAATATATATTCTGCATGTTAATCTTTGTAATTATTCCTTCTGTTGGTTATCCCATCAAGTTGTAGCTTGCTTTGGTTGTTTTGCATCCTGTATTGAACAAAGTGGCCGCTGAGTATGTTTGTGGTCTTCCGTTGCCGGAGACCATCCAATTCAAGGTTTGATGCGCTGTGCGTTCAGAGATGCTCTTCTACACACCACTGTTTGTGCTACTGTCGACTCACTGTCATCTTGAACCAGTCTGGCCATTCTCCTCTGACATCACTCACTCTGCCCACAGAGCTGCTGCTCACTGGATTTTCTTGCTTCTTTGCACCATTCTCTGTAAACCCTAGAGACTGCTATGTGTGAAAATTCTAGGAGATCAGCAGTTTCTGAAATACAATCCATCCCGTCTGGCACCAACAATCATTCCATTGTCAAAGTCACTTAGATCATATTTCTTCCCCATTCTGATGTTTGGTCTGAACAACAACTGAACCTCTGACCAGGTCTGCAGACTTTTATGCACTGAGTTGCCACCACACGATTGGCTGATAAGATCTCTGCATTAAAGAGCAGGAGTACAGGTGTACCTAATAAAGTGGCCACAGAGTGCATCTTACATTCAAAGCCTAGCTCTGCCATGAGGAAGGTTAACTTCAATAATATTCTACTTGTAGCAATAACTATTACCAATTTAAAACTTCACTTTAATAGGCTAATTGGGGAGTGAAGACACTGCGGGTGGATGGGGCAAGGTGAAAAAAATGAAAGAAAAACATCACCAATCTTACCATCTGATCCTCCTCTTCATCCCCCTCAAGCACAACACAGTGATACAGCATGCCAGACTGAGTAGCAATGACCAGAATGTTGGGGACACTGGGTAGGCAGAGTATTGCACAAGCATCATATCCATAATTATCCTCAGCAGCTGGGTGCATGGGCAGCGGACCCAGCAATTTTCCAATAAGACCAGTGCTAGAAGATTGGAAATAACATGACAAAACAGATTTACAGATATGATTAACTTCTCCTGCTGATAATAGCTAATTGTGAAGATTAAGAGTGCCAATTTCATTGTGTAGTAATATACTTGGCTCCAACACACCAGTCATTGAGAGAACACTGATGTGAGCCCTGCACCATTTAGCTTAGATCAGGGGTTCCCAACCTTTTTATGCCATGGACAAATGCCATTAAACAAGAGGTCCATGGACCCCAGGTTGGGAATCCTTACCTAGACGTAGAATGGGAGATCTCCCTCATTGACCTGAATGGAAGGCGATGTTTGGGATGGAACTTTGCTAAAAGTATTCATATATTTAGATTTCTAAAAGTATCTAAAAGAACATCAGAGCACAAACACCCAGAGCCAAGTATTCTTTAGAGGGTTCATAATGAAGCTGTGCAGCTGCTCATACGTCATCTCTATTCGCCTTTTGGTAGGTAGTGCTAGCTCAAAATATATTTCATTTACTTCCTTAAGTCCTTAGACACATAGGATCGTATATTTCTCTGCAAGTTTATGTAATCAAAATCACATCAAGCTTACTTTCTTTCTTTTTAACTATACAGAGTAGTAGGTGCGTGAACACAATGCCATGGGTGGAGGTAGAGGCAGATACATTAGGGGCATACTTTCCCAAACCTACAATCAAGAAAATAAGACATTCAAACTCTGCTCAATTGTAATGTGAGCATCATTGGCCTTTGGTCATACCCATCCCATTGACCAAGGTCAAATCCCAACCTAACCGTTCTGCCACTTCAAACAGATAATATACTAAGTTATCAAGAACCTATCCTGCTGTCCTTTGATTCTTCATCTGGAGAGAAAATTAAGGGTTTGACCTTCAAATTCTTCACCATGAGAATGTCAGTGGAACTCCAGGAGGAATTTGTGCTTTCTACTCATTAAAATACATCCACTCGTGGCATCACATAAGTGTATATCAGTGGTTACCATCCAGAGATCTTTCCAACACCCCACACTGCCCTTATTGTCCCAGATTTTTTAATGTTGAGAACTAACAAGCATATAAAAAACCAAGAGCATCACTCTCTTGGGGGTGTTAAATGGAGTAGGTTGCAGTTTGGCTTTGCTCCGTTCATTTTTCAATTTACTTACCGCCACTTTACTATCTTGATCAAAGTGCTTATAACACTTACATATGCTTGAATTCTGAATTTTAATCCACGGAAATGGCTAACAGAGGAAGAAAGGTATTAGTCGAAGGCAAGGAAACCAGTAATGGAAATGGAAAGAAAGAAGGTGTCTTTAAACAGCCTAAAAAGTCTCAACTTACTTTGGAGGCTATCTCAAATCTTTTGGGAAAAAATTTGATAAAAGATTTGCTACTTTGGAAGTATTGTTAAAGGAGAACAAAAGGTAGATTGGCAGCACTTGAAAAGAATGAAGATAGATTGGCAGCACTTGAAAAGGAGAACGAAGGTAGATTGGCAGCACTTGAAAAGAATGAAGATAGATTGGCAGAACTTGAAAAGGAGAACGAAGGTAGATTGGCAGCACCTGAAAAGAAGAATGTAAAACAGCAGCGGTGAGTTTCAGAGCTTACTGAAGCTGGGGAACTGAGAGATCGCAGATTGAATTCTTTGGAGAAGAAATTAACTTCGACCACTTATACATTGGAGCAGTATAAAGGAAAGATTATTGATCTGGAGAGTTGTAGTCGCAGACAGAATTAGCGAATACTAGGACTCAGTGAAGACTTTGAGAGCGGAGATCTTACTAAATTTTTTTTTCAATTCTTAATGGAGGTCTTTGGCTCTGAGGTTTTTCTTCTCTTCCTGTACTTGACCATGCACATTGGGCGCTGAGATCAAAACCATCGAAAGAGCTAAAACCGTGCCCTGTAATTCTTCAATTTTACTATGTGAATACTAAGGAGCACTTAATTTGAATTGCTCGTCGGAAAGGAATTATCAAGCATCAAAATCTTAAGTTTCGTCTAGCTGAAGATTATTGTCCTGAGGTTATGCAAGAAAGATTGTGTCTTAAAATGGTGATGTCGGAATTATATCAGAGGAATCTCCGACCGGTTTTGCTATATCCTGCTCGCCTAAGGGTTGTTCTGCCTGATAAATTGTTTAAATGGTTTAAATCCGTGGATGAAGAACAACAATTTCTCGAAGATCTAAGTTTGAGCTCAGATGTCTAATTTCTTGAAGATCAATGTTTGAGTTCAGATGTCTAACAAATTTACCGTTCCTTTATGTTTGTATGCATCTGGTTTATTAGCTTATAGATTTGGACATTTTAACTTTGTAGAACTTTGCCCTTGGGTTGATTCTATTCATACTTTGTTTTGACGTACGGATGTTTATTATTTTTCTATGTTAAAGTTCCTTTCTTTTTCATTTATTGTTTTACTTTTTTATTTTTAATTGTTTGCTTTTGAAAATTATTACTCTGATTTGGTGATTATTTCTTTTTTCTTGAAATATTATTAAGATTGTATTCTGTTTCATTTTTTTTTTAAGACCTTGTCTTTTAAAGTGGTCTGCAAATGGCTGTTTTTTTTTCTAACATGTGTTTGACATTCCTTTCGTAATGTTTTGACTATGGGTGGTTTGTTCCTTATTTTTAAAATTTGGAGACTTGCCCTCAAGAGAGATGGGTGTAGGGAGGTTCTTAGGCAGTTTTCTGGCTGTCTATTGGCCAGTTTTCAGGTCTTTGTCGGTGGGGGTGGGGCTATTTTTAGTTTAGTATTTTTCTTTTGGGCTGAGTTGATACTACAAAAATGTCTGTATTGACGTAACTTCCAGTTCCTCTTTAAACTTTTTTCCCTCTTCCTGATTCGTGAGTTTCCTATGCAATATGGTTAACCCTTTACATACTATATGGTTTATTTAAGAAAAATGGATAACATTATTAAAAATGTAAACACGAGGAATTCTGCAGATGCTGGAAATTCAAGGAACTTTGATGTGTGTTGCATAACATTATTAGTTTTGTTTCATGGAATACGAATGATTTGAATCATCCAATTAAATGGAAGAAGATTTTTAAAGCTTTTCATAGACTGAATCCCCAGATTATCTTTGCACAGGAGACTCATGTGAGGAATGAGGATAATCAGCGTTTTTTTAGGTTTTGGAAAAGTCAACAGTTCCACTAACTCGTCGACTAAGGTGAAAGGTGTTTCTATTTTTATAGACTCCTCGATTTCATTTGTTCACTATGATACAATTTCAGACCCATGTGGTAGATTTCTATTAATCGCTGGTTTACTTTATAAACAAAAAGTAGTTTTGGTTAATATTTATGCACCAAATACTGACTATCCTGAATTCTTTAAGCATTTATTTGTATCTCTTCCCAATTTAAATGAATATATGTTAATAATGGGCAGAGATTTTAATTGTTGTCTGAACCCTATGATGGATAGGTCCGCACCCAATCAGGTACTTCCAAACAAACCTGCTATTTTTATTAATTCCTTTTTAGTTGACTCTGGAATTTTAGAAGTTTGGAGGTTTTCACATCCTAATGAAAAAGAGTTCACTTTCTTTTCTCATGTATATCATAATTACTCTAGAATCGATTACTTCTTTATTGATTCTCAATTAGTTTCGTTTGTCACTACCTGTGAATATGATGCAATTGCCATTTCCGATCATTCATCTTTGAATTATTAATTAACTGATGTAACCTTTAGTACTAAACATTGGCGGTTCAACTCTATTTTGCTTCAGGATTTAAATTTTGTCAATTTCATTAAAGAACAGATTGCCTTTTTCTTTTCAACTAACTGAACGGAAGAAATTTCCAGTGGGATATTATGGGATACCTTTAAAGTATATATCCATGGGCAAGTTATTTCATACTCTGCTGGATTGAAAAAACAAATTAATAATGAAATACGTACATTGGTTGATAAGATTAAAGAAATTGATAAAAGATATTCTATTGTTCCCAATTTGGAGCTTTATAAAGAGAGAGTTGAACTTCAGATGCAACATAGTTTGTTATTAACATCCCCAATTGAAAATCAATTACTTAAAACTAAGAGTCAATTTTATATACATGATGATAAATTGGGTAAATTATTGGCTAATCAATTGAAAGCCGCTTTGGTGAAACGTCAGATTAATAGGGTTCGTAAATGGGATAGTATTTTGACAGTTAACCATGATGAAAGCAACATATCTTTTCAAGAATTTTATACCAATTTAAACTAATCAGAATTTCCTGATGATTCTACCATAATGCATGAATTTTTAAGGAAATTGAATATTCCGAAATTACCAGTTGATGAATGATTAGCACTAGACGCATCCATTACTGAAGAGGAAATAAAGAAAGCAATTTTTTTCGATGAATTCTGCTGAAGCACCTGGTCCAGATGGGTATACAGTTGAATTTTTAAAAATCTTTTTCAGATTTACTTTCTCCCTGGTTATGCAGAATTTTTAAAGATGCTTTATTTGTAGGTAAATTACCACAATCCTTTTACAAAGCATCTATTTCTTTAATTCCTAAAAAAGATAAAGATCCCACTGAATGTGCATCATACAGACCTATATCTTTGTTGAATGAAGATTCTAAAATCCTTTCTAAAATGTTAGCAATTAGATTGGAGAAGGTATTGCCGCAGATTGTCTGAGGATCAGACAGGATTTATTAAAAATCGTTATTCACATTTTAATGTTAGGTTAATGAACATTGTATGCACTACTTCATCTAAGACTCCAGAATGTGTTATTTCGCTTGACGCCGAGAAGGCGTTTGATAGACCTGAATGGGAATATTTATTTAATATACTTGAGAAAGTAAATTTTAGCCCAAAATTTATATCTTGGATCCAGTTGAGATATCATACACCTTTGGCTTCTGTATTCACTAATAATGAGAGATCCCCTCTCTTTAGGCTTTTCCAAGGTACTAGGCAGGGCTGTCCTTTGAGCCCCTTACTATTTGATATTGTTCTGGAGCCCTTGGCAATAGCTATTCATGATTCACCCAATATATTTGGCATTTTTCGTGGGAATGGGTCGCAAAAAGTATCACTATATGCAGATGACCTGTTACTATATATTTCTAACCCAGAGAAATCCATTCCTACAATAATAACACTACCTGCTCAGTTTAGTAGTTTTTCTGGTTATAAATTGAATCTTAATAAGAGTGTGCTTTTCCTATTAAATATGCAAGTCTCTTTAATAGACAAATCACCATTTAGATTGGCTACTGATTATTTATTTGGGTGTTAAAATTACTAAGAAGCAGAAGGATTTATTTAAAGTTAATTTTTTTTACCCTTAATTGATCATGTTAAACAATTGTTTACTAATTGGTCCCCATTGTCCTTATCCTTGATTGGTCAATTAATACTATTAAGATGGTTATTTTACCTGAATTTCTGTACCTATTTCAGGTGGTATCAATTTATCACTAAATTATTGATTCTAAAATTTCTTCATATATATAGCAGAATAGAATTCCTAGGTTAAGTAAGAAATATTTATAGAAATTTAAAAAAAGGAAGGCTTTGCCGAATCATAGATTTTATTATTGGGCAATTAGTATTCAATATTTAATGTTTTGGACACAAGAGTTGGATGAAACTCAATGTCCACGATGGATGGACAGTGTGAGTCTGTACAGGGGTTTTCAATGGCTTCTATTTTAGGGGCTGCGCTTCCCTTTGCACTTACTAAATTGAATAAACAAATGATAAATCCAATAATTAAACACAGAATACGAATATGGTTTCAATTTTGTAAATTTTTTGGACCGAATAAATTTATCCTGTCAAGTTCTATTATATCTAATTTTTTTCTTTCAACCATCTAGAATTGATCAAGCTTTTCTTTCATGGAAAACAAAGGGAATAATATGTTTTCATGATTTATTCATGGATGATTGTTCTATGTCTTTTGAACAGTTGTCTAATAAATATAATTTGCCTAGATCACACTTTTTCAGATATTTACAGATCATGTGGTTCTTCTGGGTGCTCCCGTTTCCCCCCTCAGTCCAAAGCTATACCAGGTAGTAGGGTAATTGGTCAATGTAAATTTTCCTGTCATCAGGCTAGGGTTAAATAGGTGGCTTGCTGGGCAGCGCTGCTCGTTGAGCTGAAAGGGCCTTCTAAATGAAGGAAAAAAATTTTTAAAACGTCTGAAAGAGTCTCTTAAGTGCCCCTGACATACCTGCCACTAGCACTACTTGTGGCAGTGCATTCCACACACAACACTTAAAAAAAAAGACTCTCCCAAATACTTTCCACCAATCACCTCAAAATTATACCCTTTTCTATTAGCCATTTAGAAATGCCTGGGAGTCTCTGGCTGTCTTCACTTGATCCATGCCTCTTGTACACCTCTGATCCTCCTTCATTCCAAGGGGAAAAGCCCTAGTTTTCTCAACCTATCCACATAAAATACATTTTAATCCAGGCAGTATTCTGGTAAACCTCCTCTGCACCCTCTCTGAAGCTTCCATATCGTTCATACCATGAGGCAACCACAAATGAACACAATATTCCAAATATGGTCTACCAAGGGTTTTATAGCGCTGCAACATTTTCTCACGTTGCTCGAACTCAGTTCTGACTAATGAAAGGCAATACACCATATGCCTTCTTAATATCAACTTGCCTGGCAACTTTGAGAGAGCTATCGACCCCCAGATCCCTCTGTTCCTCCATACTGTTAAGAATCCTGCCATTAACTATTCTGCCTTGAAGTATGACCTTCCAAGGTGTGTCACTTCACACTTCTCCAGATTAAACTCCATCTGCCACTTCTCAACCAATCACTGTATCCTATCATTGAAACCACTGACAACTTTCTACACTATCCACAACAGCCCCAATCTTCGTGTCAACTGCAAATTTACTAACCAACCCTTTCACTTCCTTACCCAAGTCATTTACAAGGAAAGGAGCAGAGGTCCCAGAACGGATCCTTGTAGAACACCACTGGTCACCAAGCTCCAGGCAGAATATACTCCATCCACAACCACCCTCTGCTTCCTATGGGCCAGGCAATTCGGAATCCACATAGCCAGAATTCTCTGAATCCCATGTCTCCTGACTTTCTGAATGAACCTTGCATGGGGAAAACTTTAAAACAACCTACTAATATCCTTATCACCACACCCACTGCTCTATCTTCATCAACTGGTTTTGTCACTTCCTCAAAGAATTCAGTCAGTCTTGTGATGCACGACCTGCCCCTCACAAAGCCATGATCATCCCACCACTACTTAAATTCTGAGAGCACAAATTTTATTTCATAGCTCAAACAACCGAGAAATGACTACAAGATTTTATTTCTGTAACCAAACAGCAATAAGGATTTATTAGAATCCTTAAAACAAGTTATCTAACAATCGTTTGAAACATCTATGTATTTAACTCTTTCGCACATTCTCTAAGCTGCATCCTTCTCAATTTATATCTAGACCAGTGTTATAGACAGTGGTGCAAATCATATTGATTACCTTTTCTGAGTAAGATTGCAGTATATTAAAAAGGTTTCACCATTTTCATAGAGGATATAGAGTGGATGAACCAAGACCTCTTTGGAACGATGCCTGGGAGCACTCATCAAAGGTCCAAAGTCGAATGCAACTGCAATCTCACCCAATGTTGCTGCATATGACCTACTGTAGAACAAATGGAAAGCAAAACACAAGAAACAGTAACAAGCTGAGGTGGGCAAATTCTAGAAATAGTACAAACATTTGTAGAAAGCTGAAGTAGTGCAATAACTATGGCCATATTAACAAAACTGATCACAAGGCGCAATGGAAATTCTGATTCGTATCATAGACAAACCATTGTCAATCAAGAACAAATCATATAAAAACTGGCTACAGTAGGTCAGCTCTTTTTAACATACAAACCTTTTTAGCAACCAAAGGCACAAAATAGGAAAATGGCCATACCAGGTTATAATTTTATTCTTGAGCAGGTCGCAAATACAGAGAGGTCTACAAAGTAGATTAGTGCCGTATTCAGGGGCAATCACGAATGAATGAAACATTTCTGATCCCTATTGCAAAGAAAACTCTCCTTCAAACTCAGACATAGGTCAGATACAACTCCCATAGACTTTTACCTTGTAGTTGGTACAATACTTTCTTCTTCACTCTGAGTAAGACTGAACATCTTGACGGGATTCTGAGGTTGCTTCAAGTCATAAAACCTATGACGAGAAAACATTGACTGCAGATAGCACATCAACTTTCACTGGCTGCTCTCTTAACATTGGCTAGTATAATGATGTAATTAGTATATAAAGAGAATGCGGGAAAGACTCAGTATCTGCACCAGGACAGGTCATCGGCCTGAAGCACTGCTGTTGTTTCTCTCTTCAGAGAAGCTACCTGACCCAAGTATTTCCAGCATTCTTTTAATTTCAGATCTGCATGTTGTTTTTGCTTTCCAACAATGTTATAGTTGAGCAATATTCCAGTTTAATATCTAACATCAATAATAAATCATGACAGTTCCATGCAGACAAATCCTTTCCCTTCTACCTGATAATGTAGACATTCCATCCTGATCTAAAGTCTAGATCAATTCCACATTAAATGAAAAATTCAATACCACCCCTCCAAAAGCAATTATAAACACTAAAGACCCTAATAGTGACAGACACCTCCCAATATGTACTGGATTTACAAATTCTGCCATTTCAAAATAGCCCGATAGAAGGAGAAACATAACATAGCAGAATTACATGAAAATTTCAATAGTTAATAAAAAATAAGACAGTTCATTAAAAGGTTTATGTTTAAATAGTTTTGACTTTGTGAATTGACAGTGAGCTGGCTGTGTATTAAAACACAGTCAGTAGCCACTTTATTAGTTACAAGAGGGGAACACAGTGCAGTCTTCTGTTGCTGTAGCCATCCATTTCAAGGTTCAGCAAGTCGTGAATTCAAAAATACTCTTCTGCACACCACTGTTGCAACACGTAGTTATTTGTGTTACTGTTGCCTTCCTGCCAGAACCAGACTGGCTATTCTTCTCTGACCTCTCTCATTAACAAAACATTTTCACCCACAGAACTGTTACTCACTGGATGCATTTAGTTTTTCTGCACCATTTTCTGTAAACTCTAGAGACAGTTGTGCATGAAAATCTCAGGAGCTCAGAGAGACTCAAACCACCCCATCTGGCACTAATAATGATCCCATGCTCAAAGTTACTTAGATCACATTTTGTCCTCTGATGTTTGGTTTGAACAACAACCTCGTGACCATGCCTGCATGCTTTTATGCATTAAGTTGCTGCAACACGTTATTTGCATTAACAAGCAGGTGTACCTAATAAAGTGGCCACTGAGTGCATTGATAGTCTAGTGACAAAGCATTAAAATGTGGAAATACCATTTTCAGATCAATTAGCTTGTTTAGTGAGCTTACAAATAACGTGCATTACCTCACAGAATTATCAGAGGTTAATACAACAACATGAGGCTCCTCAGTTTCACTGGGGTACCAAGCAGCATGTCTTACTGTCAGTGATGTTGAACTCGTAAAGAATCTTTCTGCTATAGGAACTGTCCTGTGAATTCAAAAGAATTAACTTAGCAGTCAGAGTATTTTCCTATTGTAACTAAAATCAAACAATAAAATTCTCATTTTAAGTTAGTGCACTTCTATCAACACAATGAATTCAACTCCCAACCATAGGGCACACTGGAAACAAAAAGCAGTTACAAATTTTACATTTCCAGCATCTTTCATTTGGAATTTCAGATAAGATTCCTTTTTTACATTTATTTAGAGATACAGCACGGTAACAGGCCCTTCCAGCCCAGTGTGACCAATTCACCTACTAACCCGCAGGTCTTTGGAACGTGGCAGGAAACCAGAGCAGCTGGAGCAAACCCATGCAGAAGTTACAGACTGCTTGCAGTCTACACTAATCATTTGTATCTTGTCCTTTCAACACCCTTTCACCTTGCATTATTATCCCTTGTCATTTAATATAGAACGTAGGATAGTACAGTACAGGAACATGTTCTTCAGTCCACAATCCTGCAGCTCTCTGTATGCCAATCATCCACAAAATGATTGCCAAATGACTGATGGTTACGTCTTAATAATTCAGGGCCACTTGTTATTTTGATAAAGGCACTACCTTTGGCATACGAGGGCATGTTTGCACATGCTTTGGGATTTTTCTAGACACTGGTGTTTTCAAACCTAGGTAGAAAAGCAGTTCAACACATTTAATGAATTACGAATAGCTTCTTTTCCTCCACCATCAAATTTCTGAATAGTCAGTGAACTCGTGAACATTATGAGAAAGGATCTAGAGCTTTCCAGGCATATATGATGAATAAATTCTTCTCAGGCTTCAGCCGGCTACAGGTGTCGATTATAACCAATGTTTCGATGACAAACTCCACCAGCTTCATCATCCCTAGCATAGCGGTTAGCACAATGCTTTACGGTACCAGTAATCTGGGTTCAATTCCTGCCACTGCTTATAAGGATTCCCCCCGTGACCATGTGGGTCTCCTCTCACAGACCAAAGACATACTGGTTGGTAGGTTAATCGGTCACTGTAAATTGTCAAATGATTACACCAGGATTAAATCTGGGGATTGCTGGAGGGGCATGACCAGAAGGGCCTATTCCGCCCTGTATCTCAACAAATAAAACAGATTTCACGTCAAACAACTCAAGTGATAATATACCCAATTCAATATTGCTTACAACACATGAAATCGTCCTGATGATCAGCCATGTCTTTGTAGGAATTTTGTAAATTAGTGTAGCGATTGTGCTTGGTCGGATTCTGTTGAGTTTCAATTTTGCACTAATACATGGTTAATTCATGTGCCATAAAACACACAAATTTCCTCTAATTCAAAACAGCAACACACTGAAACCTTCAACTGAGACACTACTGATGCTGCAAGAATCTTAAATGCATTTACATTTCAGGCCATTTTACAGTTATTTTAATGATTAACAACTTTTAAGTTCAATTTTAAAATCACAGCTCAGTTTAATACAGAAATTCAAGTCTGTAGGACAGTGAAGTTAGGATACTATGCTGAACTTTTAGGACAGTCTATATATTGAGCTTTTTAAAATATTGTTTTTCTGGAACAGAAAACAGACCCCATTTGTATCCAAATAAACCATTTTAGGACTTGCAATTAAAGGTGTTGGTTGTAAAATTAAAAATCTCACTTGTGTACAAACAAAGAGTGGTTAAGCAAAATAACTGTAGGCCAGTGAGCATTACATCAGTGACTGTGGTTACTGGAGAGGATTTATATATATTTGGAAAGGTAGGGGCAGATCAGGAATAGCCAGGAACAGACTTTGTGTAGGGGAAAGATGGTCTCACTAGCTTGACAGGTTTGTGGAATTAACTAAATGACTGGAGTCAGAGTCAGGATCATACAGCACAGAAAAAGACCCTTCGGTCCATGCTGCCTGACACCCAATTAAACTGCAGTCCTGACGAAGGGTCTCGGCCCGAAACGTCGACTGTACCTCTTCCTAGAGATGCTGCCTAGCCTGCTGCGTTCACCAGCAACTTTGATGTGTGTTACCCAATTAAACTAGTCTCATTTGCCTAAATTAGGCCTGTATCCCTCTAAACCTTTCGCATCCATGTACTGTCCCAGTGCCTTTTAAATGCTGTTAATGTACCAGCTTCCTCTGGCAGCTCATTCCAAATATGTACCACATACTTGGTGATAAAGCTATCCCTCACTTTCATACTAAATCTTTCCCCTCCCACCTTTAACTTATGCCTTCCAGTTTGATTCTCCAACCCTGGAGAATCCTACTATCTATGCCCCTCATGCTTTTAGACATTTCATTCCTCAGTCAGATTCATTTATTTACCATGTTAAAACCAAAGATGGCTGGGCTCAGCCTGCAAGAGTCTCCACATGTTCCAGCACCAACAAAGCATGCCCACAATGTTCAGCAGAAAAACATGAGCAACAACAATAGCAAAACAAGCCCTTCTCTCCCTCCCGTCCACACAATATGGACGGGCCGCCTCTGGTACTACAACCTCCAGACCAGCAGACATCAGGCCTCTGACTTCCAGATTTTCCAGACCAGGGACTTCAACCATTAGGCCTTTGACCTCCTGGCCTCAGCCTCCAGACCCGCAAAGAACTGGACCCTGGGAATCACCAACCTGGCAGGGGAGAGAGGGGTCACTGGCTCTCATCCAAAGGCCCGCTGACTTTAGTCACTGTCTACAGGAATCATTGATCTTCATCCTCAGCAAGTGGCGAACTGGCATCCATCCATAGAGATCCGTGGCCTTCAACCACCAGCTCCTGCCCAATTCTTCCTTGACAGGCCCTGACCTTAAACTCCCCCTCATCCTCATCTCTAAACCCTAACCTGATCTCCAACACCCCAAAATCTGAAACACAACCAACTGTGAGCCACAACCTCAACAGACATAGCAGCCTGTCACCAGCTTGATTGGATGGTGTGATGCTCATTCTCCTATGCTCCAGTAAGAAAAGCCCAAATTGTCCAACCTGTTTCTATAACTCAGTCCCTCAAGTCCCAGCAACGTCCTCAGAAATCTCCCCTGCACACTTTCCAGCTTATGGGCAGGGAGACCAAAACTGAACACAATACTCCAAATGGAGCCTGACCACCTTCTTGTTCCACTTCAAACAGTGTGGAAAGCTTGTCCTGCTCATGAAAGCTAAGGTTTCTAAGTTATACAAAGAAAGTGAGATAAAGAATAAATCTGTCATATATCAGAACAGAACAGTTCTGAGACGAGTGTACTAGTAATGCAATTCACTTAAGAACCAATGGGAAAGAATGAACTGCCAAATTCTGTTTACACTTTTAGGACATTCATGCATGAACTGTAGAGATTGTTAAGAATTAAAATCAAATGCTGCAGTGTAATCTTTAAAATAATTATTTCCATTAATTGACAGACTATCAAAAATTCACAGTAACTGAACCTTAATTGCAGCAGCTTAACTAAAAAATAAAATCACAAAAACCACTTACAGACAATTGATACTGGATTTTCCACCCTCAAACTCAGATCTTTTGCCCCATCGTTGTGGCAGCTCCAATACCATCATACCTTTAGTTCCAATAAGCAGCACATGATGCTGTGCTGGACTAAGCAAGACTTCATTCACTTCAAACAAAGGTGGGTTTATGCAGAATAATGTCTGTAGGAGAACAAAATGAAAAACTAATGCCATTATATAATAAAACCTGTAGTTACCTTAGATATACCTTGAGCAGGTCATAATTAAATATCCTGAAGTGAAACATCAATGTAATACTTCAGCATTAGACCAGACACGGCCTATTTATTGTCAGATGAGGTCTCCAATGGCACAAGATATAGCATAAAAGACAAATCAATTAGGAGGACATTTGCCCCACAGAAGCCACTTTAGTTGTGGCAGCTTATTTATTGTTAGTCACTACTAGAAGAGCCAGGTTTTACTGATAAGATCCCTCTAATCTGTGATCACAGGAAACTGCAGAACTGTGGATGCAGCCCAGCAAATCACAAAAACCAGCCTCCCCTTCTGTGGACTCTGTATATACTTTGCTCTACCTTGGTAAAGCAGCTAATGTAACCAGAGACTGCACCCACCTTCTTCCCTCTCCCATCAGCAGGAGATACTTATACTAACAGGCTCAGGAACAGATACTAACCACAGTCTCCTAATACAATGACATGGACTCTTGACCTCACAATCTACCTCATTATGGCCTTGCACCTCTTTGCCTGCACTTTCTCTGTAACTAACACTTTATCCTGCATGATGTTACTGGTTAACCTTGAACTGCCTCAATGCACTGTCGTTTCCTGGCAGCAAACCTGCAATAATAGTTACACTGATTTAACATAACACACGTGGGCATTCTCAGGCTTTACTTACGGACTCTGCAGAGAGTGGTGCAGACAGCCCAGCACATCTGTAGATGTGAACTTCCCACTATTCAGGACATCACTGCCTGGTTTGGGAACTGTACTTCCCTCAATTGCAGGACTCTGCAGAGAGTGGTGCCAACAGCCCAGCACATCTGTAGATGTGAACTTCCCACTATTCAGGAAATTTACAAAGACGGATGTGTAAAAAGGGCCCAAAGGATCACTGGGGACCCGAGTCACCCCAACCACAAACAATTCCAGCTACTACCATCTGGGAAATGGCATAAAAGCCAGGACCAAGAAGCCCCGGGACAGCTTCTTGCACCAGGCCATCAGACTGATTAATTCATGCTGATGTAACTGTATTTCTTTGTTATATCGACTATCCTGTTGTACATACTATTTATTATAAATTGCACATTTAGACAGAGACGTAACGTAAAGATTGATTACACCTCATGTACACGAAGGATGTAAGTAATAAAGTCAATTCAATAATGACATTATCAGTATGGATAACAGGCAAAAACATTTCTCTACTGGATCTCAGTACATGCAATAATAATGATCCAATTATTTGGTTTTACAATTGAATTATATTGATCAGAAACTCTCCCTTTAAAGTCAATGAAAATCAGCACTTACAAATCCTATGCATCTTTCCACTGATTAACATAGCACATGTTGGCTTCTACTTATGAAAGAAGGCAAATAAAAGGAACAGTTTTCAGAGAACATGTCCTTGGCTACTAATAATGCTACCATACTTAGCACAGGGATAACGTACTTTTAAAGTCAAAGGTCAACAACATTTCTGCAATAGCAATTGCAACATAAAGGAGTGGGGACTTTACACAAAAAGTGTGCAGATGGTTAAGTAAATCTAAACCATTAACGATACACGAGCCATACATCAGGAGATTTGGAGGCAATTATTCATACTGACAGCATTGTGGCCAAGTTTGCAGATGATACAAAGACAGGCGGAGGAACAAGTAGCATTGCAAAGCCAGGGATCTGCAGAAGGGACTGGGTACCGTGTCAATTGATGTGGAGTTATGTAATCTGGTAGGAATAAAGATGCGCGCTACTTTCTAAATGGGGAGAGAATTTAGAAACTGGAGGTGCAGAAGGACTTGAGAGTTGTGGTTCAGGTTCCCTGAAGTCCAACGTTCAGGTTGAGTTAATAGTAATGAGGGCAAAGGCAACATCAATATCAATATAGAGGAAACTAGAATATAAAGTACTGCCAACGTTTTGTAAGGTGTTGGTCCCACTCCATTTGGAATATGAGAGTAATTTCGGGGTCCAAAGAAGAATGTTATCCGAGTTTTTTCGGGGAGGGGAATTTGGTGGGAATGAAAGGCTGACCGTGAGGAGTGTTTGATGTCTCTGATCCATTACTTGACAGAGTTCAGAAGGGTTACCCACTCCCTTTCCACACCTCCCCACCCCCGTGCAGCGCCACCACTACCTGGTACGAGACGACCCCGGAATTCAGATTCTTGAGGTTGGTGGTGTAAAACAGGCTCTTCGCTCCATCCCAGAAGAAGATATCGCTATCCAGGCAGAAGATGAGATTCTTGGCGGGCTCGTTGAGGCGCCGGCCGCTCTCCCTCAGTTGCTCCAGCAACGGGTGTTTCAGCAGCTCGCCCCACCAGCGCTCGCACACGTCCACCATCTTTCTTGCCCGCCCTCCATACGTCACCATTACCCTAGCCAATGGGGTGTCAGGTCGTGTGCATGCGTATTGCGTGCAAGGGGGGAGCGAGGGCATTTGATCGTCGTGCGCATGCGTTGGCCGGCCTTCGCGGGAGCCGGCGACTTTCCTACCCCGGGTTCGGGCTGAGGGAAGCGGGATGGAGGCGACGTCCCGGTACAGAGCTTTGTACAAAAGTGGCGCTGCCCCGTGGAAAGAGACCTACAGGAGGGTGAGTAAACCTCAGCGGGACCGGGGTCCGAATGCTCTGTCGCAGTGCGGTACCGGCGGAGGGGCTCCTTGGGCCGCGATCATTTTGCACCGTCGGAGTGCTTCCCTTGTAAAGTTCAACGGTGGTTGGGAGACCGACATCAGCCGCCAGCTGAGCTGGAGTGTGAGGCAAAGAGGCAGAAAGTATCCCCTCCCCTCCCCGAAAAAACTCAGGACATAGAAAGTCTCATTCTTTTCAGAATCTTAAATGTGTGTGTATGTATGTGTATATATATATATATATTTACATATCCCCAGTTTCGTTTTCCTGGGGGCCCACAGTTTCGTTTCTGTGAGCGTTACCTTACGACGTATGCCGGCGGTATAAAAGCAATGTGGGCATAGTGCTGAGGAGGAGTCGAAGGAAAGAGAGAGAGAGTGCAGACTTCCAGCTGTCCGGGAGCAGCTCACGATTGGGAATGCTTACCCATACCCAAAGGATTGGGTTACTCAGCGGCACACTGTTCATTGTGGAGACCTGTCTCTCCTCCTTATGATCCATGGGTGTGGATTTCGTGACAGTCACTTTGTGAAATCACTCTTCGCGGACTTCAGAACAGTATTCCTCGGCTGGGATCTTCAGTAACCGTTTCTTCGTTCGCTAGCCATGGAATCTTTGGAATTCGTTGTGATCACCTCGTCACTGCATTGTGAATCCACAAGTCTCTCCTCTCACCTATTTCGTGAATTACTGGGACTCTCTGAACTGCCACTTTAAGACTGTGCTTGAGTAAGGCTTGCTAAGAACAGGTTCTAAGTTTGACTGTAAGGGAGCTATAGATGCGTAACACTGTTAACTTCTGTTTAAGAAAGTAGTTTATTTAATTTTCTATATTTTTGAGTAGATGTAAATAAATACAGTGGTTATTATTAAAACCCGACTCAATTTGTCATCTCTTGCTGCTGGTATGTTACGAAATTGTAAATATATGTGTATATGTGTGTGCGTATATATATATATATATATATATATATATTTAAGGATAGCAATGTTATCGTAAGAAACAAACATGTCAGGCTGCTGTTGGTTGACTACATCTCAACGTTTAACACAATCATTCCTACAGTCCTGAGGAAAAGCTGCAGAACCTCCCTCTGCAACTGGATCCTTGACTTCCTCACCGGAAGACCATAGTCTCTGTGAATCAGAAATAACATCTCCACCTCGCTGACGATCACTGGCGCACCTCAGGGGTGTGTGCTTAGCCCACTGCTCTACTCTCTCTACACCCATGACTGTGTGGCTAGGCACAGCTCGTGCCATCTATAAATTTTCTGTTGACACAACAATTGTTGGCAGAATTTCAGATGGTGATGACAAGGCATACAGGAGCGAGATGGATCAGCTAGTTGAAAGGTGTTGCAGCAACAACCTTGCACTCATAGTGTCAGAAAGACCAGAGAATTGGATTGTGGACTTCAGAAAGGGTAAGACGGGAACACACACCAGTCCTCAGAAGGATCAGAAGTGGAGAGAGCGAGCAGTGTCAAGTCCCTGGGTGTCAACGTTTCTGAGCCCAACATATCGATGAAGGCGTGACAGCAGCTATATTTCATTAGGAGTTTGAGGAGATTTGTTGTGTCACCAAAGACACTTGCAAATTTCTGCAGATGTAACATAGAAGCATTCCATCACTGTCTGGTATGGGGAGAGGGCCCTCAGGGTCAAAATAAGCTGCAGAAAGTTGTAAACGCAGTCAGCTCTGTCACAGGCATCACTTCTTTCCCTCTGCCATCAGGTTTACGAATGGACACTACCTGACTTTTTAAATCTAACTTCCTAATGTATACTGTAATAGTTTTATTATGTATTGTTGCTGTATAGCAATTTTAACAACATATGCCAATGATGTTAAAACTGTTTCTGATTCTGAACTTCCCATGTTAGACTGTGTCTGCCTCAAAGATCCGAATTCAGTAATTAGACGCTTCCTTTGAGCCTCATAGGAACTGCATTCAAGCCATATATGCTGCACCATTTCTTGACAAGTACATTGCCTACAAATTTCCATATCATAAACATTAATTCTCAGCAAGGAATTATTTAGCCTACTATGTCGAATACATAAACGTCTCAGTCTAATTTTTTCTCCTTTTGTTCCCATCTCCAATTGAGTTCCTACCAGCCTCTGAATTTTATATAAGTGCCATCCTTTCTTTTCCTTGTCCTGAACTTTGTTGCCACAGTGATCGAATGGAAATTGTAATTACGGCTTTCGCCTCCCCTTCATGCAAAGGCACCGCTACTTTGATAGTACAGTGCAAGAATCTTGGGCAGATTAAAAGAAAATCTGTAAAGCAATGATGCAATGGAAAGTTTTTAACTATCAAAAAGTTACTTCAAGAGCATTGAGGGACACTGCCTTTTGATTGCTGATGGCATCACTTGCTGCTGGAGGAGGAAAGGCTTGCCACTGTACCCGGAGAATATGACCCAGGGGTTCTGCATTTTGGGAATGAACTTGGATGATAGACTTCATTTCAGTCTTATAGTTTTTTGTATTCTGTGTTTTCCACCCAGTCTTTCTCGTTTTGTTGTGTGCGGGGAGGGGGACTTGGGGGTTGACGTACCTGTTCCATTTTAGTTTTTTTTGTACGGGGAGGGGGATTTGGGGGTAGATGATCCTGTTGCAGTTCTTTTCTTGGTTTTGTGGCTGTCTGAAGGAGAAGAATTTCAGAGATGTATACTTTGATAATAAATGAACCTTTGGGTAAACAGTAAAAAACTAAATCAAATCAATATTTGGTGTGACCACTCTTTGCCTTTTCAAACTGCATCAGTTCTCTTGGGTACACTGTCATGCAGTTTTATAAGAAAGTTGGCTGGTAGGTTGTTCCAAGCATCTTGGAGAACTTGCCATAGTTCTTCTGTAACCTTTGGCTGTCTTGCTTGCTTCTCCAGGTAATCCCAGGCGGCTTTGATGATGTTGAGATCAGGCCTCTGTGGAGGCCAGTACATCTGTTACAGAACTCCTTGTTCCTTTTGTTGAAGAATTGAATTGACTTTATTACTTACATCCTTCATATACATGAGGGGTAAAAATCTTTACGTTACATCTCCATCTAAAAGTGCAATTTGTAATTTATAATAAAGAGTATGTACAACAGGATAGTCAATATAACATAGAAATACAATTGTATCAGCATGAATTAATCAGTCTGATGGCCTGGTGGAAGAAGCTGTCCCGGAGCCTGTTGGTCCTGGCTTTTATGCTGTTTCCTGGATGGTAGCAGCTGGAACAGTTTGTGGTTGGGGTGACTTGGGTCCCCAATGATCCTTTGGGCCCTTTTCACAAACCAGTCTTTGTAAGTGTCCTGAATAATGGGAAGTTCACATCCACAGAGGTGCTGGGCTGTCGGCACCACTCTCTGCAGAGTCCTGCGATTGAGGAAAGTATAGTTCCCATACCAGGCAGTGATGCAGCTAGTCAGGATGCTCTCAATTGTGCCCCTATAGAAAGTTCTTAGGATTTGGTGACCTTAGTTCAATCATCTGAGGTAAAAGAGGTGCTGTTGTGCTTTTTTCAACACACAGCTGGTATCTACAGACCACATGAGATCCTTGGTGATGTGTATGCTGAAGAACTTAAAGCTGTTCACCCTCTCAATGCCAGGTCCATTGACGTCAATAGGGGTTAGCCTGTCTCCATTCCTCCTGTAATCTACAACCAGCTCCCTTGATTTTGCAACATTGAGGGAGAAGTTGTTTTCTTGACACCACTGTGTCAGGGTGATGACTTCTCTGTGTAGGTTGCCTCATTATTATTTGAGATAAGGCCAATCAGTGGTCTTTATGAACTTTGTGTGTTTGGGGTCATTGTCCTGCTACAGAATGAAGTTGGGACCAATCAGATACCTCCATGATACTGCTTGATTGATGAGAACTTGCTTGTATGTCTCAGCATTGAGGGTTCCGTTAATTCTGACCAGATCACCAACTCCATTTGCAGAAATGCGGCCCCAAACCTGCAGGATATATCCACCATGCTTCACTGTTGGCTGCAGACACTCATTCATGTAGCGCTCTCCAGCTCTTCAATGGACAAAATCCCTCCTGTTTGAGGCAAACATTTTAAATTTCAACGGTCCAGAGCACTTGCTGCCATCGTTCAGCACCCCAGACGGTGTGTCCTTGTGTTCAAGGGAGTCTCTTGGCTTTGTTTCCACTTTGGAGGAATGGCTTTTTGGCAACAACTCTGACATGTAGACCACTTTTGGCAAGACTTCTCTACACTATAGAGAGTGTACTTGGGTTCCAGTGGTTTCTGTGAGTTCAGAGCAGATAGGTGAGCTGGACTACTTCTGATTTCGAAGGGACATCAGTTTGATGTACAGTTGCAAGAAAAAGTATGTGACCCTGTGGGCTAATGCCTCCTATATAAGCTCTTTGGAGTCAGGTGTTCCAATCAATAAACACACATAAAAGTTGCTGGTGAACGCAGCAGGCCAGGCAGCATCTCTAGGAAGAGGTGCAGTCGACGTTTCAGGCCTGACGCTTCGGGACTGACGAAGGGTCTTGGCCTGAAACGTTGACTGGACCTCTTCCTAGAGATGCTGCCTGGCCTGCTGCGTTCACCAGCAACTTTTATGTGTGTTACTTGAATTTCCAGCATCTGCAGAATTCCTGTTGTTTCCAATCAATAAGTTAAGATTGGAGATGTGGGTTGTAGCGGTGTCCTGCCCTATTAAAAAAAGACACACAAAGTCGGGTTACTTCTCAAGAAGGATCTGTTTATGTGCACTATACCTCTATCTCAACAATATTCAGAGGACCTTAAAAAAAAGAATTATTGAGATGCATGAAGCTGGAAAAGGCTACAAAAGCATTTCTAAAGACCTGAAAGTTCATCAGTCCACAGTAAGAGAAATTGTCTACAAATGGAGGAAATTCAGTACTGTTGCTACTCTCCCTTGGAGTGGGGGTTCTGCAGAGATCATACTGAGAGCACAATGTGCAATGCGCAGGAGGTGAAAAAGAACCCAAGGGAAAAAAAAACAAAAGACCTCCAGAAATCTCTACAACTTCCTAAAGTCTCTGATTATGTGTCCACTGAAAGAAAAACACTGAACCAGAGCGGTGTTCGTGGAAGGGTACCATTGGAGGAAACCACTGCTCTCCAAAAAAAAAATTGCTGCACGTCTCAAGTTTGCAAAAGACCCTCTGGATGTTCTACAAGATTCCGGGACAATGTTCTATGGACAGATGAGACAAAACTTTAACTTTTTGGCAGAAATTCACACTGCTATGTTTGAAGGGAAAAGAGCCTGCACACCAACACCAAAACTCGTCCCAACTGTGAGACATGTAGGAGGGCGCATCATGGTTTGGGACTGCTTTGCTGCCTCAGGACTTGGACAGCTTGCAATCGCTGAGGGAACAATGAATTCAAAATTGTATCAAGACATTTTACAGGAGAATGTCATGGTAGCAGTCTGTCACCCGAAGCTTAACAGAAGTTGGATGATGCAACAAGACAATAATCTGAAATACAAGAGTAAATCAACAGCAGAATGGTTTAAAAGCCTGGACAATATCCAGGCTTGGGCTGATAAGTGGCAAATAACATTCGAGCCACGCAAGTGCCAGGCAATGACCATCTCCAACAAGAGACGCTCTAACTGAAGATCCTGAGAGGCAGGATTTATGAACATTTGGAGAGGTATAATATGATTAGGAATAGTCAGCATGGCTTTGTCATGGGCAGGTCGTGCCTTACGACCTGACTGAATTTTTTGAGGATGTGACTAAACACATTGATGAAGGAAGAGCAGTAGTTGTAGTGTATATGGATTTCAGCAAGGCATTTGATAAGGTACTCCATGCAAGGCGTATTGAAGGTAAGGAGGCATGGGATCCAAGGGGACATTGCTTTGTGGATCCAGGACTGGCTTGCCCAGAGAAGGCAAAGAGTGGTTGTAGACGGGTCATATTCTGCATGGAGGTCGGTCACCAGTGGAGTGCCTCAGAGATCTGTTCTGGGGCCCTTACTCTTCGTGATTTTTATAAATGATCTGGATGAGGAAGTGGAGGGATGGGTTAGTAAGTTCGATGACACCGATGCTGGAGGTGTTGTGGATAGTGTGGAGGACTGTCAGAGATTACAGCGGGACATTGATAGGATGCAAAACTGTGCTGAGAAGTGGCAGATGGAGTACAACCCAGATAAGTGTGAAGTGGTTCATTTTGTTCGGTCAAATATGATGGCAGAATATAGTATTAATGGTAAGACTCTTGGCAGTGTGGAGGATCAGAGGGATCTTGGGGTTCGTGTCCATAGGACGCTCAAAGCTGCTGCGCAGATTGACTCTGTGGTTAAGAAGGCATACGGTGTATTGGCCGTCATCAATCGTGGAATTGAATTTAGGAGCTGAGGGGTAATGTTGCAGCTATATTGGACCCTGGTCAGACCACACTTGGAGTACTGTGCTCAGTTCTGGTTGCCTCACTACAGGAAGGACGTGGAAGTCATAGAAAGGGTGCAGAGGAGATTTACAAGGATGTTGCCTGGATTGGGGGAGCATGCCTTATGAGAATAGGTTGAGTGAACTCGGCATTTTCTCCTTGGAGCGATGGAGGATGAGAGGTGACCTGATAGAGGTGTATAAGATGATGAGAGGCATTGACCGTGTGGATAGTCAGAGGCTTTTTCCCAGGGCTGAAATGGTTGCCACAAGAGGACACAGGTTTAAGATGCTGGGGAGTAGGTGCAGAGAAGATGTCAGGGGTAAGTTTTTTACTCAGGGAATGGGGAGTGCATGGAATGGGCTGCCGGCAACGGTGGTGGAGGCCAATACGATAGGGTCTTTTAAGAGACTTTTGGAGAGGTACGTGAAGCTTAGAAAAATAGAGGGCTATAGGTAAGCTTAGTAATTTCTAAGGTAGGGACATGTTCAGCACAACTTTGTGGGCCGAGGGGCCTATATTGTGCTGTAGGTTTTCTATGTTTCTAACGATCATCCCTGGACATTCAGTGGTATCACCATCACTGAATCCCCTACTATCAACATCCTGAGGTTTGCCATTGACAGGAAACTGAACTGGTCTAGCCATATGAACACTGTGGCTACCAGAGCAGGTCAAAGACTAGAAATCCTGCAGTGTGTAACTCACCTCCTGACTCCCCAAAGCCTGTCCACCATCTACAAGGCTCAGATCAGATGTGTAATGGAATACTCGCCACTCGCCTGGATGAGTGCAGCTCCCTCAACACTCAAAGCTCGACACCACCCAGTACAAGGCAGCCCACTTGTTTGGTACCCCTTCCATAAGCATCCAGTCCCTCCACCATCGACAAACAGTTACAGCGGTGTGTACTATCTACAAGATGCACTGCAACAACACACCAAAGTTCCTAAGGCAGCACCTTCCAGACCCACGACCACTACCATCTAGAAGGATGTGAACAACAGATACCTGGGAATGCCACCACTTGGAAATCCCTCTCCAAGTCGCTCACCATCCTGACTTGGAAACATATCACCATTCCTTCATTGTCACTGGGTCAAAATCGTGGAATTCCCTCCCTAACAGAACCTACAGCTCGGGGACTGCAGCGGTTCAAAAGGGCAGCTCATCACCACCTCCTCAAGGGCAACTAGGGATGGGCAGTAAGTGTCGGCTTAGATGGCGATGCCCAAATCCTGTAAATGAATAAATTAAAACAAAAGAAAATTCATATTTTGGAATGGCCAAATCAGAGTCCATAACCTTAATTCAATTGGGATGCTGTGGCTGACCTGAAGAAGGATGTTCATGCAAGGTATCCAGCAATATTGATGGACTAAAATCACTTTGTATGGAGGAATGGTCTAAAATTCCTCCTCATCATTATGCAAGTCTGATCAGCAGCTACAGGAAACATTTGGCAAAGGTTACTGCTGCTAAAGGAGGTTCTACCAGTTATTAAATACGAGGGTTCACATACCTGTTCCAGCTTGGACTGTGAATGATTAAACAATGTGTTCAATGAAGACATGAGAAGTACAATTGTTTGTGCGTTATTAGTTTGAGCAGATATGCTTGTCTATTATTGTGACTTAGGTGAAGATCAGACCACATTTTATGAGTGATTAATGCAGAAAACCAGGTAATTTGAAAGGGTTCACAAACTTTATTGCAACTAAATACCTCATCTGCTGCTGGTTGACCATGGTTGACCACTGTGCTTCTGGTCCTCAACCTTGCCTGTTTCTTTGTGTTGCTTAAGAAGAACTTGGTCAGCACATCTTGAAAGTCTTTTGTGCTGCACAATTTCTGTTTGGAGAGACCTGGCTGATGCAGGATGACCACCGTGTCCTGTTGCTATGCTCGCTCTTGCCATGGTATAAGAATTGATGATTCTTGCACCATATAGGAGGGGGATTGAAAATCTAGCTGAGTGATGCCATGACACTAACCTCTTACTCAATGTCAGCATGACCAAGGAGTTGATCATTGACTTCAGAAGCACGAAATCAGAGGTCCGTGAGCCAGAACTTATTGGAGGATCCGAGGTGGAGTAGGTCAGCAACTTTAAATTCCTCCGTGTTATTATTTTGGAGGACCTGTTCTGGAAGTGCAGTTACGAAGAAAGCATAGCAGCGCTTTTGGTTCCTTAGGAGTTAGCAAACATTTGGCATGACAACTAAAATTTTGACAAACTACTATAGGTGTGTAGTGGAGTGTATATTAACTGGCTGCATCACAGCCTGGTATGGAAACATCATTCCCCTTGAATGGAAAATCCTTCAAAACGTAGTGGATATGCCCTAGTCTATCACCGGTAAAGCCCGCCCCACCATTGAGCACATCTACATGAAATGCTGTCGTGCGAAAGCAGCGTTTATCTTGGGGACCACCAGCACCCAGGACACGATCTGTTCTTGCTGCTGCCATCAGGAAGAAGATACATCAGCCTCAGGACTCGCCACCAGGTTCAGGAACTGTTACCACCCCACAACCATCAGGATCTTGAACGAAAGAGGATAACATCACTCAGCTTCACTAGCCCCATCATTGGAATGTTCCCACATCCGATCTACACACTTTCAATGACTCTTCATCTGAATTTCTCTATTCATTTCTTCTTTTTTTTTCTTTTTGTATTTTTGTGTTTGCTTAGTTTGTTGTCTTTTGCACGCTGGTTGAACGTCCAAGCTGATGCAGTCTTTCATAGATTCTATTACGGTTATTATTCTATGGATTGAATGTGCCCACAAGAAAATAAATCTCAGAGATGTATATGGTGACATATATGTGTCTACTTTGAACATGGTGCTGAATATCTGCAACAAGCTGTCAGAGGAGACATTGGAGTTGGGTACTTAGTGAGTAAAATTCCTATCAAATAAAGTGGATGTGAGTTAAGAGTGACATGAGGAACTACTTTTATGTAGTGTGTTGGAATCTGGAATGTTCTGCATTCAGATTCAACTGAAGCAATTTGTTATAACTTAGAAGGGGGAAGTGGGTAAATGCTGAGGGAAAATTTGCAAAGGTATGAAGAAGGGGCAGGAATAGTGAGTTACTCTGGCAGAGTGCTGGTGATGGAAATTTGCTACCTCTGCATAATTACCCACCAGGTGATGGAGTGAGCTGGAAAATGACATTAATGCAAATAATTCTCAGACCCATCCATGTGTATCACTCAGTCCAAGCCAAGCTCCAGAAGTGACCAAATTTAAAACAAATATTTTAATAGTCCTTTTCTTGGCTTCTGCAGTAAATTTCTAGGTGAATGTGTGTGTGTGTATATATTTTTTCAATTTTTTTTAGATTTTTGTTCATTTGCTATATGAAGGCATTTATGATGAGTATTAATGTTATTTTCCCCATATTCTCCTTTGATAGAGGTGTGTTGCAAGACTGAAGAACAGCCGAGCAAAGCTGTTGGAAAGGTACAGGCACATGGGAAATAATTCAGGTTGTAACCTACGGGAGTCCTTCCTTGTGCAAGAAGTGATGGAAGAAGAATGGATAGCCCTGAAGGCACTGGACACACGTTTACCATCACTGTGGAAGAAGGGGAGCTTGTCAGAGGTTTGATAATTTACAAACTATTGGATTGATTAAATCATATTTTGGTTTTGAGATTATTATGCAAGTATCGTAAATTATACTCATAAATTATAGGGCCTCTGCCTCTGAGTTCTTACCACTATGAAATAAGAGCAACAAATAAAACTGAACAAATTAAATGTACAAATATACTTGCAGTGTGTTTCAAGCCTTAGCCTTTTAGTAACCAGCAATTAGCAATCAGCATTTGTCCTGTAGCAAGTATTTTGGTTTGTAAGGAATGAAGAAGTTGAGATGTGTATTAATTGAATTCATATTGATTTAATGTTTCATTGGAATATCTTGAGTACCAGTCTGATATTTCAGTACATTCTTATTCAGTTTGATACATTACTGTTTTGATATGTTTACAGGGCCAAATACTACTCTGCAAGTCCTTAGCAACACAGCAGGGTTCAGAGGGAGCACAGTTCTACTTTCAATGTAGCTGTACTGAGCATGAAGTTGTGCAGCAATATTTGTTGTGAGACTAGTTACAGATATATTGAAAGGTCTGTGTAGACCTTGACAGAGGATCTGTCCCAGTTAGTTCTGAGCAGCAATAATAGTGAATGTCTGGGAGCAATAGTGTTGGTTTATAATAGTTTAGAATTCTCTTACTGTGTAAGAAATATTTCTTAAACTTTCCCATTGTTTGCCTGAGTTTTTTTATGCTTGCCAGATTTTATCCTTTTAATGTCAATTCTCTGTTTTTGCTTCTCTTACTGTTATCACTTTTTGTCTGAAGTGCCTTAATTGATTCCGCACCCATCAACTTGGGCAGGGCAGGCAGCATCTGTAGAAAGGGAAACAGATTTACATTTGTCAGAATTGGAAAAGAGAGAATACAAATTAGTTTGAAGTTGTGGAGAAGGTGGTGGAAAGATGGATTGAAAAGGCAGCACTTATGTAGCAAAGAGGGATTGTTAATGTTTCAGGTCAAGACCCTTCATCTGGATTGAAAGCTAGAGGGGAGATGACTGGAATGAAAACTGTCTTCATATTGCCTGAGCTGCTGGGTTCCTGCAACATCTTGTATATTGGACACAGGGATTTTCAACATCTGTAGTTTCTTAATTTTCATATAATTGGGTAATGTATACAAAATCTTGACCCTGGTATGAAGACTGTTCTGATAACAGGTTCCCAAGCTCTGCTTCTTTTTCCGCAGAATGAGTGGCACTGTGATGTAGAGGAGCTGCTTGAGCTCTGGTGACCAGGGATTAATTTTGAGCTTGGGTAGTGTCTGGGTACCTCATTCTCCCTGTCTCCCCCAGGTGCTGTTGATTTCCCCATGTCCCAGAGAGGTGTATGTCAGTAGGTTAATTGGCTACTGTAAGTAACCTTACACCCGGCTGGTGGGGCAGTGACATCAGCTCCGGACTCTGGAGCAAAGGTTCCCGAGTTCGAATCCAGTCAGCCCGCTACCGGGCACGCTTTCCATCCATGCCGGGTTGAGTGTCGAGCTCGCAACTCGGCCTCGTAAAAAAAAATCTGCTCTGTGAGAAGGACGCGGGGGACCACGCACAGAATCTTTACTCCAAGACAACCACTTGAAAAAAAAGTGGTCGCCAAGGTTCTGGCAGAGTATGGCACACACAAAAAAAAAATGATCTTACTGTGTGGGTAAGTGACAGAAGCTGGGAGACATATACCGATGCGGGACAAATAAAATGGGATTATTATAGAATTAATGTAAATGAGCAAGTGCTCAAATGGTCGAGGAGGACGATGGGCTTAATTGTTTGCAGAATGACTGTGATTCAGCTGCTGCCTGACTGTCTCTAGCACTCTCTGTCTTTCAGAGTCCCAGCATCTGCAGTTTTTTCACTGATTATTTTGAACAACATTTATTTCACGCAGGGCTGTTTGAGTGGATTAACTCAGTTAAAATGGAGTTGTAGAAAGATACAGCCCAGAAATGGGCCCTTTGGCCCACTAAATCAATGCTGACCACCATCCATGTATTTTCACTGATCATACTTGAATATCAATTTTTTTTAAATTCACACTAGTTAAGTTGGGGGGGGGGGTCAACCAGAAGCTTGAGGAAATTGATCTTCATGCCATCAGGTTGGAGACTACCCAGAAGGAATATAAGGTATTGTTCCTCCAACCTGGTGGCATGAACATCGATTTCTCAAACTTCCAGTAACACTCCCCCCTCAACATTCCCTATTCCCATTTTCCTCTCACCTTATCTCCTTACCAGCCTTCCATCTCCCTCCCACTGGTGCCCCTCCCTCTTTTCTTTCTTCCGTGGCCTTCTGTCAGATTCCCCCTTCTCCACCCCGTATCTCTTTAACCAATCAACTTCCCAACCTGTCACTTCTCTCCACCTCTTTCCCCCCCACTTCCCCCAGTTTCACCTGTCACCCTGTGGTACTTCCTCCCCTCCCCTCACTTTCTTACTCTGACTCATCTTTTTTTCCGGTCCTGATGAAGGGTCTCGGCCTGAAACGTCGACTGTACTCTTTTCCATAGACGTTCCTGAGTTCCTCCAGCATTTTATGTGTGTTGCTTGGATTTCCAGCATCAGCAGATTTTCAATTTTTTGATATCACATTCATTGCCTACTCAGACAGTGCATTTTCTTAGTACCTACGTCAAGGAATATATTGTCTTTGTTTTAACTTTGTTCGTTTTTGTATATTCATTTTTTTTTGAATGTTTTCTTTTTTCCTGTTTGAAACCTAGGTGCTGAACACACTGGAAAATACAAGTGAATTGGCGGAGCTTGAGGAAATTGAACAGGAACTCCTCACCGAAGGTTGATGCTTTTATAAACCGTACCACTTAAATTAACATTGCTACTCCACCTCCTTTCTCTTTGGACCTGTGTTTTTGTAACACCTTAACCCGGAGATGGTTGCCCTGTCCAGAAAAGCTGTTGTATCATATTTTGCTATCTGAACTGTCAGCTCATCTATTTCATTGCAAATGCTAAATGCATCCAAGTCAAGACTGAGAAGGCTTTGATTTTTTTTTACGACTTTTACTGACTCTGGATTTGCTCTGTGATACATACATTTTACATTTTCTATCACATTTGGCTTGTCAATTCCCCCTCACTGTCCTGTGCACCATTCCTTCATCTCCCCTTGGTTTATTGACCAAGCTGTTCATGGAACTTTCCTTCCTATTTGGCTTAAAGCCCCATTTATGGAGTTTATCAGTATACTGGCCCTGGCACAGTTCAGGTGAAATCCATCCCACCACAACAGCTTTCACTTTCCCTGGTACAAATAAAACCATTCTCACCTGTGGCAAATTTATTTACATTAGAAATAATTTTGCTTTCATCCCTTGAAACACAATTATGATTTGGGTTAAATATTGGAATAAAACGAAACTGGAATAACAAAAGGAACAATATCAGCGGAGAAATAGGAAGAAGTTTGTGCTATGTTGGTGGGATAATGGTTGTGCAAAACAAAATATAATGATAGAATTAACAAGATAAATGTAGAAGAAAATAGGATTGTCTCTTTACTGTTTAAACTTTGAATAAACCATAAGGAGCTTCTGAGAGATTATAGTTTAGGGAAGATTTGCACAAATTAGCAATTGTGATTCTAGTAGCGATCTGTTTTTTTTCGCCCTTTAGAACAAGCCATCATAGAGGAGTATGAGGCTAGTTTGCGTTTCGATGATGCATGCTTGAATGCTATTATTGAAGGATTTAATGACACTGACAAACTGGTGTGTCCTGTTTGTAACAAGTGAGTATACTGGAAATGGGTATTTGTGGATGATTTCCTAGATGTTTTATGTTCACTATTTGTTTCAAATGGATTGAAATACGAAAAGGTAAAAGCTCCTGTTAGAAAGGTGCATTCAGTTTTAGCTTTGCATTTTAGGAGAACAGCCTAGCCTTGAAGAGGGTAGAACAGATTATACTGGGGCTAAAATTTGTTTGCCTAGACTATACTTGCATTCCTTTACATGGAGAAGCTAGAAGTAGTCCAATTGAAGAGTTTGAGAATAAAAACAAATCTGAACTTAAAGATAGTGCTAAAATGTTTTAAGGGGCCTCAAAGCACTACTTCACAGATAGGATGGTGGCAATCTGGCAGTCACACCCATAAATCAGGCAGCATTTATTGAGGGGAATAAACTGTCAATGTTTCTTGCTGAGACCCTTCATTAAGACTGGAAAGGAAGGAGACAGAAGCCAGAATAAGGAAGAACAGCCTGAAACATTGACAGTTTATAGATGTTGCCTGACTTGCTGAGTTCCTCTAGCATTTTGTGTCTATTGCTCCAGATGGACTACTCTTAGTGGATATAGTTGTTTAATTTGTGCCCGCCCTCTTTTTAGCTTCCTTGCTTCTGTGTTAATAGAATTATTATAACTGAAGGTAGTAAGCATTTGCTTAAATGATGTCCTAGTATTGTTTTTTGTTTGGTTTTTGCAGTGTGCTAAAGTTCACACAGCAACTTGTGCTGTGAACTAACTGGAAAACAGGGAAGCAATTCGTCATTTAGCATGTTCCTCCAGTTAGTTCTAGAGGAGAGGCTCTTCAGTGCTTCGTTAGGACAATCCTTCCTGAATAGAAATCCAGTTTAAGTTTAGAACTGTACTCTGTTATATATTTAGGGGAAAATGGATGAAGGTAAAGATAGTAGATCATATTAGATTAGATTCGACTTTATTGTCATTGTGCTGAGTACAGATACAAAGCCAATAAAATGCAATTAGCATCTGACCAGAAGTGCAAAAGAATAGTATTATTTACAAAATAACTGCGAATAAAAAATAAGTGCTACAGCACACAAATATAAAAGTACTGAGACAGTCCAATATGGGTGCAATACTGCTTAGTGCTGGATCATATTTTGACAGTTTTGCAAATCTGATATGCTAACCATACCTTTTTTAATGTTCATGTTATATGCTGAAATAAATGAATCTAACTAAAGCTATGTTTCCTTTTGTAGGAATTACCTGAGTGTTAGTAGTGATGTTATAACTTGCTCATGTGGAATGTGTATTAATACACAGGTAAGCTTCTTGCACAAACCGATCTAATTTCAGTTTCTTTCCTTCATGAGAACAGAAACTTCCGTCCATTAATGGTCAAAACACATCAGTTTTTTTTAACCTCTAAACAAACATTTTGCATGTCTGGAAATTTGTACCTTTGTTTCTTGCGTGAACTCTACTTCCAGTACTTACTGAAGAGTTTGTGATCATTATTGCTGCCCCACGATGATTCCATCTGTTTGCTTCCAGGGGATGACGGTGCAGCAATTTCGAGCCTTTCTTGAACACAATGTCACAGAGCATAGCAGTGTATGTGTATGTTGTCCAGTCTTCTCTGTGGTGTCTGGTACAGAAACAGAAGCTATGCTTCTAATGAGCTGTCAGGTGAGTATGGTGATTTGCTGCACCATTTTAGTATTTTAGCATTTGACACAGGATAGGGCTTTACCTAGTACTGTTACATCATTAAAGTGTCTGCTAGCACATAGGCATAGATTTAGCAGCTAGACCATGTACCTGTCCTTGCCGTGCATATCATTATACTCTTGCAAGTATCCCTTCTGCTTCTTGTCAATGTTATGCAAACCAAGGTTGGGCTTTGTGTGACTCCTGATCACCTCTTCCAACCTCTGCACTGCCTCTGTAGTCAGTCTGCTTCATCAATGCTCAGCCCTGTCTACCTGGTAATCTACCTAATCATTTCCTTTGTTTGAGTTCTGGAAAACTGAGTAACTTTCGTCATTTCCTGCTGGAATTTCTGTCCCTTATTCATGGGGCAGAATATGGCAGCTTTTGATCGGGTATTTCTTTGCTGCAGTTGTCAATAGAAACAGAGGTGGGTGTGGACCATTTGCTTGTTGAGCCTGCCCTGACATTGAACAAGTTCTTGGCTGGTTCAGACTTGGCCTCAGCTCTGCTTTCCCCATCCCTCCATGGTAATTAAATGACTGTCATTCTCCACCTAGAATATACTCAATGATTCTGGCCCCACAGCTCTCTGAAGAAGGGAATTTTAAAATTCACAATCCTCAGAAGAAATTTGTTCTCATCTCAAAGTTCAAAGTACCTTTATTATCGAAGTCTGAATACTATATACAACCCTGACATGCATCTTCCTACAGGCAGCCACAAAACAAAAAGCCAGTAGAACCCCTCAAAAACCAAGTATGCAGGAAAAAAAACAAATCATGCAAACAATAAAAATAACCAAATAACATTCAGAACTGAAGTTCATGAAAGTTTTTCCACAGCCACAAAGCCAGTAACAGCCAATCTAGGAGAGACGAGTAAACCTCATGGAGTAGCAAGCTGAACATCGCCACTGGCCCCAACAGCCTGACCTTTGCAATCTAGCCCAGGGCTTAATCCCTGGGGCCCTGACACTTTTATACGCTCTCACGCCTGGGATCCACCGATGTGATTCGGCCATAACCGACCTTTCCAGTTTATTCCAGTGCTTAAATCGGCTTGTTTCCTGCCGTTGGGCCCAGGCCCTGCGCCTCGGTTCTGCCGCTTCAAATCATTTCCAAGTCTATCCTGTGTATTTGAGACTTCAGTTCACACTGAAAAGCTTGACTCCAAAAGGGAAGCTACAGGCTATTGACTGCTGTGATAATTTTTGAGAGAAATTGTGCTTAATAAAGTAATTAGTTGTTGTTGTGCTTCACCAGCCCCATCTTAAACCTGGTTTACACCAACATTCATGCTCATCTCCATCAGAACTTTGGTGCCCCTTAACCTGAAAGTGATTCTAGACATGGGAGTGTCTATATTGCCCACTAGACACTCCCATGAGAGGAGTGTAATCTATATTGCCAATGCCTTCCCCACGATCTTTTATGAATCTATAAGATTACCTCAATATAGTGTAGGCCCAGCTTTTCTTCATATATCATAGTCATACTTTATTGATCCCGGGGGAAATTGGTTTTCGTTACAGTTGCACCATAAATAATTAAGTAGTAATAAAACCATAAATAGTTAAATAGTAATATGTAAATTATGCCAGGAAATAAGTCCAGGACCAGCCTATTGGCTCAGGGTGTCTGACCCTCCAAGGGAGGAGTTGTAAAGTTTGATGGCCACAGGCAGGAATGACTTCCTATGACGCTCTGTGTTGCATCTCGGTGGAATGAGTCTCTGGCTGAATGTACTCCTGTGCCCACCCAGTACATTATGTAGTGGATGGGAGACATTGTCCAAGATGGCGTGCAACTTGGACAGCATCCTCTTTTCAGACACCACCGTCAGAGAGTCCAGTTACATCCCCACAACATCACTGGCTTTATGAATGAGTTTGTTGATTCTGTTGGTGTCTGCTACCCTCAGCCTGCTGCCCCAGCACACAACAGCAAACATGATCGCTCTGGCCACCACAGACTCTTAGAACATCCTCAGCATCGTCCGGCAGATGTTAAAGGATCTCAGTCTCCTCAGGAAATAGAGACGGCTCTGACCCTTCTTGTAGACAGCCTCAGTGTTCTTTGACCAGTCCAGTTTATTGTCAATTCGTATCCCCAGGTATTTGTAATCCTCCACCATGTCCACACTGACCCCCTGGATGGAAACAGGGGTCACTGGTACCTTAGCTCTCCTCAGGTCTACCACCAGCTCCTTAGTCTTTTTCACATTAAGCTGCAGATAATTCTGCTGGCACCATGTGACAAAGTTTCCTACCGTAGCCCTGTACTCAACCTCATCTCCCTTGCTGATGCATCCAACTATGGCAGAGTCATCCGAAAACTTCTGAAGATGACAAGACTCTGTGCAGTAGTTGAAGTCTGAGGTGTAAATGGTGAAGAGAAAGGGAGGCAAGACAGTCCCCTGTGGAGCTCCAGTGCTGCTGATCACTCTGTCGGACACACAGTGTTGCAAGCACACGTACTGTGGTCTGCCAGTCAGGTAATCAAGAATCCATGACACCAGGGAAGCATCCACCTGCATCGCTGTCAGCATCTCCCCCAGCAGAGCAGGGCGGATGGTGTTGAACGCACTGGAGAAGTCAAAAAACATGACCCTCACAGTGCTTGCTGGCTTGTCCAGGTGGGCGGAGACATGGTTCAGCAGGTAGACAATGGCTTCCTCAACTCCTGTTCGGGGCTGGTAGATGAACTGGAGGGGATCTAAGTGTGGCCTGACCATAGGCCGGAGCAGCTCCAGAACAAGTCTCTCCAGAGTCTTCATGATATGGGAGGTCTACGCCACTGGTCTGTAGTCATTGAGGCCGCTGGGGCGCGGCATCTTCGGCACAGGGACGAGGCAGGACGTCTTCCACAGTACAGGAACCCTCCGGAGCCTCAGGCTCAGGTTGAAGACGTGGCAAAGTCCATTCCATTCTATCAATCCATTCATCACTGGAATGATTTTGTTGAACCGTCTGCCAGCTTCCTCTAAAGTTGCACCAAGCTTCACTACTTTAATACTCCACCCTTCATACAGTAAAGGCCAGCATTCTATTAATCTCTCAACTTGTTGAATGTAACTTTGTAGTTTGTATTTTCAGACCCATTCAAGCCTTTGTGCTGCAACATAAGATCATAAGACATTGGAGCAGAATTATGCCATTTGGCCCATCTATGTCCTCTGCCATTCGATCATGACAGGTTTATTTTTCCTCAACCCCGTTCTTCTGCATTCTCCTTGTAACCTTTGATGCCTTTACTAATGAAGTACTATCAACCTCTGCTTGAAATATATCCAACGACTCGGCCTCTGCTGCTGTCTGTGGATATGAATTCCACAGATTTAAAGAAATTCCTCGCCGGCTCAGTCCTAATGCAAAGAAACATTGTGTCATCACACTATAAGTACTTCGCTCTTTATAAGATTCTTCTTTCCTAAGTGGGAATCTCACATTTTCCCATATAGAAACAGCTTTTTCATTTGTGTCCTGAACTTGTTAAACTGTGTATTCTTGAAGTGTTAGTTCCAGTACATTTGGATCCTTCATTAAGCCACCAAGATGTAAAAATCCACAGACTCAGCATTGATCCCTGTAGTACTCCACTTGTTATTGATTGGCAATCCAAAAGTGACCCATTCTGTTAGTTATTCAATTCCCTTTCCATTCCATTACACCCAACTTGGCATGGCCTTTTCTTGTGCAGTCCCTTTCATGACCTCTCAAAATTAAAGTACACTACAGCTGGTAGTTTACTTTATCTATTCTGTTTTACATTGTCTAAGAACTCCTGAAGAAGTGACAAACACTGTCTCTTTTTGTAAAGCAATGTCTCTTATAGCTTTCTACGTTTGTACATATCTTGCTTTTACTTCTAAATTAACAGATTCCTGATATCAGGCTCTCTCTCTCTGTCCCTCCTTTCTTAGTTTATATTTGCTGTTTTCCAGTCCTGGAATCCAGAGTGCAACCAACATGTCCAGTACGAAAAGGTGCATTGTGAAAACGGATATTTTGGCTTAGTGAAACTCTGTGGACCACTAAGCAACCATTGCTGTCCCTTTAAGACTCTGAACTGCAGGCTGTTATGTCCACACACCACATTAACTCTGCTTTGAAGGCTGGAAATGACTGTCATTATTTATAGGAAGCAGTTTTGCAAGCTGGGCAAGAAGTTTTGTTTTGTCCATCCCTAATTGTTTTTGATTAAGTAAAGGTCATCTATCTTTCTGAACTTATATGTTTGGCCTGTTGGGGCCATACTGGCTTCCAGAGCAATCCCATCAGTTCAAATTCCCCATTTCTCTGTAACCCACTGTCACACATGATTCCCCTTCCACTTAAGTACAACATGAAAAATAATTTACCCCAGGCAGTTAATCCACCCACCACCCTACATGGAAGGAGCCAGAGCATGGAAATATGATACCGAAGGCCAGAATGAAGCTCAATTTGCTGGAGCTGTTTCGCAGATATATATCCCCAGGCTGCCATCCGTTACAGTCTTTGTAGTTAAAGCACTGGTCATGCTGTATCTGTGGAGGAAGTTCCAGAACATGTTTCCAAGCATGTTTGTCTGATTTCTCGTGTGATATGCATGAATGTATATTCGTGTTTACATGAATTTGTGAAGGTAAGAAAATTATCCCACTACTTGTATGACTGCAAATGATTAAAAAGTAGCAGTATTTCAGGATGGCCCCTTCAAACATCTCTCTAATCTACTCAGTGGACTTGTGCTCCTCCAAATCAATGTAACCTGACGTCAGATTTCTGTGGTAATACAAGTTGTCTTTTAATTAAAAATATTTAATGTCTTTGAATTCACTTTAGTATACTACCTTGTGCCAGTTTGTGTTACATATTTGTTTTTTCTTTCAGGCTTGTGATTACCTGTCTGTCATCCTATAGTCCCATAAGTCTTCTGAGATCCTGTCAGAAAAATAACGATGAACAAATATCTCTTCAATGAGAAATCTATACTCTACCTCACTACACTGTAATATGTTCTGCTTTCTACCTTTAATAATGATTTTTTTATTTTGTACATATGTATATTTACTCCAGGTGGAAAGTTATTTTTTTTTAATTCCCCCTCCCCCCATATGTGGTTCAATAAAATGAGAATATAATACCAAGTTGGACCTCAAGGATGCTGTCATAAGTTTTGTCTTTATTTGGGGGAAGGATGAAATAATAGTTATAATAAAAGTCAGGGATGTGACAAACAACAGTTCATTGCTTCAGCCACATTTTTGGTGCCAATTTAAGTTACCTTGGTTCAAAGGATTTGATTGACATAAATGAACAAAATGAAAAGGAAAATACTTTTGGTTTCCTCAAGGACCATCGTGATTTGTGAACCTTTTTTAATAATGAATGCAGAGGTGTTAGCTGAATGTATGATCAATAATATCTATAACTCTTGTCTAACACAAAAATGCTGAGGCTAAGATTGTTTTTTCAGTGATATCTAAGAAAATCAAAGCAATATTCACAATGTGTTTCTTGAACAAATCTGGCAGGCTATATGATCTGATCTTAAACAATATTAGACAAATTGGCCATTGATTTAAAATCTCCTGTAAATCTCATACAGTATTAACAAGTTACGTGATAAGAGTGATGGGTTAGTTATTGGAGAAGATCCTGAAAGGCGGGATTTATGAGCATTTGGAGAGACATAATCTGATTAGGGATAGTTAGCATGGTTTTGTCAAGGGCAGGTTGTGCCTTACGAGCTTGATTGAATTCTTTGAGGATGTAACAAAGCACATTGATGAAGGAAAAGCTGTTGATGTAGTGTATATGGATTTCAGTAAGGCATTTGATAAGGTTCCCCATATGAGGCTCATTCAGAAAGTAATGAGGCATGGGATCCAAGGAGACTGTGGATCCAGAATTGGCTTGCCCACAGAAGGCAAAAGGTGGTTCTGAATGGTTCATATTCTGCATGGAGGTTGGTGACCAGTGGTGTTCTGCGGGGATCTGTTCTGGGACCCCTCCTCTTTGTGATTTTTATAAATGACCTGGGTGATGAAGTAGAAGGGTGGGTTAGTATGTTTGCTGATGACACAAAAGTTGGGGGTGTTGTGGATAGTCTGGAGAGTTGTTAGAGGTTACAGCAGGACATTGATAGGATGCAGAACTGGGCTGAGAAGTGGCAAATGGAGTTCAAGTGTGAAATGGTTCATTTCAGTCGGTCAAACTTGAAAACAATATATTAATGGTAAGACTCTTGGCAGTGCCGAGAATCACTGAGATCTTGGGGTCTGTGTCCATAGGACACTCAAAGCTGCTGCACAGGTTGATAGTGTTGTTAAGAAGGCTGTTGTTCATCAATTGTGGAACTGAGTTCGAGTCATGAGGTAATGTTAAAGCCATATAAAATCTTAGACCCCACTTGGGAGTACGGTGTTCAGTTCTGGTCTCACTATAGGACGGATTTGGATAGTGCATACTTACCAGGATGTTGCCTGGATTGGAGAGCATGCCTTATGAGAATAGGTTGAGTGAATTTGGCCTTTCCTCCTTGGAGTGATGGAGGATGAGAAGTGACCTGATAGAGGTGTATAAGATGATGAGAGGCATTGATCGTGTGGCTAGCCAGAGGCTTTTCCCCCCCCAGGGCTGAAATGGCTAACAGGAAAGGGCATAGTTTTAAGATGCTTGGATGTAGGTACAAGGGGGATGCTTGAGGTATGCTTTTCACACAGAGAGTGGTGGGTGTGTGGAATGCACTGCCAGTGGCAGGGGCAGAGGCAGATACAATAGGGTCTTTTAAGAGACTCATAGGTACATGGAGCTTAGAAGAATAGAGGGCTATGTGGTAGGGAAATTCTTGGCAGTTTCTAGAGTAGGTTACGCGGTTGGCACAACACTGGGTCGAAGGGCCTGTCATGTGCTGTAGATTTCCATGTTCTGTGATACTTTCAGTGCAAAAATGTTCATCCCTCTTTAAAATAGTAGAATGCTATCTGGCACATTTGGAACTTCAATGCTGACTTGAGAATTGAATCCCAAATCTCGTCGGACAGAGGAAAATTTAAATCATGCTTCCAGGCAGTTTTAATTTTGTCAAACGGGGCTCGCCTCAAAATCGCTAACATATCTCGAATAGTGGATATTAAACCTTTACCCAGTGGGTACATACAAAGAAATAAGTCCACATTTTTATTGGGTACCTCAGGAGGAAAGTTTGGTATTAAAGGGTTGATAAAATGTCCAATTTGGAGATATCTGAAGAAATGAGTGTTGAGTAGGTTGAACTTTACAGACGGTTGTTCAAAAGTTGCAAAGCGATTGTCTATAAAAAAGATCTTCAAAACACCTAATGCCCTTTCTGTGCCAGACTTGAAATGTGAAACCCTGCACAGAAGGCTGAAAAAGATGATTATGTAGAATAGGACTAGAGAGAGAGAGAAACTATGAAGACCATTATATTTTCTCAAGTCAGTTAATTCAACTTTATGTGCTTGCCACTGCCTTTTACAGTTCAAGGTTGTACACAGAGCTCATATGTCTAAAACTAAATTATTGCGGTTCTATCCTGATATTAGTCCCTGTTGCGACGAATGTAAAGGGGGTGAGGCTTCCCTTATTCATATGTACTGGGCTTGTCCTAGCTTGGGGAAATTCTGGAGCGATGTCTTTTTAACTTTATCCCATATACTTAATTGCTATTTGGAACCTAACCTTCTGATTGCTGTTTTCGGTACCTGGGGAGAAGCTAACACGCATCTGAGTCCGACTGGGTGTTGTATGTTGTCTTTTGCCTCTCTCTTGGCCAGATGTGCAGTCCTCCTTAAGTGGAGAGATGTTGCCCCACCCACTCATGCTCAATGGCTCAGAGACATTATGTCCTACTTAGACCTTGAAAAGATTCATTTTTTCACTTCTTAATTTGGACAAAGTTCCCAAAGGTGTGGGGACCTTTTGAATATTTTCACAATTCCCATTTAGATTAAGGGTTTATCCCTCCTCTTTTTTCTTTTGCATTTAAATCTCTTATTTCCAGCTTCTTTCGGTTAAGACATAGGTTTTTTTTGATGGGACTTCATTGCTGAATTAACAAATTTTCTGAACTATTGGATGTTATCCCAATTTTTCTTATTAAGATACTACACAGTATCCTCATGTATTTCCCAGTGAGTCAGGTGAATTTACTGAGAGCTTAGGAGCCAGGGGCCTGATGAGTTGAAAGGAGGTCCAGGAACCTGGGCTGATGAGATGAAAGGGCGTGCAGTAAACATTAGCTGGTGAGCCAGATGCCATATCATCAGGACAAGCTGCAGAGCAAAATGAAACTAATGCCAACTTCGTTATTGTAACATTGCCATTTACTTTAATCTGAGACACTGCAACTGTAAAGTTTCAGTCAGCAAGCACATGGTCTAATTTAGTTACGTTGCCACAATGAGACCAATACTACATGAATGCTGCATTGTTGATATGACACCTTTGATGTTCAAAGTAAATTTATTGTCAAAATGTCACCATCTACAACCCTGAGATTCCTTTTATGGGGGCGTACTGTGCAAATACAAAAGAAAAATAGGGAATAAATATTGAGAATATGATTATTAGAATATTCTAAATTGGAAAAAGGCCAAATTTGAAGAAATGAGAAAGGATCTAGAAAGCGTGGATTGGGACAGGTTGTTCTCTGGCAAGGATGTGATTGGTAAGTGGGAGGCCTTCAAAGGAGAAATTTTGAGAGTGCAGAGTTTGTATGTTCCTGTCAAGATTAAAGGCAAAGTGAATAAGAATAAGGTACCTTGGTTCTCCAGGGATATTGGAACTCTGATAAAGAAGAAGAGAGAGATGTATGACATGTATAGGAAACAGGGAGCAAATAAGGTGCTTGAAGAGTATAAAAAGTGCAAAAAATACTTAAGAAAGAAATCAGCAGGGCTAAAAGAAGACATAAGGTTGCTTTGGCAGGCAAGGTGAAGGATAATCCAAAGAGCTTCTACAGGTATATTAAGAGCAAAAGGATCGTAAGGGATAAAATTGGTCCTCTTGAAGATCAGGGTGGTCGGCTATGTATGGAACCAAAAGAAATGGGGGTGATCTTAAATGGGTTTTTTGCGTCTCTATTCACCAA
Source organism: Mobula hypostoma (assembly GCF_963921235.1). Lineage (NCBI taxonomy): Eukaryota > Metazoa > Chordata > Chondrichthyes > Myliobatiformes > Myliobatidae > Mobula > Mobula hypostoma. The sequence continues at coordinate 52,951,058 of NC_086119.1, read as the reverse complement.
GGAAACTGGCATGGAGACAATGGAAATAAGGCAAACAAGTAGTGAGGTCATGGAACCTATACAGATTGAGGAGGAGGTGGTGCTTGCTATGTTGAGGCAAATCAGAGTAGATAAATCCCCAGGACCTGACAGGGTATTCCCTCGGATCTTGAAGGAGACTGGTGTTGAAATTGCAGGGGTCCTGGCAGATATATTTAAAATGTCGGTATCTATGGGTGAGGTGCCGGAGGATTGGAGAATAGCTCATGTCGTTTAAAAAAGGCTCTAAAAGTAATAAGACTATAGGACCATAAGACAAAGGAGCAGAAGTTGGCCATTCGGCCCATCGAGTCTGCTCCACCATTTTATCATGAGCTGATCCATTCTCCCATTTAGTCCCACTCCCCCACCTTCTCACCATAACCTTTGATGCCCTGGCTACTCAGATACCTATCAGTCTCTGCCTTAAATACACCCAATGACTTGGCCTCCACTGCTGCCTGTGGCAACAAATTCCAACAAACACCACCCTCTAATTAAAAAAATTTCTTTGCATTTCTGTTCTGAATGGGCGCCCTTCAATCCTGAAGTCATGCCCTCTCGTACTAGACTCCCCTATCATGGAAACAACTTTGCCACATCCATTCTGTCCATGCCTTTCAACATTCGAAATGTTTCTATGAGGTCTGCCCTCATTCTTCTAAACTCCAAGGAATACAGTCCAAGAGTGGACAAACGTTCCCCATATGCTAACCCTCTCATTCCCAGAATCATTCTAGTGAATCTTCTCTGTACCCTCTCAAACATCAGCACATCCTTTCTTAAATAAGGAGACCAAAACTGCCCACAGTACTCCAAGTGAGGTCTCACCAGCGCCTTATAGAGCCTCAACATCACATCCCTGCTCCTACACTCTATTCCTCTAGAAATGAATGCCAACATTGCATTCGCCGTCTTCACTACTGACTCAGCCTGTAGGTTAACTTTAAGGGTATCCTGTACGAGGACTCCCAAGTCCCGTTGCACCTCCGAACTTTGAATTTTTTCCCCATTTAAATAATAGTCTGCCCGTTTATTATTTCTGCCAAAGTGCATAACCATACACATTCCAACATTGTACTTCATTTGCCACTTCTCTGCCCATTCTTCCAATCTATCCAAATCTCTCTGCAGACTCTCCGTTTCCTCAGCACTACCGGCCCTTCCACCTATCTTCGTATCGTCAGTAAACTTAGCCACAAAGCCATCTATTCCATAATCCAAATCGTTGATGTACAATGTAAAAAGAAGCGGCCCCAACACTGATCCCTGTGGAACACCACTGGTAACCAGCAGCCAACCAGAATAGAATCCCTTTATTCCCACTCTCTGTTTCCTGCCAATCAGCCAACGCTCTATCCACGTATGTAACTTTCCCGTAATTCCATGGGCTCTTATCTTAAGTAGCCTCATGTGTGGCACCTTGTCAAAGGCCTTCTGAAAATCCAAATATACAACATCCAATGCATCTCCCTTGTCTAGCCTACTGGTAATTTCCTCAAAAAATTGTAATAGTTTTGTCAGGCAGGATTTTCCTTTAAGAAATCCATGCTGAGTTCTGCCTATCTTGTCATATGCCTCCAGGTACTCTGTAACCTCATCCTTGACAATCGACTCCAACAACTTCCCAACCACTGATGTCAAGCTAAAAGGCCTATAATTTCCTTTTTGCTTCCTTGCCCCTTTCTTAAATAGCGGAGTGACATTTGCAATCTGCCAGTCCTCCGGAACCATGCCAGAATCTATCGACTTTTGAAAGATCATCGCTAATGCCTCCGCAATCTCCACAGCTACTTCCTTCAGAACACGCTGGTGCATTCCATCTGGTCCGGGAGATTTATCTACCTTTAGACTATTCAGCTTCCTGAGTACTTTCTCTGTTAAAATTGTGACTGCGCACACTTCTCTTCCCTGCCACCCTTGAGTGTCCGGTATACTGCGGATGTCTTCCTCAGTGAAGACTGATGCAAAATACTCGTGCAGTTCCTCTGCCATCTCCTTATCTCCCACTACAATCTCTCCAGCATCATTTTCTATCGGTCCTATATCTACTCTCACCTGTCTTTTACTCTTTATATTCTTGAAAAAGCTTTTAGTATCCTCTTTGATATTATTTGCTAGCTTCCTTTCATAGTTCCGTCTTTTCCCTCTTAATGACCTTCTTGGTTTCCTTTTGTAAGGTTTTAAAAACTTCCCAATCCTCTGTCTTCCCACTAATTTTTGCTTCCTTGTATGCCCTCTCCTTTGCTTTAACTTTGGCTTTGACTTCTCTTGTCAAAGAAAATTTCTTCTTTTTTGGAATATACCTGTCTTGCACCTTCCTCACTTCTCGCATAAACTCCAGCCACTGCTGCTCTGCCATCTTTCCCGCCAGTGTCCCTTTCCAGTCAACTTTGGCCAGTTCCTCTCTCATGCCACTGTAATTTCCTTTTCTCCACTGAAATGCCGACACATCAGATTTCGGCTTCTCTTTTTCAAATTTCACAGTGAACTCAATCATGTTATGATCACTGCCTCCTAAGGGTTCCTTCACCTCAATCTCTCTAATCACCTCCGGTTCATTACACAATACCCAATCCAGTACAGCCAATCCCCTAGTGGGCTCAACAACAAGCTGTTCTAAAAAGCCATCTCACAGACATTCTACAAATTCTCTCTCTTGAGATCCAGTGCCGACCTGATTTTCCCATCCACTCGCATGTTAAAATCCCCCACAATTATCATAACACTGCCCTTCTGACAAGCCTTTTCTATTTCCTGTTGTAATTTGTAGTCCACATCCCTACAGCTGTTTGGAGGCCTATAAATAACTGCCATCAGGGTCCTTTTACCCCTGCAATTTCTTAGCTCAACCCATAAAGATTCTGCACCTTCCAATCCTATATCACCTCTTTCTAATGATTTAATATAATTTCTTACCAATAAAGCCACGCCTCCCCCTCTGCCTACCTTCCTATACTTCTGATACACCGTGTATCCTTGGACGTTCAGCTCCCAGAGACATGCGTCCTTTAGCCAGGTCTCAGTGATGGCCACAATATCATACCTGCCAATCTGTAGCTGTACGACAAGATCATCCACCTCATTCCTTATGCTGCGTGCATTTAAGTATAACACCTTAAGACTAGTATTTGGTACTTTTCACTTTGATTTCACTGCAACTTTATTGCACTGCAACTCATCCCAATGGCTACAAATTTGCCCCATCACCTGCCTGTCTTTCCTGACATCTTTACTGTTCACTATCTTAGATTTATTTCTGTTTTCCCCTTCCTCCGCTCTGTCATTCCAGTTCCCATGCCCCTGCCAAATTAGTTTAAACCCTCCCTAACAGTTCTATTAAACTTTCCCGCTAGGATATTGGTCCCCTTCGGGTTCAGGTATAACCTGTCCTTTTTGAACAGGTCATACTTCCCCCAGAAGAGATCCCAATTATCCAAGACTCTGAAGCCCTGCCCCCTGCACCAGTCTCTCAGCCACGTATTCATCTGCCTGATCCTACTATTCTTGCCCTCGCTAGCATATGGCACAGGTAGCAGTCCCGAGATTACTACCCTGGAGGTCCTGCTTCTCAGCTTCCTTCCTAACTCCTGGAAATCTCTCTTCAGGACCTCCTCCTTTGTCCTATCTATGTCATTGGTTCCAACATGTACCAAGACAACTGGCTGTTCACCCTCCCTCTTCAGAATATTCAGGACCTGATCCGAGACATCCTATACCCCGGCACCTGGGAGGTAACACACCATGCGGGTATCTCTGTCAGGCGCACAGAATCTCCTGTCTGTTCCCTTGACTATGGAATCCCCCACGACTACCGCATTTCTCTTCTCCCTCCTTCTCTCCTGCACAACGCCAGGCTCAGTGCCAGAGACCCGGTCACCGTGGGCGTCCCCCATCAGGTCATCCCCCTCAACAGCATCCAGAACAAGATATTTGTTGCTGAGGGGGACAGCCACAGGTGTGCTCTCCACTATCTGGGCATTTCCCTTCCCTCTCTTGACAGTGACCCAGTTTTCTGACCCCTGTAGCCTAGGGATGACTACCTCCCTGTAGCTCCTGTCTATCACCTTTTCACTTTCCCTGATAAGCAGTAGGTCATCAGCTGCAGCTCCAGATCCCTAACACAGTTTCTGAGGAGCTGCAACTCAGTGCACCTGGTGCAGATGTGGCCATCAGGGAGGCTGGAGGTCTTCCAGGATTCCCACATCTGACACCCTGAACAAAGCACTAACCCTGCAGGCATGCTACCTAATTCTACAGGAGTGAAACAGTAAAAATACGCCTACTCACCCACTTACCTCGCTAAACAGATGAACTTTTTAAACCGTTAGCTCGTACTGTTAGCTGTGAGAGCCCTGCTGTTCCTGTCTGTCCGGGCCGATTCGCGAAAGGTGGGGGGGGGGGGGCGGAAAAAGAGTTGGTGCTTCGCTCTCGTCTCTTCCCGTTTACCCCTGAAGCCCGTTGAAGCCAAAGCCCTACACTCTGCTCTCACTCACTCCGCTGCCCGCTCTATAGGGTGGTCTCCTTTTGAGCTCTCCGCGCTGTCCTGTTGACATCACGCGCCTGCACAGTCTCGTCCTTCTTGCACTCGAAGTAGTTTTTAAAAAAAACTGCCTTCCTTCAGAATTCAGCTCCCACGACGCTCTGCAGTCCCGATCCAAAAGATCCTGGAAATTATAGGCCGGTAAATTTGACGTCGGTAGTGGGTAAATTATTGGAAGGAGTACTAAGAGATAGGATCTACAAGTATTTGGATAGACAGGGACTTATTAGGTAGAGTCAACATGGCTTTGTGCGTGGTAGGTTATGTTTAACAAATCTATTTTTCGAGGTGGTTACCAGGAAAGTGGATGAAGGGAAGGCATTGGATATTGTCTACATGGACTTCAGTAAGGCCTTTGACAAGGTCCCGCATGGGCAGTTAGTTAAGTAGATTCAGTTGCTAGGTATACATGGAGAGGTAGTAAATTGGATGAGACATTGGCTCAATGGAAGAAGCCAGAGTGGTAGCGGAGAATTGCTTCTCTGAGTGGAGGCCTGTGACTAGTGGTGTGCCACAGGGATCAGTGCTGGGTCCATTGTTATTTGTCATCTATATCAATGATCTGGATGATAATGTGGTTAATTGAATCAGCAAATTTACAAAGATTGGAGGTGTAGTGGATAGTGAGGAAGGTTTTCAAAGCATGCAGAGGGATTTGGACCAGCTGGAAAAATGGCAGATGGAGTTTAATACAGACAAGTGTGAGGTATTGCACTTTGGAAGGACAAACCAAGGTAGAACATACAGGGTAAATGGTAGGGCACTGAGGAGTGTGGTAGAACAGAGGGATCTGGGAATACAGATACAAAATTCCCTAAGAGTGGCATCACAGGTAGATGGGGTTGTAAAGAGAGCTTTTGGTACGTTGGCCTTTATTGATCAAAGTATTGAGTTTAAGAGTTGGAATGTTATGGTGAGGTTGTATAAGGCATCGGTGAGGCCGAATTTGGAGTATTACAGGAAGGATATTAATAAGGTTGAAAGAGTGCAGAGGAGGTTTACAAGGCTGTTGCTGGGACTTGAGAAACTGAGTTACAGAGAAAGGTTGAATAGGTTAGGACTTTATTTCCTGGAGCGTAGAAGAATGAGGGGAGATTTGATAGAGGTATATAAAATTATGATGGGTATAGATAGAGTGAATGCAAGCAGGCTTTTTCCAGAGGCTGGGGGAGAAAAAAAAACCAGAGGACATGGGTTAAGGGTGAAAAGTTTAAAGGAAACATTAGGGGGGGCTTCTTCACACAGAGTGGTGGGAGTGTGGAATGAGCTGCCAGATGAAGTGGTAAATGTGGGGTCACTTAACATTTGAGAAATACTTGGGACAGGTACATGGATGAGAGGTGTATGGAGGGATATGGTCCAGGTGCAGGTCAGTGGGACTAGGCAGAAAAATGGTTCGGCACAGCCAAGTAGGGCCAAAAGGCCTGTTTCTGTGCTGTAATGTTCTATAGTTGTATGAGATGAAGAGTCCTGGAAAGTGAGTCCATAGGTTGTGGAAACAGTTCAGTGTTGGGGCAAGTGAACCAGTGGGGATAATTCATTCAACAAAGTAGAATTGTTGGCCTGCCTTCATGTCACACTAGTTTCAATCACATTTATCATAAATTCCCTCTTTCTACAAATCACTTCATTTATCTGTGCAGCCTCAGTGAACTTCTCCCCATTCAGCAGTAGGTTGGCCAAAGATCAGAAAGATGAACTGCAGCACGTACCAGCTAAGCAGATCAACCCATTGTTGTGATGCCATTCGATGGCTTTAGTCACCCTTCCTAATACTGTAATAATGTTGTTTCAGGAAGGCACCACACACACACACAGTTTCCTATAATCTTAAAGTGAATGCTTCATCATATGGAGGCATACATTAAACAGGCTTTTGCCTAACTGCATTTACATCAACCACTTATTTACAGCAAACTTACATTTAAGAAAAATGGATTATTCTCTTCCCCCCCTCAAGTACATATGAGGGCCACCTTACAGCAACCAGTTAATCTATGAACTTATGTCTTTGGACTGTTGGGGAATAGCCACCTAATCAGAGCAACCGTGCATATTCCACAGACAGCTCTGGAAATCGGGTCTCTCAAGCTATGAGGCATTAGTTCTGCTAACTGCAACATGTCGCCCATAAGCCTCTCCTGCTGATCAAGCATTGGGATCCACCCCCCCCCATACACAGCAATCACATTTTGAAAACAGCATTTTGTGAAATAAAATGAATAACAATTTTATGCAATGCAATTTCATTTGGAGTTGGAGACATGTTCTTTCCCCTTTTCCCACCTCACAAATGCAGAGCATCACAAGAATTCAACTGGACATTTTTATTCAAGACATCTTTCCTGTTACAGCTTAATTTAGTTACAATATAAACAAACAAATGTGCCCACTTTTTGGATAACATTCTCATAATCATTGTACAATTTGGACATTATTTTGGCTTTTCCGGCATCTTTCACATAAAGCCATTTAAAGAGTGGAGTACCAGAAGGTACCTTTGTACATAATCTATTGTAAAATAATTTAAAGCTTCAAATCATCATAAAGTCAAAAAGCAGGGAGACAAAGGAAATTATCAGCACTTGATAAAACTATTTAAGTTTTCAAGAAACTTGATGTACTCCTGGTGTTCCAGTGCAGTACTCAGCTCAACGAGTTCATCAGCAAACTTATTATCGATCCCACGGTCAGTAAGAAAGTCCATCAGATGGTCATAGAGGGCCTACGGGAGCAATGAAGTGAATTAGGGTCATTCAGTACAGTAAACAGTAAAGTGTGAATACAATGGTTTCTGGAGAGGGAAGCGAGACGAGCAGAGTTGTGCACAGTAGAAGACTCACACAGACTACAGCAATATATACCATCAGTTATAAAGTGGCAGATAGTTTAACCCAGGCAAATGTGAGGTGTGACACTTTGGGAGACCAAGCATCAAGCATAAAGAAAAAGTATATAGTTAATGATAGGCCGCTAAGTAGCACAGAGGATCTTGGGGCCCATGTCCATGGTTCACTAAAAGTGGCAATGCAAGGGAATAAGCTGACAAGGAGGCATATGGCATTCACATAGGGGTGCTGAGTTTAAAAGTACGATGTCATGCTGTAATTATATAAAACTGCAGTCAGACAGCACTTGGAAGGATGTGGAGAAGGTGCAGAAGAGGTTTACCAGAATTAGGTTGTATGAGCTACGAGATTAGGCAAACCTGGATTGTTCTCCCTTCAGGGCTGACAGAAGCAATGTATGTTTACCACACACAGGATAACAGTCTCTGCATTGTTAACCACAGGGTGAGCTGATTCCATGAAACGAACCAGTGAGCATGAAAATAGCATGAAAAATTTAAAGCAGGCCAGATAATGCATAACTGGATAGAAGATCTCATGCAGGAAAAAAGAAAATAAGCACTTGCCTTGGAGTTCCAAATTCATATTATAGGCAGACCGCTTACCCAGTCTAGGGAATCTGTGTTAAGGGTGTAGCTGGTATCTTTCCAATCATCCTCTCCAGTGGGCTGAAAGCTGACTTCCTTGATGGCAAATATGTCACTCTCATCCTCTTCACCATGCCCAATCTGTTATTTTAAACACAATTATTTGTCAGGTTAATAACACAGAAAACTCAAAACGAGGGAGTGCACCCATGTAAATGGATTATATCCAAAGATTAAACACGCACATCCGGGTGTTTTAAAAAAATGGCCCTGTTAAATAGAGTGAAATTTTGCAGGTTTACCTCTAAGACAAACTATTCTTTTTCCCACAGATCTCAATCTTCTATTTGTAGTCAATCTCACATTGAGGAAACAGCATCACAAGTCCTGCCACAAAATAATGGAGTCCACCAACACCAGTAGGAAATGAGTAGCAAATATGTTCACATCCATCCTCTGACTCCCCACTTGATTCTTAGCCATTCCTGTAATCACCATCTGCTACTGTACCTCTAGTAACATACCCTACTTTTGTTACAAGCTTTATTTATAAATCTGGAATAATCATGACTCCCCTCCATTTTTGGCACTGCTTATTTTTGTAATTTTAAGTCTTTGCACGGTACTGCTGCCACGTTCAAATTTCATGTCGTAAGTTAGTGGCAATAAATCTGATTCTGAAAAAGTCAAATGCTGGGAGAATTCAAGCAGCCCGAGGAACGTAATCAGTTAAATGTTACAGATCAGTAACCCCTCCGCATTATAAACCTTTCTGCATTCACCAAAACAATACACATTCCCACATCTTCCCCTACTCAGAAGGGTCCATGTTAGAAATATCATCAGCACTGACCCAGTTATGCACAGCAGTGACCCGCCACTTTCTAAAATGAGACCAGAAGACATAGCAGCAGCATTAGGCCATTTGGCACATCGAGTCCACCATTCCATCATGTTAGTTATGTCAGTTTTATCATCCCTCTCAACCCCACTCCCCTGCTCTCTCCAGAACCTTCCACACCTTAATTAATCAAGAAGCCATCAACCTCTGCTTTAAATATATTCAATAACTTGGCCTCCATAGCCACCTATGGTAATGAATTCTAGATTCACCACCACCTGGCTGAAGAGATTCCTCATCTCTTTTACAAATGTAAGTCCCTCTGAGGCTGTGCCCTCTGGTCTTGGATCCCACCCTCTCCCCATCTACTCTTTCGAGGCCCTTCAACATTCAATAAGTTTCAATGAGATCTCCCCTCATTCTTCTGAATTTCAGAGTACAGGTCCAGTCAGTGATAAGTGTTTCAATCCCAGAATAATTTTTGTGAACCTCCTCTGAACCCTCTCCATTGTCAGCACATCTTTCCTTAGATAAGGGACCCAAAACCACTCACAATACTTAAGTGCAGTCTGACCAATGCCTTACGAAGCCTCAACATTACATCCTTGCTCCCATATTCTGGTCCACTTGATAAAGTTCAAGGGAATGGGGGAATTCTCAAGATTCCTGTAAACAATGAATTCAGTACTGACTACGTCTGTGACTGCAGTGTGTTTGAGTAATGTCTCACAGCTGCTTTCTTTGGAGCAAGATAAGGGTTAAAGTTCACCCAGATCCACATAGATGTCTCTGGGCTTTTCACACCTTTTGATTTTGAAAAAAGCAGTATCTGATGGAAATTAGACAGAACATTCCTTTCTTAATTAAAGCACAAATTTGACGGATGTTCTTATCTTTGTCATTAAGTTGTGGCTCCAGCAAACCAGGTAGGACATTCCTTTCTTTAATTAAGGTGGCTGGAGTGTCTAACAAATTGATTGTACTTTTGTATCAATAGTCCATTGACTTGACCAGAATGGTTATCAAACTGATTGTTCTTTGTATCAATAGTCTATTGACCTGGCTGGAATACTTATCAAGTTGATTGTTCTTTTGTATCGGTGGCCTTTTAACTTCTGACAATTCTGACATCAGGCAGTGAACTTGTAGAACCGCCGGGGAGGTGAGAAAGATTCTCTCCCTGACGTCGGGTCCAAGTTCACTCGCCGGCTGAGCTCGAAGAAATAAACGGGTGAAAAGATAAGTAACGATCTCTTTGTGCTGTCATTATTTGATCCAGCAAGGTTACGTTTACACTCAAAATTAATGCTATCATCGCCTTTCTTACAGCTGACTCAACGTGCAAATTAACCTTTAGGGAATCTCATCTCACATCACCTGTAGTCAACCTGAAAGGTTCCCCTTTATTCCCATTCTTTGCCTTCTACCAGTCAGCGTGTCTATCCTGCTGTTCCTTAAGGACATGGGCCCTCCTTGGGTTCAGGTGTAACCCGTCCCTTTTGTACAGGAGGAATTGAAGGGCCTCCTTCTGTGATTCTACGATTACAGATCCCACCCATGTTCTACAAAGCTCAGCTCCATAGGATTACCCTTGCGCAATGCTATTCCTGCTTTACTGAATAACTTTCTCTCATTTGAATCACATTCAACCTGGGACCTACTTTTCCTTGCCTTCCTCATGCACACCACTTCCTCATGACACTGGGTCAAAGTGGCCAAGGGCACGGCCAATCAGTGGTGGGGGACAGGGCTAAAGTTTGCTTTTAATTGTGACAAGCTATGCATCGCATGGAGCCTCTAATTACCATCTGGCACACTGTAGTTAATTGCAATGAATCTGTACGAACACTCACCTCATCCTCGGGATAATGGCAGTCGAACACCAGGCTCTGCTTATTCGACAGTTTGGTCACTTCCACAACAAAGTTCGGAGTTGAGATAATTTCAGGCTGTGAATGAATTCAATTACTTATTAGATGTATAGCAGTGGTACTCCAATGGCATTCCAGATACAATTCTTTTTGTCTTGTAAGAATGACTTCATGCACATCGAGCTCCCCAAATAGATAGCACTGACCGATCTCACCCATTTTCAGCCGTGAGACTTGCCAGCTGATCAATCCTTTTATTGATTATCCCAATATCCTATCAAATTCCAAGATTCTTAATATACAATAGGCACCAAAAACTCTGCTACCTTCACAAATAATGGATTTTCAAAAGACAATTGATGGTATACTACATTAAAAGATCATGCACGACAGGATGACTAACAAGGTGGAGAGCAACTTGTTAGAATGTATGTAGAATTGATTAGCAGGCTAAGTAGGGAAAACAATAAATTTAGAAAGGCACAAATAACAGGGACTAGAGCAAGAGCTTCAGTTATTTACAAAAGAAAATGATTTAATGGGACGGAGTGCAGTGCAACAATTGTGCAAATGATATAAAATGATATAAAAGTCCATGTTTCAACTTTTGAGTTCAAATCGTGGCATTGAGTTTGGGAGTAGAGAGGCAATGTTGCAGCTGTATAGGACCCTGGTCAGACCCCACTTGGAGTACTCTGCTCATTTCTGGTCGCCTCATTACAGGAAGGATGTGGAGACCATAGAAAGGGTGCAGAGGAGATTTACAAGGATGTTGCCTGGATTGGGGAGCATGCCTTATGAGAATAGGTTGAGTGAACTCGGCCTTTTCTCCTTGGAGTGACGGAGGATGAGAGGTGACCTGATAGAGGTGTATAAGATGGTGAGAGGTGTTGATCATGTGGATAGTCAGAGGCTTCTTCCCAGGGCTGAAATGGCTAGCACGAGAGGGCAGTTTTAAGGTGCTTAGAAGTAGGTACAGAGGAGATGTCAGGGGTAATTTTATTTTATTGATACTCAGAAAGTGGTGGGTGCGTGGAATGGGCTGCTGGAGACAGTGGTAGAGGCAGATACAATAGGGTCTTTTAGGAGGTTCCTGGATTGGTACATGGAGCTTAGAAAAATAGTTGCTCCAAGGAGAAAAGGCCAAGTTCACTCAACCTATTCTCATAAGGCATGCTCTCCAATCCAGGCAACATCCTTGTAAATCTCCTCTGCACCCTTTCTGTGGTTTCCATGTCCTTTCTATAGTGAGGCGACCAGAACTGAGCACAGTACTCCAAGTGGGTTCTAAGGTCTTATATAGCTGTAACATTACCTCACAGCTTTTGAACTCAATCCCACGGTTGACCTACTGAAATGAACCACTTCACACTTCTCTGGGTTGAACTCCATCTGCCACTTCTCAACCAGTTCTGCATCCTATCGATGTCCCACTGTAACTCCAAACTACCCACAACACCCCCAACCTTTGACATCCGCAAACTTACTAATCCAGGTCATTTATAAAAATCACAAAGAGGAGGGGTCCCAGAACAGATCCCTGCGAAACACCACTGGTCACTGACCTCCATGCAGAATGTGAACCAGTCACAACCGCCAATTCTGGATCCACAAAGCAAGGTCTCCTTAGATCCCATGCCTCATTACTTTCTGAATGAGCCTCGCATGGGGAACCTCATCAATTGCCTTACTGAAATCCATATACACTACATTCACTGCTCTACCTTCATCAATGTGCTTTGTCACATCCTCAGAGAATTCAATCAGGCTCGTAAGAGATGACCTGCCCTTGACAAAGCCATGCTGACTGTCCCTAATCAGATTATGTCTCTCCAAATGCTCATAAATCCCGCCTCTCAGGATCTTCAACAATTTGCTCACCACTGAATTAAGACTCACTGGTCTATAATTTCCTGGGTTATTTCTACTCCCTTTCTTGAACAAGGGAACAGCATTTGCAACCTTCCAATCCTCTGGTACTTCTCTCGTCCCTATTGATGATGCAAAGATCATTGCCAGAGGCTTAGCAATCTCCACCCTCGCTCCTCACAGTTGCTTGGGGTACATCCCATCCAGTCCCGGTGACTTATCTAACTTAATACCTTTCAAAAGCTCCAGCATACCCTCTCTCTTAATGTCTACACACACAAGCATTTTAGTCCACTGCAAGTCATCCCCCGAATTGCCAAGGTCCTTTTCACTGGTGAATACTCAAGCAAAGTATTCATTAATTACCTCCTCTCTCTCCATGCACGTTTCCACTCGCTCCTGATTGGTCCTATTCTTACACGGCTCTTCACATAGTTGTAGAATGCCTTCACGTTTTCCTTAATCCTGCACGCCAAGGCCTTCTCATGGTCCCTTCTAACTCTCCTAATTTCATTCTTCAGCTCCTGCCTGGTGCCCTTGTATTTTCTCAAGCTCTACCAGTACCTTTTCTCTTGAACCTTTAGCTGGAGAGATTGCGAAGGCATTAACGATGATCTTTCAAGAATCAATAGATTCTGGCATTGTACTAGATGACTGGAAAATTGCAAATGTTATTCCGCTATTTAAGAAGGATGGAAGGCAGCAGGAAGGAAACTATAGACCTATTTGCCTGACATCAGTGGTTGGGAAGTTGTTGGAATCGATTGTTAGGGATGAGATTATGGAGTCCCTGCAGGCACATGACAAGATAGGCCAAAGCCAGCATGGTTTCCTGAAAGGGAAATCCTGCCTGAGTAACCTACTGCAATTATTTTGAGGAAATTACAAGCAGGGTAGACAAAGGAGATGCAGTGGATGTGGTGTACTTGGATTTTCAGAAGGCCTTTGACAAGGTGCTGCACGAGGATGCTTAGCAAAATAAAGCCCATGGAATTACAGGGAAGTTACTAGCACGGGTGGAACATTCGCTGATCGGCAGAAAACAGAGAATGGGAATAAAGGGATCCATTTCTGGCTGGCTGCCAGTTACCAGTGGAGTTCCACAGGGGTCAGTGCTTTTTATGATGTATGTCAATGATTTGGACTATGGGATTAATGGATTTGTGGCTAAATTTGCTGATGATACAAAGATAAGTGGAGGAGCGGGTAGTGTTGAGAAAACAGAGAACCTGCACAGAGGCTTAGATGGTTTAAGGGAACGGGCAAAGTGTCAAATGAAATACAATGTCGGAAAATGTATGGTCATGCACTTTGGTGGAAGAAATAAACGGGCGGACTATTATTTAGATGGGGAGAGAATAAATAGGGGGCCGTGCACAACTCCGATTTGATAGAGACAGACGTGAGAAGCACGGAGGAATATCTGGAGAAACTTCTGAAATGCCCGGTTCGCTGCTGCTGCTACTGTGTGATCGAGAATCTCTCGAGGGAAGGCCCCAAATCCTCGGCTTTTCCTGTTGCTGGTGGCCGGGGCTGGGGTGGAAGCGCTCGGCAGAGATGGAGCTCGGTGTTGGAGGGCTGGTCGGAGGCTGGAAGTTTTCAGACAACTTAAGAGTCGGACTGTGGTCGGCTGCTTCCAGGATGCTGCATTGGCAAGCTTGCAGCGCTGGAAGCTCATGGCAGGAGGAGAGCTTTCTTCCTTCTCCTGAGATGATGCGTGAGGTGATGTGACTTTCGAGAGACTTTGAACTTTTTTTTTTCTTTACTGTGTCCATGGCCTGTTCTTCATCAAGTTATGGTATTGCATGCACTGTTGTCACTATATGTTATAATTATGTGGTTTTTGTCAGCTTTTCAGTCTTGGTCTGTCTTGTGTTTCTGTGATATCACACCGGAGGAACATTGTATCATTTCTTAATGCATGCATTACTAAATGACAATAAAAGAGGACTGCGTGTCCTCATAATCCAATCTAATCTAATCCTCCCCATCCTCTGCCCCTTCACTTCAGTTCCCAGCCCCTGCAAATCTGGTTTAAACCCTCCCCAAAAGCATTAGCAAACCTCCCTCCCATGATATTGGTTCCCCTCCAGTTCAGGTGCAACCCGTCCCACTTGTACAGGTCACCCCTTCCCCAGAAAAGTTTCCAATGATCCAGGAACTGGAAATCCTGCCCCCTGCACTATCTCCTCAGCCACTCATTCATCTGCACTATCTCCCTGTGCTCTTGGCACTGGTAGTATCCAGAAATTACCACCTTGGAGGTCCTGCTCTTCAGCCTTCTTCCAAACTCCCTAATCTGACTGCACAGGTCCCCTACTCCTCTCCTGCCTGTGTCATTGGTATCAACATGTACCACAACCTCTGGCTGTTCACCCTCCCCTTCAAAAGTATTCTGCAACCGCTGAAAGACATCCTGGACCCTAGCACCCGGGAGACAATACACTCTCCTGGTGTCTCTTTTGCTGCTGCAGAATCTCCTACCCGTCTCCCTAACTATCGAGCTTCAACGAGGAAAGACCAGGTGAAAGGGGCTTGCGCACGAGTTTAAGTGAATGGAGAAATACACACATATACATGGCGGCTTCACCACAAGGAGGTTTTATCCTTATCCAATGTCTATCCTGTAAAGACAGGACACGGCAGTAAGAACACCACCAAGAGGAATTTCTTTTCAGGATTGTCGCAAGGCTAAGGATACTGTGTCATGCTCATGGGTCAGATATATTTTAATATTAGAATCAACGGCTAATAAGTTAGATGTACAAGCTGACTTACGAACAGGTTACTTGAACCACGATCTTGTAAGATGACAGAACAGACTTGACGAACTTTCCCAGCACAACTCCAAACCTGATGGCCAGCCAGTTACCAGGACCAACCACTTCACCTCACCTTGTACCAGCATCCCCTACTGTACAAGATCCCACTTGATCATCACCCCACTTTGCACACTTCACAGCAGTTACTACCTCCCAGATCTATTCGGTAGAGATAGACTTACGCTAACAAAGAACAACTATTTGTCTCACCTCATTCTCAGCATCCTTCTGTTCTTCCTGTTGAGCTTCCTCCATCGTTGGTGGAATACTGTTGTTAACATTAAAACTAACTGTGATCCTACAACAGGAAGACATGAAAGTCATCATCCCCAAGAACAAGCTTTACTGCAGGAAATCTGTACCGTTTAGACTGTAGTCGCTAATGTTAAACTAAATATGAGTTTTGAATTATTTGCCAAGTTTAAGGTAAGGCAACTTGAAAAAGAGACAACTTTGACATCTGCTGTTCTCCAACCCAAGTCTATGATCACTGGAAATAAAGATCAGATTTTTGTGTTAATTTCTAAACTTAATTATAGAACTTATAGAAAAGTTAAAGTACTGTGACCTTCAATCCATCAGTAGCATTCTGTTAGAGGAGGAGACTGCACTGTAGATGGCAGAGAGTAGATTCACCAGAATGTTGCCTTGGATGGAGCATTTCAGCTGTCAGGATGGGCCTGACACACTGTGTTTTCTCTTTGGAGCAAAGAATCACGTGGAGGGAACCAAGCGACACTAAACTTTGCAGGGCATAGATAAGGTAGATAGTGAGGAACTTTTCCTTTGTGCAGAGACGCCTTTAAGCATGGGTTTAAGTCAGAATTTAAGGAATGTGAGAAAGAACTTTTCAAGAACGCCATGCCTGACTGGATGGTGGAGGCAGTTACTCACAACTCTGAAAATGGGGTTAGCAAAGATGGGCACATGGTGGCTGGCACAGACAGCGGGCTTGTTTTTAGCCACATAATCAGTTAACAAAGTTATCCAGCCTAATCCCACCTTTCAGCCACAGGTCTGTAACGCCACAGGGCACAGCTCTTCAAGTCCACAGGCAAGTATTTTTAAACTGTCATGAGTGTTTCTGCCTCTTTCAATCAACAAATTTCAGACACTACTGTGTGTGTGTGTCTGTAGAGAGAACTGGTCCTCAGAACACTGGAGTTGCTGGCCTCTATGGCCAATTTTGCCGGGCAATGGTGCCGACACCTCCTGCTGCCACTCCAGCATTTCTTTCACTCCTAAATATAAAAGCCCCTCCACCACAAAGCCCTAACCAGACTGACCCGTGCCTCAGCAGTCCATGTGCTTGCATGGCTCTCCCATCCGAGAACAAATGTCCAACTGAAACTCGTACCTGCCCCGTCATACTCGGAACCCCACACATGGACGCACACCAGCTCCCGCACGCTCACCCTGCCATATCTTTTAAAAAATCTTTGATTATAGCTTAATCTTGTGACAAGGTAATTTTACACTTTGCACTGGAATACGCTGCCTGGTATGGTGATAGAGGCAAATACGCTAGAGGTGTTTGAATAGGCACCTGGATGTAAGGAAGATGGAAGGATTATGGACATGGTATAGGTAGGAGGGATCAGTGTTTGGGTGTTTTTGATTTGCCTTTCAGCTGCTTCAGCACAACACTGTGGAGCAAATGGCCTGTTCGTGTGCTATACTGTTCCGTTTACAAAGGGAAAAGTGAACCACAATACACACATACCAAAGTTTCCTGTGATGTTACATCTGGAGTTTATCCCCATATTTTAAACTGCTATCGATGCTTATTAAATCAACACGTTTATTTTAGATTCAAGCTACACTCCTTTCCCCTGTTTACCAGAACAGTGAACTTTGTACCCAGTGGTGGCAGCCCCCTGTAGAACTGTACTTGATGTTGAATATTGCACAGGTTAGAAAGTGTTGGGGCTGTACTGGAACCTGACCCAAGAATTTGTCCCCTCAGTATTTACTGAGATCCTATCAGCAGTGTTCAAAGAGCAATAGCAGTTCGTCGCTAATCCAACTTCTTCCCCAACATCATTAACACACATTATGATTACTGCACTTCTTACTGTCTGCTGGTAATATCCATTAAAAAAAACATCCATTTGCTTTGAAATTCGTTCACACTATCAATGCAATTAAAGAGTACTCCTGGTAAAATGCTGTCAAATAATGAGCAACTTTCAATCCTTTACTTCATTATACTGCACAGCACAATCCAACACTTCCTCAGCAAGATTCAAACACTAGCTCATCCAGGTATCAGTTCTAGTGTTACAGTGGTTTTAAACAAAACCAGCACAATGCACCGGAGAACAGCAAAAGGAAAAAGAAAGGAAGAGGTACAGGGGAACCGATACTGAATGAGTCAGTAGGGAAGAGGTTTGTTTCATTTACCTTTCACCTTCAACTTTTCGTACAAGTTTTGCTTCTGTCCCGTTGAATTCAATCTCCCAGCCTCCGGAGACTTTCGGCAGGGTGGTACTCTTCTGAATTTTTTTTTCCTCTTTGATTTCATCCATTAGGAATTCTGCAAATGCTTTGTCACCTGGAGAGCAAACGAAGTTGCTGGCTGAAAAATGTTATTTAGTGAGACAGCGTAGAGTAGCCATTCCACCTCTGATTAACTCTAACCTAATTAAGCTACCTGGCACACCCCTGTTGGAAATCACAGCACCCAGGGAAACCCTATGATTTCCATGTGGAGGACACAAGGAGACCCCATACAGAACAGTGCCGGAATTGAACTCCAAACCTTGGAACGCCCGGAGCCGTAATAACGTCGTGTTGCACTAACCGCTACGATAGGTGGCATTTATTACCACGCACCACAAATATAAACATACACAAGTAAAAAGAATTCTTAGATACACTGCCCAGAATTCAGACAAAAAAGCTAATCAATATCATTGGCAGGCCGATCAACGTAGCAGAGAAGGTGAGGCAGCTGATTCACACCAATATCTCAGGTTGAATTCTGGTCTCTTCTGCTGTCTTGCACATCTCAGTGTGACCACTGGGTGCTTCTTTCACCACTGGTAGGTTCTGACACACTGGAATCTAAAGCAACAGTATCAAGCAGTACAGGGGGGGTGGGGTGGTGAGCATGCGGCACTGAAGGAAAGGAATTGTCACCACTTTGGGTCAAAACTCCTAAACAGGGCTGGTGAGTTAGTTAGTGACTGCAATTCATGTAGGTGGAAGAATCACAGAGCTGATGGGTGCAAAATGTTATCAGAGATAGAGGATGACAAAAGGCACTGGTTTGAGCCAACACTCGATGGACCAAAAGACCTCTTTATGTGCGATAAGGAAAGAGAGGAACTTTATCATTGAAACTCATCAGACAAGGTGAGGCTCTATTCCACCTTTATCAGACTCTCGAACAGACCTCTCGTACACTACGTGAACTGCAGATCTCTCAATCTCTCCCTTCCTCACCCTTGTAATACACTCAGTGGCCACTATATTAGGGCAGATTTATACACCGAGCACATGTTCATGGTCCTCTGCAGCGGTAGCCCACCCACTTCGTGTGTGCATTCAGAAATGCTCTTTTGTACACCACTGTTGTATCACCTTCCTGTCAGACATGTTCTGATCAATCAGGGCAGGCCCAGTGCAGTGACCAGCACCAGGCCATTTGCCTCGATCCTCACTCATCAACCAAGGGTTTTTGCCCGCAGAACTGCTGCTCACTGGATTTTTAAAAAAAAACATTCACACCACTCTTTGAAAACTCCAGAGACCGTTGAGCATGAAAATCTTAGGAGCTCAGCTGTTTCCAAGATAATCAAACCATCCTGTCTGACATCAACAGTTATTCCATGGTCAGAATCACATTTTCCTCCATTCTAAAGTTTGGTCTGAACAACTATTTTGTGACCATGTCATGTACTTTTATGCAACGAGTGGCTGCCAAATGATATATTTGCATTAATTTGCAATCTACATTTTAGCCTAAGTAGACGTAGGAGAGGAGACATGATAGAAGTGTTTAAAATCATTAAGGGTATAAGTAAGGTGGATGCCAGCTGCTACTTTAAAACGAAGGACACGGGACCACAGGTGGAGACTTCAGACTAACATCAGGAAGCATTTCTTTACACAGCGAGTTGTGGACACATGGAACAAACTAGCTAGTTGTGTAATTGAGAGTAGTACTTACAGACTTTCCAATCTAAACTCAATAGTTATTTCAACACACACTACGTGAATTGGAATTTAGCTAGCTTTATTGGGCTGAATGGCACGCTCTTGTAAAAATCTTTCTGAAGTTCTAACTAACGGGATGTACAGGTGTACCTAATAAAGTAGCCACTGAGTGTGTTGGTCTCTAACTGCAACGCAATAACCTGCATTTCTCAAACTATCTCCGTGGACCTATGTGACGAATTGACCGCATGGCGAAAGCTCCCCACTTCCAGGATACACAGGGCAATTCCACCAGAGAAATTACAACAAAATAATCAAGGCTAGAGCTCTCCGCAGTTCCACCTCTGCCGGAATTGAGCGGAGGATGCTGCCCGCCCTCCCGTCCCGGAATATTTCAGGTCAAGGGGGTGGAGATGGGGAGCTGCCGGTCCCCGGTCACCCCTCGGCGTGCGGCCCCACTGAACCCCTTACCTTCGGTGTGCAGACCGCCGCAGCCGCAGGACGCGCCGTTGAGGGGCCGCCCGGACCCCAGCACACCACGCCTCAGGTCGGAACTGCACAGCAGCCACATGGAGCGAGCGAGACCGCGGGCCCCGGGGCTGACGCCGGCATGCCGCAGGAGAAAGAGGTGCTGCGCCGGTGGAGCAGCCCAGGAGCCGAGCCGGGCGGCGGACCCCAAAACCCGGCCAAACACCTTCAGCATGGCGACTCGACCTCTGGGCACACGCGCGGACGCGTAACCCGGCACCGGAACCAGTACAAACCTTACCACCAATCAGCGGCACCCCGTGTCACCGCTGCCCAATCAACCAATCGCCCTGGGGACAGACATTTGGAAGCGGACGGAGGTGGGGGAGATAAAGCAACACACCAATCAAAACACGGAAAGTGAGGTCAACAGCGCCAATCAGAAGGCGGATATGTTCTGACCAATCAGAGTACGGACAGTGCGGTAACAGCACCAATTAGAAGGCGAATATGTTCTGACCAATCAGGCTGCGGATAGTGCGGTAACAGCACCAATTGGAAGGTGAATATGTTCTGACCAATCAGGCTGTGGACAGTGCGGTAACAGCACCAATCGGAAGGTGGAGGAGTTCTGGCCTGGAAGATGATTTCGCTGGGTGCTGCTGACTTTTCCCGGCACGTTGCCCCGGATCCCCGGCATCGTTCGTGTTGATGAATATCAGGGCAGGGCAACTAACTAGGGCGGCTAGTCAGGGACCGTCTGCTCAGAACTTGGTGCCGGACGTTTACCGACTTGGCCGTGAGTCGGGCGGCCTCCAACACAGGGTCCAGCGGCGCTTAGCGAGCACAAGGGTCTGTGGACCACTGTCTGGGTTCATTGCCAGCCATCGTCCTCTGCCTGGCCCCCAAGTCCCTCCATTGCTCCCTACCCCACCCCAAAGGGCTGCTTCCTACTCCTGGGCGGCTCAGCCAGGCACCGCGTTTGTAAGTTTCAATGAGGCACCTCCTATTCTCAATTGGCAGGTGAATCTTTGCTCCAGGTCTGGCTAGTACAGCCCTTTAGAGCCAAACAGCACAAAGCAGACCACCCGGTCTCACTCGTCCATACCGACCAAGTTGCCTCCTTTGAACTAGTCCCAATTGCTTCTTCCCTGTAAACCTTTCCTACCCATGTGCCTGTCCAAATGTCTTTTAAATGTTGTAGTTTCACTCGTATTTACAGCTACCCACTACCCTCTGTGAAAAATTTTCCCTTTCGGTCACCTTTAACTATTTCCCGTCACTTTCAACATGTATAGTTTAATTTTAGAGTCACCTAACTTGGGTAAAAGACTACCTGCTTCATCTTCATCCTTTGTGATTTAAAAAATCTTTATATAGTTACGTCTCAGCCTTCTATGCTAGGTTAAATGGTCCCAACATATCCAGTCTATGGTGACCAGACCCTGACCTAACTTTCTCTGTTCTGATTGTTTGTTGCTTTTTATTCCTCCTCCAGAACAGCACACAATACTCCCAAGTGTGGCACTTTGGCCATATCTCCTGTTGTAACATTAGCCAACTTTCACTCTCCACCACGACACTGTCCTCGGGCTCACTACCCAGGCCATCTACGTTTTCATTCAATGTACATGGCAAACAGAGGAACCAGTCCATGCAGCCTTCCAATACCACGATCTGACTCTCTTCACCCTCCGATTTTGTATCCAGTTGGTTAGCCGTCTGTGGTCTAACCTTGCGCTCCAGCTTACCATGCAGGACAATGGAAAAAGATTTACATGCAAAAATGTTAAAAATAGGAGTAGGACATTAGCCAATCGAGCCTGCTCAGTCACACAATAACATCATGCTGTGGACTCAGCTAAACCCGCCTTTTCCATATACCCTTTAATTCCCCTTTTCTGCAAAAAATCTATCAACTGTATCTTACTGTAAATTGCAAGTCTGTTTCCCTTTATAGATAAGACTGACGACAGGGTGGCTTCCACTGCAGTGAGGATTAGGCCTCAAGCTGTGGGCTTGCCTGATGTATCAGTCCAGCAGAGGAGACACCAGAAATGGTGTAGTGTGACATCCATGCTGGGTTGAGGGATTAATTTACAGGACACATCACTCAGAGACTTGGCTATATTATAGTTTTAGTGTAACTGAATGTTTTATTACCATTTTGTATATGTTTGTATGTTTTGTACCTTAGCCCCAGAGGAACACTGTTTGGCTGTATTCATGAGCATTCGTGTATGGTTCAATGATAATTGAACTTGAAGTGAGTATGCTAGGTGAGAGCGGGCTGCTAGAAAAAGAAGCTGGAGAGGTAATAATGGGGGACAAAGAAATTGTGGACGAACTAGATAAGTATTTTGTGTCAGTCTTCACTGTGGAAGATGCTAACAGTATACCAGAAATTTGAGAGTGTCTGGGGGCAGAAATGAGTGTAGTTGCTATTACTAAGAAGAAAAAGTTTGGGAAGCTGAAAGGTCTGAAGGTAGGTAAGTCAGATGGACCACACCCAGGTTCTGAAAGAGATACCTGAAGTGATTGTGGAGGCATTAGTAATGATCTTTCATGAACCACTAGATTCTGGAATGGTTCCAGAGGAATGGAAAATTGTAACTGTCACTCCACTCTTTAAGAAGGGAGGGTGACAGAAGAAAGGAAACTATAGGCCAGTTAGCCTGACCTCAGTGGCTGGGAAGATGTTGGAGTCTATTATTAAAGGTGAGGTTTCAGGTTAATTGGAGGCACGCCATAAAATAGACCAAAGTCAGCATAAACAATAGGAATTCTGCAGATGCTGGAAATTCAAGCAAGACACATCAAAGTTGCTGGTGAACGCAGCAGGCCAGGCAGCATCTGTAGGAAGAGGTGCAGTCGACATTTCAGGCCGAGACTCTTCGTCAGGACTAACTGAAGGAAGAGTGAGTAAGGGATTTGAAAGTGGGAGGGGGAGGGGGAGATCCAAAATGATAGGAGAAGACAGGAGGGGGAGGGATAGAGCCAAGAGCTGGACAGGTGATTGGCAAAAGGGATACGAGAGGATCATGGGACAGGAGGTCCGGGAAGAAAGACAAGGAGGGTGGGGGGGGGGGACCCAGAGGATGGGCAAGGGGTATATTCAGAGGGACAGAGGGAGAAAAAGGAGAGTGACAGAAAGAATGTGTGTATAAAAGTAAGTAACAGATGGGGTACGAGGGGGAGGGGGGGCCTTAGCAGAAGTTAGAGAAGTCACAACACCTTATATTCCGTCTGGGTTGCCTCCAACCTGATGGCATGAACATTGACTTCTCTAACTTCCGCTCAGATAAACCTCGGCATGTTATTCTACGATTTCATTATTTTCAAGACAAGGAGAAATTGCTTCGATTCGCTCGACCTAAAGGTTACATTGATTATTCACAGCCTCGGTTCCGACTGGTGGAGGATTTTAGTAAGCCGGTTTGGGATCAACATGTCCGTTATAGATCTGTGATGTCAGAATTTTATAAGATGGATTTAAAACCAGTGTTGCTTTATCCTGCACGTTTGAAGATTCGTTTGCCTGAGGGCGCTTCCTGTTTTTTTGACTCTCCATCGGAAGCCCAGAGTTACCTTGATCAATTTTCGCCTTCAACATCTTAATCGCAATTATTAAACCATCTCTGTTTGTTCCGATGCAGTTAATCTGTTTTGGTTTTATTTATCTATTTATTTTTTGCTTTGTATGAGGGCAGAAAAGTTCTTTTTTGGTTAATTAATATGGTTGTCAAGTTTTTTTCTAACTGCATCATTCCTTTGTTTTTCCCTGGGGATTCTGGGTGGTTATTTCCTCTGCATCACATTCTGGAAAGGAGTAATAATAACAGGGTTGTTGTGGTGGGAGATTTTAATTTCCTAAATATTGATTGGCATGTCCCTAGAGCGAGAAGTATAGATGGGGTGGAGTTTGTCAGGTGTGTTCAAGAAGGTTTCTTGACACAATGTGTTGATAAGCCTACAAGAAGAGGGGCTGCACTTGAACTGATATTGGGAAATGAACCTGGCCAGGTGTCAGATCTTTCAGTGGGAGAGCATTTTGGAGATAGTGATCACAATTCTATCTCCTTTACCATAGCATTGGAGAGGGATAGGAACATACAAGTTAGGTAAATGTTTAATTGGAGTAAGGGGAAATATGAGGCTATCAGGCAGGAACTTGGAAGCATAAACTGGGAACAGATGTTCTCAGGAAAATGTACGGAAGAAATGTGGCAAATGTTCAGGGGATATTTGTGTGGAGTTCTGCATAGGTACGTTCCAATGAGACAGGGAAAGGATGGTAGGGTACAGGAACCGTGGTGTACAAAGGCTGTTGTAAATCTAGTCAAGAAAAAAAGAAGAGCTTATGAAAGGTTCAAAAAGCAAGGCAATGATAGAGATCTAGAAGATTATAAGGCTAGCAGGAAGGAGCTTAAGAAAGACATTAGGAGATCCAGAAGGGGCCTGAGAAGGCCTTGGTGGACAGGATTAGGGAAAACCCCAAGGCATTCTACAAGTATGTGAAGAGCAAGAGGATAAGATGTGAGAGAATAGGACCAATCAAGTGTGACAGTGGAAAAATGTGTATGGAACTGGAGGAGATAGCAGAGGTACTTAATGAGTACTTTGCTTCAGTATTCACTATGGAAAAGGATCTTGGCGATTGGACTGAAAAGCTTGAGCACATAGATATTAAGAAAGAGGATGTGCTGGAGCTTTTGGAACGCATCAAGTTGGATAAGTTACTGGGACTGGATGAGATGAACCCCAGGCTACTGTGGGAGGTGAGGGAGGAGATTGCTGAGCCTCTGGCAATGATCTTTGCATCATCAATGAAGACAGGAGAGGTTCCAGAGGATCAGAGGGTTGCGGATGTTGTTCCATTATTCAAGAAAGGGAGTAGAGGTAGCCCAGGAAATTATAGACCAGTGAGTCTTACTTCAGTGGTTGTTAAGTTGATGAAGAAGATCCTGAGAGGCAGGATTTATGAACATTTAGAGAGGCATAATATGATTAGGAATAGTCAGCATGGCTTTGTCAAAGGCAGGTCATGCCTTATTAGCCTGATTGAATTTTTTGAGGATGTGACTAAACACATTGATGAAGGTAGAGCAGTAGATGTAGTGTATATGGATTTCAGCAAGGCATTTGACAAGGGACCCCATACAAGGCTTATTGAGAAAGTAAGGAGGCATGGGATCCAAGGGGACATTGCTTTGTGGATCCAGAACTGGCTTGCCCACAGAAGGCAAAGAGTGGTTGTAGATAGGTCATATTCTGCATGGAGGTCGGTCACCAGTGGTGTGCCTCAGGGATCTGTTCTGGGACCTCTGCTCATCGTGATTTTTATAAATGACCTGGATGAGGAAGTGCAGGGATGGGTTAGTAAATTTGCTGATGACACAAAGGTTGGGGGTGTTGTGGATAGTGTGGAGGGCTGTCAGAGGTTACAGCAGGACATTGATAGGATGTAAAACTGGGCTGAGAAATGGCAGATGGATTTCAACCCAGATAAATGTGAGGTGGTTCATTTTGGTAGGTCAAATATGATGGCAGAATATAGTTTTACTGGTAAGACTCTTGGCAGTGTGGAGGATCAGAGGGATCTTGTGGTCTGAGTCCATAGGACACTCAAAGCTGCTGTGCAGGTTGACTCTGTGGTTAAGAAAGCATACGGTGTATTGGCCTTTATCAATCGTGGAATTGTATTTAGGAGCTGAGAGGTAATGTTGCAGCTATATAGGACCCTGGTCAGACCCCACTTGGAGTATTGTGTTCAATTTTGGTCGCCTCACTATAGGAAGGATGTGGAAACCATAGAAAGGGTGCAGAGGAGATTTACAAGGATGTTGCCTGGATTGGGGAGCATGACTTATGAGAATAGATTGAGTGATCTTGGCCTTTTTTCCTTGGAATGACGGAGGATGAGAGGTGATCTGATAGAGGTGTATAAGATGATGAGAGGCATTGATATGTGGATAGTCAGAGGCTTTAAACAAGCGCTGAAATGGCTAGCATGAGAGGGTACAGTTTTAAGGTGCTTGGAAGTAGGTACAGAGGAGATGTCAGGAGTAAGTTTTTTACACAGAGAGTGGTGAGTGCGTGGAATGGGCTGCTGGCAATGGTGGTGGAGGCGGATACGATGGGGTCTTTTAAGAGACTCCTGGAAAGGTACATAGAGCTCAGAAAAATAGAGGGCTATGGGTAACCCTAGGTAATTTCTAAGGTAAGGACATGTTTGGCACAGCACTGTGGGGCGAAGGGCCTGTATTGTGCCATTGTGCTATGTAATAGAGATGAGGAGTAATTTCTTTAGCCAGAGGGTAGTGAATCTGTGGAATTCATTGCCATAGACAGTTGTGAAGGCCAAGTCATTGGCTATATTTGAAGTGGAGGTTGATGTGTTCTAGATTAGTCAGGGCATGAAAGGTTTGGGGGAGAAGGAAAGAGAATGGGGTTTGAGATGGATAATACATTGTCCTTGATGGAATGGTGGTGCAGACTTGATGGGCTGAATGGACAGTTTGTTCCTGTGTCTTATTTAGGAAAAATACACTGGTTTATGATTGAACTATTGCACACTCTATTTGTATGTTAGATGTTAATTTACTGATCATTCGTTCCTAGAGGATTTCTAACTTTTCACAACCAGAGGTCATTTTTAAAGAAAAGTGTTTTTGTCAGTTAGTATGTGGACTGTCACTCATGGGTCTGCATTGTCCTTGGATTGTTTACTTTTTGTGTCCAATTGTTTATCTTTGCAGCAGCTCTGCTTTCTCACTTTGTACTGCAGATGTCTCGTTTGGGATGATGGGGATTGTTAAACTCTCTTTGTATTTATCACTTTTATTCAATTTAGGATAACTTAATTAGTATGGTGTTTGTCAATGTCCAGTATTACTACGTGCTCCAGGGTGTATTTCAGGGGGTCATTCCAACCCCTCCTTACTGAGTTGCTGTGGTTCCTTGTCTGCTGACATTCGGACTGAGTTCTTCTGTGTATTGTGAGTAATTTCAGTTTGTCAAGATTCTGTATGGTTTGCCTGAGCTCTTGTTAGTTTTATTGTTGTTAATTTATGTAATAAATCTTTAGTTTTATTTTAATTGCTGAAGTTTCCTTGATTCCTGCAATTGAATTCATTAGTGATCCTCACATAACTACAAAATTGTTAATGTTTTGTCTCGTTACACAGGGTCAGATCTAAAATAACGTTTGCCCTTGTAGGTTCAAGAAGGTTATCATGGACGCATTCTCAAAAGTTGCCCTCAAAACTGCCCTGACCAATTTGATTCACCCAGTCCATGTGTGAGTTAAAATCGCCCATGACAACTGCCATTCCATTCTATGTGCATCAGATACTTTTTGGTTTATTGCCCGTGTCACTGTAATTATTTCATGGCCAATAGACAAATCACCACTGATTTTTTTTTTCCCTTTACTATTCCTAAACTCTGACCAGATGGCCTCAACATTCTGCTCCTTAGATCTTATATGGTCTCTCACTACCACCCTGATCTGATCCTTAATTAACAGCACTCCCCCACCTCCCTTACCTTCTTGTCTTTCCTTACTTATTACTCTTGGATATTTAATTCCCAATCATCTTCATCCATAATGGCCACCAAATTCTATCCCTTTGAACTGAATTGTGCCTCGTTCACTGAGCTTGTTTTGAATTTTACGGGTACTCGTATAAAGTACCCTCACATTCATTGATCTTTAGATTAGATTAGATTAGATTCAACTTTATTGTCATTGTGCCCGAGTACAGATACAAAGCCAATGAAATGCATTTAGCATCTGACCAGAAATGCAAAGAATAGTGTTATTTACAAAATAACTGCGAATAAAACAAGTGCTACAGCACCCAAATATAAAAGTACTGAGACAGTACAATCTGGGTGCAATACTGCTTAGCGCTATGATGAGAGGTTCAGCAGTGTCACAGCCTCAGGGAAGAAGCTCTTCCTGTGCCTGCTGGTGCGGGAGCGGAGGCTCCTGTAGCGCCTACCGGATGGGAGGAGAGTAAAAAGTCCATGGTTAGGGTGAGATGCATCCCTGATAATGCTTTTCACCCTGCCCAGGCAGCGTTTATGGTAGATGTTCTCAATGGTGGGCAATTGGGTGCCGATAATCCGCTGGGCAGTTTTCACCACATGCTGGAGTGCTTTGCGGTCCAATATGGGACAATTGCCATACCACACTGAGATGCAGTTGGTGAGTATGCTCTCAATGGTACAGTGGTAAAAAGTCCGTCAGTATCCTGGGACAGAGGTGAGCTTTCTTCTTGCTCCACAGGAAATAAAGGCGCTGTTGCACCTTTTTGATCAGGATGGAGGAGTTCAGGGACCAAGTGAGATCCTCGGAAATGTGGACACCAAGGAATTTGAAGCTTGATACACACTCCACTACAGCTCCGTTGATGTAGATGGGGACATGAGTGTGACTCCTTAGATCTTTGATCTAATAACCTTTGTGTCCTTTATATTTAACTTTTCTGTACTCCACTGACCTTTCTCGTGTTTAACTTTAGCTTTGTTGTCTGCATTCTGGCTTTCTGCCTGGATCCCTATCCACTGCCATATTCCCTCCTCAAAAGCACTAGCAGACAATTCCACCAGGACATTGATCCCAGTCCAGATGTAGGTTTGTAGTTGTCCCACCTCCTGGACCCAGTTCCAGTTCCCCAGGACCTCCATCCTGCACCAGTGCACAAGCCACATGTTCTGCTGCTATGCATACTCTGACTAGCACGTGGCACAGACAGCAATCCTGAGATTATTACCTTTGAAGTTCTACTTATAATTTATTTCATACAGTAGCTTCCTAAATTCAGCTTGTAGGACCTCCTCCTGCTTTTTTTCCCTATATTGTTGGTTCCTACATGCATTACAACTGGCTTGTTTGCTTTTCACTTCCAAGACGCCTTGCAGCCGCTCTGAGACATGGCTGACCCTTGCAGCTTGGAGATGGCACATAAATTGGGAGTCCTGTTTGCTGGCACTGTTTTTGTATCTCCATTGACTCCTTTCTTTTTGCCTTTCCGTTCATCCAGCTGGACTTTGGTCTTCACATCTACTTTACATCTTTACATCTACTCTTACAAGCAGCCTTTTGTCTCCCACTTGAAGTTCATGCAATAACCTTAATGCACGCAAAGCAGACTCTGGTTCTTTATCCTCACAAACTCTTCTACATTTCTCGAAACTCTTCCACATTTCACAAGTAACTGCTGGATTAACATTCTCAGTTAAGTTGTCTACAAAAACTGTTGTAGTCAGACCACTGCTTTTGTCACTTTCACGCTTTCTCTGAGTGGTGTGGTCCTTCCTTGGTCCAATATGCTTTTGAACCAGAGGCACAGAGGTTTTCACCAACACCTGTTTGTCCTCTATTGGGCAATGAATGATTCATGGTGTACGGCATAGAGACAGTCATGGCATTATCCAGTACCTTTCTTAAATAACTCGCGGTTGACTATTGCAGGGATGGATCTCCAATCAAGTTGTAGTTGTCTCAGCCAATCTCGCCCCCACAATGCTGAGCCTCCTGTTTTTACCACATACAAGCTCAATGTGGCTCATTGGTTGTTGTGTTTCACCGTTACAGATGTCATTCCCACAGAAGTTATCTTTTCTCCAGTATAAGTTCTTAGTTGGATATCCGCAGGTTTCAGTTTAGTATTTTGTGGAATGGCTGAAAAAACTGAGCCAGCATCCATTTAAATTAATTTGCCATTGGCTTCTTTTGTAAACCATAGTGGTTGTCTATTGTTAGATTTCAAATTGTAAATGTCAAGGCTACTCAGTCATGTGTCACCATCGTCATTAGACATTCAATCAACAGCATGCTGATTAGTGCTCTTTTTGAAACTGCAACTTTACTTTCTATCCTTTTGTCTACTCTGTGCAGTTCATTTATTTTGTCTGCCCAACATGCTCTTTGTAGGAGACCTACTTTCCAGCATTTTCTGCTAGTTTTACCTTTAAACCTGCATTAGTCTAGTGTATGTGAGCCCCTGCCACAATGGTAACACGATTTATTCAGCCAGACTGGTTTCTGTTCATATGTTGTCATTTTTTATTCATGCTCACTTTCATTCCTGACTGTAACTCAATTGCATCTCTTTCTGCAGTTTCCATTGATACAACAATTTCAACTGCTGTTTTAAATGTGATTTGTGCTTCAGTTAGGGGCCATTTTGTAAGATTCCACAAACTAAAGGATCTCTCAGTGCAACATTAAGCCAAAACTGAACTGACAATACTCAATCTCTTCATTTCAGCCACATACACTGAAATGATCTCCCCTTCCTTTGATTCCACTTATGAAAGCTAAAGTTTGTGGAATCAACAATGGTTTGAGTTTTAAATATTCCTGCATTACTTTCACAATATCAACAAAGCTTATTTCCGCTGGTTTTGTTGGAGTTGGTTGGAGCAGTTAAATTTCTAAGTAAACTGTATGCCCTTATATCCAAAGCACTCAGCAAAATTTGTACTTGTTTCTCATTTGCTTTAAAATACTGCTCAATCTATTCAGTGTACAAACTCCAGTTATCTGCAGTGGAATCAAATACATCTATCTTTCCAATGTAGCCAGCCATTTCTGCTCTTTTTAAATTTACTATTATCACTTGATACTCAACTGTTTATGAACTGCAAATTCTTCCATTTTCTGCCTTTTTTTTAAACTCAATTGTCTTCCCTTTTGTGAAGGAAAAAACATGCTGTTCTGCTTTTTTTTTTAAAAAAACCTGAATCGTTTGTTGCTGTGTTTTTAAAAAACTCAACCATTTCTTGCTGTGTTCTTTTTAAACTCGAATGTCTCACTGAGGTTCCACAGGTAGGTAGTTGTCTCCAGTGTGTATTAAAAATATCTCGTTACCATTGTTAAGTCTTTTGGCTCCAAACCATAAAAAATGAATTGAAAGGAAAACAAGAGAATTGGAAGATGAGTTGTGTACTTCATTTTTATTTACTTTAAATGAGACAAGCACGTATCACATGGTAGTGTCATAATGTATGCACTTCACTATTTTTACATATAACCTATAGTGAATAATTTAAACAAACAAGAATACTTAATCATAATATTAAGTTTATGCTTAATAATTACAATATTACTCAAATACTGTTGAAATATTAAATACACAACAGTAGCCCTCATCATTTCGTATACCTGTTCCTTCTTAAAATCCCTCCATTCCAGGGAACGCAAACCTAGCCTCTCTAGTTGCACCTTAAACTGAAATACTCCATTCAGGCAAAATCCCAGTGAAACAAACTCCTCTGCAGTCTCTATATTCTTCCTATTGTGTGGTGACCTGAACTGCATGTAGTCTTCTTGCTGAGATCTGACTAGTGTTTTATGAAATTGGAGCATAACCTTCCTGCTCTTGTATTTAGTGCCCTGACTAATGAAAACCAGTTTCCTATTACCTTTTTAACCACATTATTTACTTGTGCTCCATCTTTGAGGATCTTCAACATCAGTGTTGCTCTGGTGCTCTCAGTAATTGTATTATATCCATGACATTTGTTCCAGCCCCATTAGTACTTTACATTTATCAGGAATAAGCTCCATCTCCAGCAGGAGGGAGGAGAAGATGGCGGCACGACGCAGCGCGTGTGGCTGTTCCAAATGAATATCGTATGTGTAACTAAGGGCCGTGCACAATCCGGATTTGATGGAGACAGCTTTGAGAAGCACGGAGGAACACCTGGAGTAACTTCTGAAATGCCTGCTTCGCTGCCATTGCTACTGTGCGATCGAGAATCTCCGGAGATAAAGGCCCCAAATCCTCGGCTTTGCCTATTGCCTGTTGCCGGGGCTGGGGTCGAAGTGCTCGGGAGAGATGCTGCTCGGTGCTCAGTGTCAGAGAGCTGGTCGGAGGTTCAGAGTTTTCGGACGGACTCAGAGTCGGGCTGTGGTTGGATGCTTCCATTTATGCTGCATCGGCAAGTTGGCAGCACTGGAGGTTTACCGTCTGCGTGAGATGATGGGATTTTCGAGAGACTTTGAGACTTTTACAGTGCCATGGTCTGTTCTTATCAAATTACGGTATTGCTTTGCACTGTTGTAACTATATGTTATAATTATGTGGTTTTTGTTAGTTTTTTTTGTGGGCACATGGCCAAGTGGTTAAGGCATTGGACTAGTGACCTGAAGGTTGTGAGTTCGCGCCCCAGCCGAGGCAACGTGGTGTGTCCTTGAGCAAGGCACTTAATCACACATTGCTCTGCGACGACACTGGTGCCAAGCCGTATGGGTCCTAATGCCCTTCCCTTGGACAACATTGGTGTCGTGGAGAGGGGAGACTTGCAGCATGGACATCTGCTGGTCTTCCATACAACCATACAGAGAGTGAAGACTTTCCAGGCGCAGATCCATTGTCTCATAAGACTAACGGATGCCTTATATGTTAGTTTTTAAGTGGGTTTGTCATGTGTTTCCGTGATATCATTCTGGAAAAGCATTGTATCATTTCTTAATGCATGCATTACTAAATGACAATAAAAGAGGACTGCGTGTCCTCATAATCTGCCCATTTCTTATCCCATTTTACCACCTACCCTTTACACTATCAACAATTCCACCAACCTTTATGACATCCACAAGTTTGCTGATCATGCCATCCAAATCATTTATATATTGCTAACAATAATGGTTCCATCACTGGTCCTGGTGGAACACCACTAATCTCAAAACAGTTGTCTGTCATCACCCTCTGTTTCTTATTCCCATACCAATTTGGGGTCCAGTTTGCCAACTTGCCTTGTAACCTGATCTATGGAACCAGTGTCCTATGAGGTTATTTTTGAGAGTCTTATTGAAACCCATCCTCCAAGAGAACCACAACCTTGTCATAGGTTTTGGAGACTTTTGTGCCTCAATGACCTGGAAAGCAATGTTGGCTGGAGTCAGGGCTTTATGCTTTGGCTCTTGGTAGGGTCACCCATGCCAAACAGGTCTAAGGGTAGAGGCCAGACTAAGAGTGGACCACTGGTCCCCCAGGTTTGGGGGTTCAGCTCAGGGCCAACAACCCTGACCGATCAAACAAAACTGTTACGGAAACAGCAATGAAGAATCCTTCTACATCTGAATGGCCAAGGACAGACAGAGGGGGAGGACCTTCATTGCTGCCCTAGGCACCAGCGGCGTAAGAGGCAGTAAATAAATAAGTACTGAAATTCATATAAACCACTGCCCTCATAATACATTTTACTTCCTCAGAAACCAATTAGATTGTTCATGCAGGATCTGCCTTTAATAAAGCCCTGTTGGCTATATTTGATTAGTCCCTCCCTGCCTTTCCATATGATCAGTAATTGTGTCCCTCAGGAATTTTCCCAGTATCTTCACCACCACCGATGCTAGGCATCAGGACCAAACTTCTGGTTTGGTAGCTGGCCGCTCGACCATGGTTTTTCGGTCAGGCGCCGGAAGCTCGGAGAGATTCGGCGGGGGGTGGGCGCCCAGTACTCGGCCAGGGACCATGGTCGAGTGGTCGGCGACTTGGGCCAGCTCCCCCACCGGACTTACTCTGGTGAGGAGGGTGTGAGGACACCCAGCAGAACTAGAAAAATCAAGACCTGACAAAGGGTGGATGAGCTCCTTATGAGACAATGGCCATCTTCCATGGAAGAGATTAAAGCCTCACCACGTATCTACGAATCGTGTGCTATGCACCTAGTTAGAAGAGACATGATGAACTTGGGCGCTGCACCGCGTGCCTGGACCTGCCCAAGGCCTCCATCTAAGGAAGGGCCGAGCTCGAAGAAGCGGCCGCGGCTGGAGGCCGACACGGCCTTGGGCTCGAGTTCGGCAGGGGCGGTGCCAAGGCAACCAGTGAGAACAAACTGGAGGAGAGGCTGTACTCGGTGCTGTCGCAAGATCGAAGAAGATGGAGGTGCAGAGCCGCCAACCCCAGATTCGGGACGGCACCCACTGACTGACTGACTGACTGACTATATTACCAGGCCTATCCCTACTGCACTTCTTGAAAAGGAGGGTCACATTTGTCCTCCAGTCATCTTGTGTCATACTTGTGGCTAGTGACAGTTTAAAAGTCTCAACCAGAACCTCAGCAATCTCTTCCCTTGCCTCCTGCAGCGGGGTGAGGAAAATATCATCTGGCATTGTGGAGTAATTCACCTTTTGGCCTACTTTGCCTCCTCTTTATCTATGGAGACCTCACAAGAACTTCACTTACTGAATCATCCAACTAGAAAATACACTTTGTGAATATCAATGAAAAAGATTCATCTGGGAACTCATCTCTGCCTTCTAGCTCCAGACACAGATTGTCCCTGTTCACCTTAATAAACCCTACTCTTTTGCAGCTTGTTCTTTTAGCCTCAATATACTCAGAAAACATTTTCAATTTATCTTAATCATGGCTACCAGTGGCATTTCGTGACCCCTTACTTTGCTTTTTAAGCAACTCAGTGCACCGTTATATTCTTGACTGGCCACCCCTTCATTAGTTCCCCGTTCCTGCTTTCTTGTTTCTCTTATTCGAACCTGAATGTACAGGATTCCCTATAATTCTTAGCCTTATAAGATCACGTTGGTCTGTAACGTGGAAGCAGGTTCATGGCTTTAGAGAGCGAGACAGAAAATATTGACTATGAATAAGTAGATT
Organism: Mobula hypostoma; assembly: GCF_963921235.1. Lineage (NCBI taxonomy): Eukaryota > Metazoa > Chordata > Chondrichthyes > Myliobatiformes > Myliobatidae > Mobula > Mobula hypostoma. The sequence continues at coordinate 52,916,387 of NC_086119.1, read as the reverse complement.
AATCACTTAGTAAAAGATGCAGCCAAATGTTGAAGCACCCCCAATTTACACAAACAGATACTTAGCTAAAAGGACTGGTGGACAAACCTTGCCAATGGTTCTGCGAGGCGTGCCCTGCAGACAGAGGAAAGAGCACAAGCCTCCTGCACGTGCTGTTCTTTATACCCGGGGTGTTTGAAACTGCACACCAGAGGTGTGGCTCACAGAGCAACCAATGGGAAAGAGCTGCTACAGATTTCAGAAGGGCCAATGTGGTAGAAACGGCTTTTGAATGGCAAATAAGCCACATACCTACGTGACATTCCACCCCTCACAAGTCACGACACTGATAATTTGACCGTCAGACTAGTATGACCCTCACAAACTCCCTACTAAGCTACACATAAAACACAGAAGTACAATACCAGTACTGTAAACCCAACAGGCACTCCCCTCCCCCATGTACTATAGTAGTCCACCAGCCTCCCTGCATCCCAAAAAGCCAGCAGCCTTCCCCAGGTGTGTAATAACCAATAATCTGGCCCCCAGTTTGATTCTTAGATGCGATCAGACAGGTAAGTGATGTTCCCCCAACTTGTAAAGAATGTAGGTGCAGCATTCTTGACAAATAACAGTACAAATGCCACCTTTCTTTGTGAACAGGTAATCTAAGGCCGTCGATATCCGTTCCTGGGACAGTGTGGTCATACCATGCTGGCAAAGGCTATTATTTAAAAGCTTCCTTCCTCTGTATTAGCCTTCTTACTATGCTGACCAGCACAGATCATCAAGGGCACTGGGTGGAATATCAGCTGCACCACCCTGTGGGGACCACTCTGGCATAGACACAGCTGTCCTAGGATACTGTTCCTGCTCATACTCACCCTATCCACTGACTGGTACCTGTGCTCATTCTCTGTCAGGTGGGGAAATCACCTTTAGAGTCGGGACTTACAGTTAAACAAATGGTCCATAGGGGAAATACCAGCCTTTAAAGCACTTACTCCACCAGAGCTATTAAGGCTCAAGTCCCTTAAGGCTGCTACCCTACTATGGGTTGAGGTTGGCTGGAATAGACTCCTCCCTCTCTGCTCCCCCGAAACAGGATGCCAAAGCCCAAGAAACTAGATAATCTCCCCCAACAGTCTTTTTCCTTGTCATCAAAGGGATCGATATTAGTGGCATCCCTTCCACTGCATAGTAAGGAGTCCTCATAGAAATGTCGTGACCTGACCCATTGGTCCGGTGTGCAAATTCAAATGCCACCCCCCAGGAATGTATCACAGGATCTCCCACCAGAAGTCAGCATCCACCACTTTGCCATTCTGTGATGCAGGGAGATACAAATGCATTCGCTCCTGATCAGTCACCGGGGATTTAGACAAAAATAATTACTTCTAGAAGTGCTCCTCTGACATGTGAACAAGTCATATCTGGAATAAAGTTACACAGATTTCTACACCATTAACCCAAATTTCACATGGCTAGTGTGAAATGTGGGTTTATCCCTAAAACCGATTGCATGGGAAACAAGTTACAGACTAAAAATACAGACAAGACAAACAAAAAATTAAGGCTTTTACTTCTTATCCTTAAAAAAAAAATTGCATGGAACTGCAAAACTTAAAACATACAGTTAACTCCCACATGGTGCCTGCGTACAATGCTCCTTTGGTTGGTATCTTCTGGATAGATGATGAAACCATATATTTCACTTCTTTTATGTCTTTTATGTTTGATTTCTGGAACTGTTGGAACCTGTGGTTTGCAGTTTGGGGATCTTTTGGGTGTTTCAGTGCTCTGCAGTCTCTGGGGGGATTCCGGGAGGCACAGGCAGTGGGCGGGTACCTTGTGGTGAGAAGGCTGCAAGGTGATGTTCACCGACTAAAGCTTCCATTGTTCGTTGATCAAAGCGACGAGTGAGCTTGAAACATCGAGGCAAATGCAGACGGTGAGTGGCAGCTGCCTGCCTGTTTATTGCTGGTGGGTTCACTCTGCCTCGGAGAGGGGAAACTGCCTTTTGATCACTGGTGGGTTCACTCTGCCTCGGAGAGGAGAAACTGCCTTTTGATCGCTGGTGGGTTCACTCTGCCTCGGAGAGGGGAAACTGCCTTTTGATCACTGGTGGGTTCACTCTGCCTCGGAGAGGGGAAACTGCCTTTTGATCGCTGGTGGGTTCACTCTGCCTCGGAGAGGGGAAACTGCCTTTTGATCACTGGTGGGTCCACTCTGCTACAGGAGAGGGGAGACTGCCTTTTGATCACTGGTGGGATTGCTCTGCTATGGAGAGGGGAGATTGCCATTTGATTGCTGGTGAGATCGCTCTGCTACTGGAGAGGGGAGACTGCCTTTTGATCACTGGTGGGATCGCTCTGCTATGGAGAGGGGTCTGCCTTTTGATCACTGGTAGGATCACCCTGCTATGGACAGGGGAGACCGCCTTTTGTTCACTGGTGGGCTTGCTTTGCTACCGGAGAGGGGAGACCTCCTTTTGATCACTGGTGGGATCACTCTGCTATGGAGAGGGGAGACTACCTTTTGATCACTGGTGGGATCACTCTGCTATGGAGAGGGGAGATTTCCATTTGATCGCTGGTGAGATCGCTCTGCTATAGACAGCGGATACTGCCTTTTGATCGCTCGCTGCTGGGGAGGGAAAATGTTACCCAGGTTTTCTGTGTTTTTGATATAGACTTGGACTATAGACTGTTTTTCCGTCTTTTAGTCTTTTATATTCTGTGTTTTTCACCAAATCTTTCTTGTTTTTTGTGTGTGGGGATGGGGGATTTGGGAGTTGATCACTGTATTGCTGTTTTTTACTTTTTTGGTTTCATGGCCAAATGGAAAAGAATTTCAGTGTAGTAAACTTTGATAATAAATGAACCTTCGAACACACACTCAAAGCAAACTGATTTGTGGCCACACTTCATACAATATTTCTCTGCACTCAAACCATTCACACTTTATTTCCAGGGAAGAGGGATGCAGGATATGGCTCCCCCCTCCCCATGGGGATGAGGCACAAAGGCACTAACCACCCCTGACGCCCGTTGCTCCTGGAGGTCAGTCGTAGCCCTTTGTAATGCCTTCAGCGTGGGATATAGGGAATCCAGAACGGGACCAGCAGAGGACAAAAGCAGCCCTTATCAGGCGAGGGGTTGAAGAATGACCCTTCCCCATTTTTGGCCTCTTTTTTTTGCTTCCCTTGGCAGTATTCCCTCCCATTGCTTAGAGGGTGGTTTGGGAATCCCATTTTCCCGTTCCTTCGAGACTTTGGCTTTGAGCAACGGCAAAAACATTTCCTTAGGGGCCAACATGAGGAATTCTGCAGATGCTGGAAATTCAGGCAACACACATCAAAGTTGCTGGTGAAGGCAGCAGGCCAGGCCTGCTGTGTTCACCAGCAACTTTGATGTGTGTTCCTTAGGGGCCATGCAGTTTCCCCCAGTCGTTGTCTGCTTATCAAACTTTGGTGGCTGGCTACACGTGCGTCCTACGTGTTGCAAGCCCTGTAACAATTGAATTGCTGTACTTGTAGGATGTTTGACAGCTGGTCCTATTAAAGACAGCACTACTCTTTTTGAATGGGAAGCTGTTGGCACGACCACATTTTCTATCATGGCAAAATCATTCAAAATCCTCTGGTGGGCTTTCAATATGGCTAATAATTCTGTAATAAGAGCCCACTGGCAAAGGGCTTTAGTGCCCCCTGTACTGTGCTCCATTGCGCATGGGGTTTAAAATGCCCGTCAGAGAGGGAAGGGTGCCCGAACCTGATGCCTGTTGCCACTCGATCCCATAATGATGCATGACGCTCAGGAGAAGCAATCAGTGTTCTTAGGGCATTATCGATCGCATGTTGGGATGCTAGGCTCCCTAAAGCATCCATCTCTCTGTTATACAGGCTCACTCTGGCACCCGCCTCATCCCAGATCCTTTACAACCGCATGGCCAGAGACTCACAGGCTTCTGTCTGTAGCTATTCCCTCAACTCACCAATTCCCTAGCGGAGAACTCCCTGATCTCTGTTGTATCACTGGGGCCCATTGTACCGTCCTTCATACACTCCTGATCCAACTCTGTATTTACCAACAAGTAACTTTTATTGTCTCAACTAAAAAGCACGTGGGTTCAACATCTAACTATCTGTGTGTAGCCCACAAGAGTCCCTGACCCTCCATGAACAGTCAATGAAGAGAAAAGGTGTTACCCCCGAAAGGAGTCTACGCTGGCCGGGGGTTCCAGTCTTCATCGTCCCGATCTTCATGTGTCCATGCAGTTCTCCCTATCTCTGGTTGCTGTAGAGTTATTACCCCTGCATATTTGGAGCTCCTGACTCTTGTAGTGTTCCTCATCAGTTGAACTGGTGGATCTCCATCCCACTGGCTCAAGATCACCTGACCTACCTGGGTCACCTTCTTACTAGTTCTACTCCAGGGTTGGTGGCTCTGCCTGCCCCAGCCTCGTGTATTTGCGTCTTTCGACTCCTGTCTGGTCCAAACCAGTTAAATGAGGCAACCCAGACAGGGTGTAACGAGATTACAGATTGCTTCTGACATTTTGCATCACAAGTAGCTACCTATCTGAGAATGGTCTCAGGTTTAGCAGGTCATTACCCGAAGCTCCTTGTGTCCACATTCAGTCGCTCCGATTAGATTATCCCAGAACTAGAATCAGTTCAGAGTACACTGTGCAAACCCGGGGCAGGGATTACACAGTGAGTGACAGGACCCTGGAAAGTGTGTAGAACAGAGAGACCGGTGGATAAAAGTACGTAGTTCTCTGAAAATGGTAACACAGGTAGACAGGATGTTAAAAAAGACACATGGTGTGCTCATACAGTATTCACTGGCCGACCTACTGAGCTCAAGAGTTTGTACATCATGTTATAGATGTACAAACGGTCAGTTAGGCCACATTTGAAATATTTTGCTCAGTTCTGGTCCGCAAACTACAGGAAAGGTGTAGTTAAACTAGAGAGGGTACAGAAAAAAAATCACAAGGACATTGCCTTGATTAGAGGGCATGAACTGTAAGTAAAGAAATGCAGCCTAACCAACCTTTTGTACAACTATAACATGACATACTATTGGCCAGAAGAAACTACAAACTACAATCAATGGATTTGATGAATCAAGGACAGGGAAGCAGACAAACCAGTTGTCTTTGTTTAGTAAGAAAGAGAAAAACACACTTTTGGGAAGTCAGTTGTCAAAAAGACAATTTAAGATGTGAAATAATGAATGCACACTAAGGAGCGGTAGGTATGGGTGGACTTTGCAACAGACAAGGAACCTGCAGTCTCTCTACAACACGTCTGCAGGTAAACCTGTGAGCTGATTACAGTTGGCAATCCAGTAACTGGAAATCAGTCGGGACCCAAATCCACTGGAGTGGGACTTCTGATTATGGCTGTGATGCCAGTTTGGCTCTCTAGCTAACACTGCCAACAGTCCTGTGACTCAGCAGTGAAAAAGCCACCTTTCTTAACCAATACATGTCGAGGGTTGGTATGACTTGGGGTTCAACCAAACGGGTACCTTGAGAATATCGATTAGAGCAAATGCTATGTAAATACATATGTAATTTTAACATAGTCATAGTCATAGTCATACCTTATTGATCCTGGGGGAAATTGGTTTTCGTTACAGTTGCACCATAAATAATAAATAGTAATAGAACCATAAATAGTTAAATAGTAATATGTAAATTATGCCAGTAAATTATGAAATAAGAAACACGTATCACAAGTGCAATCATAGAGCAGGTACTTGTTGAACAGAATGCAAAGGTTGCGGTTTGTTAAAACCATAGGCAAAGCTGCAGGATCAGGCCATTTGGCCCATTGAGTCTGCTACACAATTCAGTTATGGCTGATTTATTTTCCCTCTCAACTCCATTCTCATGCCTTCTTCCTCTAACCTTTGATGCTTTTAGTAAACAAGAATATATCAACCTTTAAGTACACCCAATGACTTGGCCTTCACAGCCATCTGTGGCAATGAATCCCACAGATTTACCACCCTTTGGCTAAAGAAATTCCTCCTCTTCATTGTTCTAAAGAGACATCCTCCTTTTTTATAATTGTGCTCTCTGGTCCTAGACTTTCCCACTATGGGAGGAATGCCCTTCACTTCCACTCTGCCTAGGCTTTCCAATACCAATAGGTTTCAATTATTTCTTCCTCATTCTTCTAAACTCCAGCGAATATAGACCTAGAGCCATCAAACACTCGTCATATGTTACCCCTTTTATTCTCGGGATCATTCTTGTAAACCTCCTCTAGACCCTCTCCAATTCCAGCACATCCTTTCTTTGATCATGGGCCCAAAACTGCTCACAATACTCCATGTCAAGTCTGACCAAGGCCTTCCAAAGTCTCAGCATTACATCCTTGCTTTTCTACTCTGGCCTTCTCAAAATGGACGCTAACATTGCTTTAGCCTTCCGTATTACCAACTCAACCTGCAAGTTACTTTTAGGGAATCCTGCACAAATACTCACAAGTCCCTTTGCATCTCTGATTTCTGAATTTGCTCCCCTTTTTAAAAAATAGTCCACACCTTTATTCCTTCTACCAAAGTGCATGTCCATACAATTCCCTACACTATTCCATTAACCACTTCCTTGCCCATTCTCCTAATCTGTCTGAGTCCTTCTGCAGACTTTCTGCTTCCTCAAGACTACCTGCCGCTCCACCAACAACAAAGCCACCAATTCCGTCATCCGGAACATAGAACATGAAAAGTGGTGGATGCAACTCTGAACCCTGCAGAAAACCACTAGTCACTGGGAGCCAACCAGAAAGGACACCTTAATTCCCATCTTTTGTCTTCTGCCTGTCATCCAATCTTCTGTCCATACAAGTATCTTTCCTGCAAGACCAAGACCTCTCATCTTGTTTAGCAGTCTCATGTGCGGCACCTTGTCAAAGGCCATCTGAAAGTCCAATTAAACAACATCCATTGATTCTTCTTTGTCTATCCTGCCTGTTAGCTCCTCAAAGAATTCCAACATATTGTCCTTGGTGATAGGGGCCCTTAATGATAGATGGCGCCTTATAGAGACATTGCCTTTTAAAGGAGTCCTCAATGCTAGGGAGGCCAGTGCTCATGATGGAGCTGGAGCTGGCTGAGTTTACAACTTTCTGCAGCCTTTTCTGATCCTGTGCAGTGGCCCATCCGTACCAGACAGTGACAGAATGCTCTCCATAGTACAGCTGTAGAAATCTTGCAGGAGTCTTTGGTGACATAGCACGTCTACTCAGACTCTCAATGAAATATAGCTGCTGCTTTTCCTTCTATGTATAGTAATTGCATTAATATGTTGGACTGAGGAAAGATTTTGATATCCAGGAACTTGAAACGGCTCACCCTTTCGACTGCTGACCCTCTGATGAGGACTGGTGTGTGTTCCCCCGACTTCCCCTTCCTTAAGTCTGCAATCAATTCCTTGGACTTACTGACCATAAGAGATGGGAGCAGAAGTAGGCCATTTGGCCCATCGAGTCTGCTTCGCTATTTCATCACGGCTGATCCATTTTCTCTTTCTATCCCAGTCTCCCACCGCCTTCCCATAACTTTCCTGCCTTGACTTATCAAGAACATATCAACCTCTGCCTTAAACACACCCAATAACCCTGCCTCCACTGTTGCTGTGGCAATGAATTCTGCAGATTCACCATTCTCTGGCTAAAGAAATTCCTCCTCATCTCCGTTCTAAATGGATGTTCTTCTATTCTAAGGATGTACCCTCTGGTCCTAGATGCCCCCACCATAGAAAACATCCTTTCCACATCCTCTCTATCGAGGTCTTTCAACATTCGGTAGGTTTCAATGAGATCACCGCTCATTCTTCTAAATTCCAATGAGTACAGGCCCAGAGCCGTCAAATGCTCCTCATAACACTTTCACTCCCAGAATCATTTTCATAAACCTCCTCCGAACCTTTTCCAATGGGCCCAAAACCACTCACAATACTCCAAGTGAGGCCTCACCAATGCCTTATAAAGCCTCAACATTACATCCTGGCTTTTATATTGTAGTCATCTCAAAATGAATGCTAACATTGCATTTGCCTTCCTCACCACCGACTCAACCTGCAAATGATCCTTTAGAGAATCCTGTACAAGGATTCCCAAGACCCTTTGCACCTTGTTTTTGAATTTTCTGCCCATTTATAAAATAGTCTACTCATGTTCCTTATACCATACATTTCCCGACACTGTATTCCATCTGCCACACCTTTGCCCATTCTCCTAATCTATCTAGGTACTTCTGCAGCCACCCTGCTTCCTCAACACCACCTGCCCCTCCGTCTGTCTTTGTATCTTTGTATCATCTGCAAACTTGGCCAAAAAGCCCTCAATTTCATTATCCAAAATCATTGGCATATGAAGAAGAGGTCCGAAAACCAGCCCCTGCGGAACACCACTAGTCTCCAGTAGCCAGCCAGGAATGGCTCCCTTTATTCCCACTCTTTTCCATTTGCCAATCAGCCAATGCTCTACCGATGCTAATACCTTCCCTGTAATACCATGGGCTCTTGTTACGCAGCGTCATGTGTAGCACCTTGTCAAAAATCCAAGTACACAACATCCATCGGTTCTCCTTTGTCTACCCTGCTTGTTATTTCCTCAATTCCAACAGATTTGTCAAGCAATATTTTCTCTTTAGGGTGACCATGCTGACTTTGGTCTATTTTGTCATGTGCCTCCAAGAACCTTGAGATCTCATTTTTAACAATCGACTCCAACATCTTCCCCTGACGTCAGGGTAACTGGCCTATATTTTCCTTTCTTCTGCCTCCTTTCCTTCTTGAAGACTAGAGTGACATTTACAGTTTCCTAGTCCTCCGGAACCATGCCAGAATCTAATGATTTTTGAAAGATCATTATCAATGCCTCCACAATCTCCCTAGCCACCTCTTTCAGAACCCTGGGGCATAGTCCATCTGGTCCAGGTGACTTATCCAACTTCAGACCTTTCAGCTTCCCAAACACCTTCTCCCTAGTATTAACAATTGCACTCACTTCTGTTTCCTGATACTCTCAAACTTCCCGCATACTGCTAGTGATTCCACAATGAAGACAGATGCAAAATACTTAGATAATTCATCCATCATTTGCTTGTCCCCCGTTACTACCCCTCCAGCATCATTTTCCAGCGATCCAATATCTACTCTCACCTCTCTTTTACACTTTATATATCTGAAGAACTTTTGGTATCCTCTTTGATATTATTGCCTAGCTTACCTCCATATTTCATCTTATCCCTCCCTATGGCTTTTTAAATTGTCTTCAGTTGGTTTTTAAAAGTTTCCCAATCTGGTAACTTCTCAATTATTTTTGCTCTATTGTATGCCCTCTATTTTACTTTTGTGTTGGCTTTGACTTCCCTTGTCAGCATGGATGCTCCATCCTGTCTTTAGAAAACTAATTCTTCCTGTGCCTTCTGAATCTTCCCCAGAAACTCCAGTCATTGCTGTTCTGTTGTCATCCCTGCTCGTGTCCCCTTCCAATCAACTTTATTCAGCTCCTCTCTCATGCCTCTGTAATTCCCTTTACTCCACTCTAATACTGATGCATTTGACTTTAGCTTCTCCCTTTCAATTTTCAGGGTGAGTGTTATCATACTATGATGACTGTCTCCTAAGGGTTCCTTTACCTTAAACTCCCTGATCAAATCCAGTTCATTACATAACACCCAGTACAAAATAGCTGTTTCCCTAATATGCTCAACCACAAGCTGCACTAAAAAGCCACCTTGTAGGTATTTTCCAAATTCTCTCTCTTAAGATCCATCACCAACCTGATTAACCCAATCTACCTGCATATTGAAATCCTCCATGACTATCATAATATTGCCCTTTTGACATGCCTTTTGTACAAGGATTCCACACCTTTTTCTAAGGATTTCATTTCATTTTTTACCAACAAAGCCACGCCCCCTCTGCCTATTTGCCTGTCCTTTTGATAGAATGTATATTCTTTGATGTTAAGATCCCAACTATAATCTTCTTTCAGCGACTCAAAGATGCCCACAGCATCATGTCTGCCAATCTCCAGTTATGCTACAATTATTTTATTCCGTATACACTGTGCATTCAAATATAACACCTTCAATTCTCTATCCATCATCCTTTTTGATTTTGTCCCCCTTGTACACTGCACCATATCCTACTGACTGCAATTTTGCCCCATCATCTGCCTGTTAAACGAGTCTCATTACACACAGCGTCTGCATGTAAATTAACGGCCCTATCAATCCAGTTCCCACCCCCTTGCCAATTTAGTTTAAACCCTCCCCAACAGCTCTAGCAAAACTTCCCACAAGGATATTGGTCCTTCTCAGGTTCAGGCACAACCCATCCCTTTTGTACAGGTCATATCTTCACCAGAAGAGATCCCAATGATCCAGAAATCTGGAGTCCTGCCTCTGTACCAGTTCCTCAGCCGTGTATTCATCTGCAGATCATCCTAATCTTGCCCTCACTAGTGCATGGCACAGGCAGCAATCCAGCGATTGGTACCCTGGTCCTGCTTTTCAACCTTCTCCCTAACTTCCAAGATGCTTTCTTCAGGACTTCCTCCCTTTTCCTACCTATGTCATTGATGCTAATGTGTACCAAGACTGTTGGCTGCTCCCTCTCCCCTTTGGAATGCAGTGGTCCCGATCTGAGACGTCCCTGACCCTGGCACCTGGGAGCTATGTAACATCCGGGTGTCTTAATTGCATCTGCAAAATCTCCCATCTGCTCCACTAACTATGGAATCCCCTGTCACTACTGCAGTCCTCTTCTTCCTCCTCCCTTGCTGTGCAACAGTGGCAGACGCATTGCCATGGACCCGGTCACTGCAGCTGGGCCATCCCCCTCCACGGTATCCAAAGCGTTATATTTATTATTGAGGGAATGGCCACAGTAGTACTTCCACTGGCTGCCCATTTCTTTTTCCTCTCCTGACAATCACCCAGGTACCTGCTTCCTACAACTTCCGGAGAAGTACCTCCCCGCAGCTCTCTGGATACTCTGAGCGCAATCCCACATGGTTATTGGGGGGATTATGCAGACTCCACAAGCAGGCAGTGCCAGGGATGGTAAGAGAAGCCCGTTCTCTGGGCTGTAGCACCACCTGCTGTGTTTCTCTGCTGCCTCTGCCTCTGTCTCCTCTGCAGATAGAGACAAAGCACAATCTTTTTATATTAGTTTAAGGGATGTGGGATTGGCAGGCTGAACCCAGGTGTAACTGCCTATTTCTTGTTGCCCTGAGAAGGCGATGGTGAACTGCCCTCTGGAGCCACTGCAGCCCTTGAGGTGTGGGCACACTCACACTGATATTAGAGAGGGAGTTCCAGTATTTTGACCTCGTGATAAGAATCAGAATCAGGTTTATTATCACTGATATATGTTATGAAATTTGATGATTTACTGCAGCAGTACAGTGCAAAATGTTGTAATAAGAAATAATTTTTTAAATGTGCAAAAAGAGAGCACAAAGTGAGGTAGTGTTTATGGGCCAACAGTCCATCCAGAAATCTGCCGGTGGAGGGGAAGAAGCTGTTCCCAGAACGTTGACATTGAGTGCAAGGCTGACGTTGAAACGCCACTCAACCAGCTGATCTATCTTGCTCCTGTACGCCTCCTCGTCACCATTTGAATTCCTGCAAATAATAGTTGAGTCATCTGCAAATTTATAGATGGCTTTTAGGCTGTGCTAACCACACAATTGTGGGTGTGGAGAGAGGAAACAAGAGTGCTAAGCGCACATGGTGCACCAGTGTTGCTTGTCAGAGGAGGAGATGTTATTTCCAATCTACACAGACTGTGGTCTCCTTGCGAGAGAGCCCAGGGTCCAGTTGAAGAAGGAGGTAGAGAGGACCAGGTTTGGGGGCTTGTGCTTCCAAGTACCCCGAAACTTCTTTCCCAACAATGGACTCCAACATCTTGCCAACCATTGAAGTAAGGCTAACTGGCCTATAATTTGCTGTCTTTTTGCCTCCCTCGGTTCTTGAAGAGTGAAGTGACATTTTCAATTTTCCATTCCTCCAGAACCATTCAGGCATCTAATGATTCTTGAAAGATCACTACTGATACCTCCAGAGTATCTCCAGGTACCTCTTTCAGAAGCCTGGGGTGTAGTCCGTCTGGTCCAAGTGACTTATCTACCTTCAGACCTTTCAGCTTCCCAAGTACCTCCACTTAGTAAGTGTGGGAAATGCTGCTTTGGCCTTTTTGTTAAAGCAGGGTTAAATAAATAAGCTGCTTCACCTGAAATACACGCGGTTTAGGACAATGCTAACCCCGTGAGTTTGGTCACATAGTGTTGCACGCTAAACCAAGTTTAATATCAAATATTTCTTAATTAGTAGATGGTTTCTTACCTTCAGAATAAGAACCAGGTTTATTATCACTAATATATATGTGTTTCGTGGCGGCAGTATTAGGCAAAGACGTAAATTTAGTATAAATTACAAAATAAATAGTGACAAAGAAAGGGCTTCAGGAGAAAATGTTTATCGATTCATAGACCATTTAGAAACCTTGAAGAATCTGTTTCTATTTTGCTGAGTGTGGGTCTTCAGGCTTCTGCTGCGACGTGGAGTTGCTGCAGGATGTGGGAATTTCAGGGAAGTTCAGATGTGTTGGGGACCAAGTCCACATGAAGTGTCTGCAGTGCTAGAATTTGACGGCAGGATCTCGAAGCTTGAGAAGTAGTTGAAATTACTGCTGTGGAAGAGAAGCTATGTTGTATATCCAGCAGGTGGCAATCCCACTCTCTGCATTTGAAAGAATGTAAGTTTAGGAGTCGTTAGCACGTGTATTTCACTCAGCCCACGAGGGGATAATGATTGCCTGAAGAGTCTCGGGCAGAAATGGCACCATTCATGGGGGACCAGAGAAGAGTGGAAATGTTCGGATATTCAGACCAGTCTTTCTGTGACTGTCTTGTCCAGTGTGTTGTCTCCTTGGAGAAAGAGTAAAGGACTTGGAACACAGAACATTATAGCACAGGAGCAGGCCATGGTGCCATATTAAACTAATCTCATCTGCCTGCACATTGTCTACATCACTCCATTTCCTGCCTCTCATGTGCGAGTGCAAATATCTCTTAAACTGCTTCCACCACCAGCCCTAGCAGCACATTCCACCACTCTCTGTTTAAATAAAGACTTGCTTTGCACACCTCCTTTAAACATTCCCCTTCTCACTTTAAATCTATGTCCTCTAGTATTTTCCCTTCCTGCCCTGGGTAAGAGACTCTGGCAATCTACTCTATCGATCGCTTTCATAATCTATAAACTTCCAGTCGGTCTCTTCTTAATCTCATGCTCCGGGAAAATACAATCCATGTTGCTCAACTCTCTTCATACTGTTGCTAATACTCTCTGATCCTGACAGCATCCTAGTGAATCTCTTCTGCATCCTCTTCAAAGCCTCCACGTCGTTCTGTATGAGTAGAAGGGGTTCACCAGAATTGCACACAATACTCCATGTGCGACCCAACTGTAACAAAACTTCCAGGTTCTTACAAGTACAGCAGGCTGTGAAGAAAAGCTTCACAACAAGGGGAATTGAGTACAAGAGCAAAGAGGTCCTTCTGCAGCTGTACAGGGCCCTGGTGAGACCACACCTGGAGTACTGTGTGCAGTTTTGGTCTCCAATTTTGAGGAAGGACATTCTAGCTATTGAGGGAGTGCAGTGTAGGTTCACAAAGTTAATTCCTGGGATGGCGGGACTGTCATATGTCGAAAGATTGGAGCGACTGGGCTTATATACTCTGGAATTTAAAAGGCTGAGAGGGGATCTTATTGAAATATATAAGATTATTAAGGGATTGGATACGCTGCAGGCAAGAAGCATGTTCCCGCTGATGGGTGAGTCCAGAACCAGAGGCCACAGTTTAAGAATAGGGGGTAGGGTATTTAGAACGGAGTTGAGGAAAAACTTTTTCACCCAGAGAGTGGTGGATATATGGAATGCTCTGCCCCAGAAGGCAGTGGAGGCCAAGTCTCTGGATGCTTTCAAGAAAGAGATGGATAGAGCTCTTAAAGATAGTGGAATCAAAGTTTATGGGGATAAGGAAGGAACTGGATACTGATTGTGGATGATCAGCCATGATCACAGTGAATGGTGGTGCTGGCTCGAAGGGCCGAATGGCCTACTCCTGCACCTATTGTCTATTGTCTATTGTCTATTATTCAGTGCAGCAACCATGTAAGCCTGAACCTTCTCCACTGCACCTGGTTACGTTGCTGTTCTCGGGGGGTGGTGCACCTGTACTCCAAATCCCTCTTCACAGAACACTTCGGGAGGGACAGGGGGATCAAGAAGTTGGGGTTCATGTTGGAACCGATGTCATGGGAAGGAAAAGGGTTGAGGTTCAACACTCAGAGTTTTCAGGGCAACAAGTGGTTGTCTCTGAATTATTTCCAATGCCAAGGCCAACGAGACTAAAAATAAGGTGAGAGAGTGTATCAGTGTTTGGTTTGAGGAATAGTGGGGCACTTTCTGGGGACTTGAAAGCCAGTGGTGGGACAGGTGGGACTTTGTCAAAAGGAATGGGCTGTCCAGTCTCTCACTGGCACTGGGACCAGTATTCTCAGTGGGACACCGAAGGGACTGGACATGCTGGATTATTAGTTTTATTTATATAAACTACAGTATATCAAGTTGTAGCTGATCACAATCCACAAGTTTTGAGTAAAGTTGATGCTATTCTTAGAGTAAAGGACAAAGAATGATTGGAATTTCAATATGTGATCAGAAGGCAGCTTTCTTGCTAAACACATTTGGTAAATCTGATTCTGGGGAAGTGAGATGGGCTAGATATCTGTGGCAGAATGCTTCAGGAAGACTGATCATTGGATTTATGAGGGTTAGATTAGTAATGGAGAAGAGTGGGCAGAAAACTAATGTAGATCTAATTAATTTGTGGGGGGATTATTGAAGTGGGATTACTTTAAACCAGTAGGTGAGCTTTGAAGAGCAGGTCTTTTGCATGCAGACTGTGTACGTTTCTCCCACAGGAAGAGATAGAGGCCTGAACCAGTGCTGTTGGGATGACAAAGGAAAGAGAATGGGATGGAAGAAGAAAGGGTGAATGACTCCAGTGAAAAGCAGGTGGAATATAGCAAACTGTAGGGTAGTGAAAAGAAAAGGAAAGTGAAAAAGCTTAACAAGAAGATGGTAGCTAATATAGAGTGGATCCCAGAGGTCTTTTATGTAGATGCAAATAGTGGGTGGAAGGGGGAAATTCGTGATGAAGAAAGTTATCAAAGCAAAGAGGCAGACGGCACAGCAGGATTTCTAAATGAGTACTTGATATCAGTCTTCACTTTGGAACAGATAATGAATGGGATGAAAATTGATTGGGAGAAGGCAGTAGACAGGCAGACTATGCATTATACAAGTTATCAGTCTGGACATTATAAGCTCTGGATGAGGAGGGGGAGTTCCCCAAAATTTCCAGGCTTTTGTGTATACAAGTGGTCTGGAAATGGCAAATGTAACACTCTATCCTTGAAATTGTTTCTTATGTTGTACTCTGATATAATAATTCTAAAGTATTGAATATGCTATTGGATATTTTATTGGTGCATGCATGACTCAATAAAGCAGCTATCAATTGAGTTGGGTTCTGCAACATCTTGATCTTCCTGAGGTGACTGAAGAATGAACTACTGATGCTCAGTTTGAGTGGCAGCTGTGAGTATTCAAGTTAATAGTCCATTTAAAATAAACTGGATTTCAGACAGCAACCTCAGCCATAAGTCTAACCCCCAGTCAATTAAAACTATTTTATATTTATCTTATGGTTCCCATGAAAATCCACAAACTCTGGCATCATATTTATGATTATTTTGATAGGCACACATATAACCATATAACCATATAACAATTACAGCACGGAAACTGGCCATCTCGGCCCTTCTAGTCCGTGCCAAACTCCCACTCTCACCTAGTCCCACTGACCTGCACTCAGCCCATAACCCTCCATTCCTTTCCTGTCCATATATCTATCCAACTTAACTTTAAACGACAACATCGAACCTGCCTCAACCACTTCTGCTGGAAGCTCGTTCCACACAGCTACCACTCTCTGAGTAAAGAAGTTCCCCCTCATGTTACCCCTAAACTTTTGCCCTTTAACTCTCAACTCATGTCCTCTTGTTTGAATCTCTCCCATTCTCAATGGAAAAAGCCTATCCACGTCAACTCTATCAATCCCCCTCATAATTTTAAACACCTCTATCGAGTCCCCCTCAACCTTCTACGCTCCAAAGAATAAAGACCTAACTTGTTCAACATATTTGAATTATTTATTAAGAAGCAAGGGCATAAAATGTTATTGATCTCAGTCAGTGTACTGTGCAAGCTATCCTGAAATGAGGAACACAGATATGTTAACTGTGGTTCGAGCGCAGATGGAGGAGGAGCCTGACGCCCCAGTGCAAACGGTGCAGTCATTCACACTCCTCACCGACAGCAGGACAGTGTTGAACCGACTTCTCTGGAGCGGTGGGACTGCAGGAGCGGCTAACAAAAAGAGATATTGTATCTACCAGCAGTACAAACGCATTGAAGTTATGCTAAATCTTTTATGAAACAGAAGGTGTCACCTCATTGCTCTTTATTCAACCCTGGAACATCTGGACAGCAAAGACGCATACATCAGGATGTTGTTTTAGCTCAGCGTTCACTATCATCCTCTTCTCAAAAGTAATCAACGAGCTCCAAGACCTTGGCCTTAATACCACCTTCTGCAACTAGGTCCTCAATTTCCTCACCTGCAGACCCTAGTGAGTTCGGATTAGCAGCAACATCTTCTCCACGATCTCCATCAGCACAGGGGCACCACAGGGCTGTGTGCTTAGCCCCCTGCTCTACTCGCTTAACACTTAGGACTGTGGCAATGCCATTTTCAAATTTACCGATGACATTTCTGTTATTGGCTGAAACAAATGTGGTGACGAATTAACATATAGGGAGGAGGACGGAAAATCTGGCTGAGTGCTGCCACAGCAACCTTTCAGTGTCAGCATGATCAAGGAGCTGATTATAGACTTCAGGAGAAGGCAACCCGACGTCCACGAGCCAGTCCTCATTGAAGGACCGGAGGTGGACAGGGTCAGCAATTTTAAATTCCTAGCTGTTATTATTTCAGAGGACCTGTCCTGGGCCCAGCACTTAAATGCAATTACAAAGAAAGCACAGCAGTGTCTCTGCTTCCTGAGGAGTCTGTGGAGATTCGTCATGAAATCTAAAACTTTGACAACCTTCTATAGGTGTGTGGTGGGGAGTATATCGACTGGCTGCATTGCAGCCTGATCTGGAAACACCAATGCCCTAGAACAGAAAATCCTACAAGAAGTAGTGGCTATGGCCCAGTCCATCACGGGTAAAGCCCTCCCCACCATTGAACACATTTACATGAAAAGAAATTTACAGGAAAGCAGCATGAGGGAGCCTCACCATCCAGGACATTCTGCTCCTGGAAGAAGGTACAGGAGCCTCAGGACTCACACCACCAGGTTGAGAAACTGTCATTACCCCTCAATCATCAGGCTTCGGACTCACACAACTTTACTTGTCCCGTCATTAAAATGTTCCCACAAGCAAAGTACTCAGTTTCAAGGACTCTTGATATTTATTGCTTATTTATTTATTATTATTATTATTTCTTTTTGTGTTTGCACTCTGCTCTCTGGTTGCCCTAGCTGGGTGGTTTTTCATTGATTCTGTTATGGTTATTATTCTATAGATTTATTGAGTGTGTCCACAAGAAAGCGACTCCCAGGACTGTACCTGGTGACATGTATGCACTTTGATAATAAACTTACTTTGAACTTCGCTGTGTTGCTCCTGGCATTTTTCCTGGACCTCTTCGTGACCTTTGTCGATCTAACCAAGGCTTTCGACATGGTCAGCAGAGAAGGCTTGTGGAAGATCATGGAGAAGTTTGGCTGCCCCAGCAAGTTCATCACAATCGTCCGGCAGTTCCACGACGGTATGATGGTGAAAGTTCTGGATGACGGCGACGAGTCAGAGGCCTTCCCAGTGACAAATGGCGTCAAACAAGGCTGCGTTCTTGCCCCGACTCTGTTCAGTATGGTATTCTCTGCCATGCTGACAGATGCCTTCCGTAACTACGAAGAAGGAATCCACGTCAGGTACAGGACTGACGGCAGGTTGTTCAACCTTAGGCGCCTGCAGGCAGTTACAAAGGTGCGAGAGACCGTCGTCAGAGACTTGTTGTTTGCTGATGACTGCACATTCAACACCAGCACAGAGCAGGAGATGCAGCGTGAAATGGACTGCTTCTCACAAGCCTGCGACAACTTCGGTCTCACTATCAGCACCAAAAAGACCGAAGTTATGTACCAGCCTGCCCCAGGAAAGCCATACCAGGAGCCGCGCATCACGGTGAAGGGCCAGAACCTCCAGGCAGTCGACAACTTCACCTACCTGGGCAGCATACTCGCTCGCGCAGTGAACATAGACGCTGAGGTCAACAACAGGATTGCCAAAGCCAACGCCGCCTTTGGGAGACTCCGTGAGAACGTCTGGGAGCGGAGAGGACTCAGCCTTACCACCAAGCTGAAGGTCTACTGTGCAGTGGTCCTTACCACCCTCCTTTACGCCAGCGAGACCTGGACTGTCTACAGCAGACACGCCAAACAGCTCAACCACTTTCACCTGAGCTGTCTCCGCAGACTCCTCCACATCAGGTGGCAGGACAAAGTCCCCGACACGGAAATCCTGGAACGAGCTGGGCTCTGCAGCGTCTACACCCTCCTGCTGAAAGCCCAAGCCAGGTGGGCTGGACATGTGGTCAGAATGCCAGACAGCCGATTGCCTAAGCAGCTGCTGTACGGAGAACTGTGTCAGGGCAAGCACTCAGTCGGGGGGGCAGAAGAAACATTACAAAGTCTGCCTCAAAGCGTCCCTCAAAGGCCTGGGTGTCGACATCAACACGTGGGAGACACTTGCCCTCGACCGTCCAGCTTGGCGCAGCAAGATCACCACAGGAGCCCGTGCAGCTGAAGTCCGGCGCATCATGGAGGCGCAACGAAAGCGTGCTGTGCGCAAGGCCCGAGCAGCATCCACAGCCACGACAGCACCCACCCACTTGTGTCCCACATGTGGGCGAGCCTTCAGGGCCCGGATTGGCCTCATCAGTCACCTCCAGACCCACAGCCACCAATCTCCCATTTGACTTTGAAGCCATGGTCATCTCCGACTACGAAGGACGAACAACAACAACAACAACAACAACAACTTTGAATCTTGAACCTCAAAACATTAGCAAAATGTCGACAGGAGTACTCTGAAAGGATGCCAAGCCTTTTGCAAGCACAGTTTATGGATTTATAAAGTAGGACATAGAGATTTCTTGAAGAGTTGAGGTCATCCCAAACAGTTTATAGCCAATGAACTATTATTGAAGGATTGCAATGTATGAAATGCAACAAGGAATTTGCACATACAGTGGCTAATCTTCAGAATAGTGCCATATGATCCACCAATCTGTGAAATTGAGACATTGGATGTTTTATCCAAAGGACAATAGCACTCACTTATCACTCAGCACTCAAGAGTTGGCCCGGCTCGCTCTGCCTGTTTGCTGCTGTTGCAACGAAAGGCACCCGTTGCCTAATTCCTTCTCAGCACACGCACACCCCATCATAACACTTTGAAAACAGCCACTCTCTTCATCTTTCAAGCCATAGTTGTTGATATCAAGGAGTTGGTGACTTTACTCAAACCTAAGGGGGCCTGACAGAGTAGGTATTGAGCTGGGAGAGTTATAAACAGGAGGACATAGTTACAACATAAAGGGCCGGTCACTTTAAAACTGAGCAGCGTAAAAATTTCTTCTCACAGAAAGTGATGAATTGCTGGAATTCCCTGCCCCGAGGGTGGCGGAGGCCAGATTGTTGGATATATTCCCTGCCCCGAGGGTGGCGGAGGCCAGATTGTTGGATATATTCCCTGCCCCAAGGGTGGTGGAGGCCAGATTGTTGGATATATTCCCTGCCCCAAGGGTGGTGGAGGCCAGATTGTTGGATATATTCTTTGCCCTAAGGGTGGTGGCAGTCAGATTGTTGGAGATCGATAAATACTTGTAAGATTGAGTAATTGGAGATTATGGGGATGTGGCACAGAACAGAAGTTGTGGCCAGTGTAGATCATCCATGATCATATTGAATGGTGGAACAGGCTTGAAGGGCCGAATGGCCTACTTCTGCCCCTATTTTCGTGTGGTCTTGAGTAATAATTCATGTTGGCATTAAGTCCAGAGAACAGACACATTTCCAACAGGAGGAGCGATAATGAAGAAAAAGGAAGGTCCTGGGGGAGGAGGCAGGAAAATGGATGTCAATGAAAGAAGGATTGAAGTTGGTGAGGAAAGTAGAGTGTCAGCGTTTGTTGAAGTGGACGGAACACTGCTCTGCAGAACAGCCCTGGCGAAGAGGAGTATTCCTGAGGGGAGGTGGAGGAAGGCTCTCAACATTCCAGCGCGTTTGAATCACCAAAGGTCAAGTACTGGGAAACGGGGTTTGTACAGGCCGATACTTGGCAATGAGCCAAAAAGTGCCGTCCTCTGCTCTCTGACGAGGTTGACACAGCTCTCTGATTGCACCAGCTTGAAAGACCAGGTGAGAAGGAGTGCACATCCGTTGGTAAAGGCACTGGTGGAAAGTTGTTACTCAGGTTGGAGGTTCGTGACCTGTGGTGCTCTGCAGGATCAGTGCTGGAACCCCTGTTGCTTCTGGCACATTTAAGTAACTAGGATGAAACTCTCGATTGATGGGTTAGTAAGTCTGCGAATGACTCAAACTTGGGTGGTATTGCAGACAGCAGGATACAGAACAGTTGTAGACAAGGCAGGTGATGCTTAACCCAGGCAAATATGAAGTATTGCGCTTTGGGAGTCAAATGTAAGGGAAATATATTCAGTTAATGGTAGGCCCCATAACAGTTTGGTGAAGAAAAGGGTCCACTTACTCATCTCGATGAAAGAGGCCGCACAGGTAGACAGGGTGGTAAAGAAGGCATATTGCACGCTTCCTTCATCAGCTGGGTGGGAAGCTGATCAAAAATGGTTTGTTAGGATGCACTTGGAGCGTTGCATGCAATTCCAGTTGCCTCATTATAGAAAGCATGTGGAGGGTTTGGAGGGGGTGCATGAGTGCTTTACCTCGATGATGCCCGCCTTAGACAGTAAGGAAAGATTGGCCAAACATGATGTTTTTCTCTGGAATATTAGAGGTTGAATGGGTACATGATAGAAGTTTACAAAATTATAAGAGTGGTAGATAGGGTAGACAGAATCCTTTTCTCAGAATAGAAATGTAAAACACTAGAAGGCATTTAGACAGACAACAGAACAGGCAGAGAATGAAGTGATATAGACCACGTACAGGCAGAATGGATTAATTTACATAAGGCATAGGAGCAGAATTATGTCATTTGACCCATCGAGTCTGCTCCACCATTTCATCATGGCTGATCCAATTCTCCTCTCAGCTCCAATCTCTTGCCTTTTCCCCGTATCTCTTCGTGTGGGAGGGATTAAATGATCTACTAGTTACTAGTTAGGGAAAATGTTAAGGCAGTGCTCAGTCAGGGCAGACTGCAGAACTCATCGAGTGAGGCGTTATAGGGTGGAACTGAGTGATAAGAAAGATATGACCGTGTTATTGGGCTATATTATAGACCACCCAACTGTCCGAGGGATTTAGCGGAACAAATTTGTAGGGAGATCGCAGACTGTTGCAAGGTGCATAAGGTTGTTATAATACAAATAAAAGAAAATCTGCAGATGCTGGAAATCGAAGCAGCACACACGAAATGCTGGAGGAACTCAGCAGGCCAGGTAGCATCTATGGAAAAAGGTACAGTCGATGTTTCTGGCTGAAACCCTTTGGCAGGTGTTATAGTAGGTGATTTTAACCTTCCACATGTTTACTGGGAATCCCATGCTGTAAAAGGACTAGATGGGATTGAGTTTGTCAGATATGTTCAGAAAAGTTTCCTTAATCAGTACCTAGAAGTCCTAACGAGAGACCGTAGTCCACTTGATTTGCTATTAGGGAATGAGACAGAGCAGGTGACAGAGGTTTGTGTAGGGGAACACTTTGTATCTAGTGACCACAATGTCATTAGTTTCAAATCCATTATGCAAAAACATAGGTCTGGTCCGCAGGTTGAGATTCTAAACTGGAGAAAGGCCAATTTTGATGGTATCGGAAAGCATCTGGCAAGTGTGGATTGGGACGGGCTGTTTTTTGGCAAAGGTGTACTTGGTAAGTGGGAGGCCTTCAAAAGGGACGTTTGAGAGTACAGAGTTTGCATGTGCCTGTCAGAATAAAAGGTAAAGATAACGAGCGTAGGGAACACACATCAAAGTTGCTGGTGAACGCAGCAGGCCAAGCAGCATCTATAGGAAGAGGCGCAGTCGACGTTTCAGGCCGAGACCCTTCGTCAGGACTAACTGAAGGAAGAGTGAGTAAGGGATTTGAAAGCTGGAGGGGGAGGGGGAGATGCAAAATGATAGGAGAAGACAGGAGGGGGAGGGATAGAGCCGAGAGCTGGACAGGTGATAGGCAAAAGGGGATACGAGAGGATAATGGGACAGGAGGCCTAGGGAGAAAGACGGGGGGGGGGGTGACCCAGAGGATGGGCAAGAGGTATATTCAGAGGGACAGAGGGAGAAAAAGGAGAGTGAGAGAAAGAATGTGTGCATAAAAAGGAGTAACAGCTGGGGTACAAGGAGGAGGTGGGGCCTAGCGGAAGTTAGAGAAGTCAATGTTCATGCCATCAGGTTGGAGGCTACCCAGACGGAATATAAGGTGTTGTTCCTCCAACCTGAGTGTGGCTTCATCTTTACAGTAGAGGAGGCCGTGGATAGACATGTCAGAATGGGAATGGGATGTGGAATTAAAATGTGTGGCCACTGGGAGATCCTGCTTTCTCTGGCGGACAGAGCGTAGATGTTCAGCAAAGCGGTCTCCCAGTCTGCGTCGGGTCTCACCAATATATAAAAGGCCACATCGGGAGCACTGGACGCAGTATATCACCCCAGTCGACTCACAGGTGAAGTGATGCCTCACCTGGAAGGACTGTTTGGGGCCCTGAATGGTGGTAAGGGAGGAAGTGTAAGGGCATGTGTAGCACTTGTTCCGCTTACACGGATAAGTGCCAGGAGGGAGATCAGTGGGGAGGGATGGGGGGGACGAATGGACAAGGGAGTTGTGTAGGGAGCGATCCCTGCGGAATGCAGAGAGAGGGGGGAGGGAAAGATGTGCTTAGTGGTGGGATCCCGTTGGAGGTGGCGGAAGTTACGGAGAATAATATGTTGGACCCGGAGGCTGGTGGGGTGGTAGGTGAGGACCAGCGGAACCCTATTCCTGGTGGGGTGATGGGAGGATGGAGTGAGAGCAGATGTACGTGAAATGGAGGAGATGCGTTTAAGAGCAGAGTTGATAGTGGAGGAAGGGAAGCCCCTTTCTTTAAAAAATGAAGACATCTCCCTCGTCCTAGAATGAAAAGCCTCATCCTGAGAGCAGATGCGGCGGAGACGGAGGAATTGCGAGAAGGGGATGGCGTTTTTGCAAGAGACAGGGTGAGAAGAGGAATAGTCCAGAGCGTAGGGAACCTTGGTTTTCAAGAGATATTGAGGCCCTGGTTAAGAACGGAAAGGAGGAGTATTCTAGGTATTGGCAGCTAGGTAGAATGGAGGTGTTTGTGGAGTACAAGAAATGCAAAAGAAGACTTAAGAAAGTAATCAGGAGAACTAAGAGGAAGCACGAGGTTGCCCTAGCAGACAAAGTGAAGGAGAATCCGAAGGGATTTTGCAGGTATGTTAAGAGCAAAATAATTGCAAGGGACAATATTGGTCCTCTGGTAGATCAGAATGGTAATCCATGCCTGGAGCCAAAAGAGATGGGTGAGATCTTAAGTACATTTTTTGTATCTGTATTTACTCAGGAGATGGATACAATCTATAAAAGTGAGGGAAAGCAGCATCAACTGCATGGACTCTGTACAGATTACAGATGATGGGGTGTTTGTTATCTTCAGGAAAATTACGGCTGGTAAATCCCCAGGGCCTTTCAAGGTGTTCCCTTGGACCCTGCAGGAGGCAACTATAGAAATTGCCGGGGCTCTAATTAACCTTAGCGACAGGAGAGGTGCCGGAGGACTGGAGGATAGTCAATGTTGTTCCACTGTTTAAAAATAAACCAGGCACTTACAGGCTGGTGGACCCAACATCAGCAGTAGGAAAGGTTTTTGGAAGATATAATAAGGGATCAGATATATGAGTATTTGTACAGACTTGGGCTGCAGGGCACTTGATATCTAACCAATCTTACCGAGTTTTCCGAGGAAGTTACCAGGGAAGTTGAAGAAGGCAAGGCAGTGGATGTTGTCTACATGGACTTTAGCAAAACATTTGACAAGGTCCCGTACGGGAGGCTGGTCAAGAAGGTTCAATTGCATGGCATTCAAGGTGAGGTAGTAAATTAGATTAGACATTGGCTTTGTGGGAGAAACAAGTAGGTGGTTACGATTAGAAGTCGTAAGTTAAGGGTAAAAGGTGAAAAGTTTAAAGGGAGCATGAGGGGATACATTTTCATTCAGAGGATCCTGTGAGTGTGGAATGAACTGCCAGCACAAGTAGTGCAAGCGAGTTCGATTTCAATATTTATGAGAAATTTGAATAGGTACGTGGATGGTAGGGGTATGGAGGGCTATGGTCAGTGGGAGTAGGCAGTTTAAATGGCTTGGCATGGACAAGATGGGCTGAAGGGCCTGTTTCTGTGCTGTACTTCTCCATGACTCTGCGACAATATAAAAAGTTAAATTAAATATTTGAAGATGAGTAATTTTAAAGCAAGGTGGTATTTTTAATGACTGTTAATCTAGTGCCCAGAAAGTGAACCATTTAAAGTACAGTGATCATTCTTTCAAAGTGAATTTGTTAAAAGCTAAAAAAAAATGAAAATATAATTTTTTTGGCATTGATGTCTAACTTCTCCTTTCTCTCTCCCTTCTCTCTTTCTACTTCCTTACTTGGTCTGATATGACGTTGAATTTGCTTTTATTTATAGTCATCTTCCTCTTTGTTTGTCTTGTTTATCAGAAGCACCCAGACATGCTGATGCTGTTATTATCTTACAGTTCCAGAAACTTGTATAGCAGACATTTTTAGATGATGGGTGCCAGAAGAATCGTAACTAATCAGATTGAGATATGACAGATTTTGACTGGGCTTGATGGGAGGACGTGGGCGAAATTTTTCTCTTGCATGAGAAATCTTAAGCAAGGTGCCACATCATCTCAAAATAAGGGGGTGAGCTGTACAGAACTGAAATGAGGAGAATTTTTTCCACTTAAGTGGTGAATCCTTGTGATTCCCTAAACTGAAGGACTGTAAGATACACAGTGTGTGCATCTGCAAAGCGGTAAACAGCATGGCTTTGTCCATGTGAGATCATGTCTTACAAACGATTGAGTTTTTTGATGATGTGGCCGAGAAGGTTGGTGAGGGCAGGAAGGCAAGGCTGCTCTGGATGGTGAAATTGCAGGGAATCCAGAGAGAGCTGGCTGACTAATTGGAAAGACAGTTTGTTTGATGGTGGAAAGCAGAGGTGATGGCTGGTG
Organism: Mobula hypostoma; assembly: GCF_963921235.1. NCBI lineage: Eukaryota > Metazoa > Chordata > Chondrichthyes > Myliobatiformes > Myliobatidae > Mobula > Mobula hypostoma. The sequence goes on along the minus strand of NC_086119.1, from coordinate 52,890,737 downwards.
GTGTGCTTCTTTGTTGTTTGTCATCTATGTCAATGGTTCAAGGAAGGTCAATGGTTTGAGGAAGAATGCACAAGGCATGGTTAGTAAGTTTGCAAATTACACTAAAATAGGTGGAATAGTGGACAATAGAAAAAAGTTATCACAAATTCCAGGAGGATTTTGATCAGCTGAGTAACTGGGTCAAGGAATGGCAATTCAGGTAAGTGTGAGGTGTTGCAGTTTGGAAAGCCAGCTTCAGGTATAACCCTGCTGCCCTGGCAACATTGCAGGACAAGTGACCCTGGAGTACGAGTGCATGGCTCACTGAAAGTGGGGTCACAAGCAGACAGGCTGGTGAATCTTCATCACTCAGGCCACCGAGTGTAGAGTTGTGGATGTTCTGTTGTCACTGTACAATGTTAGTGAGGCTGCTGATGTTCAGCTTTGGGCATCCTGTCATAGGAGAGTGGTTATTAAACGGGAAAGAGTGCAGAAAAGATCTACAAGGACATTGTCAGGACTTGAGGGGAGGTTGGACAGGACTTTGAATCACAGGAGAATGAAAGGTGATTTTATTGAGGTGTACACAAACACGTACACATACACACAGACACATACACACACAAACAGGTACACACAGACATACATACACAAACACGTACACATACACACACAAACATGTACATATACATGAACACAGACAGATATGTGTACACACACACACACACACACACACACACACACATACAAGCTAACAGACAGTCACAATGACAGGTAAGCTTTCTTGATACACTATTGAGCAGGTCACCAGACAATAGCTTTCTTTTCAGGCCCTGTCCATACAATCAAATTGAAAAGGTGCCATTTTGGAATCTCAACGATACAAATGGACACCTTCCCAACACGATCAGACCTACAATGACCGAACAGAGCCGTGGCCGCGAATCACAGGAGGCCGTTGTGGCCTGTCGTCTATCCAAGCAGCTGCTCCTGCTCTCTGCCCCAAGGGAAAGTGCAATGAGAACAGAGCTTTTGGCAATGATATGGCTGCTGCGTGTCTCTAATTACCACAGTGTTAACGAGCTGACGATGCCCAAGTCACACCATCAGCGCCATGGTGACAACCTGTTCCTTGCTCCACATGGTAAGCTGGCACCATGCAAGGACAAGCGAATGTATAGAAAGCCCAGGTGGCACTTGTAACACCAGCACTCATTTTCAACCTCCTGACATTCTCCACAAGGGATTAATTTACTCATTTGAAAGCGCAGGCATTATCAGTGTTTAAATAAATAAACCAACAATGTTTTTTTTTTGAGCTCATCCTTTTTTATTTCTGACAGATCCATTTGAAAGTTGAATATAGATAAACTCCCTCATTGCCATTCAAGGCCCCAAACAGTCCTTCCGGGTGAAGTGATACTTCACCCGTGAGTCTGTTGGGTCATCTACTGTATGTGGTGCGGCCTCCTGTGAGTACCTTCGACAAAATGCAGGCTTTCCCCACCTAACACCCCCAACTGCTGGAGGCATTCAACAGATCAGGCAGCACCCACGGAAAGGAATAAAGTGTCACTGTTTTGGGCCAAGACCTCATCAGGACTGGAAATAAAGGGGGAAGAAGCCAGAACAAGAAAAGTTGGGGGGTGGAAGGGGGAAGGAGAACAAGCTACAAGGTGATAGGTGAAGCCAGGTGAGGGGTAAGGTCGGTGGAAAGGGAGGGGGAATGAAATGAGGTGGTGATAATGAAAAGATAAAGGGCTGAAGAAGAATTCCGATAGGAGAGGAGAGTGGACCATGGGAGAAAGGAAAGGAAGGGGGCACCAGAACGGAGAATGGAGAAGAGGAAGGGGGAGAAATGATCAGAAGTTAGAGAAGTCTACAAGACTGAGGCTGTCTACAAGAAGGGTCAGAGTTGTCTCTATTTCTTGAGGAGACTAAGATCCTTTAACATCTGCCGGACGATGCTGAGGATGTTCTACAAGTCTGTGGTGGCCAGTGCTATCATGTTTGCTGTTGTGTGCTGGGGCAGCAGGGTGAGGGTAGCAGAAACCAACAGAATCAACAAACTCATTCGTAAGGCCAGTGATGTTGTGGGGATGGAACTGGACTCTCTGATGGTGGTGTCTGAAAAGAGGATGCTGTCCAAGTTGCATGCCATCTTGGACAATGTCTCCCATCCACTACATAATGTACTGGGTGGGCACAGGAGTACATTCAGCCAGAGACTCATTCCATCGAGATGCAACACAGAGCGTCATAGGAAGTCATTCCTGCCTGTGGCCATCAAACTTTACAACTCCTCCCTTGGAGGGTAAGACACCCTGAGCCAATAGGCTGGTCCTGGACTTACTTCCTGGTGTAATTTACATATTACTATTTAACTACTTATGGTTTTATTACTATTTAATTATTTATGGTGCAACTGTAACAAAAACCAATTTCCCCCAGGGTCAATAAAGTATGACTAAGTCAAGCCATCAGGTTGGAGGCTTTCCAGATGGAATGTGGAGTGTTGCTTCTCTGACCTGAAAGTGACCTCATCGTGGCACTAGAGTCAGCCATGGACCATGGATCAGGTGGTTGACCACTGGGAAATTCTGTTTGCTGTAGATGGAGCAAAGGTGCTCATCAACATGGTCCTCCAATCTACACCTCACCAGTGTGGAGGAGGCCCCATTGGAAGTAGATGACCACGACAGATTTGCAAGTGAAGTGTTGCCTCACCTGGAAAGGTCATTTGGGGTCCTGAATGGAGATGAAAGAGGAGGTGAATGACCAGGTGTAGCACTTCGTCTGCTTGCAGGAGGAACTGCCAGGAGGGGCACTGTGGGGAGGGGTGAATGGACAGGGGAAATCACAGAAAGAGCAATCCCTGTAGCAAGCAGGAGGGGCGGTAAAGATGCTTGGTGGTAGGATCCTGTTGAAGATGGCAGAAATTGCAGAGAAGTGGGGGCAAGGTAGGCAAGGACAAGAGGGATTCTTCTGTTACCGCTGTAGGAGATGCAGTGAGGGTCGATGTTGGGAAATGGAGGAGATGCAGGTGAGGACAGCATTAATGGTGGAGGAAGGGAAACCCTGTTTTTTGAAGAAGGAGGATATCTCAGATGCTCCGAAAAGGAAAGCTTTCTCCTGAGAACAGATGCAGGGGAGATGGAGGAACTGAGAAAAGGAAATGGTATTTTTACAGCTGTCAGGGTAGGAGGAGGTATAGTCAAGGCAGCTGGAATCTGTAGGTTTATAGAAGTTATCAGTAGATAATTTGTCTCTGGAGATGGAGACAAAGAGATTGAGAAAGGGGAGAGTGGTGTCAGAAATGAACAAAGTGAACTGAAGGGCAGACCAAGCTGGAGGCAAAGTTGATAAAATTAATGAGATCAGCATGGGTGCATGAAGCAGCACTAATGTAGACAGAATCAGAATCAGGTTTATTATCACCGGCATGTGATGTGAAATTTGTTAACTTAGCAGCAGCAGTTCAATGCAATACATAATCTAGCAGAGAGAAAAAAAATAAACAAACAAGTAAATCAATTATGTATATTGAATAGATTAAAAATGCAAAAAACAAATTATATATATTTAAAAAGTGAGGTAGTGTCCAAGGGTTTAATGTCCATTTAGGAATCAGATGACAGAGGGGAAGAAGCTGTTCCTGAATCGCTGAGTGTGTGTCTTCAGGCTTCTGTACCTCCTTCCTGATGGTAACAGTGAGAAAAGGGCATGCCCTGGGTGCTGGAGGTCCTTAATAATGGACACTGTCTTTCTGAGACACCGCTTCCTGAAGATGTCCTGGGTACTTTGTAGGCTGGTACCCAAGATGGAGCTGACTAGATTTACAACCCTCTGCAGTTTCTTTCGGTCCTGTGCAGCAGCCCCTCCATACCAGACAGTGATACAGCCTGTCAGAATGCTCTCCATAGTACAACTATAGAAGTTTTTGAGTGTATTTATTGACATACCAAATCTCTTCAAACTCCTAATAAGGTAAAGTCGGTGTAACATAGGAAGAGTTGGGGGGCAGTACCAGTGAACACATGGAACATGGACAGTTCTACATAGCCAACAGAAAGGCAGGCATAGCCAGATGTTCCAGTGAAAGCTCTTGTATTTTAATTCCATCTCTCGTTCCCCTTCCGACATGGGCTGCTTCGGAGAACCAGTCCACACCTAGTAGAATGATAGTGTTTCCAAAAGATGGGGGCAGACCAGAGATGAAACCCACCCAGAGGTGGGAACAGGGGCACTGGGGAACAGACAGCAGATGCAGCAGATCAGCAGGGTGCTGACGTGGTGTCTTGTTCTGGGCATGTGGGACAGGCAGAGACAAAGTCATGAACATCCTGGGTCGTAGACAGCTACCAAAATTGTCTCTTTATAAATTCCAGGGTCCATCGAATCCCCGGCAGACCTATCAGACAGAAAGAGTGACCCAATGCAAATGCTCTGGGGCACACAGTGGTGAGCAAACAGCCAGCTGGGAGGTTCCCCACCAGGGCCTGGGTCTGATTGTTGGGCAGCCCTCACCTCTGCTTCTATTCCCCAAGTCACTGGACCAGCTATGCAAGCGCAGGGAAGGATGGGCTCTGGATTGGTGTGTCCTCAGAGATGTCAAGTTAGTAGGAGCCTTGGTATTCTTGCTGCCAGGATGATAGGTGAGGGTGAAATTAAATCGGGTGAAGAGAGCCCAATGGGCTGAATGAGAGTCGAGTCTCGTAGAGTCCCGAATGTGGGAAATTTTTTTGTGATCTGTTCATACCAGAGAGGGATGCTCTGTTCAGGGTCACTGTACTTCCAGGGTCTCCTTGACAGCCAGAAGTTTTCAGTTCCTGACATCATAGTTATCCACTGCATGAGTCAAGCAATGGGAAAGAAAGGCGATGGGGTGCAGCCGATGACCTCGTTAAGTCAAGTTTTATTGTCATTTAACTATATACATTTATACCGTCAAACAAGACAATGTTTCTCCAAACCAGGGTATAAAGCACTGCATGTACGTGACAGCAACTAGGTTCGGACATGGCCCAAGTGCGGAGTGAGAGACACGCTAGTCTTCAGAGTCAGTTGACTCGACAGACCAAATTCCCAGGCAGGATGGAATGCGGAGAGCGAAGCATAGGTATGTCCAAGTCTCGACAAATACTACGACGGAATGAATGGAGTTAAATACTATCATAATGAAATAATAGTTAGTTGACACATGCATGTTCACGAGCGCAATTGCCGTATGTTCCGCGAGGCCGAATCCATGGTTGTGACAGGGGCTCCCCCTCTCTAGGCGCAGCCCCTGAGGTGCCACAGACCCATGTCCCCTGGAAGTCCCGAATGAGGGATTGTCCAAGATGTCCTCCTGTGATGCTGGTAGATTTGTGCCATCGTGCACTGCCAATATCAGAGCCAAAGACAGAAACAAGAGCTTAGACAGAGGTAGCTCGACCAAGTGACACCGTGAGACAAATCATTCTCAAAATGAGGATCCTCTGATTGGAACTAATCTGGCATCTGCTTCAAGAATAAAGCTAACACAGAATCTGAACTTATCAAAATAAACAAATTTAAACAGAAAACACTAGGAAACCGCATTAAAAAGAGAAAGTCACTTGAGGAAAACACAAGAAACTCTAAAACCATTAATAACCGTTAAGCAACAATTAGCCAAGTCAGGTGCTCTAAAAACCTCAGAGCCCAAAAGCTCTCTGATGCCCAGCACAGGCCTGAAGTCACAATAGAGCCCCTCCCTATTGCTGGAACATGATGGCCCTGGAAGACCTACAGACAGAGAGACCTGGGGATCACCTACAGACAGAGATCAGGAAACCTGGGGTGGGGCCAAGAGGGAGGCTTGGGGGTCCTCAAGATGGGGAGGATATTGAATAACCCTAAACACATTGAATAAGCCTTGGAAATGATTGGAAAAAGAAAACTCTGCAAACAGAGAAAGGTCTTTGTGAAACCTTGAAACCTAGAGAAACAATCTTTTCAAATCTTGCTCAGTGTTTTATCTTTCATAATTTTTCCAGAGGCAGTTAGGATATACTCTCAGTTTTACAGATCAAGACAGCATAGACAGGTTTCTGTCATCGCTAAGCTAGCTGGTTCTCTGTAGATCTGCTTAATTTTCTACATGAAAGTTCAATTTTCCCAGTCTGTACCATGACTTTCATCAAGAAGTTGATAGGGTTACTTTACTCGTGTATTTGCACACTCCAGCCAGGGATCAGCTTTTGGAGTAGGGTTCTTCCAGAATTAACACTATTGACTTGAATGATGATTTGTTGAATCAATTGATAAGCTTGCTTGAAGCGCTCATTTGTTAGGCAGACCTGAGTCACGGGATCACAAAGCTGGGAGCCTGGGTACTTGTGACTTGAAAAGCGTGGAATAGATACCGGAGAAACTCAATGTAGACTAGAGAAACTCAGTATGCAGGCTCGGGACTCTCAGAATGTAGAGTCAGGACATGCACTCTCCTCAAGCCACCAATGTCAAAACGTCACTGATCAAACTTTGAGTCCATTACTTGGCAATATCCTTCTGTCTCTCTAGAGACAGAAACAAGAGTTCATACATAAGAATTCAACGGAACATTGTTGCCTCAACGAATCACTCTGACCAACAAATCTCATGGCCAAGGTCAGCTGCCCTCTCTCCGCTGGGTCCAGCTTCGTGTGTTCGAGATCTGCTGTCACCAGGTTTGGACATGGCCCAAGTGCAGAGTGAGAGACATGCTGGTCTTCAGAGACAGTTGACTCGACAGACCAATTTCACAGGCGAAACGGAATGCTACAGCAAAGCGTAGCTATGTCCAAGTCTCGACAAATACTACGACGGAATGAATGCAGTTAAATACCATCACAATTAAATAACAATTAGCTGACGTGCATATTCACGAGTGCAATCGCCATATCTGCTGCAAGGCTGAATCCGTGGTTGTGACAATAACACACTGTCGTGTACGTAACACACGGTAGTGCACATAACACACATTAACTTGTGAAAGTAAGGATGAAATCTATAGATGGATTACACATAACTAAACAAAGTAAAGTGCATTAACTAAATATTGTAAGGTACAGAACAGATTAACCAGTGACACGTTGGATGGGAAGCTGCAGGAAGTTCAGAAGACTCATGGCCTAGGGGAGGAAACGGTTTCCCATCCAGACTGTTCCTGTTTGTATACACCATAGTCTCCTGCCTGATGGTAGGAAGTCAAAGAGGATGCTGGATGGATGGGTGGGGTTCCTAACAATACTAAGGGCTGTGCATATGCCGTGCTCCTGATAGATGTCCCTGATGGATGGTGGGTAGACCCTTATGATCTACAGATGAATGCTGGGAGAGTACAGTTCCAATGCCAACATCTGATGCATCAACCCCGACGATGAATGAATCCAGGGTTGGGCCTGGATGTTGCAGTGGTGAAGCATCATTTTACATCTGAGAATGCTTCATCTGTTTCACTTGTCCATAGCAATCCTGCAGAGGTCTTCTCGCTGAGTCTATTTAAGGGGGCTGTGATGGATCTGAAATTTCTGACAAAACGGTGATGACAGGTTGCAAACTGCAGGAAGTGTCTCACTTGTTTAACCGGAGATGGTTTGGACCATTCTGTGACCGTCTAAACTTTACATGGGTTTATTTGAACCCTGGGAGGGGTGAACAGAGCACATGAATGACACCTGCTCCTTGTGGAACTCACACTTCTCTGGCTTGGCATAATGGTTGTCTTGAGGAGCTGTCTGAGTAACTTACAGACATTTGGACGAGTTCCTGGTGAGAGCGGAAGTAGATAGGAATGTTGTCCAGGTACACAAAATCAAACTGATTCAATATGTCCTGGAGCACATTGTTGACCAGGGCCTGGAAATCAGTAGGGGCGTTGGCCAAGCTAAATGGCATGATGAGGTAGTCTCAGTGGCCAGTGGAGTGCTGAATGCTGTCTTCCACTTGTCCCCTTCTTGCACATGAACCAGGTCGTAAGCGTTCTGCAGATCTGTCTAGGAAAATATAATTGCTCCTTGGAGATGTCCAAATGCAGAGGCAAGTGGGGAAGAGGGTAATTTTTCGTGGTGATGTTGTTGAGGTGTCAATAATCAATGCAGGATGGAGTTTACCACTCTTCTTACTCACAAAAAAAAGAAGCCCATCACTGCTGGCAAGGTTGACAGATGGGTAAATCTCAAGACCAATGCCTCCTTGATGTATTTTTCAATAGCTATCATTTCTGGATGAGAGAGGGAGAAGAGCCAGCCCAGGGAGGACAGTAGTGGGTAAGAGGTCAATGGGCCAGTTGTGTTACTGACATGGGGCAGGGAGGTGGGCTAGTCACGCTGCTGATGTGGGGCAAGTCAATGGGCCAGTTGTGTTACTGATGTGGGACAGGTCAATGGCCCAGTTGTGTTGTGTTCACATTAGGCAGAAAACGGTGTTGGGTAAACTGATGGGACTGAAGCCTGAAAAATCCCCAGGGCCTGATGGTCTGCATCCCAGGGTACTTAAGGAGGTGGCTCTAGAAATCGTGGATGCATTGGTAGTCATTTTCTAACGTTCTATAGATTCAGGATCAGTTCCTGTGGATTGGAGGGTAGCTAATGTTACCCCCCTTTTTGAGAAAGGAGGGAGAGAGAAAACAGGGAATTATAGAGCAGTTAGTCTGACATCAGTGTTGGGGAAGATGCTGGAGTCAATTATAGAAGATGAAATAGCGGCACATTTGAATAGCAGTAACAGAATTGGTCCGAGTCAGCATGGATTTACGAAGGGGAAACCGTGCTTGACTAATCTTCTGGAATTTTTTGAGGATATAACGATGAAAATGGACAAGAGAGAGCCAGTGGATGTAGTGTACCTGGACTTTCAGAAAGCCTTTGATAAGGTCCCACATAGTGGGCAAAATTGGAGCACATGGTATTGGGGGTAGGGTACTGACATGGTTAGAAAATTGGTTGGCAGACAGGAAACAAAGAGTAGGGATTAACGAGTGCTTTTCAGAATGGCAGGCAGTGACTAGTGGGGTACCGCAAGACTCGGTGCTGGGACTGCAGCTATTTACAATATACAAACGGTACATTAATGATGAAGGGATTAAAAGTAACATTAGCAAATTTGCAGATGACACAAAGCTGGGTGGCAGTGTGAAATGTGAGGAGGATGTTATGAGAATGCAGGATGACTTGGACAGGTTGGGTGAGTGGGCAGATGCAGTTTAATGTGGATAAATCCACAAAGTGGTTATCCACTTTGGTGGCAAGAACAGAAAGGCAGATTACTATCTGAATGGTGTCAAGTTAGGAAAAGGGGAAGTACAAAGAGATCTAGGTGTCCTTGTTCATCAGTCACTGAAAGTAAGCATGCAGGTACAGCAGGCAGTGAAGAAAGCTAATGGCATGCTGGCCTTCATAACAAGGGGAGTTGAGTATAGGAGCAAAGAGGTCCTTCTGCAGTTGTTCAGGGCCCTGAAGAGACCATACCTGGAGTATTGTGTGCAGTTTTGGTCTCCAAATTTGAGGAAGGACATTCCAGCTATTGAGGGAGAGCAGCGTAGGTTCACGAGGTTAATTTCCGGGATGGCGGGACTGTCATATGTTGAAAGATTGGAGCGACTGGGTTTGTATACACTGCAATTGTATATTGGAGAGGCAGGAGGAAAAGATGGCAACGCGACGCAGATGCGCAGCTCTCCGGTGAAATGGTATCGTATCTGTTAAATAGGGGCCATGGACAATTCTGATTTGATGAAGACAGACGTGAGAAGCACAGAGGAATATCTGGAGAAATTTCTGAAATGCCCGGTTCGCTGCCGCTGCTACTGTGCGATCGAGAATCTCCGGAGGGAAGGCAACAAAATCCCCGGCTTTGCCTGCTGCTGGCGACCGAGGCTGAGGTCGAAGTGTTCAGATAGAGATGATGCTCGGTACTCGGTGTCAGAGGGCTGATTGGAGCTCGAAGTTTTCGGACGACTCAGTCGGACTGTGATCGGGCATGGCAGGGAGAGTTTTCTTCCTTCTCCCGTCTGAGTGAGATGTGGGGCTTTCGAGAGACTTTGAACTTTTTTACTGTGCCCATGGCCTGTTCTACATCAAGTTATGGTATTGTTGCACTGTCGTAACTATATGTTATACTTATGTGGTTTTTGTTAGTTTTGCAGTCTTGGTCTGTCTTGTGTTTCTGTGATATCACACCGGAGGAATATTGTATCATTTCTGAATGCATGCATTACTAAATGACAATAAAAGAGGACTACGTATCCTCATAATCTAATCTAAAAAAAATTAGAAGGATGAGAGGGGATCTGATTGAAACACATGAGATTATTAAGGGATTGGACACGCTAGAGGCAGGAAACATGTTCCCGATGTTAGGGGAGTCCAGACCAGAGGCCACTGTTTAAGAATAAGGGGTAAACTATTTAGAATGGAGTTGAGGAAAAACTTTTTCACCCAGAGAGTTGTGGATCTGTGGAATGCTCTGCCTCAGAAGGCAATGGAGGCCAATTCTCTGGATGGGTTTCAAGAAACAGTTAGATAGAGCTCTTAAAGATAGTGGCACCAAGGGATATGGGGAGAAGGCAGCAATGGGGTACCAATTGTGGATGATCAGCCATGATCACAGTGAATGGCAGTGCTGGCTCGAAGGGCCAAATGGCCTACTCCTGCACCTATTGTCTATTGCGTGGTACTTGTCCTGTCTGGGGTATCGGAGCAGGTGTGGTACTTGTCCTGTCTGGGGTATAGGGGCAGGTATGGTACTTGGCCTGTCTGGGGTATAGGAGCAGGTGTGGTACTTGTCTGTCTGGGGTATAGGTGCAGGTGTGGTACTTGTCCTGTCTGGGGTATAGGAGCAGGTGTGGTACTTGTTCTGTCTGGGGTGTAGGAGCAGGTGTGGTACTTGTCCTGTCTGGGGTATAGGAGCAGGTGTGGTACTTGTCCTGTCTGGGGTATAGGAGCAGGTGTGGTACTTGTCCTGTCTGGGGTATAGGAGCAGGCGTGGTACCTGTCATGTCTGGGGTATAGGAGCAGGTGCGGTACTTGTCCTGTCTGGGGTATAGGAGCAGGCGTGGTACTTGTCCAGTCTGTGGTGCAGGAGCAGGTGTGGTACTTGTCCTGTCTGGGGTATCGGAGCAGGTGTGGTACTTGTCCCATAGCGGGTGTAGGAGCAGGTGTGGTACTTGTCCTGTCTGGAGTATAGGAGCAGGTGTGGTACTTGTCCTGTCTGGGGTATAGGATCAGGCGTGGTACGTGTCATGTCTGGGGTATAAGAGCAGGTGTGGTACTTGTCCTGTTTGGGGTATAGGATCAGGCGTGGTACCTGTCATGTCTGGGGTGTAGGAGCAGGTGTGGTACTGGTCCTGTCTGGGGTATAGGAGCAGGTGTGGTACCTGTCCTGTCTGGGGTATAGGATCAGGCGGGGTACCTGTCATGTCAGGGGTATAGGAGCAGGTGTGGTACTTGTCCTGTCTGGGGTATAGGAGCAGGTGTGATACTTGTCCTGTCTGGGGTATAGGATCAGGCGTGGTACCTGTCATGTCTGGGGTATAGGAGCAGGTGTGGTACTGCTCCTGTCTGGGGTATAGGAGCAGGCGTGGTACTTATCCAGTCTGGGGTGCAGGAGCAGGTGTGGTACTTGTCCTGTCTGGGGTTTCGGAGCAGGTCTGGTACTTGTCCCATAGCAGGTGTAGGAGCAGGTGTGGTACTTGTCCTGTCTGGGGTATACGAGCAGGTGTGGTACTTGTCCAGTCTCGGGAGTAGGAGCAGGTGTGGTACTTGTCCTGTCTCGGGTATAGGAGCAGGTGTGGTACTTGTCCACTCTGGGGTGTAGGAGCAGGTGTGGTACATGTCCAGTCTGGGGTGTAGGAGCAGGTGTGGTACTTGTCCTGCCTGGGGTGTAGGAGCAGGTGCGGTACTTGTCCTGTCTGGGGTATAGGAGCAGGTGTGGTATTTGTCCTGTCTGGGGTATAGGATCAGGCGTGGTACCTGTCATGTCTGGGGTAGAGGAGCAGGTGTGGTACTGGTCCTGTCTGGGGTATAGGAGCAGGTGCGGTACTGGTCCAGTCTGGGGTATAGGAGCAGGTGTGGTACTTGTCCAGTCTGGGGTGCAAGAGCAGGTGTGGTACTTGTCCTGTCTGGGGTATCGGAGCAGGTCTGGTACTTGTCCCAAAGCAGGTGTAGGAGCAGGTGTGGTACTTGTCCTGTCTGGGGTATACGAGCAGGTGTGGTACTTGTCCAGTCTGGGGTGTAGGAGCAGGTGTGGTACTTATTCTGTCTCGGGTATAGGAGCAGGTGTGGTACTTGTCCAGTCTGTGGTGTAGGAGCAGGTGCGGTACTGGTCCTGTCTGGGGTATAGGAGCAGGTGTGGTATTTGTCCTGTCTGGGGTATAGGATCAGGCGTGGTTCCTGTCATGTCTGGGGTATAGGAGCAGGAGTGGTACTGGTCCTGTCTGGGGTATAGGAGCAGGTGCGGTACTGGTCCTGTCTGGGGTATAGGAGCAGGTGTGGTACTTGTCCAGTATGGGGTGCAGGAGCAGGTGTGGTATTTGTCCTGTCTGGGGTATAGGAGCAGGTGTGGTACTTGTCCTGTCTGGGGTATAGGGGCAGGTATGGTACTTGGCCTGTCTGGAGTATAGGAGCAGGTGTGGTACCTGTCTGTCTGGGGTATAGGGGCAGGTGTGGTACTTGTCCTGTCTGGGGTATAGGAGCAGGTGTGGTATTTGTCCTGTCTGGGGTATAGGATCAGGCGTGGTACCTGTCATGTCTGGGGTATAGGAGCAGGTGTGGTACTGGTCCTGTCTGGGGTATAGGAGCAGGTGCGGTACTGGTCCAGTCTGGGGTATAGGAGCAGGTGTGGTACTTGTCCAGTCTGGGGTGCAAGAGCAGGTGTGGTACTTGTCCTGTCTGGGGTATCGGAGCAGGTCTGGTACTTGTCCCATAGCAGGTGTAGGAGCAGGTGTGGTACTTGTCCTGTCTGGGGTATACGAGCAGGTGTGGTACTTGTCCAGTCTGGGGTGTAGGAGCAGGTGTGGTACTTATTCTGTCTCGGGTATAGGAGCAGGTGTGGTACTTGTCCAGTCTGTGGTGTAGGAGCAGGTGCGGTACTGGTCCTGTCTGGGGTATAGGAGCAGGTGTGGTATTTGTCCTGTCTGGGGTATAGGATCAGGCGTGGTACCTGTCATGTCTGGGGTATAGGAGCAGGAGTGGTACTGGTCCTGTCTGGGGTATAGGAGCAGGTGCGGTACTGGTCCTGTCTGGGGTATAGGAGCAGGTGTGGTACTTGTCCAGTATGGGGTGCAGGAGCAGGTGTGGTACTTGTCCTGTCTGGGGTATAGGAGCAGGTGTGGTACTTGTCCTGTCTGGGGTATAGGGGCAGGTATGGTACTTGGCCTGTCTGGAGTATAGGAGCAGGTGTGGTACCTGTCTGTCTGGGGTATAGGGGCAGGAGTGGTACTTGTCCTGTCTGGGGTATAGGAGCAGGTGTGGTACTTGTTATGTCTGGGGTGTAGGAGCAGGTGTGGTACTTGTCCTGTCTGGGGTATAGGATCAGGCGTGGTACCTGTCATGTCTGGGGTATAGGAGCAGGTGTGGTACCTGTCATGTCTGGGGTATAGGAGCAGGTGTGGTACTTGTCCTGTCTGGGGTATAGGATCAGGCGTGGTACCTGTCATGTCTGGGGTATAGGAGCAGGTGTGGTACTGGTCCTGTCTGGGGTATAGGAGCAGGTGCGGTACTTGTCCTGTCTCGGGTACAGGAGCAGGTGTGGTACTTGTCCACTCTGGGGTGTAGGAGCAGGTGTGGTACTTGTCCAGTCTGGGGTGTAGGAGCAGGTGTGGTACTTGTCCTGTCTGGGGTGTAGGAGCAGGTGTGGTATTTGTCCTGTCTGGGGTATAGGATCAGGCGTGGTACCTGTCATGTCTTGGGTATAGGAGCAGGTGTGGTACTGGTCCTGTCTGGGGTATAGGAGCAGGTGCGGTACTGGTCCAGTCTGGGGTATAGGATCAGGCGTGGTACCAGTCAAGTCTGGGGTATAGGAGCAGGTGTGGCACTGGTCCTGTCTGGGGTATAGGAGCAGGTGTGGTACTTGTCCAGTCTGGGGTGCAGGAGCAGGTGTGGTACTTGTCCTGTCTGGGGTATCGGAGCAGGTCTGGTACTTGTCCGATAGCAGGTTTAGGAGCAGGTGTGGTACTTGTCCTGTCTGGGGTAGACGAGCAGGTGTGGTACTTGTCCAGTCTGGGGTGTAGGAGCAGGTGTGGTACTTGTTCTGTCTCGGGTATAGGAGCAGGTGTGGTACTTGTCCAGTCTGGGGTGTAGGAGCAGGTGTGGTACTTGTCCAGTCTGGGTTGTAGGAGCAGGTGTGGTACTTGTCCTGTCTGGGGTGTAGGAGCAGGTGCGGTACTGGTCCTGTCTGGGGTATAGGAGCAGGTGTGGTATTTGTCCTGTCTGGGGTATAGGATCAGGCGTGGTACCTGTCATGTCTGGGGTATAGGAGCAGGTGTGGTACTGGTCCTGTCTGGGGTATAGGAGCAGGTGCGGTACTGGTCCTGTCTGGGGTATAGGAGCAGGTGTGGTACTTGTCCAGTCTGGGGTGCAGGAGCAGGTGTGGTACTTGTCCTGTCTGGGGTACAGGATCAGGCGTGGTACCTGTCCTATCTGGGGTATAGGAGCAGGTGTGGGACTTGTCCTGTCTGGGGTATAGGGGCAGATGTGGTACTTGTCCTGTCTGGGGTATCGGAGGAGGTGTGGTACATGTCTCTCTGGGGTATAGGAGCAGGTGTGGTACTTGTCCTGTCTGGGGTATAGGAGCAGGTCTGGTACTTGTCCCAGAGAGTGTGTAGGAGCAGGTGCGGTACTTGTCCTGTCTGGGGGAAAGGACCAAGTGTGGAACTTGTCCTGTCTGGGGTATAGGAGCAGGTGTGGTATTTGTCTCTCTGCGGTATAGGAGCAGGTGTGGTACTTGTCCTGTCTGGGGTGTAGGAGCAGGTGTGGTACTTGTCCTGTCTGTGGAAAAGGAGGAGGTGTGGTACTTGTCCTGTCTCGGGTATCGGATCAGGTGTGGTACTTGTCCTATCTGGGGTATCGGAGCAGGTGTGGTACCTGTCCTGTCTGGGGTATCGGAGCAGGTGTGGTAGTTGTCCTGTCTGGGGTATCGGAGCAGGTGTGGTATTTGTCCTGTCTGGGGTATAGGATCAGGCGTGGTTCCTGTCATGTCTGGGGTATAGGAGCAGGAGTGGTACTGGTCCTGTCTGGGGTATAGGAGCAGGTGCGGTACTGGTCCTGTCTGGGGTATAGGAGCAGGTGTGGTACTTGTCCAGTATGGGGTGCAGGAGCAGGTGTGGTATTTGTCCTGTCTGGGGTATAGGAGCAGGTGTGGTACTTGTCCTGTCTGGGGTATAGGGGCAGGTATGGTACTTGGCCTGTCTGGAGTATAGGAGCAGGTGTGGTACCTGTCTGTCTGGGGTATAGGGGCAGGTGTGGTACTTGTCCTGTCTGGGGTATAGGAGCAGGTGTGGTATTTGTCCTGTCTGGGGTATAGGATCAGGCGTGGTACCTGTCATGTCTGGGGTATAGGAGCAGGTGTGGTACTGGTCCTGTCTGGGGTATAGGAGCAGGTGCGGTACTGGTCCAGTCTGGGGTATAGGAGCAGGTGTGGTACTTGTCCAGTCTGGGGTGCAAGAGCAGGTGTGGTACTTGTCCTGTCTGGGGTATCGGAGCAGGTCTGGTACTTGTCCCATAGCAGGTGTAGGAGCAGGTGTGGTACTTGTCCTGTCTGGGGTATACGAGCAGGTGTGGTACTTGTCCAGTCTGGGGTGTAGGAGCAGGTGTGGTACTTATTCTGTCTCGGGTATAGGAGCAGGTGTGGTACTTGTCCAGTCTGTGGTGTAGGAGCAGGTGCGGTACTGGTCCTGTCTGGGGTATAGGAGCAGGTGTGGTATTTGTCCTGTCTGGGGTATAGGATCAGGCGTGGTACCTGTCATGTCTGGGGTATAGGAGCAGGAGTGGTACTGGTCCTGTCTGGGGTATAGGAGCAGGTGCGGTACTGGTCCTGTCTGGGGTATAGGAGCAGGTGTGGTACTTGTCCAGTATGGGGTGCAGGAGCAGGTGTGGTACTTGTCCTGTCTGGGGTATAGGAGCAGGTGTGGTACTTGTCCTGTCTGGGGTATAGGGGCAGGTATGGTACTTGGCCTGTCTGGAGTATAGGAGCAGGTGTGGTACCTGTCTGTCTGGGGTATAGGGGCAGGAGTGGTACTTGTCCTGTCTGGGGTATAGGAGCAGGTGTGGTACTTGTTATGTCTGGGGTGTAGGAGCAGGTGTGGTACTTGTCCTGTCTGGGGTATAGGATCAGGCGTGGTACCTGTCATGTCTGGGGTATAGGAGCAGGTGTGGTACCTGTCATGTCTGGGGTATAGGAGCAGGTGTGGTACTTGTCCTGTCTGGGGTATAGGATCAGGCGTGGTACCTGTCATGTCTGGGGTATAGGAGCAGGTGTGGTACTGGTCCTGTCTGGGGTATAGGAGCAGGTGCGGTACTTGTCCTGTCTCGGGTACAGGAGCAGGTGTGGTACTTGTCCACTCTGGGGTGTAGGAGCAGGTGTGGTACTTGTCCAGTCTGGGGTGTAGGAGCAGGTGTGGTACTTGTCCTGTCTGGGGTGTAGGAGCAGGTGTGGTATTTGTCCTGTCTGGGGTATAGGATCAGGCGTGGTACCTGTCATGTCTTGGGTATAGGAGCAGGTGTGGTACTGGTCCTGTCTGGGGTATAGGAGCAGGTGCGGTACTGGTCCAGTCTGGGGTATAGGATCAGGCGTGGTACCAGTCAAGTCTGGGGTATAGGAGCAGGTGTGGCACTGGTCCTGTCTGGGGTATAGGAGCAGGTGTGGTACTTGTCCAGTCTGGGGTGCAGGAGCAGGTGTGGTACTTGTCCTGTCTGGGGTATCGGAGCAGGTCTGGTACTTGTCCGATAGCAGGTTTAGGAGCAGGTGTGGTACTTGTCCTGTCTGGGGTAGACGAGCAGGTGTGGTACTTGTCCAGTCTGGGGTGTAGGAGCAGGTGTGGTACTTGTTCTGTCTCGGGTATAGGAGCAGGTGTGGTACTTGTCCAGTCTGGGGTGTAGGAGCAGGTGTGGTACTTGTCCAGTCTGGGTTGTAGGAGCAGGTGTGGTACTTGTCCTGTCTGGGGTGTAGGAGCAGGTGCGGTACTGGTCCTGTCTGGGGTATAGGAGCAGGTGTGGTATTTGTCCTGTCTGGGGTATAGGATCAGGCGTGGTACCTGTCATGTCTGGGGTATAGGAGCAGGTGTGGTACTGGTCCTGTCTGGGGTATAGGAGCAGGTGCGGTACTGGTCCTGTCTGGGGTATAGGAGCAGGTGTGGTACTTGTCCAGTCTGGGGTGCAGGAGCAGGTGTGGTACTTGTCCTGTCTGGGGTACAGGATCAGGCGTGGTACCTGTCCTATCTGGGGTATAGGAGCAGGTGTGGGACTTGTCCTGTCTGGGGTATAGGGGCAGATGTGGTACTTGTCCTGTCTGGGGTATCGGAGGAGGTGTGGTACATGTCTCTCTGGGGTATAGGAGCAGGTGTGGTACTTGTCCTGTCTGGGGTATAGGAGCAGGTCTGGTACTTGTCCCAGAGAGTGTGTAGGAGCAGGTGCGGTACTTGTCCTGTCTGGGGGAAAGGACCAAGTGTGGAACTTGTCCTGTCTGGGGTATAGGAGCAGGTGTGGTATTTGTCTCTCTGCGGTATAGGAGCAGGTGTGGTACTTGTCCTGTCTGGGGTGTAGGAGCAGGTGTGCTACTTGTCCTGTCTGTGGAAAAGGAGGAGGTGTGGTACTTGTCCTGTCTCGGGTATCGGATCAGGTGTGGTACTTGTCCTATCTGGGGTATCGGAGCAGGTGTGGTACCTGTCCTGTCTGGGGTATCGGAGCAGGTGTGGTAGTTGTCCTGTCTGGGGTATCGGAGCAGGTGTGGTATTTGTCCTGTCTGCGGTATAGGAGCAAGTGCGGTACTTGTCCTGACTGGGGTATCGGAGCAGGTGTGGTACTTGTCCTGTCTGGGGTGTAGGAGCAAGTGTGGTACTTGTCCTTCCTGGGGTATCGGAGCAGGTGCGGAGCTTGTCCTGTCTGGGGTATAGGAGCAGGTGTGGTACTTGTCCAGTCTGGGGTGTAGGAGCAGGTGTGGTACTTATTCTGTCTCGGGTATAGGAGCAGGTGTGGTACTTGTCCAGTCTGTGGTGTAGGAGCAGGTGCGGTACTGGTCCTGTCTGGGGTATAGGAGCAGGTGTTGTATTTGTCCTGTCTGGGGTATAGGATCAGGCGTGGTTCCTGTCATGTCTGGGGTATAGGAGCAGGAGTGGTACTGGTCCTGTCTGGGGTATAGGAGCAGGTGCGGTACTGGTCCTGTCTGGGGTATAGGAGCAGGTGTGGTACTTGTCCAGTATGGGGTGCAGGAGCAGGTGTGGTACTTGACCTGTCTGGGGTATAGGAGCAGGTGTGGTACTTGTCCTGTCTGGGGTATAGGGGCAGGTATGGTACTTGGCCTGTCTGGAGTATAGGAGCAGGTGTGGTACCTGTCTGTCTGGGGTATAGGGGCAGGTGTGGTACTTGTCCTGTCTGGGGTATAGGAGCAGGTGTGGTATTTGTCCTGTCTAGGGTATAGGATCAGGCGTGGTACCTGTCAAGTCTGGGGTATAGGAGCAGGTGTGGTACTGGTCCTGTCTGGGGTATAGGAGCAGGTGCGGTCATTGTCCAGTCTGGGGTGCAAGAGCAGGTGTGGTACTTGTCCTGTCTGGGGTATCGGAGCCGGTCTGGTACTTGTCCCATAGCAGGTGCAGGAGCAGGTGTGGTACTTGTCCTGTCTGGGGTATACGAGCAGGTGTGGTACTTGTCCAGTCTGGGGTGTAGGAGCAGGTGTGGTACTTATTCTGTCTCGGGTATAGGAGCAGGTGTGGTACTTGTCCAGTCTGTGGTGTAGGAGCAGGTGCAGTACTGGTCCTGTCTGGGGTATAGGAGCAGGTGTGGTATTTGTCCTGTCTGGGGTATAGCATCAGGCGTGGTACCTGTCATGTCTGGGGTATAGGAGCAGGAGTGGTACGGGTCCTGTCTGGGGTATAGGAGCAGGTGCGGTACTGGTCCTGTCTGGGGTATAGGAGCAGGTGTGGTACTTGTCCAGTATGGGGTGCAGGAGCAGGTGTGGTACTTGTCCTGTCTGGGGTATAGGAGCAGGTGTGGTACTTGTCCTGTCTGGGGTATAGGGGCAGGTATGGTACTTGGCCTGTCTGGAGTATAGGAGCAGGTGTGGTACCTGTCTGTCTGGGGTATAGGGGCAGGTGTGGTACTTGTCCTGTCTGGGGTATAGGAGCAGGTGTGGTACTTGTTATGTCTGGGGTGTAGGAGCAGGTGTGGTACCTGTCATGTCTGGGGTATAGGAGCAGGTGTAGTACTTGTTATGTCTGGGGTGTAGGAGCAGGTGTGGTACTTGTCCTGTCTGGGGTATAGGATCAGGCGTGGTACCTGTCATGTCTGGGGTATAGGAGCAGGTGTGGTACCTGTCATGTCTGGGGTATAGGAGCAGGTGTGGTACTTGTCCTGTCTGGGGTATAGGATCAGGCGTGGTACCTGTCATGTCTGGGGTATAGGAGCAGGTGTGGTACTTGTCCAGTCTGGGGTGTAGGAGCAGGTGTGGTACTTGTCCTGTCTGGGGTGTAGGAGCAGGTGTGGTATTTGTCCTGTCTGGGGTATAGGATCAGGCGTGGTACCAGTCAAGTCTGGGGTATAGGAGCAGGTGTGGTACTGGTCCTGTCTGGGGTATAGGATCAGGCGTGGTACCAGTCAAGTCTGGGGTATAGGAGCAGGTGTGGCACTGGTCCTGTCTGGGGTATAGGAGCAGGTGTGGTACTTGTCCAGTCTGGGGTGCAGGAGCAGGTGTGGTACTTGTCCTGTCTGGGGTATCGGAGCAGGTCTGGTACTTGTCCGATAGCAGGTGTAGGAGCAGGTGTGGTACTTGTCCTGTCTAGGGTATACGAGCAGGTGTGGTACTTGTCCAGTCTGGGGTGTAGGAGCAGGTGTGGTACTTGTTCTGTCTCGGGTATAGGAGCAGGTGTGGTACTTGTCCAGTCTGGGGTGTAGGAGCAGGTGTGGTACTTGTCCAGTCTGGGGTGCAGGAGCAGGTGTGGTACTTGTCCTGTCTGGGGTGTAGGAGCAGGTGCGGTACTGGTCCTGTCTGGGGTATAGGAGCAGGTGTGGTATTTGTCCTGTCTGGGGTATAGGATCAGGCGTGGTACCTGTCATGTCTGGGGTATAGGAGCAGGTGTGGTACTGGTCCTGTCTGGGGTATAGGAGCAGGTGCGGTACTGGTCCTGTCTGGGGTATAGGAGCAGGTGTGGTACTTGTCCAGTCTGGGGTGCAGGAGCAGGTGTGGTACTTGTCCTGTCTGGGGTACAGGATCAGGCGTGGTACCTGTCCTATCTGGGGTATAGGAGCAGGTGTGGGACTTGTCCTGTCTGGGGTATAGGGGCAGATGTGGTATTTGTCCTGTCTGGGGTATCGGAGGAGGTGTGGTACATGTCTCTCTGGGGTATAGGAGCAGGTGTGGTACTTGTCCTGTCTGGGGTATAGGAGCAGGTCTGGTACTTGTCCCAGAGAGTGTGTAGGAGCAGGTGCGGTACTTGTCCTGTCTGGGGGAAAGGACCAAGTGTGGTACTTGTCCTGTCTGGGGTATAGGAGCAGGTGTGGTATTTGTCTCTCTGCGGTATAGGAGCAGGTGTGGTACTTGTCCTGTCTGGGGTATAGGAGCAGGTGTGGTACTTGTCCAGTCTGGTGTGCAGGAGCAGGTGTGGTACTTGTCCTGTCTGGGGTACAGGATCAGGCGTGGTACCTGTCCTATCTGGGGTATAGGAGCAGGTGTGGGACTTGTCCTGTCTGGGGTATAGGGGCAGATGTGGTACTTGTCCTGTCTGGGGTATCGGAGGAGGTGTGGTACATGTCTCTCTGGGGTATAGGAGCAGGTGTGGTACTTGTCCTGTCTGGGGTATAGGAGCAGGTCTGGTACTTGTCCCAGAGAGTGTGTAGGAGCAGGTGCGGTACTTGTCCTGTCTGGGGGAAAGGACCAAGTGTGGTACTTGTCCTGTCTGGGGTATAGGAGCAGGTGTGGTATTTGTCTCTCTGCGGTATAGGAGCAGGTGTGGTACTTGTCCTGTCTGGGGTGTAGGAGCAGGTGTGGTACTTGTCCTGTCTGTGGAAAAGGAGGAGGTGTGGTACTTGCCCTGTCTCGGGTATCGGATCAGGTGTGGTACTTGTCCTATCTGGGGTATCGGAGCAGGTGTGGTACCTGTCCTGTCTGGGGTATCGGAGCAGGTGTGGTAGTTGTCCTGTCTGGGGTATCGGAGCAGGTGTGGTATTTGTCCTGTCTGCGGTATAGGAGCAAGTGCGGTACTTGTCCTGACTGGGGTATCGGAGCAGGTGTGGTACTTGTCCTGTCTGGGGTGTAGGAGCAAGTGTGGTACTTGTCCTTTCTGGGGTATCGGAGCAGGTGCGGAGCTTGTCCTGTCTGGGGTATAGGAGCAGGTGTGGTACTTGTCCAGTCTGGGGTGTAGGAGCAGGTGTGGTACTTATTCTGTCTCGGGTATAGGAGCAGGTGTGGTACTTGTCCAGTCTGTGGTGTAGGAGCAGGTGCGGTACTGGTCCTGTCTGGGGTATAGGAGCAGGTGTGGTATTTGTCCTGTCTGGGGTATAGGATCAGGCGTGGTTCCTGTCATGTCTGGGGTATAGGAGCAGGAGTGGTACTGGTCCTGTCTGGGGTATAGGAGCAGGTGCGGTACTGGTCCTGTCTGGGGTATAGGAGCAGGTGTGGTACTTGTCCAGTATGGGGTGCAGGAGCAGGTGTGGTACTTGACCTGTCTGGGGTATAGGAGCAGGTGTGGTACTTGTCCTGTCTGGGGTATAGGGGCAGGTATGGTACTTGGCCTGTCTGGAGTATAGGAGCAGGTGTGGTACCTGTCTGTCTGGGGTATAGGGGCAGGTGTGGTACTTGTCCTGTCTGGGGTATAGGAGCAGGTGTGGTATTTGTCCTGTCTAGGGTATAGGATCAGGCGTGGTACCTGTCATGTCTGGGGTATAGGAGCAGGTGTGGTACTGGTCCTGTCAGGGGTATAGGAGCAGGTGCGGTCATTGTCCAGTCTGGGGTGCAAGAGCAGGTGTGGTACTTGTCCTGTCTGGGGTATCGGAGCAGGTCTGGTACTTGTCCCATAGCAGGTGTAGGAGCAGGTGTGGTACTTGTCCTGTCTGGGGTATACGAGCAGGTGTGGTACTTGTCCAGTCTGGGGTGTAGGAGCAGGTGTGGTACTTATTCTGTCTCGGGTATAGGAGCAGGTGTGGTACTTGTCCAGTCTGTGGTGTAGGAGCAGGTGCGGTACTGGTCCTGTCTGGGGTATAGGAGCAGGTGTGGTATTTGTCCTGTCTGGGGTATAGCATCAGGCGTGGTACCTGTCATGTCTGGGGTATAGGAGCAGGAGTGGTACTGGTCCTGTCTGGGGTATAGGAGCAGGTGCGGTACTGGTCCTGTCTGGGGTATAGGAGCAGGTGTGGTACTTGTCCAGTATGGGGTGCAGGAGCAGGTGTGGTACTTGTCCTGTCTGGGGTATAGGAGCAGGTGTGGTACTTGTCCTGTCTGGGGTATAGGGGCAGGTATGGTACTTGGCCTGTCTGGAGTATAGGAGCAGGTGTGGTACCTGTCTGTCTGGGGTATAGGGGCAGGTGTGGTACTTGTCCTGTCTGGGGTATAGGAGCAGGTGTGGTACTTGTTATGTCTGGGGTGTAGGAGCAGGTGTGGTACCTGTCATGTCTGGGGTATAGGAGCAGGTGTGGTACTTGTGATGTCTGGGGTGTAGGAGCAGGTGTGGTACTTGTCCTGTCTGGGGTATAGGATCAGGCGTGGTACCTGTCATGTCTGGGGTATAGGAGCAGGTGTGGTACCTGTCATGTCTGGGGTATAGGAGCAGGTGTGGTACTTGTCCTGTCTGGGGTATAGGATCAGGCGTGGTACCTGTCATGTCTGGGGTATAGGAGCAGGTGTGGTACTGGTCCTGTCTGGGGTATAGGAGCAGGTGCGGTACTTGTCCTGTCTGGGGTATCGGAGCAGGTCTGGTACTTGTCCCATAGCAGGTGTAGGAGCAGGTGTGGTACTTGTCCTGTCTGGGGTATACGAGCAGGTGTGGTACTTGTCCAGTCTGGGGTGTAGGAGCAGGTGTGGTACTTATTCTGTCTCGGGTATAGGAGCAGGTGTGGTACTTGTCCAGTCTGTGGTGTAGGAGCAGGTGCGGTACTGGTCCTGTCTGGGGTATAGGAGCAGGTGTGGTATTTGTCCTGTCTGGGGTATAGCATCAGGCGTGGTACCTGTCATGTCTGGGGTATAGGAGCAGGAGTGGTACTGGTCCTGTCTGGGGTATAGGAGCAGGTGCGGTACTGGTCCTGTCTGGGGTATAGGAGCAGGTGTGGTACTTGTCCAGTATGGGGTGCAGGAGCAGGTGTGGTACTTGTCCTGTCTGGGGTATAGGAGCAGGTGTGGTACTTGTCCTGTCTGGGGTATAGGGGCAGGTATGGTACTTGGCCTGTCTGGAGTATAGGAGCAGGTGTGGTACCTGTCTGTCTGGGGTATAGGGGCAGGTGTGGTACTTGTCCTGTCTGGGGTATAGGAGCAGGTGTGGTACTTGTTATGTCTGGGGTGTAGGAGCAGGTGTGGTACCTGTCATGTCTGGGGTATAGGAGCAGGTGTGGTACTTGTTATGTCTGGGGTGTAGGAGCAGGTGTGGTACTTGTCCTGTCTGGGGTATAGGATCAGGCGTGGTACCTGTCATGTCTGGGGTATAGGAGCAGGTGTGGTACCTGTCATGTCTGGGGTATAGGAGCAGGTGTGGTACTTGTCCTGTCTGGGGTATAGGATCAGGCGTGGTACCTGTCATGTCTGGGGTATAGGAGCAGGTGTGGTATCTGTTCTGTCTGGGGTATAGGAGCAGGTGTGGTACTTGTCCTGTCTGGGGTATAGGATCAGGCGTGGTACTTGTCCACTCTGGGGTGTAGGAGCAGGTGTGGTACTTGTCCAGTCTGGGGTGTAGGAGCAGGTGTGGTACTTGTCTTGTCTGGGGTGTAGGAGCAGGTGTGGTATTTGTCCTGTCTGGGGTATAGGATCAGGCGTGGTACCTGTCATGTCTGGGGTATAGGAGCAGGTGTGGTACTGGTCCTGTCTGGGGTATAGGAGCAGGTGCGGTACTGGTACAGTCTGGGGTATAGGATCAGGCGTGGTACCAGTCAAGTCTGGGGTATAGGAGCAGGTGTGGCACTGGTCCTGTCTGGGGTATAGGAGCAGGTGTGGTACTTGTCCAGTCTGGGGTGCAGGAGCAGGTGTGGTACTTGTCCTGTCTGGGGTATCGGAGCAGGTCTGGTACTTGTCCGATAGCAGGTGTAGGAGCAGGTGTGGTACTTGTCCTGTCTGGGGTATACGAGCAGGTGTGGTACTTGTCCAGTCTGGGGTGTAGGAGCAGGTGTGGTACTTGTTCTGTCTCGGGTATAGGAGCAGGTGTGGTACTTGTCCAGTCTGGGGTGTAGGAGCAGGTGTGGTACTTGTCCAGTCTGGGGTGCAGGAGCAGGTGTGGTACTTGTCCCGTCTGGGGTGTAGGAGCAGGTGCGGTACTGGTCCTGTCTGGGGTATAGGAGCAGGTGTGGTATTTGTCCTGTCTGGGGTATAGGATCAGGCGTGGTACCTGTCATGTCTGGGGTATAGGAGCAGGTGTGGTACTGGTCCTGTCTGGGGTATAGGAGCAGGTGCGGTACTGGTCCTGTCTGGGGTATAGGAGCAGGTGTGGTACTTGTCCAGTCTGGGGTGCAGGAGCAGGTGTGGTACTTGTCCTGTCTGGGGTACAGGATCAGGCGTGGTACCTGTCCTATCTGGGGTATAGGAGCAGGTGTGGGACTTGTCCTGTCTGGGGTATAGGGGCAGATGTGGTACTTGTCCTGTCTGGGGTATCGGAGGAGGTGTGGTACATGTCTCTCTGGGGTATAGGAGCAGGTGTGGTACTTGTCCTGTCTGGGGTATAGGAGCAGGTCTGGTACTTGTCCCAGAGAGTGTGTAGGAGCAGGTGCGGTACTTGTCCTGTCTGGGGGAAAGGACCAAGTGTGGTACTTGTCCTGTCTGGGGTATAGGAGCAGGTGTGGTATTTGTCTCTCTGCGGTATAGGAGCAGGTGTGGTACTTGTCCTGTCTGGGGTATAGGAGCAGGTGTGGTACTTGTCCAGTCTGGTGTGCAGGAGCAGGTGTGGTACTTGTCCTGTCTGGGGTACAGGATCAGGCGTGGTACCTCTCCTATCTGGGGTATAGGAGCAGGTGTGGGACTTGTCCTGTCTGGGGTATAGGGGCAGATGTGGTACTTGTCCTGTCTGGGGTATCGGAGGAGGTGTGGTACATGTCTCTCTGGGGTATAGGAGCAGGTGTGGTACTTGTCCTGTCTGGGGTATAGGAGCAGGTCTGGTACTTGTCCCAGAGAGTGTGTAGGAGCAGGTGCGGTACTTGTCCTGTCTGGGGGAAAGGACCAAGTGTGGTACTTGTCCTGTCTGGGGTATAGGAGCAGGTGTGGTATTTGTCTCTCTGCGGTATAGGAGCAGGTGTGGTACTTGTCCTGTCTGGGGTGTAGGAGCAGGTGTGGTACTTGTCCTGTCTGTGGAAAAGGAGGAGGTGTGGTACTTGCCCTGTCTCGGGTATCGGATCAGGTGTGGTACTTGTCCTATCTGGGGTATCGGAGCAGGTTTGGTACCTGTCCTGTCTGGGGTATCGGAGCAGGTGTGGTAGTTGTCCTGTCTGGGGTATCGGAGCAGGTGTGGTATTTGTCCTGTCTGCGGTATAGGAGCAAGTGCGGTACTTGTCCTGACTGGGGTATCGGAGCAGGTGTGGTACTTGTCCTGTCTGGGGTGTAGGAGCAAGTGTGGTACTTGTCCTTTCTGGGGTATCGGAGCAGGTGCGGAGCTTGTCCTGTCTGGGGTATAGGAGCAGGTGTGGTACTTGTCCAGTCTGGGGTGTAGGAGCAGGTGTGGTACTTATTCTGTCTCGGGTATAGGAGCAGGTGTGGTACTTGTCCAGTCTGTGGTGTAGGAGCAGGTGCGGTACTGGTCCTGTCTGGGGTATAGGAGCAGGTGTGGTATTTGTCCTGTCTGGGGTATAGGATCAGGCGTGGTTCCTGTCATGTCTGGGGTATAGGAGCAGGAGTGGTACTGGTCCTGTCTGGGGTATAGGAGCAGGTGCGGTACTGGTCCTGTCTGGGGTATAGGAGCAGGTGTGGTACTTGTCCAGTATGGGGTGCAGGAGCAGGTGTGGTACTTGACCTGTCTGGGGTATAGGAGCAGGTGTGGTACTTGTCCTGTCTGGGGTATAGGGGCAGGTATGGTACTTGGCCTGTCTGGAGTATAGGAGCAGGTGTGGTACCTGTCTGTCTGGGGTATAGGGGCAGGTGTGGTACTTGTCCTGTCTGGGGTATAGGAGCAGGTGTGGTATTTGTCCTGTCTAGGGTATAGGATCAGGCGTGGTACCTGTCATGTCTGGGGTATAGGAGCAGGTGTGGTACTGGTCCTGTCTGGGGTATAGGAGCAGGTGCGGTCATTGTCCAGTCTGGGGTGCAAGAGCAGGTGTGGTACTTGTCCTGTCTGGGGTATCGGAGCAGGTCTGGTACTTGTCCCATAGCAGGTGTAGGAGCAGGTGTGGTACTTGTCCTGTCTGGGGTATACGAGCAGGTGTGGTACTTGTCCAGTCTGGGGTGTAGGAGCAGGTGTGGTACTTATTCTGTCTCGGGTATAGGAGCAGGTGTGGTACTTGTCCAGTCTGTGGTGTAGGAGCAGGTGCGGTACTGGTCCTGTCTGGGGTATAGGAGCAGGTGTGGTATTTGTCCTGTCTGGGGTATAGCATCAGGCGTGGTACCTGTCATGTCTGGGGTATAGGAGCAGGAGTGGTACTGGTCCTGTCTGGGGTATAGGAGCAGGTGCGGTACTGGTCCTGTCTGGGGTATAGGAGCAGGTGTGGTACTTGTCCAGTATGGGGTGCAGGAGCAGGTGTGGTACTTGTCCTGTCTGGGGTATAGGAGCAGGTGTGGTACTTGTCCTGTCTGGGGTATAGGGGCAGGTATGGTACTTGGCCTGTCTGGAGTATAGGAGCAGGTGTGGTACCTGTCTGTCTGGGGTATAGGGGCAGGTGTGGTACTTGTCCTGTCTGGGGTATAGGAGCAGGTGTGGTACTTGTTATGTCTGGG
The DNA here is from genome assembly GCF_963921235.1 of Mobula hypostoma. Classification (NCBI taxonomy): domain Eukaryota; kingdom Metazoa; phylum Chordata; class Chondrichthyes; order Myliobatiformes; family Myliobatidae; genus Mobula; species Mobula hypostoma. Next base: position 52,863,497 of record NC_086119.1, on the reverse strand, counting down.
GTGTAGGAGCAGGTGTGGTACCTGTCATGTCTGGGGTATAGGAGCAGGTGTGGTACTTGTTATGTCTGGGGTGTAGGAGCAGGTGTGGTACTTGTCCTGTCTGGGGTATAGGATCAGGCGTGGTACCTGTCATGTCTGGGGTATAGGAGCAGGTGTGGTACTTGTCCTGTCTGGGGTATAGGATCAGGCGTGGTACCTGTCATGTCTGGGGTATAGGAGCAGGTGTGGTACTTGTCCTGTCTGGGGTATAGGATCAGGCGTGGTACCTGTCATGTCTGGGGTATAGGAGCAGGTGCGGTACTTGTCCACTCTGGGGTGTAGGAGCAGGTGTGGTACTTGTCCAGTCTGGGGTGTAGGAGCAGGTGTGGTAGTGGTCCTGTCTGGGGTGTAGGAGCAGGTGTGGTATTTGTCCTGTCTGGGGTATAGGATCAGGCGTGGTACCTGTCATGTCTGGGGTATAGGAGCAGGTGTGGTACTGGTCCTGTCTGGGGTATAGGAGCAGGTGCGGTACTGGTCCAGTCTGGGGTATAGGATCAGGCGTGGTACCAGTCAAGTCTGTGGTATAGGAGCAGGTGTGGCACTGGTCCTGTCTGGGGTATAGGAGCAGGTGTGGTACTTGTCCAGACTGGGGTGCAGGAGCAGGTGTGGTACTTGTCCTGTCTGGGGTATCGGAGCAGGTCTGGTACTTGTCCGATAGCAGGTGTAGGAGCAGGTGTGGTACTTGTCCTGTCTGGGGTATACGAGCAGGTGTGGTACTTGTTCTGTCTCGGGTATAGGAGCAGGTGTGGTACTTGTCCAGTCTGGGGTGTAGGAGCAGGTGTGGTACTTGTCCAGTCTGGGGTGCAGGAGCAGGTGTGGTACTTGTCCTGTTTGGGGTGTAGGAGCAGGTGCCGTACTGGTCCTGTCTGGGGTATAGGAGCAGGTGTGGTATTTGTCCTGTCTGGGGTATAGGATCAGGCGTGGTACCTGTCATGTCTGGGGTATAGGAGCAGGTGTGGTACTGGTCCTGTCTGGGGTATAGGAGCAGGTGCGGTACTGGTCCTGTCTGGGGTATAGGAGCAGGTGTGGTACTTGTCCAGTCTGGGGTGCAGGAGCAGGTGTGGTACTTGTCCTGTCTGGGGTACAGGATCAGGCGTGGTACCTGTCCTATCTGGGGTATAGGAGCAGGTGTGGGACTTGTCCTGTCTGGGGTATAGGGGCAGATGTGGTACTTGTCCTGTCTGGGGTATCGGAGAAGGTGTGGTACATGTCTCTCTGGGGTATAGGAGCAGGTGTGGTACTTGTCCTGTCTGGGGTATAGGAGCAGGTCTGGTACTTGTCCCAGAGAGTGTGTAGGAGCAGGTGCGGTACTTGTCCTGTCTGTGGGAAAGGACCAAGTGTGGTACTTGTCCTGTCTGGGGTATAGGAGCAGGTGTGGTATTTGTCTCTCTGCGGTATAGGAGCAGGTGTGGTACTTGTCCTGTCTGGGGTGTAGGAGCAGGTGTGGTACTTGTCCTGTCTGTGGAAAAGGAGGAGGTGTGGTACTTGTCCTGTCTCGGGTATCGGATCAGGTGTGGTACTTGTCCTATCTGGGGTATCGGAGCAGGTGTGGTACCTGTCCTGTCTGGGGTATCGGAGCAGGTGTGGTAGTTGTCCTGTCTGGGGTATCGGAGCAGGTGTGGTATTTGTCCTGTCTGCGGTATAGGAGCAAGTGCGGTACTTGTCCTGACTGGGGTATCGGAGCAGGTGTGGTACTTGTCCTGTCTGGGGTGTAGGAGCAAGTGTGGTACTTGTCCTTTCTGGGGTATCGGAGCAGGTGCGGAGCTTCTCCTGTCTGGGGTATAGGAGCAGGTGTGGTACTTGTCCAGTCTGGGGTGTAGGAGCAGGTATGGTACTTGTCCTGTCTGGGGTGGAGGAGCAGGTGAGGTACTTGTCCTGTCTGGGGTGGAGGAGCAGGTGTGGTACTTGTCCTGTCTGGTGTATCGGAGCAGGTGCAGTACCTGTCCTCTCTGGGGTATAGGAGCAGGTGTGGTACTTGTCCTGTCTGGGGTATAGGAGCAGGTCTGGTACTTGTCCCAGAGATGTGTAGGAGCAGGTGCGGTACTTGTCCTGTCTGGGGGAAAGGAGCAAGTGTGGTACTTGTCCTGTCTGGGGTATAGGAGCAGGTGTTGTACTTGTCCTGTCTGGGGTGTAGGAGCAGGTGTGGTATTTGTCCTGTCTGGGGTATAGGATCAGGCGTGGTACCTGTCATGTCTGGGGTATAGGAGCAGGTGTGGTACTGGTCCTGTCTGGGGTATAGGAGCAGGTGTGGTACTTGTCCAGTCTGGGGTATCGGAGCAGGTCTGGTACTTGTCCCATAGCAGGTGTAGGAGCAGGTGTGGTACTTGTCCTGTCTGGGGTGTAGGAGCAGGTGTGGTACATGTTCTGTCTCGGGTATAGGAGCAGGTGTGGTACTTGTCCAGTCTGGGGTGTAGGAGGAGGTGTGGTACTTGTCCAGTCTGGGGTATGGGAGCAGGTGTGGTACTTGTCCTGTCTGGGGTGTAGGAGCAGGTACGGTACCGGTCCAGTCTGGGGTATAGGAGCAGGTGTGGTATTTGTCCTGTCTGGGGTATAGGATCAGGCGTGGTACCTGTCATGTCTGGGGTATAGGAGCAGGTGTGGTACTGGTCCTGTCTGGGGTATAGGAGCAGGTGCGGTACTGGTCCTGTCTGGGGTATAGGAGCAGATGTGGTACTTGTCCAGTCTGGGGTGCAGGAGCAGGTGTGGTACTTGTCCTGTCTGGGGTATAGGATCAGGCGTGGTACCTGTCCTGTCTGGGGTATAGTAGCAGGTGTGGTACTTGTCCTGTCTGGGGTATAGGGGTAGATGTGGTACTTGTCCTGTCTGGGGTATCGGAGGAGGTGTGGTACGTGTCTCTCTGGGGTATAGGAGCAGGTGTGGTACTTGTCCTGTCTGGGGTATAGGAGCAGGTCTGGTACCTGTCCCAGAGAGTGTGTAGGAGCAGGTGCGGTACATGTCCTGTCTGGGGGAAAGGAGCAAGTGTGGTACTTGTCCTGTCTGGGGTATAGGAGCAGGTGTGGTATTTGTCTCTCTGCGGTATAGGAGCAGGTGTGGTACTTGTCCTGTCTGGGGTGTAGGAGCAGGTGTGGTACTTGTCCTGTCTGTGGTATAGGAGGAGGTGTGGTACTTGTCCTGTCTCGGGTATCGGATCAGGTGTGTTACTTGTCCTATCTGGGGTATCGGAGCAGGTGTGGTAGTTGTCCTGTCTGGGGTATAGGATCAGGCGTGGTACCTGTCATGTCTGGGGTATAGGAGCAGGTGTGGTACTTGTCCTGTCTGGGGTATAGGAGCAGGTGTGGTACTTGCCCTGTCTGGGGTATAGGATCAGGCGTGGTACCTGTCATGTATGGGGTGTAGGAGCAGGTGTGGTACTGGTCCTGGCTCGGGTATAGGAGCAGGTGTGGTACTGGTCCTGTCTGGTGTATAGGAGCAGGTGCGGTACTTGTCCTGTCTGGGGCATAGGAGCAGGCGTGGTACTTGTCCAGTCTGTGGTGCAGGAGCAGGTGTGGTACTTGTCCTGTCTGGGGTCTCGGAGCAGGTGTGGTACTTGTCCCATAGCGTATTTAGGAGCAGGTGTGGTACTTGTCCAGTCTGGGGTGTAGGAGCAGGTGTGGTACTTGTCCAGTCTGTGGTGCAGGAGCAGGTGTGGTACTTGTACTGTCTGGGGTATCAGAGCAGGTGTGGTACTTGTACAATAGCGGGTGTAGGAGCAGGTGTGGTACTTGTCCTGTCTGGGGTATAGGAGCAGGTGTGGTACTTGTCCTGTCTGGGGTATAGGTTCAGGCGTGGTACCTGTCATGTCTGGGGTATAGGAGCAGGTGTGGTACTTGTCCTGTTTGGGGTATAGGATCAGGCGTGGTACCTGTCCTGTCTGGGGTATAGGAGCAGGTGCGGTACTTGTCCTGTCTGGGGTATAGGAGCATGTGCGGTACTTGTCCTGTCTGGGGTATAGGAGCAGGCGTGGTAATTGTCCAGTCTGTGGTGCAGCAGCAGGTGTGGTACTTGTCCTGTCTGGGGTATCGGAGCAGGTGTGGTACTTGTCCCATATTGGGTGTAGGAGCAGATGTGGTACTTGTCCTGTCTGGGGTATAGGAGCAGGTGTGGTACTTGTCCTGTCGCGGGTAGAGGATCAGGCGTTGTATCTGTCATGTCTGGGGTATAGGAGCAGGTGTGGTACTTGTCCTGTTTTGGGGTATAGGATCAGGCGTGGTACCTGTCATGTCTGGGGTATAGGAGCAGGTGTGGTACTGGTCCTGTCTGGGGTATAGGAGCAGGTGCGGTACTTGTCCTGTCTGGGGTATAGGAGCAGGTGTGGTACTTGTTCTGTCTGGGGTGTAGGAGCAGGTGTGGTATTTGTCCTGTCTGGGGTATAGGATCAGACGTGGTACCTGTCATGTCTGGGGTATAGGAGCAGGTGTGGTACTTGTCCTGTTTTGGGGTATAGGATCAGGCGTGGTACCTGTCATGTCTGGGGTATAGGAGCAGGTGTGGTACTGGTCCTGTCTGGGGTATAGGAGCAGGTGCGGTACTTGTCCTGTCTGGGGTATAGGAGCAGGTGTGGTACTTGTTCTGTCTGGGGTGTAGGAGCAGGTGTGGTATTTGTCCTGTCTGGGGTATAGGATCAGACGTGGTACCTGTCATGTCTGGGGTATAGGAGCAGGTGTGGTACTTATCCTGTCTGGGGTATAGGATCAGGCGTGGTACCTGTCCTGTCTGGGGTATAGGAGCAGGTGTGGTACTTGTCTGTCTGAGGTATAGGAGAAGGTGTGGTACTTGTCCTGTCTGGGGTATCGGAGCAGGTGTGGTACTTGTCCTGTCTGGGGTATAGGATCAGGCGTGGTACCTGTCATGTCTGGGGTATAGGAGCAGGTGTGGTACTGGTCCTGTCTGGGGTATAGGAGCAGGTGCGGTACTGGTCCTGTCTGGGGTATAGGAGCAGGTGTGGTACTTGTCCAGTCTGGGGTGCAGGAGCAGGTGTGGTACTTGTCCTGTCTGGGGTATACGAGCAGGTGTGGTACTTGTCCCATAGCGGGTGTAGGAGCAGGTGTGGTACTTGTCCTGTCTGGGGTATTGGAGCAGGCGTGGTACTTGTCCTGTCTGGGGTATAGGAGCAGGTGTGGTACTTGTCCTGTCTGGGGTATAGGAGCAGGTGTGGTAATTGTCCAGTCTGTGGTGCAGGAGCAGGTGTGGTACTTGTCCTGTCTGAGGTATCTGAGCAGGTGTGGTACTTGTCCCATAGCGGGTGTAGGAGCAGATGTGGTACTTGTCCTGTCTGGGGTATCTGAGCAGGTGTGGTACTTCTCCTGTCTAGGGTAGAGGATCAGGCGTTGTACTTGTCCTGTCTGGGTTATAGGAGCATGTGTGGTACTTGTCCTGTCTGGGGTCTCGGAGCAGGTGTGGTACTTGTCCCATAGCGGGTGTAGGAGCAGGTGTGCTACTTGTCCTGTCTGGGGTATAAGAGCAGGTGTGGTACTTGTACTGTCTGAGGTATAGGATCAGGCGTGGTACCTGTCATGTCTGGGGTATAGGAGCAGGTGTGGTATTTGTCCTGTCTGGGGTATAGGAGCAGGTGTGGTACTGGTTCTGTCTGGGGTATAGGAGCAGGTGCGGTACTTGTCCTGTCTGTGGTATAGGAGCAGGCCTGGTAATTGTCCAGTATGTGGTGCAGGAGCAGGTGTGGTACTTGTCCTGTCTGAGGTATCGGAGCAGGTGTGGTACTTGTCCCATAGCGGGTGTAGGAGCAGATGTGGTACTTGTCCTGTCTGGGGTATAGGAGCAGGTGTGGTACTTGTCCTGTCTGGGGTATAGGAGCAGGTGTAATACTTGTCCTGTCTGGGGTATCGGAGCAGATGTGGTACTTGTCCCATAGTGGGTGTAGGAGCAGACGTGGTACTTGTCCTGACTGGGGTATAGGAGCAGGTGTGGTACTTGTCCTGTCTGGGGTATAGGATCAGGCATGGTACCTGTCATGTCTTGGGTATTGGAGCAGGTGCGGTACTTGTCCTGTTTGGGGTATAGGATCAGGCGTGGTACCTGTCATGTCTGGGGTATTGGTGCAGGTGTGGTACTGGTCCTGACTGGGGTATTGGAGCAGGTGCGGTACTTGTCCTGTCTGGGGTATAGGAGCAGGTGTGGTACTTGTTCTGTCTGGTGTGTAGGAGCAGGTGTGGTACTTGTCCTGTCTGGGTATAGGATCAGGCGTGGTACCTGTCATGTCTGGGGTATAGGAGCAGGTGTGGTACTTGTCCTGTCTGGGGTATAGGAGCAGGTGTGGTACTTGTCCTGTCTGGGGTATAGGATCAGGCGTTGTACCTGTCATGTCTGGGGTATAGGAGCAGGTGTGGTACTTGTCCTGTTTTGGGGTATAGGATCAGGCGTGGTACCTGTCATGTCTGGGGTATAGGAGCAGGTGTGGTACTGGTCCTGTCTGGGGTATAGGAGCAGGTGCGGTACTTGTCCTGTCTGGGGTATAGGAGCAGGTGTGGTACTTGTTCTGTCTGGGGTGTAGGAGCAGGTGTGGTACTTGTCCTGTCTGGGGTATAGGATCAGACGTGGTACCTGTCATGTCTGGGGTATAGGAGCAGGTGTGGTACTTGTCCTGTCTGGGGTATAGGATCAGGCGTGGTACCTGTCCTGTCTGGGGTATAGGAGCAGGTGTGGTACTTGTCTGTCTGAGGTATAGGAGAAGGTGTGGTACTTGTCCTGTCTGGGGTATCGGAGCAGGTGTGGTACTTGTCCTGTCTGGGGTATAGGATCAGGCGTGGTACCTGTCATGTCTGGGGTATAGGAGCAGGTGTGGTACTGGTCCTGTCTGGGGTATAGGAGCAGGTGCGGTACTGGTCCTGTCTGGGGTATAGGAGCAGGTGTGGTTCTTGTCCAGTCTGGGGTGCAGGAGCAGGTGTGGTACTTGTCCTGTCTGGTGTATACGAGCAGGTGTGGTACTTGTCCCATAGCGGGTGTAGGAGCAGGTGTGGTACTTGTCCTGTCTGGGGTATTGGAGCAGGCGTGGTACTTGTCCTGTCTGGGGTATAGGAGCAGGTGTGGTACTTGTCCTGTCTGGGGTATAGGAGCAGGTGTGGTAATTGTCCAGTCTGTGGTGCAGGAGCAGGTGTGGTACTTGTCCTGTCTGAGGTATCTGAGCAGGTGTGGTACTTGTCCCATAGCGGGTGTAGGAGCAGATGTGGTACTTGTCCTGTCTGGGGTATCTGAGCAGGTGTGGTACTTCTTCTGTCTGGGGTAGAGGATCAGGCGTTGTACTTGTCCTGTCTGGGGTATAGGAGCATGTGTGGTACTTGTCCTGTCTGGGGTCTCGGAGCAGGTGTGGTACTTGTCCCATAGCGGGTGTAGGAGCAGGTGTGCTACTTGTCCTGTCTGGGGTATAAGAGCAGGTGTGGTACTTGTACTGTCTGAGGTATAGGATCAGGCGTGGTACCTGTCATGTCTGGGGTATAGGAGCAGGTGTGGTATTTGTCCTGTCTGGGGTATAGGAGCAGGTGTGGTACTGGTTCTGTCTGGGGTATAGGAGCAGGTGCGGTACTTGTCCTGTCTGTGGTATAGGAGCAGGCCTGGTAATTGTCCAGTATGTGGTGCAGGAGCAGGTGTGGTACTTGTCCTGTCTGAGGTATCGGAGCAGGTGTGGTACTTGTCCCATAGCGGGTGTAGGAGCAGATGTGGTACTTGTCCTGTCTGGGGTATAGGAGCAGGTGTGGTACTTGTCCTGTCTGGGGTATAGGAGCAGGTGTGATACTTGTCCTGTCTGGGGTATCGGAGCAGATGTGGTACTTGTCCCATAGCGGGTGTAGGAGCAGACGTGGTACTTGTCCTGTCTGGGGTATAGGAGCAGGTGTGGTACTTGTCCTGTCTGGGGTATAGGATCAGGCGTGGTACCTGTCATGTCTTGGGTATTGGAGCAGGTGCGGTACTTGTCCTGTTTGGGGTATAGGATCAGGCGTGGTACCTGTCATGTCTGGGGTATTGGTGCAGGTGTGGTACTGGACCTGACTGGGGTATAGGAGCAGGTGCGGTACTTGTCCTGTCTGGGGTATAGGAGCAGGTGTGGTACTTGTTCTGTCTGGGGTGTAGGAGCAGGTGTGGTACTTGTCCTGTCTGGGGTATAGGATCAGGCGTGGTACCTGTCATGTCTGGGGTATAGGAGCAGGTGTGGTACTTGTCCTGTCTGGGGTATAGGAGCAGGTGTGGTACTTGTCCTGTCTGGGGTATAGGATCAGGCGTGGTACCTGTCATGTCTGGGGTATAGGAGAAGGTGTGGTACTTGTCCTGTCTGGGGTATAGGATCAGGCGTGGTACCTGTCATGTCTGGGGTATAGGAGCAGGTGTGGTACTGGTCCTGTCTGGGGTATAGGAGCAGGTGTGGTACTTGTCCAGAGTGTGGTGCAGGAGCAGGTGTGGTACTTGTCCTGTCTGCGGTATCGGAGCAGGTGTGGTACTTGTCCAGAGTGTGGTGCAGGGGCAGGTGTGGTACTTGTCCTGTCTGGGGTATCGGAGCAGGTGTGGTACTTGTCCCATAGCGGGTGTAGGAGCAGGTGTGGTACTTGTCCTGTCTGGGGTATAGGATCAGGCGTGGTACCTGTCATGTCTGGGGTATAGGAGCAGGTGTGGTACTTGTCCTGTCTGGGGTATAGGAGCAGGTGTGGTACTTGCCCTGTCTGGGGTATAGGATCAGGCGTGGTACCTGTCATGTCTGGGGTATAGGAGCAGGTGTGGTACTTGTCCTGTCTGGGGTATAGGGTCAGGCGTGGTACCTGTCATGTCTCGGGTATAGGAGCAGGTGTGGTACTTGTCCAGTCTGTGGTGCAGGAGCAGGTGTGGTACTTGTACTGTCTGGGGTATCAGAGCAGGTGTGGTACTTGTCCAATAGCGGGTGTAGGAGCAGGTGTGGTACTGGTCCTGTCTCGGGTATAGGAGCAGGTGTGGTACTGGTCCTGTCTGGGGTATAGGAGCAGGTGCGGTACTTGTCCTGTCTGGGGCATAGGAGCAGGCGTGGTACTTGTCCAGTCTGTGGTGCAGGAGCAGGTGTGGTACTTGTCCTGTCTGGGGTCTCGGAGCAGGTGTGGTACTTGTCCCATAGCGGGTGTAGGAGCAGGTGTGGTACTTGTCCAGTCTGGGGTGTAGGAGCAGGTGTGGTACTTGTCCAGTCTGTGGTGCAGGAGCAGGTGTGGTACTTGTACTGTCTGGGGTATCAGAGCAGGTGTGGTACTTGTCCAATAGCGGGTGTAGGAGCAGGTGTGGTACTTGTCCTGTCTGGGGTATAGGAGCAGGTGTGGTACTTGTCCTGTCTGGGGTATAGGTTCAGGCGTGGTACCTGTCATGTCTGGGGTATAGGAGCAGGTGTGGTACTTGTCCTGTTTGGGGTATAGGATCAGGCGTGGTACCTGTCCTGTCTGGGGTATAGGAGCAGGTGCGGTACTTGTCCTGTCTGGGGTATAGGAGCATGTGCGGTACTTGTCCTGTCTGGGGTATAGGAGCAGGCGTGGTAATTGTCCAGTCTGTGGTGCAGGAGCAGGTGTGGTACTTGTCCTGTCTGGGGTATCGGAGCAGGTGTGGTACTTGTCCCATAGCGGGTGTAGGAGCAGATGTGGTACTTGTCCTGTCTGGGGTATAGGAGCAGGTGTGGTACTTGTCCTGTCTGGGGTAGAGGATCAGGCGTTGTACCTGTCATGTCTGGGGTATAGGAGCAGGTGTGGTACTTGTCCTGTTTTGGGGTATAGGATCAGGTGTGGTACTTGTTCTGTCTGGGGTGTAGGAGCAGGTGTGGTATTTGTCCTGTCTGCGGTATAGGAGCAGGTGTGGTACTTGTTCTGTCTGGGGTGTAGGAGCAGGTGTGGTACTTGTCCTGTCTGGGGTATAGGAGCAGGTGTGGTACTTGTCCTGTCTGGGGTATAGGAGCAGGTGTGGTACTTGTTCTGTCTGGGGTGTAGGAGCAGGTGTGGTACTTGTCCTGTCTGGGGTATAGGATCAGGCGTGGTACCTGTCATGTCTGGGGTATAGGAGCAGGTGTGGTACTGGTCCTGTCTGGGGTATAGGAGCAGGTGCGGTACTGGTCCTGTCTGGGGTATAGGAGCAGGTGTGGTACTTGTCCAGTCTGGGGTGCAGGAGCAGGTGTGGTACTTGTCCTGTCTGGGGTATAGGAGCAGGTGTGGTACTTGTCCTGTCTGGGGTATAGGAGCAGGTGTGGTACTTGTCCTGTCTGGGGTATAGGAGCAGGTGTGGTACTTGTCCTGTCTGGGGTATAGGAGCAGGTGTGGTACTTGTCCTGTCTGGGGTATAGGATCAGGCGTGGTACCTGTCATGTCTGGGGTATAGGAGCAGGTGTGGTACTTGTCCTGTCTGGGGTATAGGATCAGGCGTGGTACCTGTCATGTCTGGGGTATAGGAGCAGGTGTGGTACTGGTCCTGTCTGGGGTATAGGAGCAGGTGCGGTACTTGTCCTGTCTGGGGTATCGGAGCATGTGTGATACTTGTCCCATAGCGGGTGTAGAAGCAGGTGTGGTACTTGTCCTGTCTGGGGTATAGGATCAGGCGTGGTACCTGTCATGTCTGGGGTATAGGAGCAGGTGTGGTACTTGTCCTGTCTGGGGTGTAGGAGCAAGTGTGGTACTTGTCCTGTCTGGGGTATCGGAGCAGGTGCAGTGCTTGTCCTGTTTGGGGTATAGGAGCAGGTGTGGTACTTGTCCTGTCTGGGGTGTAGGAGCAGGTGAGGTACCTGTCCTGTCTGGGGTTTCGGAGCAGGTGTGGTACCTGTCCTGTCTGGTGTATCGGAGCAGGTGCGGTACTTGTCCTGTCTGGGATATAGGAGCAGGTGCGGTACCTGTCCTGTCTGGGGTATAGGAGCAGGTGTGGTACTTGTCCTGTCTGGGGTATAGGAGCAGGTGTGGTACCTGTCCTGTCTGGGGTATCGGAGCAGGTGCGGTATCTGTCCTGTCTGGGGTATAGGAGCAGGTGTGGTACTTGTCCTGTCTGGGGTATAGGAGCAGGGGTGGTACTTGTCCTGTCTGGGGTATAGGAGGAGGTGTGGTTCTTGTCCTGTCTGCGGTATAGGAGCAGGTGTGGTTCTTGTCCTGTCTGGGGTATAGGAGCAGGTGTGGTACTTGTCCTGTCTGGGGTATAGGAGCAGGTGTGGTTCTTGTCCTGTCTGGGGTATCGGAGCAGGTGTGGTACTTGTTCTGTCTGCGGTGTAGGAGCAGGTGTGGTACTTGTCCTGTCTGGGGTATAGGATCAGGCGTGGTACCTGTCACGTCTGGGGTATAGGAGCATGTGTGGTACTGGTCCTGTCTGGGGTATAGGAGCAGGTGCGGTACTGGTCCTGTCTGGGGTATAGTAGCAGGTGTGGTACTTGTCCAGTCTGTGGTGCAGGAGCAGGTGTGGTACTTGTCCAGTGTGGGGTATAGGAGCAGGTGTGGTACTTGTCCTGTCTGGGGTATAGTAGCAGGTGTGGTACTTGTCCTGTCTGGGGTATAGGGGCAGGTATGGTACTTGTCCTGTCTGGGGAATAGGAGCAGGTGTGGTACTTGTCCTGTCTGGGGTATAGGAACAGGTGTGGTACTTGTTCTGTCTGGGGTGTAGGAGCAGGTGTGGTACTGGTCCTGTCTGGGGTATAGGAGCAGGTGTGTTAGTTGTCCTGTCTGTGATAGAGGATCAGGCGTGGTACCTGTCATGTCTGGGGTATAGGAGCAGGTGTGGTACTTGTCCTGTCTGGGGTATAGGATCAGGCGTGGTACCTGTCATGTCTCCGGTATAGGAGCAGGTGTGGTACTGGTCCTGTCTGGGGTATAGGAGCAGGAGTGGTACTTGTCCATTCTGTGGTGCATTAACAGGTGTTTTACTTGTCCTGTCTGGGGTATCAGAGCAGGTGTGGTACTTGTCCCATAGTCTGGGGTGTAGGAGCAGGTGTGGTACTTGTCCTGTCTGGGGTCTCGGAGCAGGTGTGGTACTTGTCCCATAGCGGGTGTAGGAGCAGGTGTGGTACTTGTCCAGTCTGGGGTGTAGGAGCAGGTGTGGTACTTGTCCAGTCTGTGGTGCAGGAGCAGGTGTGGTACTTGTACTGTCTGGGGTATCAGAGCAGGTGTGGTACTTGTCCAATAGCGGGTGTAGGAGCAGGTGTGGTACTTGTCCTGTCTGGGGTATAGGAGCAGGTGTGGTACTTGTCCTGTCTGGGGTATAGGTTCAGGCGTGGTACCTGTCCTGTCTGTGGTATAGGAGCAGGTGCGGTACTTGTCCTGTCTGGGGTATAGGAGCAGGTGTGGTACTTGTTCTGTCTGGGGTGTAGGAGCAGGTGTGGTACTTGTCCTGTCTGGGGTATAGGATCAGGCGTGGTACCTGTCATGTCTGGGGTATAGGAGCAGGTGTGGTACTTGTCCTGTCTGGGGTATAGGAGCAGGTGTGGTACTTGTCCTGTCTGGGGTATAGGATCAGGCGTGGTACCTGTCATGTCTGGGGTATAGGAGCAGGTGTGGTACTTGTCCTGTCTGGGGTATAGGATCAGGCGTGGTACCTGTCATGTCTGGGGTATAGGAGCAGGTGTGGTACTGGTCCTGTCTGGGGTATAGGAGCAGGGGCGGTACTTGTCCTGTCTGGGGTATAGGTGCAGGCGTGGTACTTGTCCAGAGTGTGGTGCTGGAGCAGGTGTGGTACTTCTCCTGTCTGGGGTATCGGAGCAGGTGTGGTACTTGTCCCATAGCGGGTGTAGAAGCAGGTGTGGTACTTGTCCTGTCTGGGGTATAGGATCAGGCGTGGTACCTGTCATGTCTGGGGTGTAGGAGCAGGTATGGTACTTGTCCTGTCTGGGGTGGAGGAGCAGGTGAGGTACTTGTCCTGTCTGGGGTTTCGGAGCAGGTGTGGTACCTGTCCTGTCTGGTGTATCGGAGCAGGTGTGGTACTTGTCCTGTCTGGGGTATAGGAGCAGGTGCGGTACCTGTCCTGTCTGGGGTATAGGAGCAGGTGTGGTACTTGTCCTGTCTGGGGTATAGGAGCAGGTGTGGTACCTGTCCTGTCTGGGGTATCGGAGCAGGTGCGGTACCTGTCCTGTCTGGGGTATAGGAGCAGGTGTGGTACTTGTCCTGTCTGGGGTATAGGAGCAGGTGTGGTACTTGTCCTGTCTGGGGTATAGGAGGAGGTGTGGTTCTTGTCCTGTCTGGGGTATAGGAGCAGGTGTGGTACTTGTCCTGTCTGGGGTATAGGAGCAGGTGTGGTACTTGTCCTGTCTGGGGTATAGGAGCAGGTGTGGTTCTTGTCCTGTCTGGGGTATCGGAGTAGGTGTGGTACTTGTTCTGTCTGGGGTGTAGGAGTAGTTGTGGTACTTGTCCTGTCTGGGTTATAGGAGCAGGTGCGGTACTGGTCCTGTCTGGGGTATAGTAGCAGGTGTGGTACTTGTCCAGTCTGTGGTACAGGAGCAGGTGTGGTACTTGTCCTGTCTGGGGTATAGGAGCAGGTGTGGTACTTGTCCTGTCTGGGGTATAGTAGCAGGTGTGGTACTTGTCCTGTCTGGGGTATAGGGGCAGGTATGGTACTTGTCCTGTCTGGGGAATAGGAGCAGGTGTGGTACTTGTCCTGTCTGGGGTATAGGAGCAGGTGTGGTACTTGTTCTGTCTGGGGTGTAGGAGCAGGTGTGGTACTTGTCCTGTCTGGGGTATAGGAACAGGTGTGGTACTTGTTCTGTCTGGGGTGTAGGAGCAGGTGTGGTACTTGTCCTGTCTGGGGTATAGGAGCAGGTGTGGTACTTGTCCAGTCTGTGGTGCAGGAGCAGGTGTGGTACTTGTCCTGTCTGGGGTATAGGAGCAGTTGTGGTACTTGTCCTGTCTGGGGTATAGGTTCAGGCGTGGTACCTATCATGTCTGGGGTATAGGAGCACGTGTGCTACATGTCCTGTTTGGGGTATAGGATCAGGCATGGTACCTGTCCTGTCTGGGGTATAGGAGCAGGTGCGGTACTTGTCCTGTCTGGGGTATCGGAGCAGGTGTGGTACTTGTTCTGTCTGGGGTGAAGGAGCAGGTGTGGTACTTGTCCTGTCTGGGGTATAGGATCAGGCGTGGTACCTGTCACGTCTGGGGTATAGGAGCAGGTGTGGTACTGGTCCTGTCTGGGGTATAGGAGCAGGTGCGGTACTGGTCCTGTCTGGGGTATAGTAGCAGGTGTGGTACTTGTCCAGTCTGTGGTGCAGGAGCAGGTGTGGTACTTGTCCTGTGTGGGGTATAGGAGCAGGTGTGGTACTTGTCCTGTCTGGGGTATAGTAGCAGGTGTGGTACTTGTCCTGTCTGGGGTATAGGGGCAGGTATGGTACTTGTCCTGTCTGGGGAATAGGAGCAGGTGTGGTACTTGTCCTGTCTGGGGTATAGGAGCAGGTGTGGTACTTGTTCTGTCTGGGGTGTAGGAGCAGGTGTGGTACTTGTCCTGTCTGGGGTATAGGAGCAGGTGTGGTAGTTGTCCTGTCTGGGATATAGGATCAGGCGTGGTACCTGTCATGTCTGGGGTATAGGAGCAGGTGTGGTACTTGTCCTGTCTGGGGTATAGGAGCAGGTGTGGTACTTGTCCTGTCTGGGGTATAGGAGCAGGTGTGGTACTTGTCCTGTCTGGGGTATAGGAGCAGGTGTGGTACTTGTCCTGTCTGGGGTATAGGAGCAGGTGTGGTACTTGTCCTGTCTGGGGTATAGGAGCAGGTGTGGTACTTGTCCTGTCTGGGGTATAGGAGCAGGTGTGGTTCTTGTCCTGTCTGGGGTATCGGAGTAGGTGTGGTACTTGTTCTGTCTGGTGTGTAGGAGCAGTTGTGGTACTTGTCCTGTCTGGGTTATAGGAGCAGGTGCGGTACTGGTCCTGTCTGGGGTATAGTAGCAGGTGTGGTACTTGTCCAGTCTGTGGTACAGGAGCAGGTGTGGTACTTGTCCTGTCTGGGGTATAGGAGCAGGTGTGGTACTTGTCCTGTCTGGGGAATAGTAGCAGGTGTGGTACTTGTCCTGTCTGGTGTATAGGGGCAGGTATGGTACTTGTCCTGTCTGGGGAATAGGAGCAGGTGTGGTACTTGTCCTGTCTGGGGTATAGGAACAGGTGTGGTACTTGTTCTGTCTGGGGTGTAGGAGCAGGTGTGGTACTTGTCCTGTCTGGGGTATAGGAGCAGGTGTGGTACTTGTCCAGTCTGTGGTGCAGGAGCAGGTGTGGTACTTGTCCTGTCTGGGGTATCAGAGCAGGTGTGGTACTTGTCCCATAGCGGGTGTAGGAGCAGGTGTGGTACTTGTCCTGTCTGGGGTATAGGAGCAGGTGTGGTACTTGTGCTGTCTGGGGTATAGGTTCAGGCGTGGTACCTGTCATGTCTGGGGTATAGGAGCACGTGTGCTACATGTCCTGTTTGGGGTATAGGATCAGGCATGGTACCTGTCCTGTCTGGGGTATAGGAGCAGGTGCGGAACTTGTCCTGTCTGGGGTAGAGGAGCAGGTGTGGTACTTGTTCTGTCTGGGGTAAAGGAGCAGGTGTGGTACTTGTCCTGTCTGGGGTATAGGATCAGGCGTGGTACCTGTCACGTCTGGGGTATAGGAGCAGGTGTGGTACTGGTCCTGTCTGGGGTATAGGAGCAGGTGCGGTACTGGTCCTGTCTGGGGTATAGAAGCAGGTGTGGTACTTGTCCAGTCTGTGGTGCAGGAGCAGGTGTGGTACTTGTCCTGTGTGGGGTATAGGAGCAGGTGTGGTACTTGTTCTGTCTGGGGTGTAGGAGCAGGTGTGGTACTTGTCCTGTCTGGGGTATAGGAGCAGGTGTGGTAGTTGTCCTGTCTGGGATATAGGATCAGGCGTGGTACCTGTAATGTCTGGGGTATTGGAGCAGGTGTGGTACTTGTCCTCTCTGGGGTATAGGGGCAGGTATGGTACTTGTCCTGTCTGGGGAATAGGAGCAGGTGTCGTACTTGTCCTGTCTGGGGTATAGGAGGAGGTGTGGTTCTTGTCCTGTCTGGTGTATAGGAGCAGGTGTGGTACATGTCCTGTCTGGGGTATAGGAGCAGGTGTGGTACTTGTCCTGTCTGGGGTATAGGAGCAGGTGTGGTACTTGTCCTGTCTGGGGTATAGGAGCAGGTGTGGTACTTGTCCTGTCTGGGTTATAGGAGCAGGTGCGGTACTGGTCCTGTCTGGGGTATAGTAGCAGGTGTGGTACTTGTCCAGTCTGTGGTACAGGAGCAGGTGTGGTACTTGTCCTGTCTGGGGTATAGGAGCAGGTGTGGTACTTGTCCTGTCTGGGGAATAGTAGCAGGTGTGGTACTTGTCCTGTCTGGTGTATAGGGGCAGGTATGGTACTTGTCCTGTCTGGGGAATAGGAGCAGGTGTGGTACTTGTCCTGTCTGGGGTATAGGACCAGGTGTGGTACTTGTTCTGTCTGGGGTGTAGGAGCAGGTGTGGTACTTGTCCTGTCTGGGGTATAGGAGCAGGTGTGGTACTTGTCCAGTCTGTGGTGCAGGAGCAGGTGTGGTACTTGTCCTGTCTGGGGTATCAGAGCAGGTGTGGTACTTGTCCCATAGCGGGTGTAGGAGCAGGTGTGGTACTTGTCCTGTCTTGGGTATAGGAGCAGGTGTGGTACTTGTCCTGTCTGGGGTATAGGTTCAGGCGTGGTACCTGTCATGTCTGGGGTATAGGAGCACGTGTGCTACATGTCCTGTTTGGGGTATAGGATCAGGCATGGTACCTGTCCTGTCTGGGGTATAGGAGCAGGTGCGGTACTTGTCCTGTCTGGGGTAGAGGAGCAGGTGTGGTACTTGTTCTGTCTGGGGTGAAGGAGCAGGTGTGGTACTTGTCCTGTCTGGGGTATAGGATCAGGCGTGGTACCTGTCACGTCTGGGGTATAGGAGCAGGTGTGGTACTGGTCCTGTCTGGGGTATAGGAGCAGGTGCGGTACTGGTCCTGTCTGGGGTATAGAAGCAGGTGTGGTACTTGTCCAGTCTGTGGTGCAGGAGCAGGTGTGGTACTTGTCCTGTGTGGGGTATAGGAGCAGGTGTGGTACTTGTCCTGACTGGGGTATAGTAGCAGGTGTGGTACTTGTCCTGTCTGGGGTATTGGGGCAGGTATGGTACTTGTCCTCTCTGGGGAATAGCAGCAGGTGTGGTACTTGTCCTGTCTGGGGTATAGGAGCAGGTGTGGTACTTGTTCTGTCTGGGGTGTAGGAGCAGGTGTGGTACTTGTCCTGTCTGGGGTATAGGAGCAGGTGTGGTAGTTGTCCTGTCTGGGATATAGGATCAGGCGTGGTACCTGTAATGTCTGGGGTATTGGAGCAGGTGTAGTACTTGTCCTGTCTGGGGTATAGGGGCAGGTATGGTACTTGTCCTGTCTGGGGAATAGGAGCAGGTGTGGTACTTGTCCTGTCTGGGGTATAGGAACAGGTGTGGTACTTGTTCTGTCTGGGGTGTAGGAGCAGGTGTGGTACTTGTCCTGTCTGGGGTATAGGAGCAGGTGTGGTACTTGTCCAGTCTGTGGTGCAGGAGCAGGTGTGGTACTTGTCCTGTCTGGGGTATCAGAGCAGGTGTGGTACTTGTCCCATAGCGGGTGTAGGAGCAGGTGTGGTACTTGTCCAGTCTGGGGTATAGGAGCAGGTGTGTTACTTGTCCTGTCTGGGGTATAGGTTCAGGCGTGGTACCTGTCATGTCTTGGGTATAGGAGCACGTGTGCTACATGTCCTGTTTGGGGTATAGGATCAGGCGTGGTACCTGTCCTGTCTGGGGTATAGGATCAGGCGTGGTACCTGTCACGTCTGGGGTATAGGAGCATGTGTGGTACTGGTCCTGTCTGGGGTATAGGAGCAGGTGGGGTATTGGTCCTGTCTGGGGTATAGTAGCAGGTGTGGTACTTGTCCAGTCTGTGGTGCAGGAGCAGGTGTGGTACTTGTCCTGTGTGGGGTATAGGAGCAGGTGTGGTACTTGTCCTGTCTGGGGTATAGTAGCAGGTGTGGTACTTGTCCTGTCTGGGGTATAGGGGCAGGTATGGTACTTGTCCTGTCTGGGGAATAGGAGCAGGTGTGGTACTTGTCCTGTCTGGGGTATAGGAACAGGTGTGGTACTTGTTCTGTCTGGGGTGTAGGAGCAGGTGTGGTACTTGTCCTGTCTGGGGTATAGGAGCAGGTGTGTTAGTTGTCCTGTCTGGGATATAGGATCAGGCGTGGTACCTGTCATGTCTGGGGTATTGGAGCAGGTGTGGTACTTGTCCTGTCTGGGGTATAGGATCAGGCGTGGTACCTGTCATGTCTCCGGTATAGGAGCAGGTGTGGTACTGGTCCTGTCTGGGGTATAGGAGCAGGAGGTGTACTTGTCCAGTCTGTGGTGCATTAACAGGTGTTTTACTTGTCCTGTCTGGGGTATCAGAGCAGGTGTGGTACTTGGCCCATAGTGGGTGTAGGAGCATGTGTGGTACTTGTCCTGTCTGGGGTCTCGGAGCAGGTGTGGTACTTGTCCCATAGCGGGTGTAGGAGCAGGTGTGGTACTTGTCCAGTCTGGGGTGTAGGAGCAGGTGTGGTACTTGTCCAGTCTGTGGTGCAGGAGCAGGTGTGGTACTTGTCCTGTATGGGGTATCAGAGCAGGTGTGGAACTTGTCCCATAGCGGGTGTAGGAGCAGGTGTGGCACTTGTCCTGTCTGGGGTATAGGAGCAGGTGTGGTACTTGTCCTGTCAGGGGTATAGGTTCAGGCGTGGTACCTGTCATGTCTGGGGTATAGGAGCAGGTGTGGTACTTGTCCTGTCTGGTGTATAGGGGCAGGTATGGTACTTGTCCTGTCTGGGGTATAGGAGCAGGTGTGGTACTTGTCCTGTCTGGGGTATAGGAGCAGGTGTGGTACTTGTTCTGTCTGGGGTGTAGGAGCAGGTGTGGTACTTGTCCTGTCTGGGGTATAGGAGCAGGTGTGGTACTTGTCCAGTCTGTGGTGCAGGAGCAGGTGTGGTACTTGTCCTGTCTGGGGTATCAGAGCAGGTGTGGTACTTGTCCCATAGCGGGTGTAGGAGCAGGTGTGGTACTTGTCCTGTCTGGGGTATAGGAGCAGGTGTGGTACTTGTCCTGTCTGGGGTATAGGTTCAGGCGTGGTACCTGTCATGTCTGGGGTATAGGAGCAGGTGTGGTACTTGTCCTGTTTGGGGTATAGGATCAGGCATGGTACCTGTCCTGTCTGGGGTATAGGAGCAGGTGCGGTACTTGTCCTGTCTGGGGTATAGGAGCAGGTGTGGTACTTGTTCTGTCTGGGGTAAAGGAGCAGGTGTGGTACTTGTCCTGTCTGGGGTATAGGATCAGGCGTGGTACCTGTCACGTCTGGGGTATAGGAGCAGGTGTGGTACTGGTCCTGTCTGGGGTATAGGAGCAGGTGCGGTACTGGTCCTGTCTGGGGTATAGAAGCAGGTGTGGTACTTGTCCAGTCTGTGGTGCAGGAGCAGGTGTGGTACTTGTCCTGTGTGGGGTATAGGAGCAGGTGTGGTACTTGTTCTGTCTGGGGTGTAGGAGCAGGTGTGGTACTTGTCCTGTCTGGGGTATAGGAGCAGGTGTGGTAGTTGTCCTGTCTGGGATATAGGATCAGGCGTGGTACCTGTAATGTCTGGGGTATTGGAGCAGGTGTGGTACTTGTCCTCTCTGGGGTATAGGGGCAGGTATGGTACTTGTCCTGTCTGGGGAATAGGAGCAGGTGTCGTACTTGTCCTGTCTGGGGTATAGGAGGAGGTGTGGTTCTTGTCCTGTCTGGTGTATAGGAGCAGGTGTGGTACATGTCCTGTCTGGGGTATAGGAGCAGGTGTGGTACTTGTCCTGTCTGGGGTATAGGAGCAGGTGTGGTTCTTGTCCTGTCTGGGGTATCGGAGTAGGTGTGGTACTTGTCCTGTCTGGGTTATAGGAGCAGGTGCGGTTCTGGTCCTGTCTGGGGTATAGTAGCAGGTGTGGTACTTGTCCAGTCTGTGGTACAGGAGCAGGTGTGGTACTTGTCCTGTCTGGGGTATAGGAGCAGGTGTGGTACTTGTCCTGTCTGGGGAATAGTAGCAGGTGTGGTACTTGTCCTGTCTGGTGTATAGGGGCAGGTATGGTACTTGTCCTGTCTGGGGAATAGGAGCAGGTGTGGTACTTGTCCTGTCTGGGGTATAGGAACAGGTGTGGTACTTGTTCTGTCTGGGGTGTAGGAGCAGGTGTGGTACTTGTCCTGTCTGGGGTATAGGAGCAGGTGTGGTACTTGTCCAGTCTGTGGTGCAGGAGCAGGTGTGGTACTTGTCCTGTCTGGGGTATCAGAGCAGGTGTGGTACTTGTCCCATAGCGGGTGTAGGAGCAGGTGTGGTACTTGTCCTGTCTTGGGTATAGGAGCAGTTGTGGTACTTGTCCTGTCTGGGGTATAGGTTCAGGCGTGGTACCTGTCATGTCTGGGGTATAGGAGCACGTGTGCTACATGTCCTGTTTGGGGTATAGGATCAGGCATGGTACCTGTCCTGTCTGGGGTATAGGAGCAGGTGCGGTACTTGTCCTGTCTGGCGTAGAGGAGCAGGTGTGGTACTTGTTCTGTCTGGGGTGAAGGAGCAGGTGTGGTACTTGTCCTGTCTGGGGTATAGGATCAGGCGTGGTACCTGTCACGTCTGGGGTATAGGAGCAGGTGTGGTACTGGTCCTGTCTGGGGTATAGGAGCAGGTGCGGTACTGGTCCTGTCTGGGGTATAGAAGCAGGTGTGGTACTTGTCCAGTCTGTGGTGCAGGAGCAGGTGTGGTACTTGTCCTGTGTGGGGTATAGGAGCAGGTGTGGTACTTGTCCTGACTGGGGTATAGTAGCAGGTGTGGTACTTGTCCTGTCTGGGGTATTGGGGCAGGTATGGTACTTGTCCTCTCTGGGGAATAGCAGCAGGTGTGGTACTTGTCCTGTCTGGGGTATAGGAGCAGGTGTGGTACTTGTTCTGTCTGGGGTGTAGGAGCAGGTGTGGTACTTGTCCTGTCTGGGGTATAGGAGCAGGTGTGGTAGTTGTCCTGTCTGGGATATAGGATCAGGCGTGGTACCTGTAATGTCTGGGGTATTGGAGCAGGTGTGGTTCTTGTCCTGTCTGGGGTATAGGGGCAGGTATGGTACTTGTCCTGTCTGGGGAATAGGAGCAGGTGTGGTACTTGTCCTGTCTGGGGTATAGGAACAGGTGTGGTACTTGTTCTGTCTGGGGTGTAGGAGCAGGTGTGGTACTTGTCCTGTCTGGGGTATAGGAGCAGGTGTGGTACTTGTCCAGTCTGTGGTGCAGGAGCAGGTGTGGTACTTGTCCTGTCTGGGGTATCAGAGCAGGTGTGGTACTTGTCCCATAGCGGGTGTAGGAGCAGGTGTGGTACTTGTCCAGTCTGGGGTATAGGAGCAGGTGTGTTACTTGTCCTGTCTGGGGTATAGGTTCAGGCGTGGTACCTGTCATGTCTTGGGTATAGGAGCACGTGTGCTACATGTCCTGTTTGGGGTATAGGATCAGGCGTGGTACCTGTCCTGTCTGGGGTATAGGATCAGGCGTGGTACCTGTCACGTCTGGGGTATAGGAGCATGTGTGGTACTGGTCCTGTCTGGGGTATAGGAGCAGGTGTGGTACTGGTCCTGTCTGGGGTATAGTAGCAGGTGTGGTACTTGTCCAGTCTGTGGTGCAGGAGCAGGTGTGGTACTTGTCCTGTGTGGGGAATAGGAGCAGGTGTGGTACTTGTCCTGTCTGGGGTATAGTAGCAGGTGTGGTACTTGTCCTGTCTGGGGTATAGGGGCAGGTATGGTACTTCTCCTGTCTGGGGAATAGGAGCAGGTGTGGTACTTGTCCTGTCTGGGGTATAGGAACAGGTGTGGTACTTGTTCTGTCTGGGGTGTAGGAGCAGGTGTGGTACTTGTCCTGTCTGGGGTATAGGAGCAGGTGTGTTAGTTGTCCTGTCTGGGATATAGGATCAGGCGTGGTACCTGTCATGTCTGGGGTATAGGAGCAGGTGTGGTACTTGTCCTGTCTGGGGTATAGGATCAGGCGTGGTACCTATCATGTCTCCGGGATAGGAGCAGGTGTGGTACTGGTCCTGTATGGGGTATAGGAGCAGGAGGTGTACTTGTCCAGTCTGTGGTGCATTAACAGGTGTTTTACTTGTCCTGTCTGGGGTATCAGAGCAGGTGTGGTACTTGGCCCATAGTGGGTGTAGGAGCATGTGTGGTACTTGTCCTGTCTGGGGTCTCGGAGCAGGTGTGGTACTTGTCCCATAGCGGGTGTAGGAGCAGGTGTGGTACTTGTCCAGTCTGGGGTGTAGGAGCAGGTGTGGTACTTGTCCAGTCTGTGGTGCAGGAGCAGGTGTGGTACTTGCCCTGTCTGGGGTATCAGAGCAGGTGTGGAACTTGTCCCATAGCGGGTGTAGGAGCAGGTGTGGCACTTGTCCTGTCTGGGGTATAGGAGCAGGTGTGGTACTTGTCCTGTCAGGGGTATAGGTTCAGGCGTGGTACCTGTCATGTCTGGGGTATAGGAGCAGGTGTGGTACTTGTCCTGTTTGGGGTATAGGATCAGGGTGTTACCTGTCCTGTCTGGGGTATAGGAGCAGGTGCGGTACTTGTCCTGTCTGGGGTATAGGAGCAGGTGTGGTACTTGTTCTGTCTGGGGTGTAGGAGCAGGTGTGGTACTTGTCCTGTCTGGGGTATAGGATCAGGCGTGGTACCTGTCATGTCTGGGGTATAGGAGCAGGTGTGGTACTTGTCCTGTCTGGGGTATAGGAGCAGGTGTGGTACTTGTCCTGTCTGGGGTATAGGATCAGGCGTGGTACCTGTCATGTCTGGGGTATAGGAGCAGGTGTGGTACTTGTCCTGTCTGGGATATAGGATCAGGCGTGGTACCTGTCATGTCTGGGGTATAGGAGCAGGTGTGGTACTGGTCCTGTCTGGGGTATAGGAGCAGGTGCGGTACTTGTCCTGTCTGGGGTATAGGTGCAGGCGTGGTACATGTCCAGAGTGTGGTGCTGGAGCAGGTGTGGTACTTGTCCTCTCTGGGGTATCGGAGCTTTTGTGGTACTTGTACCATAGCGGGTGTAGAAGCAGGTGTGGTACTTGTCCTGTCTGGGGTATAGGATCAGGCGTGGTACCTGTCATGTCTGGGGTATAGGAGCAGGTGTGGTACTTGTCCTGTCTGGGGTAACGGAGCAGGTGCAGTGCTTGTCCTGTTTGGGGTATAGGAGCAGGTGTGGTACTTGTCCTGTCTGGGGTGTAGGAGCAGGTATGGTACTTGTCCTGTCTGGGGTGGAGGAGCAGGTGTGGTAGTTGTCCTGTCTGGGATATAGGATCAGGCGTGGTACCTGTAATGTCTGGGGTATTGGAGCAGGTGTGGTACTTGTCCTGTCTGGGGTATAGGGGCAGGTATGGTACTTGTCCTGTCTGGGGAATAGGAGCAGGTGTGGTACTTGTCCTGTCTGGGGTATAGGAGGAGGTGTGGTTCTTGTCCTGTCTGGGGTATAGGAGCAGGTGTGGTACTTGTCCTGTCTGGGGTATAGGAGCAGGTGTGGTTCTTGTCCTGTCTGGGGTATCGGAGCAGGTGTGGTACTTGTTCTGTCTGGGGTGTAGGAGCAGGTGTGGTACTTGTCCTGTCTGGGGTATAGGAGCAGGTGTGGTACTGGTCCTGTCTGGGGTATAGGAGCAGGTGTGGTACTTGTCCAGTCTGGGGTACAGGAGCAGGTGTGGTACTTGTCCTGTCTGGGGTATAGGAGCAGGTGTGGTACTTGTCCTGTCTGGGGAATAGGAGCAGGTGTGGTACTTGTCCTGTCTGGGGTATAGGGGCAGGTGTGGTACTTGTCCTGTCTGGGGAATAGGAGCAGGTGTGGTACTTGTCCTGTCTGGGGTATAGGAACAGGTGTGGTACTTGTTCTGTCTGGGGTGTAGGAGCAGGTGTGGTACTTGTCCTGTCTGGGGTATAGGAGCAGGTGTGGTACTTGTCCAGTCTGTGGTGCAGGAGCAGGTGTGGTACTTGTCCTGTCTGGGGTATAGGAGCAGGTGTGGTACTTGTCCCATAGCGGGTGTAGGAGCAGGTGTGGTACTTGTCCTGTCTGGGGTATAGGAGCAGGTGTGGTACTTGTCCTGTCTGGGGTATAGGTTCAGGCGTGGTACCTGTCATGTCTGGGGTATAGGAGCAGGTGTGGTACTTGTCCTGTTTGGGGTATAGGATCAGGCATGGTACCTGTCCTGTCTGGGGTATAGGAGCAGGTGCGGTACTTGTCCTGTCTGGGGTAGAGGAGCAGGTGTGGTACCTGTTCTGTCTGGGGTGAAGGAGCAGGTGTGGTACTTGTCCTGTCTGGGGTATAGGATCAGGCGTGGTACCTGTCACGTCTGGGGTATAGGAGCAGGTGTGGTACTGGTCCTGTCTGGGGTATAGGAGCAGGTGCGGTACTGGTCCTGTCTGGGGTATAGAAGCAGGTGTGGTACTTGTCCAGTCTGTGGTGCAGGAGCAGGTGTGGTACTTGTCCTGTGTGGGGTATAGGAGCAGGTGTGGTACTTGTCCTGACTGGGGTATAGTAGCAGGTGTGGTACTTGTCCTGTCTGGGGTATTGGGGCAGGTATGGTACTTGTCCTCTCTGGGGAATAGCAGCAGGTGTGGTACTTGTCCTGTCTGGGGTATAGGTTCAGGCGTGGTACCTGTCATGTCTTGGGTATAGGAGCACGTGTGCTACATGTCCTGTTTGGGGTATAGGATCAGGCGTGGTACCTGTCCTGTCTGGGGTATAGGATCAGGCGTGGTACCTGTCACGTCTGGGGTATAGGAGCATGTGTGGTACTGGTCCTGTCTGGGGT
The DNA here is from genome assembly GCF_963921235.1 of Mobula hypostoma. Taxonomy (NCBI): domain Eukaryota; kingdom Metazoa; phylum Chordata; class Chondrichthyes; order Myliobatiformes; family Myliobatidae; genus Mobula; species Mobula hypostoma. The sequence continues at coordinate 52,838,717 of NC_086119.1, read as the reverse complement.
ATAGGAGCAGGTGTGGTACTGCTCCTGTCTGGGGTATAGTAGCAGGTGTGGTACTTGTCCAGTCTGTGGTGCAGGAGCAGGTGTGGTACTTGTCCTGTGTGGGGAATAGGAGCAGGTGTGGTACTTGTCCTGTCTGGGGTATAGTAGCAGGTGTGGTACTTGTCCTGTCTGGGGTATAGGGGCAGGTATGGTACTTGTCCTGTCTGGGGAATAGGAGCAGGTGTGGTACTTGTCCTTTCTTTCTTTCTTTTTAAATCTTTTTATTGAGTAAGTATACAAAAAAGGTAAGCCATATAAACATTAATACAATGTTAAAGTACAATAAAATTCCAAAAGATAACAATACCAAAAAGAAAATACTACAAACAATGTAATTTAAGCATAAGAAACCAAGATAACATAATAGTATACTAGATTTTATATATATCAATGGAAAAAAAAAAGAAAAAAAAACCCCCAAAAAAAAACCCACCGTGCAACTACCTAAAAGCAAAGCAAAGCAATGGGCTAACTTGAAACCAAACAGAGTTAAACTTAAAATCACGTCCTCAATCCCGACCTCCATTAAAACAGTGAAAAAAAAACAAGAAGGGTAAATATTACATTAAATGAAAATATCGAATAAAAGGTCCCCAAATCTGTTCAAATTTAAATGAAGAATCATAAAGGTTACTTCTAATTTTCTCCAGATTCAAACATAAAATCGTCTGAGAAAACCAAAAAAAGGTAGTTGGAGCATTAAGCTCTTTCCAATGTTGTAAAATACATCTTTTCGCCATTAAAGTAAGAAAAGCAATCATTCTACGGGCTGAAGGGGAAAGATTACTAGAAATTTTAGGTAGTCCAAAGATAGCAGTAATAGGGTGAGGAGAGATATCTATATTTAATACCTTAGAAATAATATTGAAAATATCTCTCCAAAAAGTTTCCAAAGTAGGGCAAGACCAAAACATATGAGTTAAAGAGGCTATCTGCCCCGAACATCTATCACAGAAAGGATTAATATGCGAGTAAAAACGCGCTAACTTATCTTTGGACATATGTGCTCTATGAACCACTTTAAATTGAATTAGGGAATGTTTAGCACAAATAGAGGAAGTATTAACTAATTGTAAAATCTGCCCCCAATCATCCACAGAAATGGTAAGCCCCAATTCCTGTTCCCAATCTACCCTAATCTTATCAAATGGAGCTTTCCTAAGTTTCATAATAATATTATAAATCATAGCCGATGCACCTTTCTGACATGGATTAAGGTTAATTATCGAATCTAAAATATATATAGGAGGAAGCATTGGAAAGGAAGAAAGTATAGTACTTAGGAAATTTCTAACTTGTAAATATCTAAAAAAATGTATTCTTGATAAGTTATATTTATTAGATAATTGTTCAAAAGACATAAGGGAACCATCTAAAAATAAATCCAAAAACCGTAAAATACCCTTAGTCTTCCAAGTTTGAAAAGCGCGATCCGTAAAAGAGGGAGGAAAAAATATGTTGCCTAAAATAGGAATCGCTAACCCGAATTGATTAAGATCAAAAAATTTTCTGAATTGAAACCAAATGCGCAAAGCATATTTAACTATCGGGTTAGAGACCTGCTTAAGGCGTTTCGAATCAAAAGGAAGAGAGGAACCTAAAATAGAACCAAGTGTATAACCCTGAACAGATTGTAATTCCAATGCTACCCATTTAGGAATAGATAGTATGTCCCGGTCAAGTAACCAAAATTTCATATGTCGAATATTAATAGCCCAATAATAAAATCTAAAGTTAGGTAATGCTAAACCTCCATCTCTCTTAGCTTTCTGTAAATGTATTTTACCCAGTCTCGGATTCTTATTCTGCCAAATAAATGAAGAAATTTTAGAGTCAACTTTATCAAAAAAAGATTTAGGAACGAAAATTGGTAATGCCTGAAACACATATAAAAATTTTGGCAAAAAAAACATCTTAACTGCATTAATACGACCAATCAAAGTTAAATATAAGGGAAACCATTTAGATGAAAGTTGAGTAATATGGTCTATTAATGGTAAAAAGTTAGTCTTAAATAAATCTTTATGTTTACAAGTAATTTTAATCCCAAGATATGAAAAGTAATTATTAATCAATTTAAATGGAAATTTATAATATAAGGGAAGATGTTTATTAATCGGAAAAAGTTCACTCTTACTAAGATTTAATTTATAACCTGAGAAAAGACCAAATTGTGCTAATAACTCTAAAACAGCAGGAATGGATCTCTCAGGATTAGAAATATATAAAAGTAAATCATCAGCATAGAGTGATAATTTATGGGACTTTAATCCCCGAGTTATCCCAGTAATATTTGAAGATTCTCGAATAGCAATTGCAAGAGGTTCTAATGCAATATCAAATAATAGGGGACTAAGAGGACAGCCTTGTCGAGTACCACGAAAGAGAGGAAAAAAAGGTGAGTTTAAGGAGTTAGTACGAACCGAGGCTACAGGGGAGTGATATAACAGTTTAATCCAGGATATAAATTTCAAGCTAAAATTAAACATTTCAAGCACCTTAAATAAATAAGGCCATTCTACTCTATCAAAAGCTTTCTCGGCATCTAAAGAAATAACACACTCAGGAACATTTTGTGAGGGAGTATAAACGATATTTAACAATGTACGAATATTATAAAAAGAGTAACGACCTTTAATAAAACCCGTTTGGTCTTCCGAAATAATAGAAGGAAGTACTTTTTCTAGTCTATTTGCTAATAACTTAGAAAAAACTTTAGAATCAACATTTAATAAAGATATTGGTCTATAAGATGCACATTGAGCAGGGTCTTTATCCTTCTTTAGTATTAAAGAAATTGATGCTCTATTAAAAGATTCCGGAACTTGTCCTGTCTGGGGTATAGGAACAGGTGTGGTACTTGTTCTGTCTGGGGTGTAGGAGCAGGTGTGGTACTTGTCCTGTCTGGGGTATAGGAGCAGGTGTGTTAGTTGTCCTGTCTGGGATATAGGATCAGGCGTGGTACCTGTCATGTCTGGGGTATAGGAGCAGGTGTGGTACTTGTCCTGTCTGGGGTATAGGATCAGGCGTGGTACCTATCATGTCTCCGGGATAGGAGCAGGTGTGGTACTGGTCCTGTATGGGGTATAGGAGCAGGAGGTGTACTTGTCCAGTCTGTGGTGCATTAACAGGTGTTTTACTTGTCCTGTCTGGGGTATCAGAGCAGGTGTGGTACTTGGCCCATAGCGGGTGTAGGAGCATGTGTGGTACTTGTCCTGTCTGGGGTCTCGGAGCAGGTGTGGTACTTGTCCCATAGCGGGTGTAGGAGCCGGTGTGGTACTTGTCCAGTCTGGGGTGTAGGAGCAGGTGTGGTACTTGTCCAGTCTGTGGTGCAGGAGCAGGTGTGGTACTTGTCCTGTATGGGGTATCAGAGCAGGTGTGGAACTTGTCCCATAGCGGGTGTAGGAGCAGGTGTGGCACTTGTCCTGTCTGGGGTATAGGAGCAGGTGTGGTACTTGTCCTGTCTGGGGTATAGGTTCAGGCGTGGTACCTGTCATGTCTGGGGTATAGGAGCAGGTGTGGTACTTGTCCTGTTTGGGGTATAGGATCAGGGTGTTACCTGTCCTGTCTGGGGTATAGGAGCAGGTGCGGTACTTGTCCTGTCTGGGGTATAGGAGCAGGTGTGGTACTTGTTCTGTCTGGGGTGTGGGAGCAGGTGTGGTACTTGTCCTGTCTGGGGTATAGGATCAGGCGTGGTACCTGTCATGTCTGGGGTATAGGAGCAGGTGTGGTACTTGTCCTGTCTGGGGTATAGGAGCAGGTGTGGTACTTGTCCTGTCTGGGGTATAGGATCAGGCGTGGTACCTGTCATGTCTGGGGTATAGGAGCAGGTGTGGTACATGTCCTGTCTGGGATATAGGATCAGGCGTGGTACCTGTCATGTCTGGGGTATAGGAGCAGGTGTGGTACTGGTCCTGTCTGGGGTATAGGAGCAGGTGCGGTACTTGTCCTGTCTGGGGTATAGGTGCAGGCGTGGTACATGTCCAGAGTGTGGTGCTGGAGCAGGTGTGGTACTTGTCCTCTCTGGGGTATCGGAGCTTTTGTGGTACTTGTACCATAGCGGGTGTAGAAGCAGGTGTGGTACTTGTCCTGTCTGGGGTATAGGATCAGGCGTGGTACCTGTCATGTCTGGGGTATAGGAGCAGGTGTGGTACTTGTCCTGTCTGGGGTAACGGAGCAGGTGCAGTGCTTGTCCTGTTTGGTGTATAGGAGCAGGTGTGGTACTTGTCCTGTCTGGGGTGTAGGAGCAGGTATGGTACTTGTCCTGTCTGGGGTGGAGGAGCAGGTGAGGTACTTGTCCTGTCTGGGGTTTCGGAACAGGTGTGTTACCTGTCCTGTCTGGTGTATCGGAGCAGGTGTGGTACTTGTCCTGTCTGGGGTATAGGAGCAGGTGCGGTACCTGTCCTGTCTGGGGTATAGGAGCAGGTGTGGTACTTGTCCTGTCTGGGGTATAGGAGCAGGTGTGGTACCTGTCCTGTCAGGGGTATCAGAGCAGGTGCGGTACCTGTCCTGTCTGCGGTATAGGAGCAGGTGTGGTTCTTGTCCTGTCTGGTGTATAGGAGCAGGTGTGGTACTTGTCCTGTCTGGGGTATAGGAGCAGGTGTGGTACTTGTCCTGTCTGGGGTATAGGAGCAGGTGTGGTTCTTGTCCTGTCTGGGGTATCAGAGTAGGTGTGGTACATGTTCTGTCTGGGGTGTAGGAGCAGTTGTGGTACTTGTCCTGTCTGGGGTATAGGAGCAGGTACGGTACTGGTCCTGTCTGGGGTATAGTAGCAGGTGTGGTACTTGTCCAGTCTGTGGTGCAGGAGCAGGTGTGGTACTTGTCCTGTCTGGGGTATAGGAGCAGGTGTGGTACTTGTCCTGTCTGGGGTATAGTAGCAGGTGTGGTAGTTGTCCTGTCTGGGGTATAGGGGCAGGTATGGTACTTGTCCTGTCTGGGGAATAGGAGCAGGTGTGGTACTTGTCCTGTCTGGGGTATAGGAACAGGTGTGGTACTTGTTCTGTCTGGGGTGTAGGAGCAGGTGTGGTACTTGTCCTGTCTGGGGTATAGGAGCAGGTGTGGTAATTGTCCAGTGTGTGGTGCAGGAGCAGGTGTGGTACTTGTCCTGTCTGGGGTATCAGAGCAGGTGTGGTACTTGTCCCATAGCGGGTGTAGGAGCAGGTGTGGTACTTGTCCTGCCTGGGGTATAGGAGCAGGTGTGGTACTTGTCCTGTCTGGGGTATAGGTTCAGGCGTGGTACCTGTCATGTCTGGGGTATAGGAGCACGTGTGCTACATGTCCTGTTTGGGGTATAGGATCAGGCGTGGTACCTGTCCTGTCTGGGGTATAGGAGCAGGTGCGGTACTTGTCCTGTCTGGGGTAGAGGAGCAGGTGTGGTACTTGTTCTGTCTGGGGTGTAGGAGCAGGTGTGGTACTTGTCCTGTCTGGGGTATAGGATCAGGCGTGGTACCTGTCACGTCTGGGGTATAGGAGCAGGTGTGGTACTGGTCCTGTCTGGGGCATAGGAGCAGGTGCGGTACTGGTCCTGTCTGGGGTATAGTAGCAGGTGTGGTACTTGTCCAGTCTGTGGTGCAGGAGCAGGTGTGGTACTTGTCCTGTGTGGGGTATAGGAGCAGGTGTGGTACTTGTCCTGTCTGGGGTATAGTAGCAGGTGTGGTACTTGTCCTGTCTGGGGTATTGGGGCAGGTATGGTACTTGTCCTCTTTGGGGAATAGGAGCAGGTGTGGTACTTGTCCTGTCTGGGGTATAGGAGCAGGTGTGGTACTTGTTCTGTCTGGGGTGTAGGAGCAGGTGTGGTACTTGTTCTGTCTGGGGTGTAGGAGCAGGTGTGGTACTTGTCCTGTCTGGGGTATTGGAGCAGGTGTGGTAGTTGTCCTGTCTGGGATATAGGATCAGGCGTGGTACCTGTAATGTCTGGGGTATAGGAGCAGGTGTGGTACTTGTCCTGTCTGGGGTATAGGATCAGGCGTGGTACCTGTCATGTCTCCGGTATAGGAGCAGGTGTGGTACTGGTCCTGTCTGGGGTATAGGAGCAGGAGTGGTACTTGTCCAGTCTGTGGTGCATTAACAGGTTTTTTACTTGTCCTGTCTGGGGTATCAGAGCAGGTGTGGTACTTGTCCCATAGCGGGTGTAGGAGCAGGTGTGGTACTTGTCCTGTCTGGGGTCTCGGAGCAGGTGTGGTACTTGTCCCATAGCGGGTGTAGGAGCAGGTGTGGTACTTGTCCAGTCTGGGGTGTAGGAGCAGGTGTGGTACTTGTCCAGTCTGTGGTGCAGGAGCAGGTGTGGTACTTGTCCTGTCTGGGGTATCAGAGCAGGTGTGGTACTTGTCCCATAGCGGGTGTAGGAGCAGGTGTGGTACTTGTCCTGTCTGGGGTATAGGAGCAGGTGTGGTACTTGTCCTGTCTGGGGTAGAGGTTCAGGCGTGGTACCTGTCATGTCTGGGGTATAGTAGCAGGTGTGGTACTTGTCCTGTCTGGGGTATAGGGGCAGGTATGGTACTTGTCCTGTCTGGGGAATTGGAGCAGGTGTGGTACTTGTCCTGTCTGGGGTATAGGAGCAGGTGTGGTACTTGTTCTGTCTGGGGTGTAGGAGCAGGTGTGGTACTTGTCCTGTCTGGGGTATAGGAGCAGGTGTGGTAGTTGTCCTGTCTGGGATATAGGATCAGGCGTGGTACCTGTCATGTCTGGGGTATAGGAGCAGGTGTGGTACTTGTCCTGTCTGGGGTATAGGATCAGGCGTGGTACCTGTCATGTCTCCGGTATAGGAGCAGGTGTGGTACTGGTCCTGTCTGGTGTATTGGAGCAGGAGTGGTACTTGTCCAGTCTGTGGTGCAGGAACAGGTGTTTTACTTGTCCTGTCTGGGGTATCAGAGCAGGTGTGGTACTTGTCCCATAGCGGGTGTAGGAGCAGGTGTGGTACTTGTCCTGTCTGGGGTTTAGGAGCAGGTGTGGTACTTGTCCTGTCTGGGGTATAGGATCAGGCGTGGTACCTGTCATGTCTGGGGTATAGGAGCAGGTGTGGTACTTGTCCTGTCTGGGGTATCAGAGCAGGTGTGGTACTTGTCCCATAGCGGGTATAGGAGCAGGTGTGGTACTTGTCCAGTCTGGGGTGTAGGAGCAGGTGTGGTACTTGTCCTGTCTGGGGTATAGGAGCAGGTGTGGTACTTGTCCAGGCTGGGGTGTAGGAGCAGGTGTGGTACTTGTCCAGTCTGGGGTGTAGGAGCAGGTGCGGTACTGGTCCAGTCTGGGGTATCGGAGCAGGTGTGGTATTTGTCCTGTCTGGGGTATAGGATCAGGCGTGGTACCTGTCATGTCTGGGGTATAGGAGCAGGTGTGGTACTGGTCCTGTCTGGGGTATAGGAGCAGGTGCGGTACTGGTCCTGTCTGGGGTATAGGAGCAGTTGTGGTATTTGTCCTCTCTGGGGTATAGGATCAGGTGTGGTACTTGTCCTGTCTGTGGTATTGGAGCAGGCGTGGTAGTTGTCCTGTCTGGGGTATAGGGGCAGGCGTGGTACTTGTCCAGAGTGTGGTGCAGGAGCAGGTGTGGTACTTGTCCTGTCTGGGGTATCAGAGCAGGTGTGGTACTTGTCCCATAGCGGGTGTAGGAGCAGGTGTGGTACTTGTCCTGTCTGGGGTATAGGATCAGGCGTGGTACCTGTCATGTCTGGGGTATAGGAGCAGGTGTAGTACTTGTCCTGTCTGGGGTATAGGATCAGGCGTGGTACCTGTCATGTCTTGGGTATAGGAGCAGGTGCGGTACTTGTCCTGTTTGGGGTATAGGATCAGGCGTGGTACCTGTCATGTCTGGGGTATTGGAGCAGGTGTGGTACTGGTCCTGTCTGGGGTATAGGAGCAGGTGCGGTATTTGTCCTGTCTGGGGTATAGGAGCAGGTGTGGTAATTGTTCTGTCTGGGGTGTAGGAGCAGGTGTGGTACTTGTCCTGTCTGGGGTATAGGATCAGGCGTGGTACCTGTCATGTCTGGGGTATAGGAGCAGGTGTGGTACTTGTCCTGTGCGGGGTATAGGAGCAGGTGTGGTACTTGTCCTGTCTGGGGTATAGGATCAGGCGTGGTACCTGTCATGTCTGGGGTATAGGAGAAGGTGTGGTACTTGTCCTGTCTGGGGTATAGGATCAGGCGTGGTACCTGTCATGTCTCGGGTATAGGAGCAGGTGTGGTACTGGTCCTGTCTGGGGTATAGGAGCAGGTGCGGTACTTCCCCTGTCTGGGGCATACGAGCAGGCGTGGTACTTGTCCAGTCTGTGGTGCAGGAGCAGGTGTGGTACTTGTCCTGTCTGGGGTCTCGGAGCAGGTGTGGTACTTGTCCCATAGCGGGTGTAGGAGCAGGTGTGGTACTTGTCCAGTCTGGGGTGTAGGAGCAGGTGTGGTACTTGTCCAGTCTGTGGTGCAGGAGCAGGTGTGGTACTTGTACTGTCAGGGGTATCAGAGCAGGTGTGGTACTTGTCCAATAGCGGGTGTAGGTTCAGGCGTGGTACCTGTCATGTCTGGGGTATAGGAGCAGGTGTGGTACTTGTCCTGTTTGGGGTATAGGATCAGGCGTGGTACCTGTCCTGTCTGGGGTATAGGAGCAGGTGCGGTACTTGTCCTGTCTGGGGTATAGGAGCAGGTGTGGTACTTGTTCTGTCTGGGGTGTAGGAGCAGGTGTGGTACTTGTCCTGTCTGGGGTATAGGATCAGGCGTGGTACCTGTCATGTCTGGGGTATAGGAGCAGGTGTGGTACTTGTCCTGTCTGGGGTATAGGAGCAGGTGTGGTACTTGTCCTGTCTGGGGTATAGGATCAGGCGTGGTACCTGTCATGTCTGGGGTATAGGAGCAGGTGTGGTACTTGTCCTGTCTGGGGTATAGGATCAGGCGTGGTACCTGTCATGTCTGGGGTATAGGAGCAGGTGTGGTACTGGTCCTGAATGGGGTATAGGAGTAGGTGCGGTACTCGTCCTGTCTGGGGTATAGGTGCAGGCGTGATACTTGTCCAGAGTGTGGTGCTGGAGCAGGTGTGGTACTTGTCCTGTCTGGGCTATCGGAGCAGGTGTGGTACTTGTCCCATAGCGGGTGTAGAAGCAGGTGTGGTACTTGTCCTGTCTGGGTTATAGGATCAGGCGTGGTACCTGTCATGTCTGGGGTATTGGAGCAGGTGTGGTACTGGTCCTGTCTGGGGTATAGGAGCAGGTGCGGTATTTGTCCTGTCTGGGGTATAGGAGCAGGTGTGGTACTTGTTCTGTCTGGGGTGTAGGAGCAGGTGTGGTACTTGTCCTGTCTGGGGTATAGGATCAGGCGTGGTACCTGTCATGTCTGGGGTATAGGAGCAGGTGTGGTTCTTGTCCTGTTTGGGGTATAGGATCAGGCGTGGTACCTGTCATGTCTGGGGTATTGGAGCAGGTGTGGTACTGGTCCTGTCTGGGGTATAGGAGCAGGTGCGGTATTTGTCCTGTCTGGGGTATAGGAGCAGGTGTGGTACTTGTTCTGTCTGGGGTGTAGGAGCAGGTGTGGTACTTGTCCTGTCTGGGGTATAGGATCAGGCGTGGTACCTGTCATGTCTGGGGTATAGGAGCAGGTGTGGTACTTGTCCTGTGTCGGGTATAGGAGCAGGTGTGGTACTTGTCCAGTCTGGGGTGTAGGAGCAGGTGTGGTACTTGTCCTGTCTGGGGTATAGGAGCAGGTGTGGTACTTGTCCAGTCTGGGGTGTAGGAGCAGGTGTGGTACTTGTCCAGTCTGGGGTGTAGGAGCAGGTGCGGTACTGGTCCAGTCTGGGGTATAGGAGCAGGTGTGGTATTTGTCCTGTCTGGGGTATAGGATCAGGCGTGGTACCTGTCATGTCTGGGGTATAGGAGCAGGTGTGGTACTGGTCCTGTCTGGGGTATAGGAGCAGGTGCGGTACTGGTCCTGTCTGGGGTATAGGAGCAGGTGTGGTATTTGTCCTGTCTGGGGTATAGGATCAGGTGTGGTACTTGTCCTGTCTGTGGTATTGGAGCAGGCGTGGTAGTTGTCCTGTCTGGGGTATAGGGGCAGGCGTGGTACTTGTCCAGAGTGTGGTGCAGGAGCAGGTGTGGTACTTGTCCTGTCTGGGGTATCAGAGCAGGTGTGGTACTTGTCCCATAGCGGGTGTAGGAGCAGGTGTGGTACTTGTCCTGTCTGGGGTATAGGATCAGGCGTGGTACCTGTCATGTCTGGGGTACAGGAGCAGGTGTAGTACTTGTCCTGTCTGGGGTATAGGATCAGGCGTGGTACCTGTCATGTCTTGGGTATAGGAGCAGGTGTGGTACTTGTCCTGTCTGGGGTATAGGATCAGGCGTGGTACCTGTCATGTCTGGGGTATAGGAGCAGGTGTGGTACTGGTCCTGTCTGGGGTATAGGAGCAGGTGTGGTACTTGTCCTGTCTGGGGTATAGGAGCAGGTGTGGTACTTGTTCTGTCTGGGGTGTAGGAGCAGGTGTGGTACTTGTCCTGTCTGGGGTATAGGATCAGGCGTGGTACCTGTCATGTCTGGGGTATAGGAGCAGGTGTGGTACTTGTCCTGTCTGGGGTATAGGAGCAGGTGTGGTACTTGTCCTGTCTGGGGTATAGGAGCAGGTGTGGTACTTGTCCTGTCTGGGGTATAGGAGCAGGTGTGGTACTTGTCCTGTCTGGGGTATAGGATCAGGCGTGGTACCTGTCCTGTCTGGGGTATAGGAGCAGGTGTGGTACTTGTCCTGTCTGGGGTATAGGATCAGGCGTGGTACCTGTCCTGTTTGGGGTATAGGAGCAGGTGTGGTACTTGTCCTGTCTGGGGTATAGGATCAGGCGTGGTACCTGTCCTGTCTGGGGTATAGGCGCAGGTGTGGTACTTGTCCCATAGCGGGTGTAGAAGCAGGTGTGGTACTTGTCCTGTCTGTGGTATTGGAGCAGGCGTGGTACTTGTCCTGTCTGGGGTATAGGGGCAGGTGTGGTACTTGTCCTGTCTCGGGTATAGGAGCAGGCGTGGTACTTGTCCAGAGTGTGGTGCAGGAGCAGGTGTGGTACTTGTCCTGTCTGGGGTATCAGAGCAGGTGTGGTACTTGTCCCATAGCGGGTGTAGGAGCAGGTGTGGTACTTGTCCTGTCTGGGGTATAGGATCAGGCGTGGTACCTGTCATGTCTGGGGTATAGGAGCAGGTGTGGTACTTGTCCTGTCTGGGGTATAGGATCAGGCGTGGTACCTGTCATGTCTCGGGTATAGGAGCAGGTGTGGTACGGGTCCTGTCTGGGGTATAGGATCAGGTGCGGTACTTGTCCTGTCTGGGGTATAGGAGCAGGCGTGGTACTTGTCCAGTCTGTGGTGCAGGAGCAGGTGTGGTACTTGTCCTGTCTGGGGTCTAGGAGCAGGTGTGGTACTTGTCCTGTCTGGGGTATCAGAGCAGGTGTGGTACTTGTCCCATAGCGGGTGTAGGAGCAGGTGTGGTACTTGTCCTGTCTGGGGTATAGGAGCAGGTGTGGTACTTGTCCTGTCTGGGGTATAGGATCAGGCGTGGTACCTGTCATGTCTGGGGTATAGGAGCAGGTGTGGTACTGGTCCTGTCTGGGGTATAGGAGCAGGTGCGGTACTTGTCCTGTCTTGGGTATAGGAGCAGGTGTGGTACTTGTTCTGTCTGGGGTATAGGATCAGGCGTGGTACCTGTCATGTCTGGGGTATAGGAGCAGGTGTGGTACTTGTGCTGTCTGGGGTATAGGAGCAGGTGTGGTACTTGTCCTGTCTGGGGTATAGGATCAGGCGTGGTACCTGTCATGTCTGGGGTATAGGAGCAGGTGTGGTACTGGTCCTGTCTGGGGTATAGGAGCAGGTGCGGTACTTGTCCTGTCTGGGGTATAGGAGCAGGTGTGGTACTTGTCCTGTCTGGGGTGTAGGAGCAGGTGTGGTACTTGTCCTGTCTGGGGTATAGGATCAGGCGTGGTACCTGTCATGTCTGGGGTATAGGAGCAGGTGTGGTACTTGTCCTGTCTGGGGTATAGGAGCAGGCGTGGTACTTGTCATGTCTGGGGTATAGGAGCAGGTGTGGTACCTGTCATGTCTGGGGTATAGGAGCAGGTGTGGTACTTGTCCTGTCTGGGGTATAGGATCAGGCGTGGTACCTGTCATGTCTGGGGTATAGGAGCAGGTGTGGTACTGGTCCTGTCTGGGGTATAGGAGCAGGTGTGGTACTTGTCCTGTCTGGGGTATAGGAGCAGGTGTGGTACTTGTCCTGTCTGGGGTATAGGATCAGGTGTGGTACTTGTCCTGTCTGGGGTATAGGAGCAGGTGTGGTACTTGTCCTGTCTGGGGTATAGGATCAGGCGTGGTACCTGTCATGTCTGGGGTATAGGAGCAGGTGTGGTACTTGTCCTGTCTGGGGTATAGGAGCAGGCGTGGTACCTGTCATGTCTGGGGTATAGGAGCAGGTGTGGTACTTGTTCTGTCTGGGGTGTAGGAGCAGGTGTGGTACTTGTCCTGTCTGGGGTATAGGATCAGGCGTGGTACCTGTCATGTCTGGGGTATAGGAGCAGGTGTGGTACTTGTCCTGTCTGGGGTATAGGAGCAGGTGTGGTACTTGTCCTGTCTGGGGTATAGGAGCAGGCGTGGTACCTGTCCTGTCTGGGGTATAGGATCAGGCGTGGTACCTCTCCTGTTTGGGGTATAGGAGCAGGTGTGGTACTTGTCCTGTCTGGGGTATAGGATCAGGCGTGGTACCTGTCCTGTCTGGGGTATAGGAGCAGGTGTGGTACTTGTCCTGTCTGGGGTGTAGGAGCAGGTGTGGTACTTGTCCTGTCTGGGGTATTGGAGCAGGCGTGGTACTTGTCCTGTCTGGGGTATAGGGGCAGGTGTGGTACTTGTCCTGTCTCGGGTATAGGAGCAGGCGTGGTACTTGTCCAGAGTGTGGTGCAGGAGCAGGTGTGGTACTTGTCCTGTCTGGGGTATAGGAGCAGGTGTGGTACTTGTCCCATAGCGGGTGTAGGAGCAGGTGTGGTACTTGTCCTGTCTGGGGTATAGGATCAGGCGTGGTACCTGTCATGTCTGGGGTATAGGAGCAGGTGTGGTACTTGTCCTGTCTGGGGTATAGGATCAGGCGTGGTACCTGTCATGTCTCGGGTATAGGAGCAGGTGTGGTACGTGTCCTGTCTGGGGTATAGGATCAGGTGCGGTACTTGTCCTGTCTGGGGTATAGGAGCAGGCGTGGTACTTGTCCAGTCTGTGGTGCAGGAGCAGGTGTGGTACTTGTCCTGTCTGGGGTCTCGGAGCAAGTGTGGTACTTGTCCTGTCTGGGGTATCAGAGCAGGTGTGGTAGTTGTCCCATAGCGGGTGTAGGAGCAGGTGTGGTACTTGTCCTGTCTGGGTTATAGGAGCAGGTGTGGTACTTGTCCTGTCTGGGGTATAGGATCAGGCGTGGTACCTGTCATGTCTGGGGTATAGGAGCAGGTGTGGTACTGGTCCTGTCTGGGGTATAGGAGCAGGTGCGGTACTTGTCCTGTCTTGGGTATAGGAGCAGGTGTGGTACTTGTTCTGTCTGGGGTATAGGATCAGGCGTGGTACCTGTCATGTCTGGGGTATAGGAGCAGGTGTGGTACTTGTGCTGTCTGGGGTATAGGAGCAGGTGTGGTACTTGTCCTGTCTGGGGTATAGGATCAGGCGTGGTACCTGTCATGTCTGGGGTATAGGAGCAGGTGTGGTACTGGTCCTGTCTGGGGTATAGGAGCAGGTGCGTTACTTGTCCTGTCTGGGGATAGGAGCAGGTGTGGTACTTGTCCTGTCTGGGGTTTTGGATCAGGCGTGGTACTTGTCCTGTCTGGGGTATAGGATCAGGCGTGGTACCTGTCATGTCTGGGGTATAGGAGCAGGTGTGGTACTTGTCCTGTCTGGGGTATAGGATCAGGCGTGGTACCTGTCATGTCTGGGGTATAGGAGCAGGTGTGGTACCTGTCATGTCTGGGGTATAGGAGTAGGTGTGGTACTTGTCCTGTCTGGGGTATAGGATCAGGCGTGGTACCTGTCATGTCTGGGGTATAGGAGCAGGTGTGGTACTGGTCCTGTCTGGGGTATAGGAGCAGGTGCGGTACTTGTCCTGTCTGGGTATAGGAGCAGGTGTGGTACTTGTCCTGTCTGGGGTATAGGATCAGGCATGGTACTTGTCCTGTCTGGGGTATAGGAGCAGGTGTGGTACTTGTCCTGTCTGGGGTATAGGATCAGGCGTGGTACCTGTCATGTCTGGGGCATAGGAGCAGGTGTGGTACTTGTCCTGTCTGGGGTATAGGATCAGGCGTGGTACCTGTCATGTCTGGGGTATAGGAGCAGGTGTGGTACTTGTTCTGTCTGGGGTGTAGGAGCAGGTGTGGTACTTGTCCTGTCTGGGGTATAGGAGCAGGTGTGGTACTTGTCCTGTCTGGGGTATAGGAGCAGGTGTGGTACTTGTCCTGTCTGGGGTATAGGAGCAGGTGTGGTACTTGTCCTGTCTGGGGTATAGGAGCAGGTGTGGTACTTGTCCTGTCTGGGGTATAGGAGCAGGTGTGGTACTTGTCCTGTCTGGGGTATAGGATCAGGCGTGGTACCTGTCATGTCTGGGGTATAGGAGCAGGTGTGGTACTGGTCCTGTCTGGGGTATAGGAGCAGGTGCGGTTCTGGTCCAGTCTGGGGTATAGGAGCAGGTGTGGTATTTGTCCTGTCTGGGGTATAGGATCAGGCGTGGTACCTGTCATGTCTGGGGTATAGGAGCAGGTGTGGTACTTGTCCTGTCTGGGGTATAGGATCAGGCGTGGTACCTGTCATGTCTGGGGTATAGGAGCAGGTGTGGTACTTGTCCTGTCTGGGGTATAGGAGCAGGTGTGGTACTGGTCCTGTCTGGGGTATAGGAGCAGGTGTGGTACTTGTCCTGTCTGGGGTATAGGAGCAGGCGTGGTACTTGTCCTGTCTGGGGTATAGGAGCAGGTGTGGTACTTGTCCTGTCTGGGGTATAGGAGCAGGTGTGGTACTTGTCCTGTCTGGGGTATAGGAGCAGGTGTGGTACTTGTCCTGTCTGGGGTATAGGAGCAGGTGTGGTACTTGTCCTGTCTGGGGTATAGGAGCAGGTGTGGTACTTGTCCTGTCTGGGGTATAGGATCAGGCGTGGTACCTGTCATGTCTGGGGTATAGGAGCAGGTGTGGTACTTGTCCTGTCTGGGGTATAGGAGCAGGTGTGGTACTTGTCCTGTCTGGGGTATAGGAGCAGGTGTGGTACCTGTCATGTCTGGGGTATAGGAGCAGGTGTGGTACTGGTCCTGTCTGGGGTATAGGAGCAGGTGTGGTACTTGTCCTGTCTGGGGTATAGGAGCAGGTGTGGTACTTGTCCTGTCTGGGGTATAGGAGCAGGTGTGGTACTTGTCCTGTCTGGGGTATAGGAGCAGGTGTGGTACTTGTCCTGTCTGGGGTATAGGAGCAGGTGTGGTACTTGTCCTGTCTGGGGTATAGGATCAGGCGTGGTACCTGTCATGTCTGGGGTATAGGAGCAGGTGTGGTACTTGTCCTGTCTGGGGTATAGGATCAGGCGTGGTACCTGTCATGTCTGGGGTATAGGAGCAGGTGTGGTACTTGTCCTGTCTGGGGTATAGGAGCAGGTGTGGTACTTGTCCTGTCTGGGGTATAGGAGCAGGTGTGGTACTTGTCATGTCTGGGGTATAGGAGCAGGTGTGGTACTTGTCCTGTCTGGGGTATAGGAGCAGGTGTGGTACTTGTCCTGTCTGGGGTATAGGAGCAGGTGTGGTACTTGTCCTGTCTGGGGTATAGGAGCAGGTGTGGTACTTGTCCTGTCTGGGGTATAGGAGCAGGTGTGGTACTTGTCCTGTCTGGGGTATAGGATCAGGCGTGGTACCTGTCATGTCTGGGGTATAGGAGCAGGTGTGGTACTTGTCCTGTCTGGGGTATAGGAGCAGGTGTGGTACTTGTCCTGTCTGGGGTATAGGAGCAGGTGTGGTACTTGTCCTGTCTGGGGTATAGGAGCAGGTGTGGTACTTGTCCTGTCTGGGGTATAGGAGCAGGTGTGGTACTTGTCCTGTCTGGGGTATAGGAGCAGGTGTGGTACTTTCCTGTTGGGGTATAGGATCAGGCGTGGTACCTGTCATGTCTGGGGTATAGGAGCAGGTGTGGTACTTGTCCTGTCTGGGGTATAGGAGCAGGTGTGGTACTGGTTCTGTCTGGGGTATAGGAGCAGGTGTGGTACTTGTCCTGTCTGGGGTATAGGATCAGGCGTGGTACCTGTCATGTCTGGGGTATAGGAGCAGGTGTGGTACTTGTCCTGTCTGGGGTATAGGAGCAGGTGTGGTACTTGTCCTGTCTGGGGTATAGGAGCAGGTGTGGTACTTGTCCTGTCTGGGGTATAGGAGCAGGTGTGGTACTTGTCCTGTCTGGGGTATAGGAGCAGGCGTGGTACCTGTCATGTCTGGGGTATAGGAGCAGGTGTGGTACTTGTCCTGTCTGGGGTATAGGAGCAGGTGTGGTACTTGTCCTGTCTGGGGTATAGGAGCAGGTGTGGTACTTGTCCTGTCTGGGGTATAGGAGCAGGTGTGGTACTTGTCCTGTCTGGGGTATAGGAGCAGGTGTGGTACCTGTCCTGTCTGGGGTATAGGAGCAGGTGTGGTACTTGTCCTGTCTGGGGTATAGGATCAGGCGTGGTACCTGTCATGTCTGGGGTATAGGAGCAGGTGTGGTACTTGTCCTGTCTGGGGTATAGGAGCAGGTGTGGTACTTGTCCTGTCTGGGGTATAGGAGCAGGTGTGGTACTTGTCCTGTCTGGGGTATAGGAGCAGGTGTGGTACCTGTCCTGTCTGGGGTATAGGAGCAGGTGTGGTACTTGTCCTGTCTGGGGTATAGGAGCAGGTGTGGTACTTGTCCTGTCTGGGGTATAGGAGCAGGTGTGGTACTTGTCCTGTCTGGGGTATAGGAGCAGGTGTGGTACTTGTCCTGTCTGGGGTATAGGATCAGGCGTGGTACCTGTCATGTCTGGGGTATAGGAGCAGGTGTGGTACTTGTCCTGTCTGGGGTATAGGAGCAGGTGTGGTACTTGTCCTGTCTGGGGTATAGGAGCAGGTGTGGTACCTGTCATGTCTGGGGTATAGGAGCAGGTGTGGTACTTGTCCTGTCTGGGGTATAGGATCAGGCGTGGTACCTGTCATGTCTGGGGTATAGGAGCAGGTGTGGTACTGGTCCTGTCTGGGGTATAGGAGCAGGTGCGGTACTTGTCCTGTCTGGGTATAGGAGCAGGTGTGGTACTTGTCCTGTCTGGGGTATAGGATCAGGCATGGTACTTGTGCTGTCTGGGGTATAGGAGCAGGTGTGGTACTTGTCCTGTCTGGGGTATAGGATCCGGCGTGGTACCTGTCATGTCTGGGGCATAGGAGCAGGTGTGGTACTTGTCCTGTCTGGGGTATAGGATCAGGCGTGGTACCTGTCATGTCTGGCGTATAGGAGCATGTGTGGTACTTGTTCTGTCTGGGGTGTAGGAGCAGGTGTGGTACTTGTCCTGTCTGGGGTATAGGATCAGGCGTGGTACCTGTCATGTCTGGGGTATAGGAGCAGGTGTGGTACTTGTCCTGTCTGGGGTATAGGAGCAGGTGTGGTACTTGTCCTGTCTGGGGTATAGGATCAGGCGTGGTTCCTGTCCTGTCTGGGGTATAGGATCAGGCGTGGTACCTGTCATGTCTGGGGTATAGGAGCAGGTGTGGTACTGGTCATGTCTGTGGTATAGGAGCAGGTGCGGTACTTGTCCTGTCTGGGGTATCGGAGCAGGTGTGGTACTTGTCCCATAGCGGGTGTAGGAGCAGGTGTGGTACTTGTCCTGTCTGGGGTATAGGAGCAGGTGTGGTACTTGTCCTGTCTGGGGTATAGGAGCAGGTGTGGTACTTGTCCAGTCTGGGGTGTAGGAGCAGGTGTGGTACTTGTCCTGTCTGGGGTATAGGAGCAGGTGTGGTACTTGTCCACTCTGGGGTGTAGGAGCAGGTGTGGTACTTGTCCAGTCTGGGGTGTAGGAGCAGGTGTGGTACTTGTCCAGTCTGGGGTGTAGGAGCAGGTGCGGTACTGGTCCAGTCTGGGGTATAGGAGCAGGTGTGGTATTTGTCCTGTCTGGGGTATAGGATCAGGCGTGGTACCTGTCATGTCTGGGGTATAGGAGCAGGTGTGGTACTGGTCCTGTCTGGGGTATAGGATCAGGCGTGGTACCTGTCCTGTCTGGGGTATAGGAGTAGGTGTGGTACTTGTCCTGTCTGGGGTATAGGATCAGGCATGTTACCTGTCCTGTCTGGGGTATAGGGGCAGGTGTGGTACTTGTCCCATAGCGGGTTTAGGAGCAGGTGTGGTACTTGTCCTGTCTGGGGTATTGGAGCAGGCGTGGTACTTGTCCTGTCTGGGGTATAGGGGCAGGTGTGGTACTTGTCCTGTCTCCGGCATAGGAGCAAGTGTGGTACTTGTCCCGCCGGGAGGAAGAGCTGCTGCTCTGGGAGTACAGGGAGTGAGGGAAGAGGCTGTAGAGCAGGACCTCCAAGATAGTAATCTCTGGATTAGTCCCACAGCCACGTATTAGTCAGGGCAGGAACAGGATGATAGCACAGGTGAACGCGTGGCTAAGGAACTGGTGCAGGGGGCAGGGAATCAGATTTCTGCATCATTGGGATCTCCCCTGGCGAAGGTATGACCTGTAAAAAAAAATAGATCACACCTGAACCTGAGGGGGACCAATATCCTTGTGGGCAGGGTTGCTAGAGGATTTGAAGTAATTTGGCAGGGAGATTAGAACCATAGTGATAGAGATGTAGGTGGGGCAGTTGGTATACAGTGCACAGTGACACTGTGAGGACTGCAGGCAAAATTGCTGTCAGTAGGGTGAGTTGAAGTAAAACATGGGGGCAACATTGAAAAGGGTGACGAATACAGGACTGAACACAGTACACAGAATAGGGTAGATGGTCTTGCAGTGCAGTTGAAGATTGGAAGGTATGATATTCTGGACATCACTGAGTCGTGGCCAAAAGGAGATTATAATTAGAAGCTTAACATCCTTGGAAACACATTGTATCGAAAGGACAGGCAAGTGGGCAGAGAGGGTGAAAATTGAAATTAAATCCTTAGAAAGAGGTGATATAGGCTCGGAAGATGAAGCATCCTTGTGGGTAGAGTTAAGAAACTGCAAAGGTAAAATGAGCCTGACGGGACAGGCCAGGATGTGGGATAAAAATTACAATGGGAGCTGGAAAAGTATGTTGAAAGGGCGATGTTATGATGGTTATAATATCCATGGGAGATTTCAAGATGCGGGCAGATTGGGAAAATCAGGTTGGTGCTAATCCCCAATTGCTTTTTAGGGCAGTTTGTGGTTGAGTTCAGTAGGGGAAAGGCATTGGGTGTTGTGTAAAGACCCAGATTAGATTTGGTAAAGGAACCCTTATGAGTCAGTGATCATAATTTGATAGAATTCCCCCTGCAATTTGAGAAGGTGAGGATGAAGTCAGATGTGTCAGTATTACAGTGGAGTAGAAGGAATTACAGAGGCATGAGAGAGGAGCTTGCCAAAGTTGATTGGAAGGTATGATGGGAGAAGAGCAAAGGCTGATGTTTCTGGGAACAATTCAGAAGATGAAGGATAGATACATCCCAAAGATGAAGAAGTATTCAAAAGGGAGGATGACACAACTGTGCTTGGTGAGAGAAGTCAAAAACAGTATATGAGCAAAAGAGAGATCATATAAAATAGGAAAATTTAGTGGAAAGTTAGAGGATTCGGAAGCTTCTGAAAACCAACAGAAGACAACTAAAAAAGCCATGAAGGAGAGAAAAGATGAAACATAAAGGTAAGCTACCCAATAAAATAAAAGAGGATAAAAAAGTTTCTTCAGATATGTATAAAGAATAAAAGAGAGGCAAGAATTGATATTGGACCACTGGAAAATGACGCTGGAGAGGTAGTAATGGGGAAGAAGGAAATAGAAAATGAACTTAATAAGTATTTTGTGTCAGTCTTCACTGTGGAAGACAGTAGCTGTATGCCAGAAATTCGAGAGTATCAGAGGGTGGAGGTGAGTGCAGTTGCTATTACTGAGGAGAAGGTGCTTGGGGAGTTGAAAGGTCTGAAGGAAGATAAGACACCTGGACCAGATGGACTACACCCAGGGTTCTGAAAGAGGTAGCTGAGGAGATTGTGGAGGTATTAGCAATGATCTTTCAAGAATCACAAGGTTCTGAGATAGTTCTGGAAGATTAGAAAATTGAAAATGTCACTTCACTCTTTAAGAAGGGAGGGAGGTAGAAGAAAATAAATCATAGGCCAGTTAGTCTGACTTCAGCGGTTGGGAAGTTGTTGGAGTTGATTGGTAAGGATGAGTTTTTGGGGTACTTGGAGGCACATGATAAAATAGGCCGAAAATGGTTTCCTTCAGGGAAAATCTTGCCTGACAAATCTGTTGGAACTCTTTGAAGAAATAACAAGCAGGATAGACAAAGGAGAATTGGTGGATGTTGTTAACTTGGATTTTCAGGAGGCTTTTGACAAGGTGCCATACATGAGGCTGCTAAACAAGATAAGAGCCCATGATTTTACAGGAAAGATATTAGCACGGGTAGAAAACTGACTGACTGGCAGGTGGCAAAATAAAGGGGCCTTTTGTGGTTGGTTGCCTGTGACAAGTGCTGTTCCACAGGGGTCGTTATTGTGACTGCTTCTTTTCACGTTATATGATAATGATTAGGACGATGGAATTGATGTCCTTGTGGCCAAATTTGCAGACAATACAAAAATAATTGGAGAGGCAGGTAGTGTTGAGGAAGCAGGGTGCCTGCAGAAGGACTTAAACAGATTAGGAAAGTGGACAAAGAAGTGGCAAATGGAATATAGCGAAGGGAAGTTTATAGTCATACACTATGGGAGAAGGAATAAAGGTGTGGACTATTTTCTAAATGGGGGGGGGAGTTGGAATTTAAAAAATCTGAGGTGCAAGGGGACTTGTGCAGGATTCCTTACGGGTTAACTTGCAAGATGAGTCATTGGTGAGGAAGGCAAATGCAATGTTAGCATTCATTTCGAGAGGACTTGAATGTAAAAGTGAGGATGTGATGCTGAGGCTTTATAAAGCATTGATCACACCACACTTGGAGTATCATGAGTAGTTTTGGGCTCCTTATCTAAGAAAAGATGTGCTGGCATTGGGGAGGCTCTGGAGGAGGTTCACAAGAATGATTCTGGGAATGAAAGAGCTTAAATACGCCTACGCTCTGTCCGCCGGAGAAAGCAGGATCTCCCAGTGGCCACACATTTTAATTCCACATCCCATTCCCATTCTGACTTGTCTAACCACGGCCTCCTCTACTGTAAAGATGAAGCCACACTCAGGTTGGAGGAACAACACCTTATATTCCATCTGGGTAGCCTCCAACCTGATGGCATGAACATCGACTTCTCTAACTTCCGCTAATGCCCCACATCCCCCTCGTACCCCATCCGTTATTTATTTATATACACACATTCTTTTTCTCTCTCTCCTTTTTATCCCTCTTTCCCTTTGTCTATACCCCTTGCCCATCCTCTGGGTCCCCCCTTCCCCCTTTTCCTTCTCCCTGGGCCTCCTGTCCCATGATCCTCTCATATCCCTTTTGCCAATCACCTATCCAGCTCTTGGCTCCATCCCTCCCCTCCTGTCTACTCCTATCATTTTGGATTTCCCCCTCCCCCCTCCCACTTTCTAATCTCTTACTAGCTCTTCCTTCAGTTAGTCCTGATGAAGGGTCTCGGCCCGAAACATCGACTGTACCTCTTCCTTGAGATGCTGCCTGGCCTGCTGCATTCACCAGCAACTTTGATGTGTGTAGCTTAAATATGAGGAGCGTTTGACTTGCTCTGGACCTGAACTCATTGGAGTTTATAAGAATAAGCAGACAAGTAGTGAATATTGAAAGGCCTAGATAGAATAGATGCGTAGAGTATGTTCCTACAGAAGGTGTCAAGGACCAAAGGTCACAACCTCAGAATAGAGGGACATCCTCTTAGAAGAGAAATGAGGAGGAACTTCTATAGCCAGTGGGTGGCAGAATTCATTGCAATAGTTGCCTCTGGAGGGTAAGTCATTGGGTATATTTAAAGCGGAGGTTGATAGGTTCTTGATCAGTCAGGGTGTCAAAGATTATGGAGAGAAGGCAGGAGAATGGGGCTGACAGGGCTAAGAAATCGGCCCTGATGGAACGGCAGTGCAGTCTGAATGACTGGGGCTGACAGGGCTAAGAAATCGGCCCTGATGGAATGGCAGAGCATTCTCGATGGCCGGGGCTGAGTGGCGTATTCTGCTCCCATGTCTTACGTTTCCAACCATTTCCAAAGGACTTCCCATTCCCATTTCCACACGTTGGTCCATGGCCTCTTCTACTGCTGTGATGAGGGCACACTTAAGTTGGAGGAGCAACACCTCATACACTTCTGGGAGGCCTCCCAGCCTGACGGCATAAACATCGATTTCTCTTACTTCTAGTAATTTCTCTTCCTCTCCTCTCCCTTCTCTCCTTTTCCATTTCCTATTCTGGTTTCCCTCTCACCCCCCACCCCTTCTCCTCACCTGCCCAACACCTCCCTCAGGTGCATCTCCTTCCTCCATGGTTTACTGTCAGATGCCTCCTTCTTCAGACCTTTGCCTCTCACCTCCCAGCTTCTTACCTCATCACCCACCCCACCCATCCATCCATCCCCCTCACCTATCACCTGCCAATGTATACTCCTTCCTGCCCTCCAGCTTGCTATTTTGGCTTCTTTCCCCTTCTTTTCCAGTCTTGATGAAAGGTCTCAGCCCGAAGCATTGACAGTTTGCCCTCCGTAGATAAGGAGCCGGTGACGGGCATGGGTACTAGAAAGACCTGCTTCCTGCTTCATAACTTTGACTTGACCAACAACTGTCAATTTATCAACATTTGATGAGATTATTTCCACTGACGTGACAATGCCTGAACAGTGAGGATGTTCGTCATTAAAATTTTACTCAGTGTGCTGTTCAGTATGTGATTGTCTTCATGTTTTTCAGAAGTAGTTTTAATGACATCAGTGCAATTACAGTGATGCCTTGTTTAGTTCCAGAAAGAAGACTGTTCTATAATCAAGCTTTCAAATATAAAATATTCTTCAATAAGCAGCTCCCAAAATCCTGTCTTCTGTCATTAGAAGGATCAGGCAACCAGGTGAACACAGGAAACTAGAGTTCCATTCAATGCACTGTCCTAATCTTGATAAATATTTTTGTCTTTCCATTATTGTTGAGTCTAAAGCTTGGAAATCTTCACGAACACCTATCGTTCAGGTAACAAACACACAGAATCCAGGGAGAAGGCAGCTCACCATCTTTCTCATGGGGCGACCACGAATGGGCTAAGTTTCTGACCTTGCCAACAATGTCTTGTGAAACTTTACAAAGTAACCTTCTAAGCTGCGTCTCTGCCTGCTTGAGTATAATGATCCTTCAAGTTCGTACTGGGGAGGGAGAAGAGAACAGGGGAGAGATATTCCAGCAAAATTCAATCAAATCTTTTACCTTTAACTTACTAATTAGATTGAAGAACCTTCCTGTTTGCTGAAAACCCAACTTCATGGGAACCTGAGGAACCTAGTGGAAGACCAGGAGTACTAGGAAATGCTGAGTTCCTTTGACACACAGCCGGGCTGTAACTTCAATGGTGTTTCATTGCAGGTTTAATTGGAAGCGAAAATTTGACTCCGGGGGTGGGGGGGGGGGTTAATTGCTGATCAGAAATCAGTTACCACTTCCACCGGCCTTTCAAGTGATCTTCAGAGTCACCAAGACACGAAATAGTACAGCTCTTGCAACCACAGGTATCCACAGGCTTAAAGGATGCACTTATTAACAGTCAAACTGTATCCGGAAAGGTAATGTTCCTCTTGGGCATAGAGTATTCACATGAATACATGAAACACATCTTGGCATTGGGCCTGGGAAGATGGATTAATAAGGCACAGAGGGAAATGAGAAATCTATTCTGTCTGTGGAAGTTCAATGTTTTTAATTTTCTGTATGTAGTGCAAAGGATCTGAATTTAAAGTTATATTGTCTTCATTCCTGAAGACAGTGAAATCACAGCACAGACATTGGATTAGGTAGGCCCATGCAACCCAGAACACTCAATCGCTCCTGCCTTGCTCTGCACAGTGTCTTCATTTCACAGAGATGGTGACTGATATCTGGAGGGTGATACAGGAGGAGGTGGAGGAATCAGATACAATTACTATGTTTAAGAGGCATTTAGGAAAGTGCTGAAATATACAAGGCATAGAAGGATCCCAATGGCAATATGGATGGCATGTTCAAGCTGGGCTGAAGGGCCTGTGTCTGTCTCTGTCACTGAGATAGCCATTCTCTAAAGAGTTTGTCTCTGTGACAATGTCTGTCTCTGTGACAGTGAGATAGTCATTCTCTGAAGGCCCTGTCTCTGTGACAGTGGGATATCCATTCCCTGAAGGGCCTTTTTCTGTGACACTGTCTGTCTCTCTGACACTGTGATATTCATTCTCTAAAGAGTCTCTCTGTGACACTGTCTGTCTCTGTCGCTGAGATGTCCATTCTCTAAAGAGTCTATCTCTGTGACAGTGAGATAGTCATTTTCTGAAGGGCCTGTCTCTGTGACACTGTCTGTCTCTGTCACTGAAATACCTATTCTGTGACAGTGTCTGTCTCTGTCACTGAGGTATCTATTCTCTGAAGGGCCTGTCTCTGTGACACTGTCTGTCTCTGTGACAGTGAGATATTCATTCTCCAGATTCCACAGTGCTGATTCAGTCTCCATTACTGGAGGCTGCAGAACAGCCTATCCCTCAGGATGGAATCAGGGGCAACAGGGCAACGTTCAAAACGATGCCCACCAGAGAGGACTTCAGCTTGCATTAGCCCATCTCCTACCAGGGCCTCTCTGATGAACGATGGCTTACCAAGGTTTTCATCCCTAATGATGGCCATCATACCATCACCATCGCAAGTGGACTGCTTCATCCATGGATGTCAAGGTCACTCTCAGCTTTCTCACCACAGGAAGCACAGCAGATAGTGTACATCTCCCAATCCCATTGCTGATTTCAGGTTCAGAGCGTATACCCAGGCCCCGTACTTGTGGAGAACTCTGGAGCTTGTTCCTCACAGATCTGCTGCCTTCCAACCACTGCACACAACCCTCGACTGCACTCCAGACTGTTGGGGTAACCCCATGTGGCCCAGACCAGAAGCTTGTCATGGATCCTGGAAATATCAGCATTAGGTTTATTATTGCTGACGTACTGTATGTCGGAAATCCATTCTTTTGTGGCAGTAGTTAGTGCACGATATAAAAATTACTGTAAGTTACTGCAAATAGAGCAAAAGAGGAATAGTGAGGAGGTGTTTAAATCGGAGTACTGGAATCTGATGGCAGAGGGGGCAAAGCTGTTCCTCAGATCTTCACTGTGAGTCACACAGATGGGAAACATGCGTCTCGTTCTTCCTGAGGGAAACAGGGCTGCTGGACAGTTTCAGCGACTGGTACTGCCCAAGGGAATAGTGTCTGGGGGCAAGGCCTATCCTCCCCTGGCCTGGCTCCTCTGCCCACCACTGACAGCCAGTGAAATGAAGGGAGACCACCCAGCCTCAGTCCAGAGGCTCCCTGATATATACACCAAGCAGCTGGAAAACTTCAGTCTTGTGTCCTGTGCACGCTGACCCAGACTACTGTACATGGTGTAGGATGACCCAGGCCATTGTATCCTGTGCACGCTGACCCAGTTCATGTGGGCATGGGCTGTTTCAGTATCTGAGGGGCAGATTCACGTGAGCATCAACTGTTCCAGTATCTGAGGGGCAGATTCACGTGGGCATCAACTGTTCCAGTATCTGAGGGATAGATTCAAGTGGGCATCGACAGTTCCTATATCTGAGGGGCAGATTCACGTGGGCATCGACTATTCCAGTATCTGAGGGGCAGATTCACATGGGTATCATCTGTTCCAGTATCTGAGGGGTAGATTCACGTGGGCATTGACTGTTCCAGTGTCTGAGGGGCAGATTCACATGGGCATTGACTGTTCCAGTATCTGAGGGGCAGATTCACGTGGGCATCATCTGTTCCAGTATCTGAGGGGTAGATTCACGTGGGCATTGACTGTTCCAGTACCTGAGGGGTAGATTCACATGGGCATTGACTGTTCCACTATCTGAGGGGTAGATTCACATGGGCATGGACTGCCCCATCACTGAGGGGTAGATTCACGTGGGCATCGACTGTTCCTATATCTGAGGGGCAGATTCGCGTGGGCATGAGCTGTTCCAGTATCTGAGGAGCAGATTCACGTGGGCATCAACTGTTCCAGCATCTGAGAGATAGATTCACGTGGGCATCGACTGTTCCTATATCTGAGGGGCAGATTCATGTAGGCATCGACTGTTCCAGTACCTGAGGGATAGATTCACGTGGGCATCGACTCTTCCTGTATCTGAGGGGCAGATTCACATGGGCACTGACTGTTCCTGTATCTGAGGGGTAGATTCACATGGCATCGACTGTTCCAGTATCTGAGTAGATTCATGTGGGCATCGACTGTGCCTGTATCTGAGGGGTAGATTCAGATTCAAATTATTCTATTGCCATATACACCAGGCTGCAATGAAGTTCCTTGCTGGCATGAAGTTTACAGTGTAAACAGTATAAATGATAAAAATAAATACAGTATTTATTCTGACAAGTGCAAAACAGCAGAATGGTGTAAAGATTGTTGTGCAATCTGAGGTCATGAAAAACCAATGTTAAAGTGATAATTATGGATTAACTGAGAGTGGTGGATAGAGCTGAGGGTCTGCACCTCCGGGAAGGGGACGTGAAAAGGGTGATTGGTTCAGGAGTTTGATCACAGTGAGGAAGACACGCTTCTTGAATCAGCTCCTCTGAACTCCTAAGCCCCTGTGTGTTATTCTAAAACACAGGTTCCCAACCTGTTTTATGCCATGGACCCGTACCATTAACCAAGGGGTCCATTGTCCCCGGGTTGGGAACTCCCATGGAGTGGAAGGGGAACGGCCAGGGTGACAAGCATCCCTGATGATACTGTTAGCTTTCCTGAAGCAACAGATGGTGAAATGGACTAGATGGAAGGAAGTGACGAGCTTGTGATGAATTGGGCGGTGCTTAAGCAGACTGCTCCAGTCCAGTGCGGCTAGCGTATCAGACCGAGGTGTAGCTCGTCAGTATATTTGCCACAAAGCATCCGGAGAAGGTCAAGAGAACCCTCAGTTCCATCTGCAGTTTCTCCATTGCCTGAGAAAGTAAATATGACGATGTGCTTTATGGATCACCCAGCAGTGTAGAGGGACTGCGTGAGGTTGCCGGTGATATGGATGAAAGAGCTGATGGCATCTTGGCCAAGTTTGCGAGCGATACAAATACAGGTGGAGTGTTGAGGAAACAGGGAGTCTGCAAAAGGACTTAAACAGATTGGGAGAATGGAAAAAAGCAGCAGATGGAATATAGTGTAGGGAAGTATATGGCCATGCACGTTGGTAGAAGGAATAAAGGCGTAGACTATTTTATAAACGGGGAGAAAATTCAAAAATCAGAGGTGCAAAGGGACATGGGAGTCCTTGTACAGAATTCCTGAAAAGGTTAGCTTGCAAGTTGAGTTGGTGGTAAGGAAGGCAAATGCAATGTTAGATTCATTTTGAGAGTACTGGAATATAAGAGCAAGGATGTAATGCTGAGGCTTTATAAGGCACTGGTCAGATCACAATTGGGAGTATTGTGAGCAGTTTTAGGCCCCGCATCTTGGAAAAGATGTGCTGGCATCGGAGATGGTCCAGAGGCAATTCATACAAATGATTCCTGGAATGAAAGGGTTATTGTCTGAGGAGTGTTTGATGGCTCTGTGCCTGGACTTGCTGGAGTTCAGGAGAATGGCGGGGGGGGGGGGGTTGGCGTTCACACTGGCCTATCAAATATTGAAAGGTCTAGCTAGAGTGGGTGTGGGGGGATGTTTCCTATAATGGGATGAGGGACACAGCCTCGAATAGAGGAATGTTTATTTGCAACAGAATTAGGGAGGAATTTCTTTAGCCAAGGACTGGTAAATCTGTGGAGTTCTTTGTCACAGACATCTGTGGAAGCCAAGTCATTCAGTATATTTACTGTGGAGGCTGATAGGTTCTTGATTAACTAGGGCCTCAAAGTTATAGGGAGAAGACAGGAGAATGGAGTTGAGAGGGATAATAAATCAGCCATGATGGAATGGCACAACAGACTTGATGGGCTGAATGGCCTAATTCTGGTTCTATGTCTTATGGTCTTGGGGTTTTAATATTCTTACTGGCTACCTTGTAGCTCTCCAGAATCTTAATTCTGCTTCTTTCTTCCTCTTCACTGATGTTCCACATCTCGTGTCAGCTACGGTAGAAATAAGAAACAGTGAGGGGATGAGTGAAAAAGGCAAAGAGCTGGAGAGGAAGTGGATCATGGGAGGAAGGGAAGGAGAAGGTGACCCAGGGGAGGTGATAGGTAGGTGGAGAGGAAGTGGATCATGGGAGGAAGGGAAGGAGAAGGTGACCCAGGGGAGGTGATAGGTAGGTGGAGAGGAAGTGGATCATGGGAGGAAGGGAAGGAGGAGGTGTCCCAGAGGGAGGTGATAAGGGAGAAGAGGTAAGAGACCAGAGTGTGGAAATGAAGAAGAGGGAAGGGCCAGGGAAAAAATTACCAGCAGTCTGAGAAATTGATGTTCATGCCATCAGGTTGGAGGCTACCCAGATGGAATATGAGGTGTTGTTCCTCCAACCTGAGTGTGGCCTCATCGTGGCAGGAGGAATCCATGGACTGACATATCAGAACAGGAATGGAGATAGAAATTGAACTTTGGCCACTGGGAAATTTAGCTTTCCTGCAGATGGAGCTGAGGTGCTCGACAAAGTGGTTCCCCAGTCTACATTGGGTCCCACCAGCGTAGAACAGGCTGCATCAGGAACACAGGATACAGTCGATGACCCTTTTACTGGATCTCCCAGTGGTCACCCATTTTAATTCCACTTCTCATTCCCATTCCAACATGTTCGTCTATAGCCTCCTTCACGGTCGTGATGAGGCCACACTCAGGTTGGACGAGCAACACCTAACGTGGTCTGGGGAGCCTCCAACCTGATGGCATGAACGTCGATTTCTTGAACTTTCAGTAATGTCCCTCCCTATCTCTGTTCCGCATCCCTTTTCCCTCTTATCTCCTTGCCTGCCCCTCACCTCCTTTTTCCCCCTTTCTATTGAAGCAAAGTACTCACCAAGTACCTCACTTACCTTCTCTGCATCCAAGCAAATGTTTCCCCTTTATCCTTCAGCGGTCCCACCCTCTCCCTAGTTATTCTCTTACTCTTGGTGGATGTATAGAAAGCCTTGGGATTCATCTTAATTCTATTTCTCATTGCCCCTCCTGCCTTTCCCAATTCCCTTCTTTAGTTCTTTATTGACTTCTTCAAATTCTTCATGTGCTTTGTTTAATCCTAACTTCCAAAACTTTACATACTTTTCCTTTCTGACCAAATTCATCACCTCTCTGGACATCCAAGCTTCTCTTATCTTCACATTCCTGTCCTTTAACAGGAATATTCCTGTGCTCTGTGCAGTTGATCTTTAAACACCCTCCATATGTCTGATGTGGCCGTGCCAGAGAAAAGGTTTTCCCAATTAATGCTTCTTAGTTCCTGCCTAATGTCCTCGTCATTTGCCCTACTCCAATTTACTGTCCCACAAAGACCATCCCCATCCTTATCTTTATCTATACCTGTCCTGAAAGTGTCACAAAGGTGGGGAGCGAGGGTGGCGGACCCAAATGCAAGACACAGACTCGTCTCGTGAGGTTAACTAAATCGAGTTTATTGCTCGTAACAAGGAGCGCAAAGCAGAAGCGGGAATAGCGTAATGGACAAGGGCTCGGCGCCCGGGACCCCGGGGGCCAGGGCTCGGCACTCATTCACGGGACAGACTCAGACACAGGACTCAAACACTGAGCCGGGAATCCTCCTTAGACACAGGACGGAGCCGGGACTTCTCTTGACACAGGGTCAGGACCCTTCCAGGGTACAGGGCCGGGACCACTTTTAGACGCAGGACAGGGATACGGAGACCACACAACGATGGGCGGTACTATAACTGGACACAAGTACGTTCTAAGTAGTGATGAGCTCTTGACTCACCCCGGCGGGTTAACTTTGACTGACCCGCTCTGATAAGGGAAGGCGGCTTACTGGCACTTGCTTCGGGAGGAGACCAGGCTTACTCCAGCCAGATGACATTGGCTCGCAGTACCTTCAGTGACCTCATTAACGCTCTTATGCCACACGGCTGAAAGCCGGAGACTTATAAACTGCCGGTCAGCTGGGAGTAAATTGCCTCTAATCACCAAGCCCGAGGGACACGGGAAAACAGGGAACCAAAGGGATACAGGGAGTCAACGGTCGGGATCGTTACACAAACAAAGTAAATTTAAAGGGAACCCGATCCGGACCATGACAGAAAGCTGAGTTGTGGTCACTGTTCCCTAACTCTTCACCCACTGAAAGGGCACTCACCTGGCAGGGCTCATCACCCGACACCAGGGCCTCTCATTGGAACAACAGACATCAAAGTTGCTGGTGAACGCAGCAGGCCAGGCAAGTCGACGTTTCAGGCCGAGACCCTTCGTCAGGACTAGCTGAAGGAAGAGTTAGTAAGAGATTTGAAAGTGGGGGGGATCCAAAATGACAGGAGAAGACAGGAGGGGGAGGGATGGAGGCAAGAGCTGGACAGGTGATTGGCAAAAGGGATATGAGAGGATCATGGGACAGGAGGCCCAGGGAGAAGGAAAAGGCGGGGGGGGGGACCCAGAGGATGGGCAAGGGGTATAGTGAGAGAGACAGAGGGAGAAAAAGGACAGAGAGAGAAAGAATGTGTGTATATAAATAAATAACGGATGGGGTACGAGGGGGAGGTGGGGCATTAACGGAAGTTAGAGAAGTCAATGTTCATGCCATCAGGTTGGAGGCTACCCAGACGGAATATAAGGTGTTGTTCCTCCAACCTGAGTGTGGCTTCATCTTTACAGTAGAGGAGGCTGTGGATAAACCTATCAGAATGGGAATGGGATGTGGAATTAAAATGCATGGCCACTGGGAGATCCTACTTTCTCTGGCGGACAAAGCACCACCCCACCAGCCTCCGGGTCCAACATATTATTCTCCGTAACTTCCGCCACCTCCAACAGGATCCCACCACTAAGCACATCTTTCCCTCCCCCCTCTCTCTGCTTTCCGCAGGGATCACTCCCTACACGACTCCCTTGTCCATTCGTCCCCCCCATCCCTCCCCACTGTAAGCGGAACATGTGCTACACATGCCCTTACACTTCCTCCCTTACCACCATTCAGGGCCCCAGACAGTCCTTCCAGGTGAGGCGACACTTCACCTGTGAGTCGGCTGGGGTGATATACTGCGTCCGGTGCTCCCGATGTGGCCTTCTATATATTGGCGAGACCCGACGCAGACTGGGAGATCGTTTTGCTGAACACCTACGCTCTGTCCGCCAGAGAAAGCAGGATCTCCCAGCGGCCACACATATTAATTCCATGTCCCATTCCCATTCTGACATGTCTATCCACGGCCTCCTCTACTGTAAAGATGAAGCCACACTCAGGTTGGCGGAACAACACCTTATATTCCATCTGGGTAGCCTCCAACCTGATGACATGAACATCAACTTCTCTAACTTCCGCTAATGCCCCACCTCCCCCTCCTACCCCATCCATTATTTATTTATATAAACACACACACATTCTTTCGCTCTCTGTCCTTTTTCTCCCTCTGTCCCTCTGACTATACCCCTTGCCCATCCTCTGGGTTTTCCCCCCCCTCCTCCTTTTCCTTCTCCCTGGGCCTCCTGTCCCATGATCCTCTCGTATCCCTTTTGCCAATCACCTGTCCAGCTCTTGACTCCATCCCTCCCCCTCCTGTCTTCTCCTATCATTTTGGATCTCCCCCTCCCCCTCCAACTTTCAAATCTCTTACTAACTCTTCTTTCAGTTAGTCCTGACGAAGGGTCTCGACCTGAAACGTCGACTGTACCTCTTCCTAGAGATGCTGCCTGGTCTGCTGCGTTCACCAGCAACTTTGATATGTGTTGCTTAAATTTCCAGCATCTGCAGAATTCCTCATGTTTGGGCCTCTCATTGGACCATCCACATATTGATTTAAGAAATCTTTCTGGATACGCTTAACAAATTCAGTCCCATCTAAACCCCTTACACTAACAAGGTCCCAGTTTATATCAGAGAAGTTGAAATCCCCCATGACAATAACTATTACTTTCACACATTTCTTTAATCTGATTACATATCTGTTCCTCGATGTCCCAGTGGCTATTAGGGGTCTGTAGTATAATCCCATCAGTGTGATTGCACCCTTCCCATTCCTGAGTTCCACCCAAATGGACTCAGTGTCTGACCCCTCTGTTATGTCTCCTGAGTGCAGCTATGATATTGTCCCTGATTAGTAGCACAATTCCACTCCCTCTTTACCTCCTCCTCTATCTTCTCTAAAACTTTGGAAACCTGATACATTAATTACTCATTCCTGCCCCCCTCTCAACCAAGTTTCAGTAATGGCTGCAACATCATAGTTCCATGTGCTGATCCGTGCTCTAAATTCAGCACCCTTACCCATAATACTCCTAGCATTAAAATATACACACCTGAAACAACCTGTCCCATCATACCTGTTACTATGATTTTGCCTTTCTTTACCTTCCCTGACACCTACCTTCTGTTCCAATCCTTTCCCTCCGGTTCCTAGCCTCCTGAAAAACTAGTTTAAACTCTCCCGAGTAGCAGCAGCTAACTTTCCGGCCAGGGTGTAAGTTCCCCTCCAGTTCAGGTGCAAGTCGTCCTTTTTGTACAGGTCAGCCCTTCCCCAGAAAAGGTTGTAATGATCCAAGAACTTGAAACCTTGTCCCCTGCACCATCTCCGCACCCACTCATTCATCCGTGCTAACACCCCATCATCTCCGCACCCACTCATTCATCCGTGCTAACACCCCATTCCCTTTATTCCCACTCCTTGTCTCCAGCCAATGCTCTATCCATGCTTGTATCTTTCCTGTAATAACATGGGTTCTTATCTTATTAAGCAACCTCACGTGTGGCACCTTATCCGAAGCCTTCTGAAACTCCAAGTAAACAACACCGACCGATTCTCCTTTGTCTACCCTACCTGTCATTTCCTCAAAGAATTCCAGCAGATTTGTCAGGCAAGGTTTTCCTTTAAGGAAACTATGCTGGCTTTACGGTGTAGTCCATCTGGTCCAGGTGGACTTATCCCTCTTCAGACCTTTCAACTTCCTACGCAGCTTCTCCTTAGTAGAGGAGGTGAAGATGGCGGCGCGACGGCAGCGCGCACGGCCTCTCCGGTGAATGATATCTGTAATCTGTGCACAGTTCTGATTTGATGGAGATGGATGTGAGAGAATGGAGGAACATCTGGAAAACTTCTGAAATGCCCGCTTCGCTGCCGCTGCTACTGTGTGGTAACCGGAATCTCCGGAGCAGAAGGCCCCGAATCCTCGGCTTTGCTTGTTTCAGCGGCTGGGGCTAGGTCAAAGGCGCTCAGGAGGCTGTATTGGAGGGGCTGGTCGGAGGCTCGAAGTTTTCGGACGGACGGACTCAGTGTCGGCTGTGGTCGGCTGCTTCCGAGGCATCAGCAAGTTGACGGTGCCTGGAGGTTTATGGCAGGGAGTTTCTCCCTTTTGCTGCCTGCTATCGGGGACTCAGGAGTCGACCAACTGGGGGACTTTGAGACTTTTTTTACTGTGCCCGTGGTTTGTTCTTCATCAAATTATGGTATTGCTTCGCACTGCTGTAACTATATGTTATAATTATGTGGTTCTGCCAGTGTTAGTCTTTGGTTTGTCCTGTTTTCTGTGATATCACTCCGGAGAAACATTGTATCATTTCTTAATGCATGTATGCATTTCTAAATGACAATAAAAGAGGACTGAGTGTTCTCATAATCTAATCTAATAGCAATTGCACTGACATCTCCCCCTGACGCTCTCAAATTTCTCGCATACTGCTGGTGAAGACTGAAGCAAAATACTTATTATTTCATCCACCATTTCTTTCTCCCCATTACTACCTCACTAGTGTCATTTTCCAACAGTCCGATATCCACTTTCACCTCTCTTCTACTCTTTAGATACCTGAACATACTTTTTGAATTTATTGGCTAACTTTGTATTCCATCTTTTCTCTCTGTGTGACATTTTTAGTTGCATTCTGTTGGTTTTTAAAAGCTTTCAGCCTCTAACTTCCCACTAATTTTTGCTCTATTTTATGTCCTCCCTTTTGTTTTTAATGCTGTCTTTGACTTTTCTCATCAGCCACAGTTGCGTCATTCTCCCTTTAGAATACTCCTTCATTTTTGTGATATATCAATCCTGTACCTTCTGAATTGCTCCCAGAAACTCCAGCCATTGCTGTTCTGCCGTCATCCCTGCTAGTGTTCCCTTCCAATCAACTTTGGCCAGCTCCTCTCTCAAGCTTGTGTAGGGTAACCTAACTGGGAGAAATGCACATAATACACAACCACTGACATTGAACTTGGGTTTCACTTTAAGAGGCTCGTCTGATGTGATGACGTTATTATGTTAAGAGTTTTAGTCTGTTTTTTTGTTTAGGTTTTGGAGTTCAATAAATGTGTTTCATTTAACATAAAACTTTGCTTTATTTGCGAAGACCTACAATGGTGACCCCGATGCTCTGGGATGATTCCAGAGTTATTGAACATGTCAGCCAACACAGTCACTTTGAAGCTGCTGGAGCTTTGGGAGTGGTGAGTCTGCTTGAACAGCTGCCCAAACACAGTAAATACCAATCGCTGAAATCTCACCTTTACTGACTTTTGGACTATTGGAGTCTGAACGCGCCGAACAACTGTTCTCCCTACCCAGTCTTGGTGATGCTAAGCAGTCAGAGCTAATGGGCCACGTGCTGTCTCTCCTGGGAAATCACCACCCTTATTTTATTTTTAAAGAACTCTCCACGCAGCAAATGCCTGATCAAATTCACATAGTCCTCACTAATGCACCTGTGATGGACTACAGGGAGCTTGATAAATGATAGTCTACACTCGGCTGGGTGATGGTACATTGTTCCTCCTCCTTTGTCTACCTTAATAAGCCCAGTCAGCAAGAACCCCAACATAAGGACACTTGTGGCTGTGAAATAGACAATGCCAGGTCTGCGTTTCTACCACACTCACTTTGGCAGATCACTAAGTGCTGACTGCCTTGTAACTTTGGCAGTGCCAGTGCATTGGGACATCAGAGGTCCTTGAACACCATGGGTTCCAGCTGCCAGGGTCGTTTACTGTTCATTACAGACACTTGTTATGTGACATGAGTGCTCAAGTGAGTGTGCTGCCAGCAACAGGCAAAGAGTGACAAAACCTTGCTGGAAGCCGCCAATGGCAGCAGGATCCAGACTTACAGGGCATGACGGGTGGCACTGGGTGACGTTACACGTGGCACTTCATGCTGGCTAAAGTGGCCAGACCTCTGCTCGGTGTAGATTTCTTGTGTGCCCAAGGATTGCTAGTC
This sequence comes from Mobula hypostoma, assembly GCF_963921235.1. Classification (NCBI taxonomy): domain Eukaryota; kingdom Metazoa; phylum Chordata; class Chondrichthyes; order Myliobatiformes; family Myliobatidae; genus Mobula; species Mobula hypostoma. Next base: position 52,803,063 of record NC_086119.1, on the reverse strand, counting down.
GATCTTAAGATCTGCTGGTGTGAGGATGTCAAGGACTTTGGGTCATTACACTGCTTCCCCAGTATATTCCCCCCAAAGACTCTGTCAAACATATGCACCACCACGTGTGAGTTTACTCAACTGCTGGGTGAATTCTCACACCTCATCAGGCCCACATTCTCTTCTACAGTCACAAAACATGGGGTCGAGCACCACATTTCCACAACTGCCCTGCCAGTTCATGTCCATGTGTGTAGACTGGACCCAGAAAACCTGGCAACTGTGAAGGCTGCGCTTGCCAGCCTGGAAAGGCTTGGCATCGTATCCCACTGGAGTAGCCGCTTGGCTTCAGCCTTCCGTATGGGCCCTATGTCCGATGGTGGTTGCTGACCATGTGGTTATTACCAGCACCTTAATGAGACCACCACTCCCAATCATTACCTCCTCCCATTTCCAGGACATTTCGGCATGCTTAGCTGGAAAATTAATTTTTTCCAAGGTCAGTCTAGTTAGGGGCTACCAACAGGTGCTGTGTGCTTGGAGAACATTCCCAAAACAACGTTCTCTGACCACAAACCTCTCGTGCATGCGATGGCCAAAATATCAGACCCTCGGTCTGCACGGCAGCAACACCACCTAGCCTACATGGCGAAGTTCGCAGCTGATATACAAGATATCAATAATGCTGTGGCTGATTGCCTCTCGCAGCCAGCTATTGAAGCCATAAACATAGGGGTTTATGCCGGCATGGCAGCTGACCAAGTTACTGACCCAAAGGAACAAGCTTACCGAACGGTAGTCACGGGCCTGTGGTTGGCTGACATTAAGTTTGGGGAAGCTGGGGTTTCTCTCAACCAGTCGTCCTTGCTGCATAGTGCCCGCAAACTGGAGGCAGACTGTTTTTAACTCCATACATAGCCTCTCGCATCCAGGGCAGAAAGCTTCACAGAAACTGGTTGCACTAAAGTTTGTGTAGCGACTATGCCCCACTTGACCCCCGTTCGTCTAGGGTAAACTGGCGTTGACCCCACCAGCTCTGTAATCGCGTTGGTGTGGATACTGTGTGATTGCACCCCAGTACAAGCCCACAACATAAAATATCAGAAGGTACACAATAGGCAAGTAAATGATTACACTTTATAATTATTTCTCACTGATGGGTTAGTAGAAACAAATAAAATAAAGGTGCCAGGTCAGTAAATTTTATCAGTTCTGTGCACAAATAATTTGTTGGAGCTCACAAAATTGGGTATCCATTCCTCCCCTCGATCTCCTCTGAACTCCGTCGACCCTCGGCTGGGATCACTCCCGGTGATCTACCAGAGCGCTCGACTCACGTCCGGCCTCTTCTCTTCTCCTCCACCAAAAGCCCGTGCTTCTCCTCCGGTTCCCGCACATACAGATAGAATAACATGACTTCCATTGGCTAGCAAATTAATACAAGTCCTGTTATCACTAATTATAACCCAAACATGCTGCTACAGAGAACCCCTTACTCAGCAGTTAACAGTACAGAGAAGCCATTTTGTCAGCCTTAACAACTAACATTACGATGAGTAGTACTGAGAACCCCACATTTACTTGGCACAGTCTCAGAAAGGATTGCGTGGCTGGACTGCAGCCTGTGTGGAGTGCCAGCAGGCAAAAATTAACCATCATGTTCAGGTGCCACTGCCATCTTTTGAGGTCCCGGTGCGATGGTTTGACCATGTCAATGTGGACCTTGTCGGTTCTCTCCCTCCCCCACCCCCATGGTTTCAGTCATCTCCTTACCATGGTGGACCGTACCACCAGGTGGCCAGAGATCATCCCCCTGGCATCGACGACAGCTGCAGACATGGCTCAGACTTTCATCAGCACCTGGGTTGCTCAGTTTGACACCCCATCTGATATTTCCTCTGACCATGTCCCCAGTTCACATCAGACTTCAGGGCTGTGATGGCCCAGAACCTTGGCGTTAGGCTATACCACACCACACCACAGCGTATCACCCAGAGTCCAATGGCCTATGCAAGCAGTTAAAGGCTGCTCTGAGGGCTTCCCTGACGGACGAGTGCTGGCGTGATCTTCTCCCATGGCTCCTGCTGTGGCTCAGCACTGCTCCAGAAGAGGATCTGCAGTTGTCACACGGGCTGCCATTATGAGTGCCAGTGATTTCATTCCTGATGCCATGACCACCTGGTCAGCCTCTCAACAGCATTCCACCTTCCTCAGTAAATTCAATTTCTATTCACCTATTCCTGTCTCCCACCATGGTGTACAGCACCCTTGGGTTCCTGTTGACCTACATTCCACCTGGTTTGATTTTTTCCACCTTGATGCCCACCAATATCCCCTTAGACCCCCTTATGATGGCCTATTATACACTTTGAAATGGGGAAAAAAGACCTTTATCATAGATAAGAAGGGTAAACCTGAATGTATTTTGGTAGATTGGCTTAAACCAGCCCACTAAGATCTGGAGCATTCCACTGCTATGCCCCTGGCATCACAACATGACCATGAGCGTGTCAACACATCTCTGGACAAGTCAGAGGTACCTGCTGTTCCTCCACCAGTGGAACACAGGACCTGGGTCAAGCCCCTTGTCTGAGCTCCAGACAGACTCACAATGCCGGTTTTAGTGAATTCTGGGGGTGGGGGGAGGCTGTATAGGGTAACGTAATTGGGAGAAATGTATAAAATTCACAGCCACCAACACTGAGTTGGGGTTTTGCTTTCAGAGTCTGGTCCGATGTGATGACGTAAAGAGTCATTTATTACATAAAGAGTTTTAGCGTGCTCTTGTGTTTAGGTTTTGCAGTTCAAAAAATGTGGTTACAGGTTTCATTAAACATAAAATGCATCACTTCATTTTATTTGTGAAAATGTACACCTCTGAAATTCCCTTTACTCCAGAGTAATACCAATACATCTGACTTTAGCTTCTCCCTCTCAAACTGCATGGTGAATTCCATCATATTATGATCTCTGCTTCCTCATGGTTCCTTTACCTTAAGTTCTCCAATCAAATCTGGTTCATTACACAACACCCAACCTAGAATAGCTGATCCCTTAGTGGGCTCAACCACTAGCAGCTCGTAGGTATTCTATAAATTCCCTATCTTGGGATCTAGCACCAAAATGATTTCTCAATCTACCTGCATTCTGAAATCCTCCTTATTACCTGCCTTTTCTATCTCCTGTTTTAATTTATATCTGCTACCCCATTAATCTCCCTTTTATTTACAAATAAGAGGAAATCTGCAGATACTCTTTTATTTATGTTGTTTTAAATGTATTTTTATTAATTAATTAATTTTTGAAATAATTATACAATTGGAATATATGTGCTTAAAGTCCTTCCAGTTTTCAACTAGAGTTTAGCCTGGGCTAAACTGTTCTGATACAACAGATGACCATTTTCCTGAAACGGTCCATATCCTTCTAATCCTCTGGATTTTATGATTGCTCTTTTCTGCATATCTCTGGCTGGCTAATTTCCCAAGAGTCGAGCCCAGCAAGCCTGATTCCTCCTTTTCGACAAAGGTGGTTTCCCCACACACATATCCCAAACCCCTCTTTTACCTGAACGGGGTAAGTCCCCCATTATGCTACACTTTGGGTAACCCATTTCCGCAATTTCCCTCCAAACCTGAGGGGTCTCAATAACCCCTCCCCTACTCATCAACCCACCTGACCAATTTTAAAGACGACACCGGGTTATAGAATTTAACTCTCCGCTGACCGGTTCTGACATCCTGATCAGCGTGCTGCGCCGCGCACTAGGACCCGCCGGCTCCTTGCCGGGACTGGGTCCGCCCGCAGCGCTCAGCGGTCGGAGCGCCGAGCCGAGCCGAGCTGAGCCCGAGTAGCGGCTGGCCGCGGGACCGGGGTGACACTGCGGCAGGATACCGGTGCTCCAGGTAAGACAGCTCGGACAGAGTTAGTTCACCGACGGTGGGAGTTGACAGGAGCCAGTGGCTGTTGACTGGAACCGGCAGCTGTGGCGGTACACGGGGTCGGATCAAATACGTGCGGTACACAGGGAAGAGAAATGCAGTGTGTTTGTTACACGGGGACGGGATACAGCGTGTGTGTGTATTATCGGCGGGGGGCACGGGGGACGAGACCCGTTGTGTGTGCGTTACACGGCGGGGAAGGGGGTGCAGACACAATGTTGCCAATATCACGGTTCAGCTACAGTGAACCTAGTAAGAGAAGTTGCTGCGATCAGCCTAATATTAGGATTTGGATACAGTCAGTCCAATAACCTATCAGCCGCAGTGTGTTCAATAACAGAATTTTTCTACAGCTGTCCAGCATCTGAGATCAGTTACAGTGTGTCCATAGCAGGATCCCGCCAAGTCCCTCAGCTGACCGCCAGCACACGCAGGGAATCCCGCAAGAAGGGTTTAGCGGCAGTGCACCGAGAACGGGTGGCAGGCTGAGGGCTTGAGGGGAGCTGGAGCAATGCGGGGTCAGGTTCATGAGCAGGGTGGGACTGATGTGTTGATTTCAGTCCACAGAATAAGGCAGATGTATTTAGAGCCGGGATTTTGGTGTTAGGGTCATTGTGGAGACATTGTTGCAAGAAAGTCAGGACTGTGCCGGGAATATTCTAAGGTTTCATTGTTTAAGACAAGCCAGGGAGGGTTATATTACTGATGAGGGAGAAGGTCACAGGTACACTCAGAGGACCCCCTGGGGTGGGGGGGGGGGGGTCATCCACTGAGTGAGTGTCGGTAGAGCTCAGAAATAAGAAAGGTGCAATCGCTCTGATGTTTGCAGTATCGGTCTCCCAATAGCCAGCATGAGACAGGAACAACAATGTGGACAGCTGTAAAAATCAACGGCGTTGTCTAGTGGTTGAGTTTAACCTTACTAATATTTTCAATGCAAGAGGCTTAGGTGGGACAGAATTTGTTAGGTGTATTGAGCATTCCTTGAAGATGGATAATCCAAGGATGGGAAGGATCACTGTGGACCTTGTTTTCAGAAATTAACTTGGGCAGGTTTCAGTGGGAGAGCACTTTGGGAACACTGATGACAACTCCTTGAGTTTAAGATGGTTATGAAAAAGGTAAGGCAAATTTTGACATTGTTAGACAGGAGCTGGGGGAGGTCATTGGGAGCAGTAGTCATCAGTCAACTCCACATCTGGCAGGTGGGATTTTAAAGACCGGCTGATCAGAGTTTGGGACCAGCATGTTCCAGTAAGGACGAAGGATAGGAATGGCATGGTTGGCAACCTTGGATGAGCAGAGAGGCTGTGAATTGAGTCAAAAAGAATAAGGATGCTTACACAACATGTCACCTGAGTATCTCATTCTCATCTGCAGACATCCTTTTTGTTCCCCCGGGTAATGAATCCGCTAACACCACAGCTTGTCTCCTCTTCTCCCTTCTCTTCTGAGTCACAGAGCCAGAGACCTGACTGCTGTGGCTTTCCTCTGCGAGGTCATTTCACCGCCCGCCCCCCCAACATATCCTCTTGCTGAGGGGGACGGCCACAGGGGCACTCTGCACTTGACTGTTTAACCCCTTTCCCCTTCCCAACTGTCGCCCAGTCTCCTGTGTCCCGCACCTCGAGTGTAACTACCTCTCTATATGTCCCATCTAGCACCTCGTCAGCCTTCTGCATGATCCCAAGTTCATCCAGTTCCAGCTCCAACTCCTTTACGCAGATTGTTAGAAGCTGCAGCCGGATGCACTTCTAGCAGGTGAAGTTGTCAGGGACACTGGAGGTCTCCCTGCCCTCCCACATCCCACAAGAGGAGCATTCCACTAGAAACAAGAGAAAATCTGCAGATGCTGGAAATCTGAGCAACACACACAGAATACTGGAGGAACTCAGCAGGCCAGGCAGCATCTACAGAAAAATGTACAGTCCACATTTCAGGCTGAAACCCTTCAGCAGGACTGTAGACAAAAAAGCTGAGGAGTAGATTTGGAAGGTGGGGGAGGGGAGAGAGAAATAACAGGCGATAGGTGACACGGAGGGGGAGAGATGAAGCAAAGAGCTGGGGAGTTGATTGGTGAAAGAGACAAGGCCATGGAAGGAAGGGGGCAGGAGCACCAGAGGGAGGTGATGGGCGGGCAAGGAGATAACATGAGAGAGGGACAAGGGGATGGGAAATTGTTCCGCCAGAGCAAGCGGGATTCCAATTCCCATTCCCATTCCAATATGTTCATCCATGGCCTCCTCCACTGTCAGGATAAGGCTACTGTGGGTTGGAGGAACAACGCATTATATTCCGTTTGGGTAGCCTCCAACCTGATGGCATGAACATTGATTTCTCAAACTTCCAGTAATGCCTCCACCATCCCACCCCCACTTACCATTTTGCATCCCCTCGTCCCTCTCTCACGTATCTCCTCGCCTGCCCATCGCCTCCCTCTGGTGCTCCTCCCCCAGCTTCTTTCTTCCATGGCTTTTTCATCAATCAACTTCCTAGCTCTTTGCTTCATCCCTACCTCCCCCCCCCAAGTTTCACCTATTGCCTGTTAATTCTCTCTCCCCTCTCCCCACCTTTCAAATCTACTCCTCAGCGTTTTTGTTTTCTACAGTCCTGCTGAAGGGTTTCGGCCCAAAACATCGACTGTACTTTTTTCCATAGATGCTGCCTGGCCTGCTGAGTTCCTCCAGTATTTTGTGTGTGGAGCATTCAGCTATCCTGTTTGGTATCCCTGTTGCTGTAACTGTGCAGTTATAAAGAAGGAAACAATAAATAAATTGAAAAAATAATCAAGCTACAACTTTTTGCCTTCTCTCACTCCAGCCCCTCCTTGCTAAAGCCTCGATGAGCTAAATCCTCAAACCCCCCACTGTAACTGTGCCCGCTCCAAGAATAGCCACTCCACTTGCCTTTGCCTTGTTTTTATTTGCCCTTTCTAATAAATCCCGATCACTGATTGGCCACTAGATCACAAGCCGAAACTCCCATAAAGTGCTGCTTTTCAATGCACACTTGCTGACCTGTATGAGGAGGAATTTATTTAGCCAGAGGCTGGTGAATTTGTGGAATTCATTGCCACAGATGGTTGTGGAAGACAAGTCACCAGGTATATCTAAAGTGGAGATTGATAGGTTCTTGATTAGTGTCAAAACTTACGGAGAGAGGGCAGAAGTATGGGGTTGATAGGAAAAATAAATCGGCTATGATAGAGTGGCAGAGCATTTAGAACATAGAACATAGAATAGTACAGCACATTACAGGCCCTTCAGCCCACACTGTTGTGCTGACCCTCAAACCTTGCCTCCCATATAATTCTCCATATACCTGTCTAGTAGTCTCTTAAACTTCACGAGTGTATCTGCCTCCACCACCGACTCAGACAGTGCATTCCAAGTGACCTAATTATGCTCCTATGTTTTATAGTCTAATAGCATCAAAGTTGCTGTTTTCAGGGATGAGTGGGGGTTATTTCTATAGCATGTTAGCATTAAAAACACAAACGATGTTAGGTGTCTTTGTAGGCACCAAGATCAATAAATCTTCAAGGGCGGAAATTGTTGAGGCTTAAGAGGAATCAGCCTACACTTGGAAAAGTGGAACAGATCAGGATAGTCTGCCTGGCTTTGTGGTGGGAGGTCCTGTCTGACTAATTTGTTTGTGTTGATGAGGACGGTGTTGCTTATATGGACTTTGGGATGGTCTTGGACAAATTCCAAAATGTTGGAAACCGCAGATAAATTGGATCCAGAGTCCAGATGATAGCAGGAGGTAGAAGATGACAGTGCCTTTGTGTTTGGAAACTTGGGAGCAGCAGTTACCACAAGGATTGAACGTAGAAATCTACAGGACATTGCAGACCCCTTGGCCCACAATGTTGGAAGCTACTTGGTGCTGGGGCCATTCTGTCTATGACACACATAACAATATGCATATAAATGTCGGAGATAGGATTGGTAGGTTTGCAGATAAGACCAAAATTGGTGGTGAGGAGGATGGTCTTAGATTACAGAACACAATTTTTAGTTGGTAAAGCAATGGAAAATATAATTTAATCCCAAAAAGAGTAAGATGATGCATTTTGACTGGTTTGTTAGTGGTGAGATGTACACCGTGAATAGTAGGGCCCTGGTGAATATTGAAGTTTTGGTATTGGTTTATTGGTCTGTGTATCAAGATAGTGAGAAGCTTGTCTTGCATGTTGTTCATACAGATCAAAGCATTATTCTGTCCATTGAGGCAGAATAATAACGACGCAGAATAAAGTGATTGCAGGAAGTGAGATAGATTGAGAGGTCAAGAGTACATCTAATCGTACAAAAGCTTTGTTCAAAAGTGTGGTGAAAGCAGATTCTTTCCTTGAGCCTGGTGGTCTCAGGACATTGATAGGGGAGGGGAGAAGAGAGAATGTCTGGGGTGGGCGGGCTGAGGTGAGGCGGTGAGAAGTGCAGACAGAGTCCATAGATAGAGGCTGGTTTCTGTGTCCACAGATCTCTGCAGTTTCTAACAGCCACGTGCAGAGCAGTTGCCATAACAAATTATTACGCATCCAGACTAAATGCTTTCTGTGCTGCATTGATAAGACTCAGTCAGACTCGATGGGGACATGTTGAATTTCTTTAGCCTCCTGCAGCAGTAAAGGTATTGGTAAGCTTTCTCAGGCTGACATTACTGCTCTTGGACCAGGACGGGCTGCTGATGGTGTTCATACCTAGGAACTTGAAGTCTCTACATCAGTGCTGTTGAGGCTGACAGGACCATGTGCACCAACACCACTTCTCAAGTCAACAGCCAGCTCTTTTGTTGAGATTGAGGGAAAGGTTGTTGTCATGACAACATGTTACCCAGTACTCCATCTTCTTCCTCAGATCAGATGGATTAGGATCTGAGGGACCTTGGGCACTCGTCCGTAGGGACTTTAGGCACTTGTCAATAGGTCCTTAACTCTGGCACCGCAGGTAGATGAAGTGGTGAAGAGGTTGACCTTCATTAACTGGGGCAATACAAGAGCAAAAAGTACTCTACCACTTTATAAAATCCTGATAGTCTGCGGGGAAGTATTCTGGGTGGCTTTGCTTGCAGGTGCCTGTTGTGGAGAGAGTGCACTGGAGATTCACCAGGGACAGAGTGTGTCAGTGATGAGAGATTGAATTAGCTGGCTTTGCTTTCCTTGGTGCAAATGAAGCTGAGGAGCAGTCTGATATGGCCATACGGGGCAGAGAGATGGTCCTCATAGTGACGAGCAGTCTGATAGGTCTGTACAGGGGCAGGGAGATGGTGGTGGTCTCCATAGTGACGAGCAGTCTAATATGGCCATACGGGGCAGAGAGATGGTCCTCATAGTGACAAGCTTTCTGATAGGACTGTACAGGGGTAGGGAGATGGCCCTCATAGTGATGAGCTTTCTGATAGGGCTGTACATGGGCAGAGAGAGGGCGGATGGGGTCCACAGTGGACATACATAAGAGCAGAGGCCACATGTTTAAGGTGTGGAGTAAATGTTAAAGGGGATCTGAAGGAAAACGTCCAGTCACACCAGGTAGCTGCAGTGCCCATAAATAAAATGATACCAGTTTGTGTGTGTGTGTGTGTGTGTGTGTGAGAGAAATAAAATCGCCTATTTTACTTCTAGTAACAATGAAAGGCTGTAATGTGTCTAATTAGATAAATCAGTTTCAGAGGATCTAATAACTACTGTCTGCCCTATATGAGGCATCTCCGTGGTGTGCCCAGAACACAAATCAGCCAGTTTGTTTAATGAGGGAAATCAGTTGCAATAGCCAAAATTATCATATCAGACTCTCAATAATTAAAGGATTCAGTTAATATGCATCAGTGATAGCAGTACCAATCCATTGGGCAATGAGTAACAAGGCGTTCAGAAACAAGAAATATTTATTTCACACAGGCAGCATCTATAAGCATCTCAAAGCAAATATCAACATTTTCTGATTAACTGCTGTGTCAAATAGTGGTATTAATTGATGAGTACTGGTATTCATTTACTGTATGTCAGAGTGTCAGGAATGCTCGCCAGGGAAGGAAGTCATTCAGCCCATTACAGGTGCACTAGCCAATCAAGTGCTGCATCTCAACCCTTCTCTCAACATCTGGTCCCTAGCTTGCAGCCTACACCTCATCCTCATCCTTTCCTTTCCTGCCTCTTTAACACATCCAGAGCCCTCTCCCCTCTGGATCATGTTGTTCAACATCTTCCCTCTAATCCCTCTGACAAATAATTGAGCTGAAGGAAAAGGGTCTGAACCATTTACTCTGTTTAAGTCCCTCAAGATTATATACACCTCAATTTAATCTTCCCTCAGCCTCTTCTGTTCCAAGGAAAAACAACCCCAATTTGAATTTTTCCTTATAACTATAGTCTTCCAGCCTCAGTAATGTCCTTGTAAGTTTCTTTATGTTCCCTTGTTGTGTCTGGCTGTAATCTGGTAACTACAACTATGTGCAGCATTCAAGTTTTGGACTCAAGAACTGGAGTTCCAGCATAGGTTCCCTACATTTAAATCTCAACCATTATCAAGCATCACAAAGAGCAAGGCACAATGAAACCCGACAGATAACAGACCCCATGTTAAAAATATCTGTGAGCCCGTAAGGAGTTTGTACATTCTCCCTGTGACCGCATGGGTTTCCTCTGGGTGCTCTGGTTTTCTCCCACATTCCAAAGTCTCAGCGGTCAGTAGATTAACCAGTCATTGTAAAACGTCCCGGGATTAGGCTAGGATTAAATTGGGGGATTGCTGGGCATTGTGGCTCGAAGGACGGAAGGGTCCATTCCACACAGAATCTCAGTAAGTAATTAATAAATGAAACTTCTGTAAGCATCACTGAGCCAGTTTGGGACCTAGTCTGTCATATCCCATGGCCTGGCTGGTGTAAGGGCTTTGCTAAAGTCCATGGACACATGCCTCCATTGGACCCTCAGAAAGCACAGACACAACCTTCCCCTTTGCCATCAGATTTCTGAATGGCCCATGAATTCATGAACACTACTTCATTATTCTTTATTTACAAGATTTATGCTGTAATTTATAGTAATTTTTTAATTTTTGTAGTAAACTGCAAAACAACAAATTTCACAAACTGAGTCAGTGATAGTAAATCTGATTCTCCAAATATATCCACGCTGGCTATCTCTGAATGAATCTGTGCCTTTCTAAATGAAAATCCATTTTGTTTCTCAGTAACTTTGCGGAATTAGTTAACTAGTTAGCTTGTGAATATTTGATTTAGCTCTTTCTCCTTTGAACAGGGTAAATTAATCATAGCTCTCCACTCTGTAGACAGGGAGGTTTGTTTGAAACATTATAGTTACACCTTCTTTCACTGAACAACCTGGAACATATTTCATTTGGGCCAGGAGATTAATCCAGTTTCAAAGATGTGATACCCTGGCTAAGTCCATCCATCTATACCGTATTTCGGTTTCACCTCTTTAGGACTATCATCTCCCCTTATTTTGTGAAGATATTCATGAGGGAATGTTTCCACGTGAGTCACTCATAGACCCCCTCCCCCCACTTTTTTGGGGGGGGGGTTCTGGAAAAGGCCTGCTCTTTCCTGAGTTACACCCGGTGATCACTTCATTAGGTATACCTGAGCAGGTTGTTAATGTAAATGGCTAATCAGGTGGCTGCAACTCAGTGCATAAAAGCATGCAGACATGGTCAAGAGGTTCAGTTGTTGTTCAGGCCAAACACCAGAATGGGGAAGAAATGTAACTTATGTGAATTTGAGATTGGTGTGAAAAACAAACAAAAAAATAGTGAGCAGCAGTTCTGTGGGTGAGAATGCTTTGTTAATGAGAGAGGTCAGAGAGAATGGCGGTTCACGCTGACAGGAAGGTGAGAGTAACGCAAATAACCTCGTGTTACAACAGTGGTGTGCAGAAGAGCATTTCTGAATGCACAACACTTTGAAGTAGATTGGTTGCAGCATCAGAAGACTATGAACAGGCACTCAGTGGCTGCTTTATTAGGTACCTCCCATACCCAGTGGGGTGACATCTGAGCATATGCATTTCCTCCCCGTCCAAGAACATTTCGGTTATGCCTTTCCTCCCTGCCCAAGAACAGAATTCAGTGGCAGTGATCCCAACAACAAAAATGCATGGAAAGCAGCAGAGATTATCTACGCCATGAGCGATGACAGAAATCAGCCTCAGTAACAGTCCAATAGCAGGAATCTGTTTTTGTGTGCCTGGTAACATTATATCTAATAACTATTTATTATGTGTCTTTGGATTTTCCATTACTTGCTAATATAATTTTAACCATCTCTGTGCTTTTTAAAAACAATTTTCTTATTTTTCCCATGACATGTTATATATTCTTCTGTCTCACTGCAATACTGTGGTGAGTTTGTAGGTTTTGACTCTCCCTCTCTGCACCTTAACATCCACAGGCCCCAAGTTTTGTCAGCCCATCATCCTTTGAATTTCCTTTCTTCATTTCCTGCATTGCCGTGAGGATAATTTCCCTTCGAGCAGCTGTTTCCAGTAAACTTTACTAAATCACTAACTGGCCTCATAAACTTGGCCTTAAGCCAATTTAGGACGATAATCCTGCTTTATACTTGACCTTTTCCATAACTATGCTAAGTGAAATTCTCAAAAGAGATTTCCACTGGTATTCCTTCCACTTGCTCAGCTTCATTTTCAAGTCTGCCACAGAAATCGTCTCCTGTGTCTAAAGACAGAATCGAGAGGCACTGCTTCTGATTGCAGGCTGTGAGAAGCATCAGAAATCACCTACACTGCTACTGAGGGAGATAAACCAGCCTCAATAGCTGAAATCCATTACAATGTACCCAATTACAGCAAGCAGCAGCATTGCGTCTAATAATAGTCAGTTACAATGAGTCTAATAAAGGAAATGTTGCAGTGTGTTTAGAAAGAAGATGCTGTCTTCAAATCTGCTGTGCGATAATGGACGACAGATGAGGACCAGGCAGATTGTTCTGTACAGACACATAGAATCAGAGCTCATAGGGCTTTACGGTAAGGAGGTCTGTTTTCCTTGACTGACTAATATCCAAAATCTGTATCTTGAAAATATTCAATGAGTTGTCCTCCACAGCTTTCTGGTGTTGAAAATTCCAAATTCACATCTCTGTCTTAACTGAACACTGCCCACAAATTCTAGTTACTCCCATGAGAAGGAATATTCCCTGGCATCTGCCTTGTTAATTCTGCACAGAATCTTAAGTGAATTGTTTGAAAAAAATCATCTCCCACTCTCCTAAACTCCAAATGTTCATAATCAACACTTTTGTCCTTGTGGGTCTTCTCTGAGCAGTGTCCAAGAGCCCACCTTGTCTCTTTATTTTTATACACACCGTGTCGTCAATGCCACATTTCTGTTTGTCTTTCCCGTTAACAGCTGTACCGACATGCTAGCTTTGTCTGCCAGATTGCTCCTTATACACGTGAACACAGACACGGACACACAGGCATAGGATGGAGACTTGCCCTTCAGCCCGACTCCTCGGTACTACTCCATTACCCAGCGAGCTAGTCCCGTGTACCTGTGTTCAGCCCATAGCCTTCGAAACCTCTCCTATCCACGTGCTTATTTTAAATGTTGTTCTTGTGCCCGTCTCTGCCACTATTTCTGGAAGTGGAACTGCAATGGGTTTATTATGGTCACCTGTACTTTGATAAGTGAAAAGCTTGTCTTGCGTACTGTTCATATAGATCAGGTCATTACACAGTGCATTGAGGTAGAACAAGGTAAAGAAATAATGATACAGAATAAAGTGTGACAGATACAGAGAGTGTGCTGTGCCAGTAAACAATAAAGTACAAGTTCATAACGAGGTAGATTGTGAGGTCAAGGGTCCATCTTACTGTACAGGGAACCATTCTATAGTCTTGTGACGGCAGTAGAAGTCAGCTTTGAGCCTCGTGTTGTGTGTTTTCTGTCCAGTGCAAGAGGGGAGAAGAGACAATATCCAGGTTGGGTCAGATCTTTGATTATGCTGGTGCTTTACTTTGGTAGCAAGTACGGACAGAGTCCAGAGAGCGAGGAAGACATTCCAAATACGTACCACCCTGATGTCCCTTTTAAATCTCTTACCTCTGATCTGAAACCCAAGCCCTCTGGTTTTTAAGTTCCCCCGCTCTGGGGGGAAAAAAGACTGTTTTCACCTTGTGTATACCTCTCCTGATCTTGTATACCCCTCAATCTTGAGTGTTTCAGGGAATAGAATTCTAGTCTATGCCACCTCCCATTGTAACTCGGGCCCCCATGTCCGAACACGTTCTGCACTCTTTCTAGTTTAATCATCTTTCTTATCCAGGGTGCCTTAAGCTCTACACAATTGCTCCAAGTGTGACCTCACCAATGTCTTTTACAGTATAACTGCAAAATGAAACCTGTCGAATAGTGAGATTGGATGTGGAGAGGATGTTTCCTACGGTGGGAGAGTCTAAGACTAGAGGACACAGCCTCAGAATAGAGGGCATCCTTTTAGAATGGAGATGAAGAGGAATTTCTTTAGCCAGAGAGTGGTGAGTCTGTGGAATTCATTGCCACAGGCAGCTGTAGAAGTCAAGTCTTCATGTGTATTTGAGACAGAGGTTGAAAGATTCTTTATTGGTCAGGGTATGAGGGGATACAAGGGGAAAACAGGAGACTGGGGCTGAGAGGAAAAAATGGATCTGCTATGGTGAAATGGTGGAGCAGACTTGATGGGCCGAATGGCCTAATTCTTCTCCTATATGGTCTTATAATTTCCCAACCCTTGTACTATGGCCCTGACTGATGAAGGCCTGCATGCTGAATACCTTCTTCACCATCCTGTCTACGTGTGATGCTACTTTCAGCAAAATGTGCAGCTGTACTCTCAGGGGCCTCTTCTGTGACACTCCCCAGGGTCCCACCGTTCGCTGTACAAGTCTTATCCTGGTTGCATCTTTTCAAATGCCATTGCACTTCAATTGATCTGGATTGAAAGCCATTTACCAATTCTTAGCAATGCCCTGCTAATCACTCTTTCATAATCATTCACACACTCTGCAACACCAGCTGGTTTAGTGCCACTCGCCAGTTTACTAACCATACATCCAAATCATTTATAAAAATTACAAACAGCAGATATCTCAGCACCGACTCCTGTGGCACACCACTAGACACAGGCCTCCAGTCTGAGAAACAACTCTTAACTGTCTCCCTCTGCTTCCTACCATTGAATCTAATCCATTATCTCCCCCTGGATCCCTTGTCAGCTAACCTAGACTAACTTGCCATGAGAGAACTCGTCAAAGGCCTTGCTAAAGTCTGTATAGACAACATCTACTACCCTACCCACATCTACCCTCTTTGTTACCTTGTCAAAGAACTCCAAAAGATTTGTCGGACATGACTTCCACCTACACAGCCATGTTCTTGGTCCTGAATCAAACCCTGTCTCTTTAAATGTTGGTCGACCCCTGACCCTCAGAACTTACCCACCACTGATGTCAGACGTACTGGCCTGTTGTCGGTATGGGGACATACTGCAGTGTCAATGTTCCTCTTCTTACCCAGTGGACAACTCGCATTTCCCCACGTTCTTCTCCATCTGTCAATAAATTCGTACTTCCAACAGGTGCCCTTTTACCCCATCCTTTCCCAGCACCCAGGCACCCAAACACTCTGTGCTCCTTCCAGTCCAGGGGGCCTCCTCTGCATTGGGGAAACCCAGCACAGATTGGATGACTGCCTTGCAGAGTTCCTAATCTTCCTTGATGCTTGAATTCTCTTTTGCACCCTCTCCTACCTGTCTGTCTGTGGCTGATGGTGCTCTTATAATAATCGAAACAAAAGGCCGAGCAGCTCATTTTTAGTCTGGGCACATTGCAGCCTTTGGGAATCAATATCAAGTTCTTCAACTAAAGGTAACTTATTTTCTCTGTCCACGTCAGAACAGTTCACTCCTGCTGTAAGTTACCTGTCTGTAATGTTGTCTGCTTCTATGTGTTAGCACTGTCCAACCTCCTGGGCATGTCCCTCAGCCCCACATTTCACAATGTTCCTACAGCTGACTCCGTTAACCCATTGACTGGATGCTCTGTACAACTTATTCCCATTGCAACCCCTGGCCTAATGCTATCACAGATATTCCCTTTGTCCTATCCATTCCTGCCTCATCTTCTCCAGCACCAAAAGCTGCTGTCCTCTCTCTCGCAGTTCTGATGAAGGGTCTTTTTTTCTGAAAATCGTTCTGCAGGTACTGCCTGACTTACTGGGTGTTTCAGCGTTATTTGTTTTTATTTCAGATTTCCAGCATGTGCAGTGTTAGTTATTGTCTGTGAGGAGTTTATATGTTCTCCCCGTGACCATGTGGGTTTCCTCCCACAGTCCAATGATGTATGGTTGGTAGGTTAATTGGTCATTGTAAATGGTCCTGTGATTAGGCTGGGGTTAAATCGGGGGTTGCTGGGCAGTGTGACTCAAAGGGCAGGCAGAGCCTGATCTGCGCTCTATCTCAATAAAATAAATAAACTCCCCCCTCTGCAGCCTCCTGGTTCTCTTCCCTCTTGTAATTAGCACTTCCCCCTAATCAGTGCTTTCGTTAGCATGCGGGGCTTCCCAACCTAAGGTATATGGACCCCTTGCTTAATGACATCGGTCCATCCGCTGTGAGCACGGATTGAACGCAGTTGAGGCTCTGGCTTTGGCTGTTGTGGCACCTACTGGTTACAGCATGATGACCTGGCAGTGCCCCTTTATCCCAGCTCTCTGTTTTCTATCCATGTCGATGTATTAGCCCTCACCAGTGCTGGAACCATGCAGGTGAATGTTACAAAATGTCTTTTAGAAGCCAAGTGCACTACACATACCGGTTCCCCTCCTTCACCTGCTCATTACATCCTCAAAGGACACCAGTGAGTTTCCCACACGAAACTTCCTTTCCTGAAAGTCATGCTAACGAAACTTCCCGTTTGAGATGGTGCAACTGAAGGCATGGGGCAGCTCGCTGGTAGTTGGAAAGGCAAGGAATTCGACTAAGAACATGGCTAATAACCTTTTCTGAATTAAATCGTGGTAAACCACCGCAGCAAACAGCGAAGAGGCGAAGCTGATGAGAGGGATGAGCCAGGCTGGTGCTTTGCAAAGCCGAAGCGTAATGTGTTCGAGACGGGGTTGCAGATGGAATTGGAGTGAGCGATTCGGTGAGGAGTCGAGGCCGAGGTGTTTTGATGCCCGTCCAATTATCCCAGGTGCCAGGTTGGATCGCTTTAAATGCCGAGCAAAGTCAAAGAACAGCTTTGGGCTGGGTGACGAGGTTTGGGCCTAGAGCATATCGCTGTGGTGGGGCCCCAGTCCTAATGCGAGGCACAATCCACTGTTTGGGCAATCTAAACACCAGCCCAGATAGACTGGAGAGGCATGGTGTCAGGACCAGAGGCGAGGGTCTGGTCGATTTCGTGCTGAGGCTGTGAGACTGCCCAAGCTTCTGTGATTTGTGTCTGAGCTTCGCGGTGATCTGCCCTGCTAATATGATGAACTGAGACTGAGGCTTTGGGCCTGCTGTGGGCTGCTCTGGGAGTTTAGATCTGTGGACTCCATTTGGTTCTGAACGCTGTTGCTCGCTAATGTTTTTTGCATGATTTGTGTTTTTTTTTCTCTTTCCCTGCACGTTGGGGGTTGGTCTGTTTTTAAAAAATCAGGTTCTTTTGGGTTTCTTGCTTTGTGGCTGTCTGTAAGGAGACGAATCTCAAAGTTGTATAATTTATACATACTTCCATAATAAATATACTTCGAATTTTTGAATCTAGCTCTGTGATTATCTAAATGTCCTTTAATTACCTTCTGAATGAGATACATTCCAATATTTCCCTTCATAATAATGCATTACAGCCAGTAATGGGTCTCAGATGACCTTGTGTTTAATTTTTGGCTTTTTAGCTCATTCTGTTCCTTAATGGCACTGCTGTGTTTGCCATTTGGAACTAAATTAAGTCTTTTCCAGAATCCAAGTCATTCTGGAAGAATGAGAACAGTGTCTGTACTGTCTATGTGGTCATATCATATAAGATGCCAGTTACAAGACATCCAGGCCAGAGACTTATCACCGTTAACTCTGAAAGCTTTGTTCACAGGGCGTGGATGTTGGTGCCATTGCTGGTGGTTATTGTCCATCTGTGGTTATCCTGTGACGGAGGAGGCGAGCCTAAAGTCACATGTCAACCAGACTAGGTAAGGATGGGAAATTCTTCCTCTGGAGTTTATTTGTGAACCCGATGGGTTATTTTGGGTGACAATTCAGTAGTTTTGTGGTTACAATTGCCAAGGCTGTCTGTTACATTTTAGATTTATGTAATTTAAATTCCCTCAGTATCCTTAGTGGGATTCGAACTCTGCTAGTCTCTTTAGTCTACCTAGCACCTTTTCACTATGTTACATACCTCAAGGAGATCTTGTGACTTTCTTGTGAGAATGATGTAATAGTCTTTTGGAGGTCACCTGATGTAATTTTCCCGCCAATGTGAGGTCACGTGATGACATGTTCACCACCGGTATAAAAGGGAAGATCTCAGGTGATGCAGTCATTTTTCCAGTTAGAACGTTCGTCAGTGTGTCCGTTCCTTTGCGTATTTGTTTTATGACGCAGTTTCATTTTTAAAACGGAGTGTTACGTTCTGTTGCAAGGTACACTAGTGCTGGACTAGCAATTTCTGCTAGATTTGCTACTTTTCAGTAGTAGTGAAGAGTGAAGACTTTATCGAAGTACAGGATATGAAGGATTAAGAGAAGTCGGGAATGTTCGGCAGTTTAATAAAGGATCGACCTTATGGAGTCTTTGTTGAAGAAGTAGTGACCTGCATCGAAGATAACTCTTGCCAAAAGAGAAAGGTAGTTCATGCAGGATTTGCTCTATAGAAATTAAGGTCAGTTGTTTTAATCTGTTTATTTCCTGCATCGTGAATCCTTTGGACAGAACCAGCAGGAAAGTCGCGTTTATGAAGAAATCCTTCTCCAGAGAAGTCTCTCCCAATTGAATGTATAAATCTGTTGGACTTTCAAATTTACCGTTTTAAGAACTGTGTTTGACTTTACCGCTGTTTTCGCATTTATCGCTTTAAGAACCAGTACCGAGTGACGATTTGTTGAACGGCCGCATAGCGGTTAACTTCCGGTTAAGGTTTTCGTTTGTTTTTTATTGTTTATCCGTGTTTAATAAATGTTTGGTTGTTTTTATATAACCTGACTCGATTGATATTTATTGTTGCGGGTTACGTAACAACTAGTTATTGCAAGGTTCGTGGTTGGTGTTGGTCCTGTTATAATTGAGATGCTTTCATTGTTGACTGCCTTGAAGAAAGGTAGAAATTATTTCCTCAGAGAATTTGCCATTTCCTTTTGTTTGGATTTATTTCCTGAGCCCCATCTGTGAAGCAATTAACTTTAATCTTGATGAGTTATTTTTCAATTCTTAGAGACATGGAGCCATACCACATGGAAACAGGTCATTTGGCCCAATTTGTCCTCTCCGTCTGCATGTGGCTTATGGCCCTCTATACCTCTGTCAATGTATTCATCAAGATGGCTTTTAAATATAACTAATGTCCCTACCTCAACCACTGTTTCTGTCAGCTCATTCCAAATGCACACCACTCTTAGCATGAAGAAGCTGTCCCTGATGTCCCCTTTAAATCTCTCACCTCTGATCTGGAACCTATGCCCTCTTGTTTCAACATCTCATCTCTGAGAAAGAGACTGTGCTTTCATCCTGTCTTGGTCCCCCTAATCTTGTATACCTCTGAGGTCACCCTCAATCTCCTGCGTTCCAAAGAATAAAGTTTTAGTTCTCTCTTGTAACGTAGGCTCCTCAGTCCAAACAACAACATGATAAATCTTTTCTGCACTCTTTCTAGTTTAATAACTTCTTCACTATAGCAGGCTGAGAACAGCTACACACAATACTCCAAATGAGGCATGGCTAATGCTCTGTAGAAGTGCAACATGATTTCCATCTCCTATACTTGGTGCCTCAAATGATGAAGACCAATAGAACACATGCTGCCTTCACCATCCTATCCACCTGTGATGCCGTTTTTAAGAAGCTATGCACTTCTACTCCCAAATCCCTCTGTTTCATAGCACTCCCCATTCACTGTCCTGTCCTGGTTTGACTTCCCAAATGGAAATTCGTCACATTTATCTCCACTGAAAGCCGTTTGCTAATCCTCAGCCCACATACTTGACTGATCAAGATCCCCCTGTAACTTTTCATAACTTTCTACACTGTCTATGATGGAATCTATTTTAGTATCTTCCAGAAATTTACAAACCATGCCTTGTTCATTTGCATCCAAATCATTGATATGAATTACTAACAGCAAAGGTCCCAGCACCAACCCCTGTGGTCCACCAGTAGATACAGGTCTCCAGTATGAAAACCAATCTTAGCCATCACCCTCTGCTTTCAATCAGATATCTGCCCCTGGATCCCATATGATCATCCTTCCAGACTAGCCTGTCATGAGGGACCTTGCAAAGCCCTTGCTAAATCCATAGTGTCTTATCCTCGTCTAGGACCCTTGTTGCCATGCTGTAGGAGAGAAATGAAAGGCTGAAGAGAAAGAAGCAAATCTGGAAGATGGAGATAACCAGGGTTAGTTATTGTGTGCAAAAGAGGGGTGACAATGTTAAAATGACCTTTCTGAGGCACTGATCCTTCGTGCATAAAACATTCACAATCAGGTCGAGAAGTTAACAGAGCAAATAAGATAGTTGTACAGTTTCTGTTCTTGAGACGTTCTGAAAAATTCTTTGTGAGGGTTGAGCCAAAGTTTAATTGTTCTGCCATTCTGCTTTCCCGATTATATTTTTCACTGCGTCGATCTTTATCGTTTCTCCATTCACACGTGTATAAAGGTTTCCACAGTCAGACTTGTGTCCTCTGCAAGTTTGTTCTCACACTCCATCTCAGACTTGTTAATCTTCCTTTGTTGTGTTCTAAGATGTCCCCAATCCTCAGCCCTGCTTTTTTGGCAATTTGATGTGCCTGATCTTTGCATCTGATACAAACCCTGAGGCAGCAGCCTCTTTCCTGACAGAGAAATAAATGATGGTTATACGGTGTGTGTACATCCTTGCCTATTTTCCATCGCCTTTCCAATCTCTGGTTGGTGAAAGGAACTGAGATAAGTGAGAATTAGTAACGAGATACTGCTGGGAAAATCAGTAGTGCAGGAATCATAGACTCATAAAGCACAGAAAAGGTTCTTTCAGCACACCTCGTCACTACTAACTGATGTCTAATCCTGTTTGCCAACATTCTAATCCTGTCCGCCTTTCACCTGTATGGACCATTCCAAATGCCTTTTAAACATTGTAATTGTATCTGGCATATCACCTGCTCTGGCAGCTTGTTCCGTATAGGTACCACTCAGTGTATTGAGTACAGTCGTGCTTGTCACATCAGAGGAAGGAATAGAGTGCAGAAGAGATTCACTACAGGGTTGCTTGGATTGGAGGGCTGTGGTTGAAAGGAGAGATTGGATAGGCTGGGTTAATTCTCACCTGGAATATATGAGGCTGAGGGGTGAGTTTCTAAAATTATGAGGCCCCAGAGAAGTAGAGGGGCCAGGTTTAAGGTCAGAGGGAAGAAATTTAAAGGAAATCTGTGGAGTAAGCTTTTCACCCAAGGCCACTCTGTATGTCAATGCTCCCGCAATCCCAGCCATTTACTCTACAGGTCCTACCAGAATTTGTCTTCCAAAGTGCATTAGCTCACACTTTCTAGATTAAAGACCCCAGCACTGATCGCTGTGGTTCAGCGCTGGTTACAGATGTACAGATAGATAGACACCCATCCACTGCAACACTCTGCTTCCTACTCACAAGCCAAATTGGATCCAGTTTGCCAACACACCTCAGATCCTTTTGTGCCTTAAAATTCTGGACCAGAATGTCATATGCAACCTTGTCAAAAGCCTTACTGCAGTCCTTGTAAAACCACATCTGCTACACTGTCTTCATCAATTTTGTTAAATCACTTCCTCAAAAGTAAGGAGGAAGTTATGGAGGGATTGTCTACGGAGTCTCTGTGGGTGGAAGTTAGTAACAGGAAAGGGTCAATAACTCTACTGGGTGTTTTTTATAGACCTCCCAATAGTAACAGGGATATTGAGGAACAGATAGGGAGACAGATTCTGGAAAGATGTAATAATAACAGGGTCATGGTGGTGGGAGATTTTAATTTCCCAAATATCGATTGGCATGTCCCTAGAGCGAGGGGTTTAGGTGGGGAGAATTTGTTAGGTGTGTACAAGAGGAGAGGCTGTACTTGATCTGGTATTGGGAAATGAACCTGGTCAGGTGTCAGATCTCTCAGTAGGAGAGCATTTTACAGATAGTGATCACAACTCACAATTCTATCTCCTTTACCATAGCATTGGAGAGGGACAGGAACAGACAAGTTGGGAAAGCGTTTAATTGGAATGAGGGGAAATATGAGGCTATCAGGCAGGAACTTGGAAGCATAAATTGGAAACAGATGTTCTCAGGGAAATGTATGGAAGAAATGTGGCAAATGTTCAGGGGAGTTCTGCATAGGTACGTTCCAAGGAGACAGGGAAAGGATGGCAGGGTACAGGAACTGTGGTGTACAAAGGCTGTTGTAAATCTAGTCAAGAAGAAAAGAAGAGCTTATGAAAGGTTCAAAAGGCTAGGTAATGATAGAGAGCTAGAAGATTATAAGGCTAGCAGGAAGGAGCTCAAGAAAGAAATTGGGAGAGCCAGAAGGGGCCATGAGAAGGCCTTGGTGAATAGGATTAAGGAAAACCCCAAGGCATTCTACAAGTATGTGAAGAGCAAGAGGATAAGACATGAGAGAATAGGACCAATCAAGTGTGACAGTGGAAAAGTGTGTATGGAACCGGAGGAGATAGCAGAGATACTTAATGAATACTTTGCTTCAGTATTCACTACGGAAAAGGATCTTGGCGATTGTAGGGATGACTTGCAGCAGACTGAAAAGCTTGAGCATGTAGATATTAAGAAAGAGGATGTGCAGGAGCTTTTGGAAAGTATCAAGTTGGATAAGTCACCGGGATCGGAAGAGAAGTACCCCAGGCTACTGTGGGAGGTGAGGGAGGAGATTGTTGAGCCTCTGGCAATGATCTTTGCATCATCAATGGGGACGGGCGAGGTTCCCGAGGATTGGAGAGTTGCAGATGTTGTTCTATTATTCAAGAAAGGGAGTAGAGATAGCCCAGGAAATTATAGACCAGTGAGTCTTACTTCAGTGGTTGGTAAGTTGATGGAGAAGATCCTGAGAGGCAGGATTTATGAACATTTGGAGAGGCATAATATGATTAGGAATAGTCAGCATTGCTTTGTGAAAGGCAGGTCATGCCTTACGAGCTTGAATTTTTTGAGGATGTGACTAAACACATTGATGAAGGTAGAGCCGTAGATGTAGTGTATATGGATTTCAGCAAGGCATTTGACAAGGTACCCCATGCAAGGCTTATTGAGAAAGTAAGGAGCATGGGATCCAAGGGGACATTGCTTTGTGGATCCAGAACTGGCTTGCTCACAGAAGGCAAAGAGTGGTTGTAGACGGGTCATATTCTGCATGGAGGTCGGTGACCAGTGGTGTGCCTCAGGGATCTGTTCTGAGACCCCCACTCTTCGTGATTTTTATAAATGACCTGGATGAGGAAGTGGAGGGATGAGTTAGTAAATTTGCTGATGACACAAAGGTTGGAGATGTTGTGGATAGTGTGGAGGGCTGTCAGATGTTACAGCGGGACATCGATGAATGAGAACTGGCAGATGGAGTTCAACTCAGATAAGTGTGAGGTGGTTCATTTTGTTAGGTCAAATATGATGGCAGAATATAGTATTAATGGTAAGACTCTTGGCAGTGTGGAGGATCAGAGGGATCTTGGGGTCCGAGTCCATAGGACATTCAAGGCTGCTGTGTAGGTTGACTCTATGGATAAGAAAGCATATGGTGCATTGGCCTTCATCAATCATGGGATTGAGTTTAGGAGCCGAGAGGTAATGTTGCAGCTATATAGGACCCTGGTCGGACTCCATTTGGAGTACTGTGCTCAATTCTGGTCACCTCACTACAGGAAGGATGTGGAAACCATAGAAAGGGTGCAGAGGACATTTACAAGGATGTTGCCTGGATTGGGGAGCATACCTTATAAAAACAGGTTGAGTGAACTTGGCCCTTTCTCCTTGGAGTGACGGAGGATGAGAGGTGACCTGATAGAGGTGTATAAGGTGAAGAGAGGCATTGATCGTGTGGATAGTCAGAGGCTTTTTCCCAGGGCTGAAATGGCTAGCACGAGAGGGCACAGTTTTAAGGTGCTTAGAAGCAGGTACAGAGGAGATGTCAGGGGTAAGTTTTTTACGCAGAGAGTGGTGAGAGCGTGGAATGGGCTGCTGGCGATGGTGGTGGAGGCAGATACGATAGGGTCTTTTAAGAGACTCCTGGACAGGTATATGGAGCTTAGAAAAATAGGGGGCTATGGGTAACCCTCGGCACAGTTTTGTGGGCCGAGGAGCCTGTATTGTGCTGTAGGTTTTCTATGTCTAACCAGATTTATGAGACATGACCTCACCTGATCAAAAAAATATTTACTCCTTCTAATCCGTCTTTGCCTTTCCAGGTGAATGTAAATCCTGCCCCTCAGAATCTTCTCCGAACCTCCCCAGCACTAACACAGGTCTTGGCAGACTGTAGTTTCCAGGCTTGCCCCTGCTGTTCATGTTGAATTTTGGGACAACGTTGGCTCTGCCCCAGTCTTCTGGTACCTCTGTGGCTATCAAAGATGCAATAATCACCATATGAGCCCCAGTATAGCATCCTGGGATAGATCCTGTCAGGCCCCGGAGATTTCTCCACCCCCACGTGTGCAATTATTTTTAACACTTCCTTGTTTCTGATACAGACGTACTCCAGAATATCAGAGTAGGCCTCCCTTAAATAATCCTGTCTCCATGTCCTTCTCACTGGTAAATAGAACTCTGACTTGACACATAGATTACTCCTTTGGTCCATGAGGGAACCTACTTTTTCCTTAGCTACCCTTTGCTTCTAATACACTTAGAGAGGATAGAAATATAGAAAATAGGTGCAGAGTAGGCCATTCGGCCCTTCGAGCCTGCACCGCCATTTATTATGATCATGGCTGATCATCCAACTCAGAACCCTGTACCAGCCTTCTCTCCATATCCCCGATCCCTTTGGCCACAAGGGCCATATCTAACTCCCTCTTAAATATAGCCAATGAACTGGCCTCAAGTGTTTCCTGTGGCAGAGAATTCCACAGATTCACCACTCTCTGTGTGAAGAACTTTTTCCTCATCTCGGTCCTAAAAGGCTTCCCCTTTATCCTCAAACTCTGACCCCTCGTTCTGGACTTCTCCACCATTGGGAACCATCTTCCTGCATCTAGCCTGTCCAAGGATGTCAGAGCTCTCCTTAATCTTACTTGACAAGGTCTTGGCCAATAATGTCACCATTTGGATTTAAAAAAATTCTCCTAAATTCCTTGCAAACACCAAAGACTGATGGATCTGACGGCTTCCCGAAGGACGGACAAAGGCAGTCTGTGTTTGAAAAGAGAATCATGTAAAACACATACACTGAGGGACCCAATCGATGTGAGGTGCATTTGGATTTTCTGAAGATTTTTGGTAAGTTCATATGTAAAGGGCTAGTGTTCACAGTTAATGGAAGGAACATGGGTTGAGAATATCTGACAAATAGAACGGGCTTTTGCCCAGGTGACAGGCAACAATTAGTGAGCTGCCGCAGGGTTCGGAGCTTCCGGCTCGCAATGTATGCCAATCATCTACATTAGGGAATATTTTGAAGTGTGCAAAGTTGTATTGGTGGCAAGGGTGGAAGGTGAGCTGGCGGGGGGGGGGGGCGGGGGAGGTACAAGGACATTCCCGTGGTATTTAGATGAGTGGATGATGTAGAACACCATGAATAAATACAAGGTTAAACACTTCAATTCCAAGACCAAGGAGACAGCTTGAGTCTGTCTGAGTGGTGGATTGACTGGGAGAGAGAAGAGACAAAAAGGCTTGGCTATCCTCGTGCTAGACTAGATGACTAGATGCAGCTTCCCAGTGTAGTAGTCTGTTAAGAAGGCAGATGGGATGTTGGTAAGAGGATTTGAACACATAAAAGAGGATTTCTTCCTATAATTGTACAGGGCCTTGATGATGCCCTGACATGCAATGGTGTCTGCTTGTTCTAGAGGAAGTGCAGTTGTACCAGGGCTTTGGTGATGCCCCATTCTGGAGCTGTGCGTCCAGTGTTTGTCTCGATACCCAAGGCGGATGCTCTAATCGTGGAATGAATACAGCAAAGGTTTACTGGACTGATTCCTGGGATTGTAGGACTGACAATGGAAGTGACTGAGGTAGTTAGGACTACTTTCACTGGGGTTTAAAGGAACAAGAAGGTTTCTCAGAAATGGGTAACAGGCCTAGCCAGAGACGTAGGTCACAGAGTTGTAGAGAAGTACAGCTTCGGAAAAAAAACCCCTTCGGCCCACCCAGTCCATGCTGAAACCATTTAAACTGCCTACTCCCATTGACTCCCTACTCCCAGAGACCTCCATACCCCTACCACCCATGTACCTGTCCAAACTTCTCTTAAATATTGAAATTGAGCTCGCATTCACCTCCTGTGCTGGCAGCTCATTCTACACTCGCACGACCCGCTGAATAGAAACATAGAAAATAGGTGCAGGAGTAGGCCATTCGGCCCTTCGAGCCTGCACCGCCATTTATTATGATCATGGCTGATCATCCAACTTAGAACCCTGCACCAGCCTTCCCTCCATACCCCCTGATCCCCGTAGCCACAAGGGCCATATCTAACTCCCTCTTAAATATAACCAATGAACTGGCCTCAAGTGTTTCCTGTGGCAGAGAATTCCACAGATTCATCACTCTCTGTGTGAAGAAGTTTTTCCTAATCTCGGTCCTAAAAGGCTTCCCCTTTATCCTCAATCTGTGACCCCTCGTTCTGGACTTCCCCAACATCGGGAACAATCTTCCTGCATCTAGCCTGTCCAATCCCTTTAGGATTTTATACGTTTCAATCAGATCCCCCCTCAATCTTCTAAATTCCAATGAGTACAAGCCCAGTTCATCCAGTCTTTCTTCATGTGAAAGTCCTGCCATCCCAGGAATCAATCTGGTGAACCTTCTTCGTACTCCCTCTATGGCAAGAATGTCTTTCCTCAGATTAGGGGACCAAAACTGCACACAATACTCCAGGTGTGGTCTCACCAAGGCCTTGTACAACTACAGTAGTACCTCCCTGTTCCTGTACTCGAATTCTCTCGCTATAAATGCCAGCATACCATTTGCCTTTTTCACCGCCTGCTGTACCTGCATGCCCACTTTCAATGACTGGTGTATAATGACACCCAGGTCTCGTTGCACCTCCCTTTTTCCTAATCGGCCACCATTCAGATAATAATCTGAAGAAGTTTCCCCTCAATCTCTTCACCTTTCACCCTTAACTCATGGTCTCTAGTTGTAGTCCCACCCAACCTCAGTAGAAAAAGCCTGCTTGCATTTACTCTATCTATACTCCTCATAATTTTGTATACCTCTATCAAATCTCCTCTCAACTTTCTACATTTCAAGGAATAAAATCCTAACCTATTCAATCTTTCCTTATAACTCAGGTCCTCCAGACCTGGCAACATCCTTGTAAATTTTCTGTGTTCCCTTTCAACCTTATTTGCATCATTCCTGTAGACAGGTGACAATACTCCAAATTAGGCCTCACCAACATCTTATACAACTTCAACATAACATCCCATCTCCTGTACACAATAAATTGATTTATGAAGACCAATTTGCTGAAAGCTTTCTTTACAACCCTATCTACCTGTGATGCCACTTTCAATGAATTATGGACCAGTATTCCCAGATCTGTTTGTTTTGCTAAAGTCCTCAGTGCCCTACCATTCACTGTGTGAGACCTACCCTAGCTGGCCCTACTGACATGCAAAACCTTGCACTTGTCTGCATTAAATTCCATCTGCCATTTTCAGCCCATCTTTCCAGCTGATGCAGATCTCTCTGCAAGCCATGATAGCCTTCCTCGCTGTTCACTACACCCCTAATCTTGGTGTCATCAGCAAATTTGCTGATCCAGTTAACCTCATTATCATCCAGATCGTTGACATAGATAACAAACAACAATGGACCCAGCACCGACCCCTGCGGCTCACCACCAGTGACAGATCTCCAGTCAGAGAGGCAACACTCTACTACCACTCCCTGGCTTCTCCCTCAAAGTTAGTGCCTAATCCAATTTATTACCTCATTCTGAATGCTGAGCAACTGAACCTTCTTGATCAGCCTCCCATGAGGGATCTTGTCAAGTGCCTTTCTAAAGTCCATGTCGACACATCCACTGCCTTGCCTTATCCACTTGCCTGCTAACTTCCTTGAAAAGCTCTATAAGATTGATTAGGCATGACTACCACACACAAAGTTACATTGACTATCCTTAATCAGTCCATATCTATTGAAATATTTGTATATCTGGTCCCTTGTACGTTTCCAATAACATTGCCACAACTGATATCAGACTAGCCAGCCTATAATTTTGTGGTTTATGTTTTAGACACAGAAAACCGATAGCACAATACAGGCCCACAAAGTTGTCCTTACCTTAGAAATCGCTCGGCTTACCATAGCCCTCTACTTTTCTAAGCTCTAAGTCTTGAGCCTTTTTTAAACAGTGGAACAACAGTGGCTATCCTCCAGTGCTCTGGTACCTCTCCATTGCTAAGGATGTTTTAAATATCTCTGCTAGGCCGCTGGCAATTTCTGCACTTGCCTCCCATAGGGTCCAAGGGAAGATCTCGTCAGACCCTGTTGATTTATCCACCTTAATTTGCCTCAGGGTAGCAAACACTCGCTCCTCTGTAACCTGTATCGGGTCCATGAAGGTGATGCTGCTTTGCCTCACTTTTATAGACTCTGTCTCCTGAGTAAATGCAGATGCAAAGAATTAATTTAAGATCTCCTCCACCTGTTTTGGCCTCACACATGGATTACCATTCTGATCATCCAGAGGACCAGTTTTGTCCTTTCCAATCCTTTTGCTCTTAATCTATCTGTAGAATCCCTTTGGATTCTCCTTCACCTGGTCTGCTGGGGCAACCTCATGTCTTCTTTTAGCTCTTCTGTCTACTTTAAGTGTTTTCTTTCATTTCTTGTACTCCATATGCACCTGATTTGTTTCTACCTGCTTTGCTACTACCTACTGAGCCTAATGAACAGCTCTCTATTTCATGGCAAGGGACCCCTTCCATTTATAAACAGCCACAGGGGCAGAATATCCTGGCAACATTTTTACAGATTTAGCACTTGCCACGTGTTGCACTCCTGATGGTACCAAGATAAAAATGCACAGGTCATTCGAGATTGCTTTTATGATTTGTGTCCCAGTGAAATAGGCCGCGCACTGACATCACCTGGAGAGGGCACGTGACAGGGAAATGAAGCCTGCTTTGGGATGAAATGCCTGCTTCAATTTCCCAATCAGCACTATTCGGTTGAAAAAAGGATTTAGTTTTGCTTTTTATGTATGATCCACACAACTAGGAAAAGATGCAAATGGATCTTATTTCTATGTGTCAGACCCCTCATAATAGCAGTGACAAGGCTTCCTTTTGATTGCCAGTCCTGAGTATTGTGCAAAGATAGCAATGACAGTGATTTATCTTCCTGGGTTGCTGCCTTTCACCTGGTGCCATCACTGCTGGATGGCAATCCCAGTTTGAGACCCAGCAGTGAGGCAAGAATAGCGGTAAAAATCACACCTGTGTGAGACGGGGAGGGGAACCTGAACCAGATGCTATACCAGTGTGAGACCGGGTGATACACCTGTGTGAGATGGAGAGGGTACCTGGACCGGGTGATACACCTGTGTGAGACGGGGAGGGAACCTGGACCGGGTGATACACCTGTGTGTGATGGAGAGGGAGCCTGGACCGGGTGATACACCTCTGTGAGATGGGGGAGGGTACCTGGACCGGGTGATACACCTGTGTGAGACGGGGAGAATGAACCTGGACTGGGTGATACACCTGTGTGAGATGGAGAGGGTGCCTGGACCGGGTGATACACCTGTGTGAGATGGGGGAGGGTACCTGGACCGGGTGATACACCTGTGTGAGATGGGGGAGGGTACCTGGACCGGGTGATACACCTCTGTGAGATAGAGAGGGAACCTGGACCGGGTGATACACCTGTGTGAGACAGGGAGGGAACCTGGACTGGGTGATACACTTGTGTGAGACAGAGAGGAAACATGGACTGGGTGATACACCTGTGTGAGACGGGGAGGGTACCTGGACCGGGTGATACACCTGTGTGAGACAGGGAGGAAACATGGACTGGGTGATACACCTGTGTGAGATGGAGAGGGTACCAGGACCGGGTGATACACCTCTGTGAGACGGGGAGGGAACCTGGACCGGGTGATACACCTCTGTGAGACGGAGAGGAAACATGGACTGGGTGATACACCTGTGTGAGATGGAGAGGGTACCAGGACCGGGTGATACACCTCTGTGAGACGGGGAGGGAACCTGGACCGGGTGATACACCTCTGTGAGACGGAGAGGAAACATGGACTGGGTGATACACCTGTGTGAGATGGAGAGGGTACCAGGACTGGGTGATACACCTGTGTGAGATGGGGGAGGGAACCTGGACCGGGTAATCCACCTGTGTGAGACGGGGAGGGAACCTGGAACGGGTGATAGACCTGTGTGAGACGGGGAGGGAACCTGGAACGGGCGATAGACCTGTGTGAGATGGGGAGGGAACCTGGACCGGGTGATCCACCTGTGTGAGATGGGTCAGGGAACCTGGACCGGGTGATACACCTGTGTGAAATGGAAGGAACCTGGACCGGGTGATACACCTGTGTGAGACAGGGAGGGAACCTGGACCGGGTGATCCACCTGTGTGAGATGGGTCAGGGAACCTGGACCGGGTGATACACCTGTGTGAAATGGAAGGAACCTGGACCGGGTGATACACCTGTGTGAGACGGGGTGGGAACCTAGACCGGGTGATACACTTGTGTGAGACGGGGAGGGAACATGGAACAGGTGATACACCTGTGTGAGATGGAGAGGGAACGTGGACCGGGTGATATACCTGTGTGAGACGGGGAGGGAACATGGAACAGGTGATACACCTGTGTGAGATGGAGAGGGAACGTGGACCGGGTGATACACCTCTGTGAGACGGGGAGGGAACCTGGACCGGGTGATACACCTGTGTGAGACGGGGAGGGAACCTGGACCGGGTGATACACATCTGTGAGACAGGTAGGGAACCTGGATTGGGTGATACACCTGTGTGAGACAGGGGAGGGAACCTGGACTGGGTGATACACCTGTGTGAGTCGGAGAGGGAACCTGGAATCAGAATGAGAATCAGGTTTATTATCACTGAAATGTGATGTGAAGTTTGTTAACTTAGCAGCTGCAGTTCAATGCGGTACATAATATAGAAGAGTCAAACAAATAAATAAAATAAAAGTAATAATAATATGTAAATCTATGTATATTGAGTAAATTTTTTTTAAAATGCAAGAAAACAAAAATGTTGTATATTTAAAATAAAAAGTGAGGTAGTGTTCACAGGTTCAAAATCAATTTGGAAATTGAATGGCAGAGGGGAAGAAGCTGTTCCTGAATCGCTGAGTGTGTACCTTCAGGCTTCTGTACCCCCTACCTGATGGTAACAGTGAGAAAAGGGCATGCCCTGTGATGGAGGTCCTTAATAATGGACGCTGACTTTCTGAGACACAGCTCCCTAAAGATGTCCTGGGTACTTTGTAGGCTAGTACCCAAGATGGAGCTGACTAGATTTATAGCCCTCTGAAGCTTCTTTCAGTCATAGTCATAGTCATACTTTATTGATCCCGGGGGAAATTGGTTTTCGTTACAGTTGCACCATAAATAATAAATAGTAATAAAACCATAAATAGTTAAATAGTAATATATAAATTATGCCAGTAAATAAGTCCAGGACCAGCCTATT
The DNA here is from genome assembly GCF_963921235.1 of Mobula hypostoma. Lineage (NCBI taxonomy): Eukaryota > Metazoa > Chordata > Chondrichthyes > Myliobatiformes > Myliobatidae > Mobula > Mobula hypostoma. The sequence continues at coordinate 52,771,070 of NC_086119.1, read as the reverse complement.
GGCTCAGGGTGTCTGACCCTCCAAGGGAGGAGTTGTAAAGTTTGATGGCCACAGGCAGGAATGACTTCCTATGACGCTCTGTGTTGCATCTCGGTGGAATGAGTCTCTGGCTGAATGTACTCCTGTGCCCACCCAGTACATTATGTAGTGGATGGGAGACATTGACCAAGATGACATGCAACTTAGACAGCATCCTCTTTTCAGACACCACCGTCAGAGAGTCCAGTTCCATCCCCACAACATCACTGGCCTTACGAATGAGTTTGTTGATCCTGTTGGTGTCTGCTACCCTCAGCCTGCTGCCCCAGCACACAACAGCAAACATGATCGCACTGGCCACCACAGACTCGTAGAACATCCTCAGCATCGTTCGGCAGATGTTAAAGGACCTCAGTCTCCTCAGGAAATAGAGATGGCTCTGACCCTTCTTGTAGACAGCCTCAGTGTTCTTTGACCAGTCCAGTTTATTGTCAATTCGTATCCCCAGGTATTTTTAATCCTCCACCATGTCCACACTGACCCCCTGGATGGAAACAGGGGTCACTGGTACCTTAGCTCTCCTCAGGTCTACCACCAGCTCCTTAGTCTTTTTCACATTAAGCTGCAGATAATTCTGCTCACACCATGTGACAAAGTTTCCTACCGTAGCCCTGTACTCAGCCTCATCTCCCTTGCTGATGCATCCAACTATGGCAGAGTCATCCGAAAACTTCTGAAGATGACAAGACTCTGTGCAGTAGTTGAAATCTGAGGTGTAAATGGTGAAGAGAAAGGGAGACAAGGCAGTCCCCTGTGGAGCCCCAGTGCTGCTGATCACTCTGTCGGTTACACAGTGTTACAAGCACATGTACTGTGGTCTGCCAGTCAGGTAATCAAGAATCCATGGTACCAGGGAAGCATCCACCTGCATCGCTGTCAGCTTCTCCCCCAGCAGAGCAGGGCGGATGGTGTTGAACGCACTGGAGAAGTCAAAAAACATGACCCTCACAGTGCTCGCTGGCTTGTCCAGGTGGGCGTAGACACGGTTCAGCGGAAGATAATGGCATCCTCAACTCCTAGTCGGGGCTGGTAGGCGAACTGGAGGGGATCTAAGTGTGGCCTGACCATAGGCCAGAGCAATAGCCCTGTGCAATAGCCCCCCACTCCATCCTCCCCATACCAGACAGTGACGCAGCCTGTCAGAAAGCTCTCCACGATACAACTATAGAAGTTTTTGAGTGTATTTGTTGACAGGCCAAAATTCTTCAAACTTCTAGTAAAGTATAGCTGCTGTCTTGCCTTCTTTATAACTACGTCGATCTGTTGGGACCAGGTTAGATCCTCAGAGATCTTGACACGCAGGAAGTTGAAGCTGCTCACTCTCCTCCTGGATCTGCTGCCCTTGCCCACCTGGATGGTTGGGTGATCTGAAGAAGAAATGCAGCCTTAATATTTCCCCAGCCGGCACCAAGTCTCTGCATCCCCACTGCTCCCCACACCCTGAGCTTGGTGATTCACTGTCCAGGTTAAGCAATGCCTTTTGTTAGGAAATCCTCCTCCTTGAGTCCCTCCATGGACTTGCCTCTCCCATTTCTCTAGTCTCTTCCATCTTCATATATGTCCTGGATACGTGCACCGATATGCTTCTGACTTCAGCCCTCCCGGAATTTAATCACAGCCCCATTGGCATCTGCGACTGTACGGCCCCGAGCCCTGGAATGCAGATTTTAAAAAACCCTTCTTTCAATTTTCCTACAACATACCTCTTTGATCAAACATCTAGTCGTCTGCTTTAATATCTGAAATGAAGACTGAGGCTGTGTTGAGTTGTCAAAGGTGCTAGAGAAATGGAAAAATGGTTGTTTTGGAGGGTGTCTGGGCCTTTGCCTCATTACTGTCTGGAACTCTAACACCATGTGCCCACAAAACACTCAATAATCATCTCACAGTGTGACCTTATAGCAAAGGAATGGCATTCCTGCATCACGTTCTAATCTTACCCATGATAACTTAAAATCTGGCTTAACACAGGCCCTGAAATTCTTTTTAGCAGCAGAACGCATTCTTGTGGTTTGCAAAGGAATTGAATTGAAATGCTGAATGTGGTCCCCCAGGTTTACCAAATTACTTGGGCGTCCTCTGCGCACGAGGCACGTGTGCGTTTGGAGGCACGGGTGTGCACAAACCCACAGATTGAACCACCAAGTAGACAACAGCAGCAGGTGCATGGGAATACACAGCCTGTAGACTACCTCTCCCCTGAGGCTCACCTTGTCTTGAAAATATGTCGCTGCTGGCTCTTAATCCTGAAACCCCCTCCCTCGTAGCACCTTCACCAGAAAGACCGCAGTAGTCGAGCAGGCAGCTGACCCCCACCTTCTCCAGGGCAGTTAGGGGTGAGCAACAACGTCTGGTCATCGAAACCTCATGCCCCGAGGTATTCTGGTGCCCTGTGTGTGTTTGCAGTCTTCTCACTCGCCTCTGTGTGTGGCCTGCCCGCTGGGTGACCAGGCACATTTCGGTAGAAGGTAATGGGAGCTAGCTTACATGGTGCCCGTTGAGTGCCTGGACATTCCTGTGTGTGAATTCCTTTAACGGGGTTGCCTTCACCAATTCCCTGGACAACAGTGTGCACCCAATCACGCTCCGTTCCCTTGTGCTCAAGGAGAACAGCCGCTCTCACCAGACTGCTCCGAATCTTCAGCTCAGAATTGTCAACTGATACTCATCCAATTGAAACTTTGTGCACTTTTTAATTCCATTGTTGGCAAGTATAAGTACCAATCATGATGCATTTTTCAGGTGTTAAATACCAATAACATTTGTGCATAATGACCAAATCACCTTAGATTTAGTAAAATAACTGTCAATTGTCTACAATCACAAACAAGAGAAAATCTGCAGATGCTGGAAATCTGAGCAACACACACAAAATGCTGGAGGAGCTCAGCAGGCCAGGCAGCACCTATGGGGGGAGAAAAGTACAGTCGATGTTTGGGCCGAGTCCTAGGCTTGGCCAGTCCTGTACTTTTTCCCCAGAGATGCTGCATTTTGTGTGTGTCCTTAGTTTGTGTCCTTGTCTCGGTCTGCCTGGTGGCTTTGGGTTTCAGGCTTGAAGTAGGGAGCTGGGCTCTCGATGGCTGTTCTCAGCTTGTTGTGACTGTACAATGTTCGCACACTATCTCTGTTCAATCTAACAAACTGATAGTGAAATAATTACTCACGAGAGGGGGAAAAGAAAGGGAAAGACAGCAGATACAGTGGGAGAGACGAGGCAGAGAGAGATAGAAGGGGTCAGGGAGAAAGAATGAGAGAAATGAGAACGTCGGAGAGAGATAAAGACAGATAGAAATGGAGACGCAGAGGCAATGAACATTTAGACAAAGACGGTGATAAGTGATCTGCTGGAGGAATTCAACAGGGTGAACAGCATCTGTGAGGAGAGAAGGAAATGGCAAAGTTTGGGGTCAAAACCCTGCATCCTGATTGCAGCATTTACTGCTTCGTGCGTCGACAGAGACTCACTGAAAGACTATGTTGTGGTGGTGACAGGAGACTGAGAGAGGGAACTTTTCAGAAAGTGATGAAGGTGGGATGAGTACAAGAAAACCCCCTGTGGCTAATCTGATGTGGGAATTGCAGCAGATCAAATGGTGCAGGGCTTGTCTGCGGCAGTCCGTGTGCAGGCCCGTTGCGCTGGGTGAGTGTGAGTACCTGCAGCTCAGAAGGTGCTTGCCAGCAGCATTCCCATACTGGCGTTTGGCCCCCCTGCACTTACCGCGCTGCCACGAGGAGAGGAGAGCATCAACCATGAGGTGGGTAGAGAAGAGCAAAACAAAGCAAACCCTCCTCGCTGAGGAGGCGAGAGTGAAACCGTTGCCCAGGTAACAAGGTACATTGGTGCAGGCAGTATTTTTCTCCGCGAAGCACAGTTTAAACATTGCTAAGGGAAGCAGTCCTGTGAGTGACAGCCCATGCAACTGCCTTTAGGCCTCACAAATGTATCAAGGCATGGATTCTGTACGTCAGAGAGCAATTGATTTACCAGCATGGCAGAACACTTAATCCTACATGTATAAATAAAAGCAGAATGTGCTGTGAATCTTCGGATCAGACAGCACCTCTGGGCTGTGAAACAGATAGATGACCTTTGATCAGAAGTAGGCAGCGTGAAGGCTTTGTTGCGCTGTGGCAGGCTGAACATTCTGTTCGTTCTCACTGTTATGGAGCAGGCGTGACTCCCCCGAGTAGCCGCAGCAGCAACTCCCAAAATGCTGGAGGAACTCGCTGGGTCTTCGGAGCGAAGTGGACAGCCTGTGTTTCAGGCTGAGACCTATGACCTCTCTTCCGTCTCATCGGTTTGCAGGTTGCCCACACACACAGTGAACACAAAAATACACTAGACTGCTGACCGGTTACACAAGGTTTGCTCGGTTTTGGGAGGGTAGAGGAGGGGCTCGGGGTGACCAAGTCTTGCAGTTTGTTGGAATGGAGCTTTTCCTGCTCCTATTTGCCTGCTAAAATAAATATTTGTATCAGTTACTCCAGACCATGATCTTCAGGCACAGAGATCCACAGCCAGTAAGGTACCATGGTCACTGTTGTACAGTACATGCTCACAGCACCAGACTCCAGTTCAATCCCAACGTCTGTTCCTGTCTGTGTGCAATTTGCACCTTCTCCTAGTGACTGTTGTGTTTCCACCGAGTGCTCTGGTTTCCTCTCGTATCTCAAAGATGAATGGGTAGGTTCATTGGCTAATGTAAACTGGCCCCGGTGTGTGGGTGAGTGGTGGTGCCAATGTAAACTGCCCCCGGTGTATGGGTGAGTGGTAGTGCCAGTGTAAACTGACCCTGGTGTGTGGGTGAGTGGTGGTGCCAATGTAAACTGGCCCCGGTGTATGGGTGAGTGGTGGTGCCAATGTAAACTGCACCCGGTGTGTGGGTGAGTGGTGGTGCCAATGTAAACTGCACCCGGTGTGTGGGTGAGTGGTGGTGCCAATGTAAACTGGCCCCGGTGTATGGGTGAGTGGTGGTGCTAATGTAAACTGGCCCCGGTGTGTGGGTGAGTGGTAGTGCCAGTGTAAACTGACCCTGGTGTGTAGGTATGTGGTGGTGCCAGTGTAAACTGACCCTGGTGTGTGGGTGAGTGGTAGTGCCAATGTAAACTGCACCCGGTGTGTGGGTGAGTGGTGGTGCCAATGTAAACTGGCCCCGGTGTATGGGTGAGTGGTGGTGCTAATGTAAACTGGCCCCGGTGTGTGGGTGAGTGGTAGTGCCAGTGTAAACTGACCCTGGTGTGTGGGTATGTGGTGGTGCCAGTGTAAACTGACCCTGGTGTGTGGGTGAGTGGTGGTGCCAATGTAAACTACCCCTGGTGTATGGGTATGCGGTGGTGCCAGTGTAAACTACCCCTGGTGTGTGGGTATGTGGTGGTGCCAGTGTAAACTGACCCTGGTGTATGGGTATGTGGTGGTGCCAATGTAAACTACCCCTGGTGTGTGGGTATGCGGTGGACTCGGAGTATGTGGTGGAATCTGGGGGTAGCTGATGGATAAAACGAGGGAGTAATGTCGGATCAGTGTCAAAGAGCGGTGGATGGTGACACAGACTGGGTGGGACAAAACGTCTGTTCCCCGAGGAATGATTTTGTACTTGTCTCTTGGCCTGTGGCTTAGGTGAGGCCCTGCTCCCTCCATTCCGGCCAGTGTCAGAGAGACACATGCGGCTCCCTGACCATCTCCTGGAATTGAGCCTGGCCATGGTAGCTCGACTCTGTCAGGTGTCTGCGACATTCGTCACACCTTCCCTCATCTGCAAACCAATTACCTTTTCGACTGGTCTTCATAATAACCCCTGAATATCCCTCACCAACCACTGCAGAGCTTCCTCTTGGCTGCTCAACACCAAGTCCATTTCCTGTTCTCCAATGGGTAGGGGTTTGGTGGAAAAGACACAGATCTGAACACACTGCCCTCCTCTCTCTCCACACCAATCCCATCCTCACCATCTCTAAATACACAACTCCCCCTCTCTCTCCACACCAATCCCAACCTCACCGTCTCTAAATACACTGCCCTCGTCTCCCTCTCTCTCCACACCAATCCCAACCTCACCGTCCCTGAACACACAACTCTCCCCTCTCTCCACACCAATCCCATCCTCACCATCTCTAAATACACAACTCCCCCTCTCTCTCCACACCAATCCCAACCTCACCGTCCCTGAACACACAACTCTCCCCTCTCTCCACACCAATCCCAACCTCACCGTCTCTAAATACACTGCCCTCGTCTCCCCTCTCTCCACACCAATCCCAACCTCACCGTCCCTGAACACACAACTCTCCCCTCTCTCCACACCAATCCCAACCTCACCGTCTCTAAATACACTGCCCTCGTCTCCCCTCTCTCCACACCAATCCCAACCTCACCGTCTCTAAATACACTGCCCTCGTCTCCCTCTCTCTCCACACCAATCCCAACCTCACCGTCCCTGAACACACAACTCTCCCCTCTCTCCACACCAATCCCAACCTCACCGTCTCTAAATACACTGCCCTCGTCTCCCCTCTCTCCACACCAATCCCAACCTCACCGTCTCTAAATACACTGCCCTCGTCTCCCTCTCTCTCCACACCAATCCCAACCTCACCGTCCCTGAACACACAACTCTCCCCTCTCTCCACACCAATCCCAACCTCACCGTCTCTAAATACACTGCCCTCGTCTCCCCTCTCTCCACACCAATCCCAACCTCACCGTCCCTGAACACACAACTCTCCCCTCTCTCCACACCAATCCCAACCTCACCGTCTCTAAATACACTGCCCTCGTCTCCCTCTCTCTCCACACCAATCCCAACCTCACCGTCTCTAAATACACTGCCCTCGTCTCCCTCTCTCTCCACACCAATCCCAACCTCACCGTCTATAAATACACTGCCCTCGTCTCCCTCTCTCTCCACACCAATCCCAACCTCACCGTCTCTAAATACACTGCCCTCGTCTCCCTCTCTCTCCACACCAATCCCAACCTCACTGTCTCTAAATACACTGTCCTCGTCTCCTTCTTTCTCCACACCAATCCCAACCTCACCGTCTCTGAACACACAACCCTCCCTCTCTCTCCACACCAATCCCAACCTCACCGTCCCTGAACACACAACCCTCCCTCTCTCTCCACACCAATCCCAACCTCACCGTCCCTGAACACACAACTCTCCCTCTCTCTCCACACCAATCCCAACCTCACCATCTCTGAACACACAACTCTCCCCTCTCTCCACACCAATCCCAAACTCACCATCTCTGATCACACAACTCTCCCTCTCTCTCCACACCAATCCCAACCTCACCATATCTGAACACACTGCCGTCATCTCCCTCTCTCTCCACACCAATCCCAACCTCACCATCCCTGAACACACAACTCTCCCTCTCTCTCCACACCAATCCCAACCTCACCATCTCTGAACACGCAACTCTCCCTCTCTCTCCACCCCAATCCCAACCTCACCGTCTCTAAATACACTGCCCTCATCTCCCTCTCTCTCCACACCAATCCCAAACTCACCATCCCTGAACACACAACTCTCCCTCTCTCTCCACACCAATCCCAACCTCACCATCCCTGAACACACTGACGTCATCTTCCTCTCTCTCCACACCAATTCCAACCTCACCGTCCCTGAACACACAACTCCCCCTCTCTCTCCACACCAATCCCAACCTCACCATCTCTGAACACACAACTCTCCCCTCTCTCCACACCAATCCCAAACTCACCATCCCTGAACACACAACTCTCCCTCTCTCTCCACACCAATCCCAACCTCACCATCCCTGAACACACTGACGTCATCTTCCTCTCTCTCCACACCAATTCCAACCTCACCGTCCCTGAACACACAACTCCCCCTCTCTCTCCACACCAATCCCAACCTCACCATCTCTGAACACACAACTCTCCCTCTCTCTCCACACCAATCCCAACCTCACCGTCCGTGAACACACAACCCTCCCTCTCTCTCCACACCAATCCCAACCTCACCGTCCCTGAACACACAACTCCCCCTCTCTCTTCACACCAATCCCAACCACACCCTCTCTAAATACACTGCCCTTGTCTCCCTCTCTCTCCACACCAATCCCAACCTCACCATCTCTGAACACACAACTCTCCCTCTCTCTCCACACCAATCCCAACCTCACCATATCTGAACACACTGCCGTCATCTCCCTCTCTCTCCACACCAATCCCAACCTCACCATCCCTGAACATACTGCCGTCATCTTCCTCTCTCTCCACACCAATCCCAACCTCACCATCCCTGAACACACTGCCGTCATCTCCCTCTCTCTCCACACCAATCCCAACCTCACCATCTCTGAACACGCAACTCTCCCTCTCTCTCCACCCCAATCCCAACCTCACCGTCTCTAAATACACTGCCCTCATCTCCCTCTCTCTCCACACCAATCCCAACCTCACCGTCTCTAAATACACTGCCCTCATCTCCCTCTCTCTCCACACCAATCCCAACCTCACCGTCTCTGAACACACACCCTCACTGTCTCTGGGTTGTGTGGTTTTCACCATGGGTGTTCACCATCCCCCATCAGTAAAGCCTCAAAGCTCTCTGCTTCTTTCTCAATAAAATAACCAACCAGTTCCCCTCGTCCTCCTGGTAGAACTAGTCCTCATCCTTAACAATTTTTCCTTCAGCTCCCACTTTCTCCAGACTCAAGGGGTAGCCATGGACCCCAGCTATGCCCTTTTCATTCGCTATGTAGAATTGTCTTCCCTGGTAATGCTCCCCAGCTCTTCCTCTGCTATATTTTGACTGAATTGATGCTTCTTCCTACACCCATGCTGAACTCGTCAATTTCATCAACTTTGCCTCTAACTTCCACTCTGCCCTTAAATTTGCTTGGTCTATTTCTGACAATTCTCTCCCCTTTCTCGATCTCTTTGTCTCCACCTCTGGGGATAAACTGTCAACCAACATACTGATTCCTGTGGTTATCTTCACCGGACCTCTTCCCAGCCTATCTCCTGTAAAAATGCTGTTTCCTTCTCCTCTGCCGCATCTGTTCCCAGGATGGGGCTTTCCTTTCTAGAAGATCAGAGATGTCCTCCTTCAAGGAATGGGGTTTCCCATTCTCCTATTGCTGCTGTCCTCACCCACACCTCCTCTATTGTTGTACATCTGCACTCACCTCATCTTCCTGCGCCGCCTTAACGGTGATGAATTCCTCTTGTCCTCACCGACCACCCCATGAGCCTCTGCATCAACACATCATCCTCTGCAACTTCAGCCATCTTCAGAGTGATCCAACTGCTAAATGTAGCTTTACCTCCCCCCCCCCCCGCCACTTTCTGCTGGAATCATCCCCTCCGTGGTTTCTTGTCCATTTGTCCCTCCTCACTAATCTCCCTCCTTGCACTTACTCCTGCAAGTGGCCAAACGGCTACACCTGCCCATTCACCCCCTCCCTTGACTTCATTCAGGGCCCCAAACAGTCCTTCCAGGTGAGATAACACTTCACCTGTGAACCTGCTGGGGTCATTCTATTGGGTCCGATGTTCCTGATGCAGCCTCCTCTACGATGGTGAGACCGCTTCGTCAAGCACTTCCGCTCGATCCGAACCTCCCGGTGACTCAATATTTTATATCTAATTCCCATTTCCATTCCGACATGTTCTCCTCCAATGGTCCATGGCCTCCTCTTGTCCCCCTGCCCCTTCTTCTATTCCCTACTCTGTCCTCTTACCTCTACTCACGTGCCTATCAGCTCTCCCTGAGTTCTGCGCTCCTTCCCTTTCTCCTATGGTCCACTCTTCCCTTCTATCAGATTCCTTCCTCTCCAGCCCTTCACCTTTCCAACCTGCCTGGCTTCACCGATCACTTTCTAGCTATCCTCCTTCCCCTTCCCCCGCCTTTTTTATTCAGGGGTCTTCCCCCTTTCTTTTCAGTCCTGATGAAGGGTCTCAGCCCTCGGCCCGAAATGTCGACTGTTTACTCTTTTCCATAGATGCTGCCTGGCCTGCTGAGTTCCTCCAGCATTTTGTGTGTGTTGCTTTGGATTTCCAGCGTCTGCAGACGTTCTGGTGTTTGTGCAAAGCATCTTCATTGGCTGCCTGGCCTGCTGAGATAACTTTGAGTGACAGTTGCCCAATCAGGAAGTGTGTGCTTGGGTAAGTTCCTTATTTTTGACCAAACAGTAAGAGTTTGAGAATTGAGGAAGTAAAATGCTGTCTGCTGCAATGACGTGAACAAACTCATCAGGGCATCCCAGAAGCTCCCCTTTTCCATGGTGTTCTGCACGCTGAATGCCAACCTCCGGTGAATGCTTCCCTCTCCCAAACGGTATGTTTGCACCTTCAATGTGATGCAACAGGCCATGCTGGGACTGGTCCCAAGCTGGAACCTTCAATACTGACAGCAAGGAGATCTTGAAGCAGGTGAAAGTCATGGGTCTTAAAGGAGTCAGCTTCAGGGCAGAGCTCAATGCTGGGACAGGTAAGCTACGGCCCCCATTGGTGGAATGATGTCCTGGGGTAACAGATCATGGAAGATTGTTGGGCTGAAGAAGCTCATAGAAGTGGGAGGGGATGAGAAATGAACACTTTGATAAGGTAATATTTTAAGTATCTGACATGAAGGGGGTGGGGGAAGCCTGTGCTGCTGCAAACCTAGAGATTGTGACTGATGGGTTTCAATTGTTTCAGCCAAAGTTCTGGCCACTGCATTACAGGGGTGGTGTGGAGCCTTTGAGGGGATGAAGATGGGCTTTCCTGAGTTAGGGAATGCAAGTTATTTGAGGGGATGAAGATGGGCTTTCCTGAGTTGGGGAATACAAGTTATTTGGAAAGATTGGACAAACTTGGCACGTTTTCTCTGGAGCAACCAGGGTCAAGGGTAGCCCCGATACAAGTTTATAAAATTATGACAGGCGTAGATTGGGTAGACTGTCAGTCTTTTTCTCAGGATGTAAATGCCAAGTAATGGAGAGGTGAGAGGGGAGGAAAGTTTAAATGAAACTTACGAAACTATTGTTTTTTTTAAACGCAGGGAGTGTTGGGTGTCTGAAATGCACTGCCGGGGTGGTGAAGGAAGCAGGTTCAATCACAGTATTTGCAAAGCATTTAGACTGGTGCATAAACACGCAGGGATTGGAATCGACCACGTGCAGGAAGCTGTCAACTTTAAACTGACATCATAGTCAGTACAGACGTGTCAGGCCATAAAGCCTTTTCCTGTAAACAACAGGAATTCTGCAGATGCTGGAAATTCAAGCAACACACATCAAAGTTGCTGGTGAATGCAGCAGGCCAGGCAGCATCTCTAGGAAGAGGTACAGTCGACGTTTCAGGCCGAGTCCCTTCGTCAGGACTAACTGAAGGAAGAGTTACCTTCAGTTAGTCCTGACGAAGGGTCTCGGCCTGAAACGTCGACTGTACCTCTTCCTAGAGATGCTATCTGGCCTGCTACGTTCACCAGCAACTTTGATGCCTTTTCCTGTACTGTACTGTTCTCTGTTCAATTTAGAGTTGAGAATTTAGATATAAGAGATAAATCAACATTTTGATGAGCCTCTATCGGTCAGAGTCAACCATGGATATTGCATCCTAGCTGTCTAGATATGCAAGCCTGGGCAGTACGATATGGAGGGCAAGCTGTTGCCCATGTAGCAAGCTCCCCCTCTCCACACATCTGACAAACCCAAAGGAACGGCAGAGACTGATACAGTTTAGCACCAGCTGTGTCGCAGGAGTTGCCAGTCAACTATGAACTCAATGTTGGACTGCCTTAGGGACTCCAGCTCCGGATTTTTCCCTCTGAGTTTACTCCCGAAGCCTTTCCCATGAGTGGGTATACCTGCAAGGCAGCAGAGGTTTGAGATCAGAGTTTTCCTTCTCCTAAATGAGCTGCCAACCACGGCTGATGAGGCCCATTTGTCTGAAGCGACTGGTTTTATGGTGCCAGAAACCCACCTTTGCCCCTTCTCCTGTCTGTAGAAATTGTTCTGTCGGGCTTAGTAGCTAAGCCAGACGTGAAGGCCAGGAGCTGGGCTTGGTTGTCAGAGGCTATTTGAGTTGAACACCATTGGGAGCAAAACAAGGCTGAACCAATATATTAGATCGAATACATTCATTAATGTCGTCAACTCCTCTCCTCTATTCATATAATCTAAGTTAATAAAAAGGATTCGGAAAAGGTCAAACTACATCATATGAAAATGTTGAATGAATGGCTTCCAAGTCTCTTCAAATTTAACCGAAGGATCAAAAATGACACTTCTGATTTTTTCTAAATTTAAGCATGATATAGTTTGGGAAAACCATCAAAATGTAGTAGTGGGGTTGGTCTCTTTCCAATTCAATAAAATGGATCTTCTGGCCATTAGTGTAACAAATGCGATCATCCAACAAGCTGAAGAGGGTAAAGATCTATGTTCTGTCATTGACAAACCAAAAATTGCCGTAATAGGATGGGGTTGTAAATCAAAATGCAAAACTGTTGAAATAATATCAAAAATATCTTTCCAAAATTTTTCTAAGAGAGGGCAGGACCAGAACATAAGAGTCAAAGAGGCCACCTCAGAGTGACATCTATCACAAATAGGATTTATATAGGAGTAAAAACAAGCTAGTTTATCTTTAGACATGTGGGGCCTACACACATTGTATCAGCGTATGTTTAGCAAATATAGAGGAAGAGCTAACTAATTGAAATTTTTTTTCCCATTTCTCTATAGGTAGGCGAAGTTGAAGTTCCCTTTCCCATTCATTTTTAATTTTATCAGATATACCTGGCTGTATTTTTGTAATTATATCATAAATAGCTGCTATGAATCCCTTCTGATAAGGATTTAAACCTAAAATTTTGTACGTGATATCAGTAGAGTGTGAAATCGGAAAGGTAGGCAGCGTGGTATTTAAAAAGTTTCGTATTTGTAAATATCTAAACAAAAAGGGATCTGGGCAAGTTATATTTATTAGATAACTGTTCAAAAGACATGAAACAGTTATTCAGAAATAAATCACGGGAACATGTTATACTCTTCATTTTCCATATCAAACAGGCTTGATCCATAACTGAGGGTTGGAAAAAAATTAGATATAATAGGGCTTGATAATATAAACTTGTTCAGACCAAAAAATTTATGAAGGTCATGCTCTTTAGTAGAAGGAATAAAGTCATAGACTATTTTCCAAATGGGGAGAAAATTCAAAGTTCAGAGGTGCAAAGGGGCTTTAGAGTCCTCTTACAGAATTCCCAAAAGGTTAATTTGCAGCTTGAATTGGTTGTGAGGAAGACGCATGCATTTTGAAAGGACTGAAAGCAAGGACGTAATGCTGAGACTTTGTAAGGCTGCACTTGGGAGTATTATGAGCAGTTTTGCGCCCCTTATCTAAGAGAGGATGTGCTGGCATTAGAGAGAGTCCATAGGAGGTCCACCAGAATAATTGAAGCGATGAAAGGATTAACATATGAGGAGCGTTTAATGGCTCTGGTCCTGTGCTCATTGGAGTTCGGAAGAATAGAGGATTTCATTAAAACCTATCCAATATTGAAAGACTCAGAGTGCATGTGAAGTGGATGTTTTCTGTAATGGAGGAGTCTAAGACCAGAGGCCACAGAGATGATGAGGGTGCAGAATCTGTGGGAATGATTGCCACGGACAGTTGCTGAGGCTAAGTCCCAAGTCATTGGGTATATTTAAAGTGGGGGTTGATATGTTCTTGATTAGGTAGTGAAGCACAAGCCCAGGCAGATCTATAACCTTGCAGGTTGATCTCTCACAGAGGATCTCCCTCTCTCAGTGCCAGCATCCGCCTTGGCCCTAACCAGCCCAGCGACGGCCCTGGACACACAGCCTACTGCCACACTGTCTGTCCAGGCGCCTCGCTAAGTCAGGCCCGTGGAGGAGCAGCAGAGAAAGGCTCCTGACTTTCAATAACCTTTTGCTATCACATAGAAATTGGACTGCCTAGTGCACACATTGTAAAATGAAAGCAGAAAATGCCGAAAACACTGAGCATCATCCATGGAAAGAGAAGGCGACTTTTTGTTAACAATGCCATTAAGCTATTAGCCACAATTTATCCTACTGTTGCTGCTGTTAACCCATTAAGAACACCTTATCTCCATGGCAACTCTAACCTTGGCCTATTCCAGACATTCCCTTTGTACCATCCATCACCAACCAAGTTAAATCTAACAGCTTTCCTCTCTTCCCCAGTTCTAACAGGCTTTCCAGCATTTCTGGAGATTTCTGGCATCTACTTTTAATTTTATTTCAAAGGCTAATACTATGCTGCTGAATCCAATCTCTCAACTAAATTCATGGAACTTAAACATAATCATTTACATTGCACCTTTTGTGTAATCATGAAATATCTTATGGCCTTGTTAAGGCAGAGTTTGATATAGTCTTGATTGGTCAGGACATGAGGGGCTACGGGGAGAAGGCAGGAGATTGGGGCTGACGGAAAATGGATCAGCCCTGAGGAATGACAGAACAGACTCAATGGGCTGAATGGCCTAATTCTGCTCCTATATTTTATGGTCTTATGATCTTACAAACTGATTCCTAGTTAATTCTTGAAAGGTAGTCACTGTTGTACTAGGGGAACACGATGGCCAGTCTGAACCCGGAATCAGAAGTGCGACAATGACAAATAACTAATGGCAGTCTAGACAATGAGTGGTTCAGGGACTGGGGCAATTGTCCTACTTGCCTGGGGTCAGTAGGTCTTTTACATGTGCCTAAGAAGGCAAACGGGATCTGAGTTTAATATTTAATCTGACAGGCAGCATCTCGGACAGTGTTGGGGCATCACACGAATCCATGACCTTCCACCTCGGAGTTTTACCCCGGCGTGCTCTGATTCATGGAAACAGGAGATGCGAGCAGGTGAATGGGTGGGCTAGTGCTTGATTAAAGTGTGTGTGATGAAGACAGCAAGACCTCTTCATTCCTCTGAGGGATGTGTTGCTTGCACTGATTAGAGAGGGTGGTGTTTCAAATTGCCAGTTTGTTTATCACAGTATTTCTGAGAGCAGCTTGCCTGAAGAGGATTAGGTGTTAGTCGGAGGAGTTAATTTAGTGTGGTGAGTTTCCAAGTAAACATTAGTTTTGAATGGGGAGAAAAGAGAAAAATATCACACAACTACAGAACATCTAAAACATGGAACTGCCCGACAACCTTGGGTTCTTTTACTGTGGAATGGACTTGTAATGAAGATAGAAATTTTCATTAAAAGATCATCAGCAGCACTGGGGCTCCACAGGGGACTGTCTTGTCTCCCTTTCTCTTCACCATTTACACCTCGGACTTCAACTACTGCACAGAGTCTTGTCATCTTCAGAAGTTTTCGGATGACTCTGCCATAGTTGGATGCATCAGCAAGGGAGATGAGGCTGAGTACAGGGCTACGGTAGGAAACTTTGTCACATGGTGTGAGCAGAATTATCTGCAGCTTAATGTGAAAAAGACTAAGGAGCTGGTGGTAGACCTGAGGAGAGCTAAGGTACCAGTGACCCCTGTTTCCATCCAGGGGGTCAGTGTGGACATGGTGGAGGATTACAAATACCTGGGGATACGAATTGACAATAAACTTGACTGGTCAAAGAACACTGAGGCTGTCTACAAGAAGGGTCAGAGCCATCTCTATTTCCTGAGGAGACTGAGGTCCTTTAACATCTGCCGAACGATGCTGAGGATGTTCTACAAGTCTGTGGTGGCCAGTGCGATCATGTTTGCTGTTGTGTGCTGGGGCAGCAGGCTGAGGGTAGCAGACACCAACAGAATCAACAAACTCATTCGTAAGGCCAGTGATGTTGTGGGGATGTAACTGGACTCTCTGACGGTGGTGTCTGAAAAGAGGATGCTGTCCAAGTCGCATGCCATCTTGGACAATGTCTCCCATCCACTACATAATGTACTGGTTGGGCACAGGAGTACATTCAGCCAGAGACTCATTCCACCGAGATACAACTCAGAGCATCATAGGAAGTCATTCCTGCCTGTGACCATCAAACTTTACAACTCCTCCCTTGGAGGGTCAGACACCCTGAGCCAATAGGTTGGTCCTGGACTTATTTCCATCTGGCATAATTGACATTATTATTTAATTATTTATGGTTTTATATTGCTATATTTATAGTCTATTCTTGGTTGGGGCAGCTGTAACGAAACCCAATTTCCCTCGGGATCAATAAAGTATGACTATGACTATAATATTGGGGAAATAGTTAGATACTGGTATTATGTAGAATTTTCACTGGGTAGTGCTTGGCTTCTTTGGCACATTTGGCAAGTACTGGTGCTCTTTGTGATCTCCTGTGCTGACTTGCAGTATTGTACCAGTGACAAACCCCACTCGAGCATCTGGCTGTGTCTGTCAACGGAATCTAGTGTCACAGTGGGTTTCTGCTAATTGCGCTGTTTTCGGCCTTGGAGGGGCTCTTCAAATTACGCTTTGGTAAATGGTGCAAATAGATTAATAGCCACCCTTTAAAATGTTTGAGATATTAAACATGGCTTCTGTTACTGAGATGATGACTACATCAGCAGGCAGTGATAATGCAGTACTCATCCTGTAGATGTTTGTTATTCATTCATTGATGGTACTGTGACAAAGTGCAGGCTTTGCAAGTTCTTTGAATAAAATAGCGCAATAATTTCTGAAATCGATGTTTCTGTATTTAATAATTCCATTGTAAGGCATTACTGTGTTTGTATTCCGATGATCAGTAAATGTGCTTGAAATCCAGTCCCAGTCAATCTTTAAACCAGAAAATTTGCACACCAGGTTAATTGAGTATAAAGTTTCCTTTGTGGGCCCTATGTTCTACATTGGGATGAGAAACTCCGAAAGCTACAGAATTAATTGGCGTGAGGAAAATACGATGGGTTTGTGTTGTTGGTGAGAGTGAGGTTACAGTGGAAGTGTATCAGGAATGTGGTACAATCCTCCCTCTCACCATTATCGGGTATTTGGGTCTTAGCGTCCTGTGCGCATGTACAGGAGCTCTTGAGGTGATCAGGAGAAAGGGGAAGCTGAGGGCAGACCTTGGCTTCTGGGATCAAAAACTCAATGAGTGCAGCATGCTTTGAAGTGTGCTGAAAGACACCAGCCTCTCTCTCCATGCTGACCACTCAGAGTGGGTGGGGTTTCAGTTCACCTTGTGTTGGCATTTCTGCTTTTCAGTGCAGAGCAGTATTGGTCGGGGCACAAGGGTGGGCGAGGTTAGACTCCTAGTGGAATGTGGTCCTGTAGTGTAAGGGGTATTGGGGTACAGGGATGGATTGATTTACAGGCACTGGGGTGTACCGACTGTTGTAGCGTGGATGAAATCACCGGAGAGACAGAGTCACTGGTAGATATAAAGCAGCTCCTTTATTCGATACAACAAGCAGGCATCATACGGACGGAGACGCTTTCCGTAGAAAGGTCTGCTAGCTCAGTGTGGGCTCGATATTTATATGCTAAACACAAAGGCAATCGCTACTTAAATGGTTATGGACAATGCATAGACAATGCTCCCTTTTGAGGCTACATACTAAATATCACACCATCCTTTCCTTCCAATGCCAACATGTCTGGGTTGGTAGCCACAGCCTTTAGGAATGCAATTAATTCCACAATACATTTATTTGGCATTTTGCGTGCGAACATAGAAGACAATTAATATTTATAATGTATAGATAATACTGTCTTCGAAACTACAGCATCAGGTCAGACTACAGCGCCAGAAGTATCTGGTATTTACACCTTTTTAGGAAGCGCATTGTTGTGGACTCAATCCATGGTACTTTGTCAAATAGAAGTCTGGTGGCCAAAGTCATTTAAATGTAAACAAATCATCTACCCAAAAAAACACCGAGGGAGCCAGATGTTCGTGTAGCATGAATTGCAACAAGTTAGCAGGCAGATCTGTTACGTAACCGGCAACAATGAATATCAATCGAGACAGGTTATATAAAAACAACCAAACACTTATTAAACACGGATAAACGAATAAAAAAAACGAACGAAAACCTTAACCGGAAGTTAACCGCTATGCAGCCGTTCAACAAATCGTCATTCGGCACTGGTTCTTAAAGCGTTAAATGTGAAAACAGTTCTTAAAGCGGTAAAGTCAGATATAGTTCTTAAAATGGTAAATTCAAAAGTCCAACAGATTTATATGTTCAATTGGGAGAGACTTCTCTGGAGAAGGATTTCTTCATAGACGCGACTTTCCTGCTGGTTCTGTCCAAAGGATTCACGATGCAGGAAGTAAACAGTTTAAAACAACTGACCTTAAATTCTAGAGAGCAAACCTTGCATGAACTCTTTTCTCTTTTGGCAAGAGTTATCTCGATGCAGGTCATACTCCTTCAACGAAGACTCAATAAGGTCGATCCTTTGATAAACTGCCGAACGAAACCAACTCCTCTCAATCCTTTGGGTCCTGTACTTTGATAAAGCCTTCACTCTCCCATACTATTGCTGGAATAAGGTACATCAACACATATAGCAAAAATTGCCAATCTAGCACGATTGTACCTTGCAATAGAATGCAACACTCCGTTTAAAAAAAAAAATGAAACTGCGTCATAAAATAAACACGCAACAGAAACGGAGACACAGATGCACGTTCTAGCTGGAAAACTGAAAACTAAAAACTAACTGCGTCATCTGGGGTCTTCCCTTATATACCCGTGGTGCAAATGTCATCACGTGACCTCACATCGGTGGGAAAATTACATCAGGTGACCTCCAAAAGACCATTACATCATTCTCCCAAAAAAAAATCTCAGATCTCCTTGAGGTGTGTAACAGGTCTGACAAGTTGTTAAGAATGCAAATAGTACATTGGCCCTTTGGAAAGAGATTGGTGTTAAAGAATATTGAATCAGGATCTGGTTCAATATCAGTGGCTATTGTTGTTTTGCGGCAGCAGTACAGGGCAATATGTAAATATGATAAATTACAACAGGAAGTATGTATAAAATGGAATTAAGTAGTGCAGAAGAAGAACAAAATTTGTGAGGTATTGTTCATGGATTGTTTAATTGTTTGTTCAGATAGAAGCTGTTTCTAAAATGTTTTTGTTACAGTCAGTTAAGGCTACACCTGTGGAATACTGGTGTATTCCTGTACAGTCAGTGAAGCTACACCTGGAATACTGGTGTATTCCCCTACAGTTGAAGTTACACCTGGAATACTAGCGTATTCCTGTACAGTTGGTGAGGCCACACCTGTGCAATACTGTTGTGGTCCCCTTACCTAATAAAAGAACATACTGGGACTGGAGGCAATCCAAAGGAGGTTCATCAAGGTAAGTGCTGGGATGACAGGGTTGTCCTCTCGAGTGGCTGATCCTGTTAGGTTTGATTTCTTTGGAACTTTGAAGATATTTTGAAGACCCATACTCGATGTTTTAGGAATAGCTTCTTCCCCTCTGCCATGAGATTTGTGGATGATCGTGAACTCCTGGCACTACCTCACTATTCCTCTTTGGCTTTGTTTATGTAGTTTTGCAGCTTATAGTAATTTTTTGCACTATACTGCTGTCCCAAAACAAAACATTTCACGATATATGTCACTGATATTAAATCTTATTGAAACAGACGAGCCACTAAGGAGCTTAACAGGCTGGATGTTACTGCAGTTTCAGATGAGGGGTTATAGTGACAAAATAGGGACTGGCAATTGAAGTTGAGATGAGACGTAATTTCCGCTCTGAGGTTGGTCAACCTCAGAAATTCTCCCCAGCACCGAGTTGAGACCTGGCAGATCATTCAAGGTACTTAATGTGGAGACAGATACGTTTTGGAAATGTAGTGGAGTTGAGAGCTGTGGGGAAGAGGAGTTCAGGGACAGGCAGATCCTGCACCCCTGCTCCTAGTGTCTTCTTGATCCCTGCGTGGATCTTGCACACAATGTTGGTTTCTGTGCTCAAAGAATGCTTGCATTAGAGGCAATACGAGGGTTCCTAGGGTTGATTGCAGAGATGATTGTCGGAGGCTAAGAGGAGACCTCATAAACATCTATAAAATAAGGGGTATCAATAGGTCAGAGAGTCCTTTTCCCAGGGTGGAAATCTAGAACACTAGAGGGCATAGGCTTAAGGTGAAGGGGGTGGTGGTGGGGAGCTTGAAAGGAGATGGGTGGGGCAAGGTTTTTTAAATTTTACAGAATGGTTGGTGCCTGGAAGGTACTGTGAGGGAAGCGGTGGAAGTAGATAAACGCGGCTGTATTTAAGGAGCACTAAGTGTGGAACATAACCAGTAAGGAAATCAATTGCTGAGAATCAGTGTTCATATTTCCCCCGGGGGCATAGAGAGTACTGAAGCATCAGAATTTTAATTATTTTTCTCTGGGCAAGGCCTGTTTTTACCGGCACAGCCCCAGGTTTGAGAAGGAATCTGTGGACAGCGCGACTATGATGCCACGTCACTCAGTATGGCAGGGAATCACAACCCTGACTCGTGTGCAAAGTCACACCACAAACCACCAACCTCTGGTTTAAAGGCAGCAGAGCATGGAGTTTTATAGTCATTGTGTTGTCCGGGCAATATGTTGGCGGTGCACATCTCTGTACAAAGCCTCAAAGGCACTCATAAGCAACACACAAAGCACTTGCGGGTCAGGTCAGGAAAATGGACAGTGAAGATTCAGATTGAGATCCATCACCTGGTCTCAGCTGGCCACTCTGGATTGCTGGTTGATGTAGCCAGCTGGTTGCTGCACATTTCCAGCATCTGGAATCTCTTGGCATAGAGCACTGTGGCACAGAAAAACAGGTTCTTCAGCTCACCTGGTCCATGCCAACCGGATCTTCTCATTACTCCCATCCACCTGCACCGGGACCACACCCCTCTCCTCTCTTATCCAGTTACCAATCCAAACTTCTCTTAAATGTTACAATTAAACCCCCATCTTCCACTTTCACTGGCAGCTCGTTCCACACTAACATCATCCTCTGAGTGAAGCAGTTGCCCCTCAAATAAGTTACTAATAAGTACTAATAGTTGATAAGTACTAATGAATAAGTTTCAAAACCTGGGCCTCTGTACTCCCCCTGCAACTGATCACTGACTTTACCTGGAGACCACAGTCAGAGCAGATAAGAGATAGCACCTTCTCACTGACAATCAACACAGGCACACCTGAAGGATGCATGCTTAGCCCACTGCTCTACTCTCTCTACCCTCATAACTGGCTACCTGCAGTTTAAATGCCATCTGTAAATTCACCAATGGCATATCTGTTGCGGGCTGATGGTATCGGGGAGGCTTATAGAAGTGGGATAGATCGACTGGCTGAGTGATGTTGCAGAAATAATCTTGCACTCAACATCAGTAAGACCAAGGAATTGATTGTGGACTTCAGGAAGGAGAAGGTGGGAAAGCACACCAGACTTCATTGAGGGGTTGGCTTTGGAGTGGGTGAGCAGCTGCCAGTTCCTGGGCGACAACATCTCAGACGATCTGCATACTGATATAATCAGAGAAGTTATTCCAGCTGCCATACTTTGGGAGTTTGAGGAGATTTGGTCAAAGACTCTTGCAAATTTCCATAGCTGTACCATGGAGAGCATTGTAACTGGTTGTATCGCTTCTGGTACAGGGTTGCAGACTCAGCCAGCTCGATCATGGGCACTAATCTCCTCACCATCGAGGACACGTTCGAAAGGCAGAGCCTTCAGAAGATGGCAACCATCTTTAAGGACCTCCCCATCCAGGACATGCCCTCTTCTCATTTCTACCATCAGGACTATCCCTCTGTGCATCCTGGGAGTCCTCATGCAGGATTCCGTAAAGGTTAACTTACAGTTTGAGTGGGTGGTGAGGAAGGCACTGTTGCCATTTATTTTGAGAGGACCAGAATATAAAAGCAAGGATGTAATGCTGAGGCTTTATGAGGCATTGATCAGACCACACTTGTGTATTGTGAGCAGTTTTGGGCCCCTTACCTAAGAAAAACTCTGCTGGCATTGGTGAGGGTCCAGAAGTGGTTCACGAGAATGATTCCAGGAATGAAGGGGTTTACATCCGAGGAGTGTTTGATGGCTCTGGGCCTGTGCTCACGGGAATTTAGAAGAATGAGTGGGGATCTCATTGAAACCTATTGAATATTGAAAGGCCTAGATAGAGTGGATGTGGAAAGAATGTTTCCAGTAGTGGGGGAGTCTAGGACCAGAGGGCACAGCCTCAAAATGGAGGGCCGCCCATTTAGAACAGAGATGAGGAGGAATTTCTTTAACTAGAAGATAGTGAATCTGTGGAATTCATTGCCACAGGTGGCTGTGGAGGCCTAGTCATTGAGTATATTGAAAGCCGAGGTTGATGGGTTCTTGTTTAGAGGTTACAGGGAGAAAGCCGAGGAATAATCAGTCATGGTGGAATGGCAGAGCAGATTTGATGGGCTGAATGGCCTAATTCTGCTCCTTTCTTATCCATCTATTTATTTTTATTGTAATCAGTAGTAATTTTTATGTATTACACTGTACAGCTGCTACAAAACAAGTTTCACAAACCATTTCAGTGATTATAAACTTGGTTCTAAATCTGACTCTGACTCCTAGTCCTAGTCTTGCCCAGCCTAAGAGGAAAAGACTTGTACGCGTCCTCCCTTATCATTTTGGATTTCTTGGGTCTCCTGTCATTATCTTGTGCTCCATGAATCTCTCATGCAGGCTCTTCCTACAACCTTCAAGTGCTGGGCTGTCTCCTGCACGCACCCAGCGAAGCCACAGCTGACACTTGGGCTTCATTTGAAATTCACTGTGAACCTTGATTGTTCTTACCAATTCAAACTAAATGCTCATTATAGTCGCGGTGTAAACACTACAGATGCCAAGTGTTCGAAGGGGATGGAGAACCTGGGCTCTCAAAGAGCTGAATTTTGGTCTCCGGAGTGTATGGAGACAGAAATTAGTTGAAGTTCATTAAATTTTTATTGTGATTGTTTGGCTCTGGGGTGAATTACAAAGCATACGCAATTAATTATGCAGAGTAGTGAGGGGAAATTAGAGTGGAGTGATTTTGGTTGAATCTGATATTGAAGTTTATTATTATGAATTTTATTCCATCTATGAATGGTATATTGTTTACTTTATATAAACAATATCATTAATTGATTTTCTTCCTTCAACCTTCAGTTATGGTCGGGCAAGGTGATTGTTCTCTTACCAAGGCAAAGGAGATTAATGGTCAGAATTATAGAGCCCTGCATACAGAAGGCCATTCAGTCCACAATGCCTATACTGTACTGGAATCATGAAAGAACTGTTTAATTTGTCCTGTTATGCTGCTCTTTCCCAGAGTCTTCCAGTTTTCCCTGAATGAATCAGTTTCTCCTAATTTCCATCCTAACCTACTGCCGAGAACCTTTAGGCTATCACCTAGTTCTAGTGTCACTTCCCAGTGGAAACAGCTTTCCTGCGTCTGTCTTTATTTATTTAGAGATGCAGCATGGTAACAGGCCCTTGGGCCAATTGACCCGCGTTAGAATGCACACGCGTGACCCCACTAACTCCACTCAATCTTTCAACATTTAAATAATATGATATTCTATTTTTTTTACGTTCTAAGTGATCTCACATTTACCAGCATTATACTCCATCTGCCACACCCTCGTCAACTCAGTGAACCTATCTATTTTTCTCTGTAGACTCTTCACATCTTTGGCACAATTTTGCTTTTCCATTCAACAGAGAGCCATCAGCAAACTTGTATGTGCTACTATTGTTCCCCTCTTCCAAATCATTAATGTATATCGGGAACTGCACTGCCCTCACCATTGACTGCCAACCAGAATAATTCCCAACTCTCTGTCTTTTATTGGTTAACCAAACCAATAACCAAACCAAAGTATATCCGTGTTATACTGTACAATGCCCTCAACTCCATGCATATGTTGTGCTCTCTAGAGGTATAGTTCATTTTAATATTATTTCTTGTGTGTTAGTTTTGATTTGATTTCAAGTATGATGGAAGAAACATATCTCCATTCACTCTTTGTTTGCCTTTGAGACAGCAATATCATGGACAGACTGAACTTCCATCCATCCCAAAACATGTACATTTGGCAAGACAGTCTCCCCAATGCTCTCACTCAGGGTCTTTCAGTGCATTAGATTTGGCTTGGTATCTAATTCAGCGAAACCTGTTCACAGCAGAACTAAAGTGTTTGATAACCAGTCTGCCAGTTATGTGTCCTGGAGGACTTTGCAATGTCGTGGAAGGACCAAGTCTCAAACCTAGCAAAGAGCTAGACCCTCTCTGTCAGTGGCTTGGTGGGGAGTCACTGCAACGTGTAAGAAAAGTTAGAACATTAATAATTCAGCTGAGGGTTTACAAATCACAAACGAGAGAAAATCTGCAGATGCTGGAAATCCGAGCAACACACAGAGAATGCTGGAGGAACTCAGCAGGCCGGGCAGCATTTTGTGTGTGTTGTAAGGGCTTACAAATGTTGTGGCAAAGGCTGGACAAATGCCGTGGCTCTCCACAGGCAATGGAAGAAACTCTCGTCAGCAGACTCACTCATTTTCCAAAGCTCTCATACAGAGAACCACAGACCTTCTGAGCTTCTAGATCTGTAGTTGGAAGTACAAGCTGCAAAACATCAGGGTTACCTACGAGGACTGACTTTCTTGGATACAACAAGAGGAATAAACCCTGTAGTGGAGAAACTACTGAGCAATATGCAAGGACAGTGGATAACTGAAGGTTTCAAGTATAAAATGAAGTGTTATGCCCCTTACCCACTATTTTCATTCTGAGCATACTTCAGCTGCTGTCACACTGAATAACCCCAAGTTTGTTCTCTCAACTTCAACCTGATTCAGAACGAGGTCTTCAGCAAAACCATGGAGAACCAGAACTCCTATCAGCTGTAGCAGAAAACTCTGTCATGAACACCAACAGACAATGCTCACCCCTTAAGGAAAAGAGAAAATCTGCTTGCAAGAGGTGTATAAGATGATGAGAGGCATTGATCGTGTGGATAGTCAGAGGCTTTTTCCCAGGGCTGAAATGGTTGCCACAAGAGGACTCAGGTTTAAGGTGCTGGGGAGTAGGTACAGAGGAGATGTCAGAGGTGAGTTTTTTACGCAGAGAGTGGTGAGTGCGTGGAATGGGCTGCTGGCAATGGTGGTGGAGGCGGATACGATAGGATCTTTTAAGACACTTTTAGATAGGTACATGGAGTTTAGAAAATTAGAGGGCTATGGGTAACTGTAGGTAATTTCTAAGGTAGGGACATGTTCGGCACAACGAAGGTCTAATTAGGAACAGTCAAAGTGGATTTGTGCGTGGAAGGTCATGTTTGACAAATCTTATCAAATTTTTTGATGAGGTTACTAGGAAAGTTGACGAGGGTAAAGCGGTGGATGTTGTCGATATGGACTTCAGTAAGGCCTTTGACAAGGCTCCACATGGAGGGTTAGTTAGGGAAGGTTCAATCATTAGGCATTAATATGGAAGTAGTAAACTGGATTCAGCAGTGTCTGGATGGGAGACGCCAGAGAGTAGTGGTAGATAATTGTGTGTCAGATTGGAGGACGGTGTGTAGTGGTGTGCCTCAGGGATCTGTACTGGGTCCAATGTTGTTTGTCATATATATTAATGATCTGGATGATGGGGTGGTAAATTGGATTAGTAAGTATGCAGATGATACTAAGATAGGTGGTGTTGTGGATAATGAAGAAGGTTTTCAAAGCTTGCAGAGAGATTTAGGACAGTTAGAAGAGTGGGCTGAAAGATGGCAGATGGAGTTTAATGCTGAAAAATGTGAGGTGCTACATTTTGGTAGGACTAATCAAAATAGGACATACATGGTTAATGGTAGGGCATTGAAGAATGCAGTAGAACAGAGGAATCTAGGAATAATGGTGCATAGTTCCCTGAAGGTGGAATCTCATGTGGATAGGGTGGTGAAGAAAGCTTTTGGTATGCTGGCCTTTATTAATCAGAGCATTGAGTATAGGATTGGGTTGTAATGTTGAAATTGTATAAGGCATTGGTAAGGCCAAATTTGGAGTATTGTGTACAGTTCTGGTCACAGAATTATAGGAAAGATGTCAATAAAATTGAGAGAGTACAGAGGAGGTTTACTAAAATGTTGCCTGGGTTTCATCTCCTAAGTTACAAAGAAAGGTTGAACAAGTTAGGTCTTTATTCTTTGGTGTGTAGAAGGGTTGAGGGGGGACTTGATAGAGATGCTTAAAATTATGAGGGGGATAGATAGAGTTGACGTGGATAGGCTTTTTCCATTGAGAGTGGGGGAGATTCAAACAAGAGGACATGAGTTGAGAGTTAAAGGGCAAAAGTTTGGGGGTAACATGAGGGGGAACTTCTTTACTCAGAGAGTGGTAGCTGTGTGGAACGAGCTTCCAGCAGAAGTAGTTGAGGCAGGTTCGATGTTGTCATTTAAAGTTGAATTGGATAGATATATGGACAGGAAAGGAATGGAGGGTTATGGGCTGAGTGCAGGTCGGTGGGACTAAGAGAGAGTAAGAGTTTGGCATGGACTAGAAGGGCCGAGATGGCCTGTTTCCGTGCTGTAATTGTTATAT
The DNA here is from genome assembly GCF_963921235.1 of Mobula hypostoma. NCBI lineage: Eukaryota > Metazoa > Chordata > Chondrichthyes > Myliobatiformes > Myliobatidae > Mobula > Mobula hypostoma. Next base: position 52,744,502 of record NC_086119.1, on the reverse strand, counting down.
GGTTGTATGTATTGTGCTGTAGGTTTTCCATGTTTCTAAACTGGTGATGTTTTCTACAGGAGCACTCAATATGTTTCAAATGTACACCAAGCAAAAGACTGTAAAGTTATCACACACTGCACTGTGTGCAACAGTGACCAGCATGTACCAGGACTTCATTCAGGGCCAGTGCTTTGGACTACTACTGGTTCCAGCACCCTTGCAGCAGGGCACGGCAGGGGACCAGCTCAGCACCCATCAGACATAGTTACTTCCCCGCGCACAGAAGTATGCAGGGAAGGATTCCAAGGCAAATCCTGCTCTAAAATATATCTAGGCAGTATCTACCTGAAAGGACATCCTGAGCAAAACATAAAAGCTTATTAGTTGATCAGATTCTCTGCCCACCAGAGAAAGCAGGATCTCCCAGTGGCCACACATTTTAATTCCACGTCCCATCCCCATTCTGATATGTCAATCCACGGCCTCCTCTGCTGTAAAGATGAAGCCACACTCAGGTTGGAGGAACAACATCTTATATTCCATCTGGGTAGCCTCCAACCTGATGGCATGAACATTGACTTCTCTAACTTCCGTTAATGCCCCTCCTCCCCTTCTTACCCCATCCCTTATTTATTTATTTATTTATTTATTTATTTCCTTCCTTCCTTCTTTTTCTCTTTTTTTCTCTCTCTGTCCCTCTCACAATAACTCCTTGCCTGCTCTCCATCTTCCTCTGGTGCTCCCCTCCCCCTTTCTTTCTCCCTAGGCCTCCTGTCCCATGATCCTCTCCCTTCTCCAGCCTTGTATCCCTTTTGCCAATCAACTTTCCAGCTCTTGGCTCCATCCCTCCCCCTCCTGTCTCTCCTATCATTTCGGATCCCACCCCGCCCCCCGACTTTCAAATCTCTTACTATCTCTTCTTTCAGACCCTGACGAAGGGTCTCGGCCCAAAACGTCGACTGTGCTTCTTCCTATAGATGCTGCCTGGCCTGCTGTGTTCCACCAGCATTTTGTGTGTGTTGCTTGAATTTCCAGCATCTGCAGATTTCCCCGTGTTTAGATGATCAGAGCAGGGTGTCATTGGTGAAATCAATATTCTTTGATGTATTCGGTTTTCATAGTTCTGTTTCCCCATACACTCTAAAGCCATGTTGTGGAAGATCAGAAACTGTCAGAAGAAGAGCCAGTGGATTAGTCTCGGGGTTAATAGGAGAGGAGGTCTTCCTACCCTTGCCAACCCTCATTGAGTGCGACCATATTCCCAACAACAGGGATGAAGTCCCAATTCCTGAAGCTGCACACTGTCATTCATATCCTAAGGATACGGCTGACAAGATTTCCCTACTGGACTCTTCTGCTGAGATTGGTCTGTTGCTTGGCAGCAACACCGTAAGGTACAGGAGCAGCACAATGGAAGGCAGTCACGTGCCGGGAGTCTGGACTGGGTTGGGTTATAGTGGGTGAAGTTGGCCTCACTGGTGCTCATCAGCCCACTGTCAGCACATTTAAATCATTTCAGACCCTGTGAGAATAGAATCTGTATGAAAGAGAAGATTGTACAGTAGGTAAGCAAACCAATTGCCCTGACGTACTTACGTCTGCTCAGCCAGAGTTAGGCAAGCTGATCCTCTGACACTTGGAAGATGAATCTGAGCTGGCATCTTCCATCAAAGAAGAGGTCTTCCTTTGAATCATGAACAAAGAGTTTCGCAAAAATGAGTCCAATAGTTGGACAGCTTCCCTTCCTTTCCATTCTCCATGACAACTCCTACCAAACAGAGAGCAGGCCCTCAGTTGACTCATGTCCCTCAGTCACACGTTGAGAAGGAAACCAGAAATGAAAGATCATTACACAGAGTTCATAGAGAGACTCTTCAGGAACAATTGTACTGAGTTATTTCTCCACCAAATCCCAACAAAGAAAACTGGTATCTGCCCAACTTTTGGTGTTTACCACCCCAGAAACTTGCACGAATATGAATTGTCCTTGATTAAAATGCTCAGCTCAAAGGCATATCACCAAATCATATGTCTTGTGGGGCCCAGACCTCAATAATGGTCTGCTTGGGGTCTTGTGTGTTTCAGAATTGTGTCTGTCGCTGTGATGGCGGACATTAAACTAATGTTCCACAGCTTCCTCGTGAGAGAAGGTCATTGAGACTTCCTCAGGTTCTTGTGGTTTCATGACCACAAACTGGACAATGCGATTCTGGAGTACTGCATGAGAGGATTTGGTAACCAGCTGTGGCAATCTATTTCCTTAGCAGAACAGCTATTGATGGAGAGAAAAAACTTATGAATGAAGCACACGGGGGCATTCCTGTGTTGATGGTCTGAAATAATTTTCTAGTGCAGAAGAAGCAGCCAGCATGTTGAAAGCAGCGTAAGACATGTTGGCACAGTCTAATCTCAGTAAGATCGTGTCCAACAGTGCTGAGGTCATGCAATGTTTTCCATCTGAAGGTCTGGCCAAAGGTCTACAAACTCTTGATCTGGACAGGACCTCCCTGCAGCTCAGTCTGGGCCTTGGATGGGGCCTCGGTACTGATGCCTTTACTTTCCAGGTTGCTGATACTGAAGAGCCCTTTCTGCGTTGTGGCGTGGGATTGACTATTAACAGCCTATTAACCCTCTTAGATTTGCTGCTGCAGTCGCTATCCCAATCCAGAGACGCTTCATGTTCTCAGACATTTGTGGACAGAAAGAATGTCCTGATGCCTAAAGAAAAGCACGAGCAGTGGCAGCAGTGGTGTTCCTCCCTGCAGGATCTTTAAAGTTTTAAGATTTCAAGAACCTATGCAGCAATTCCACTATCTATAGTTCAAATGAAAGCGGTCTACATCTACTGTGATATGTCAACTAAAGCTTTTCCTGAAGGTCACAGGTGCTGTGGGATTTAGTGACATTGGATTCATCCTAGGCAAGGCAAAGCTTGCTCCCGAGCCAGACCCCAGCACACCAAGGCTTGAGTTTGGTGCTGTTGTTCCGGCAGTTGAGATTGTAGAGATGATAACCAAAGAGCTGGACACAGAACTAGATGATATCAAATTCTTAACTGACAGCAAGGTTGTGCTCGGTTATATATTTAATGAAACAAGGAGATTCTGTGTTTACGTACATAATAGGATCCCACATATCTGGGTGAACAACCCAAAAGAGCCAGTGGAACTGTGTTCCACTGATCTGAATCCAGCTGATCAAGCCACAGGAGGGCTCTAAGCTAATCAGCTACCCCTCTTTTCTTGGTTAACTTGCCCAGCACTCCTTGCTGATCATCAACATTGTCAGCAGGAAGCTTTCACCTCAGCTGACTTTGAGGAAGATGTATAAATACATGAACCGTCAGTTGTTGACCAACATCACACATTTATCACTGCTCCAACTTGGCAGCGCATGCTTTGAACATTCTTAGCTGACTTTGAGGAAGGTGTATAAATACATGAACCATCAGTTGTTGACCAACATCACACATTTATCACCGCTCCAACTTGGCAGCGCATGCTTTCAACATTTTTCAACCTGGAAGTTGCTTACCAGAGCAAATGCCCAGCTCTCACTTATTGCTCATTCCTTTACAGAAGGAGCCAATGACAGCCTTTGCAATGGTTGGCACTTCTGTAAGTAACCGCTCAACCCAGAGCAACCCAACCAGGCAAAGGTTAGGATCTTTGTTGTTTAAAGGCAGGTTTATGCAGAGGAAGTGAAGTGCATCACAAAGCAAGATTCTTTCTCAAAGCAAAGTTTACTTAGTGAACCCTGCCCCTTTCTTTGCTCTGAGGGACTACTGAGAGTTAGAAGCTGTATTAAATGGGTACAACACACTTCCAAGGTAACTTGCCCAGTTGTCATTCCAGGTCAGCATCATGTCAACTGTCTGCTCGTTAGACATTAGTACGAGCAATGATGTCATCAGGGCCGATATTTTTGAAGTGAAAATTGTTGAAGGTCACTGAGACTATCCTTTTGCCAAAGACTCAATGAAATGATCACTTGACTTTTAGTTTCAGTAGTTCCATTTGACAGCCTATCGATGCCTTGTGGGGGGTGTTCTGGCATCCAGCAGAATTTTGTATAAACAGCTTTTCCTGTATGTAAGTTATTTTTAACGTCATTTCCTGCGCAGGTTAGTTTAGGTTTGATCTGAAGTACGTGGAACTCATCTCCATCCACTGTTTATTTGCTCTTGAAACAGCAATATCTTTTCACAGGTAAAGAAATCTCATTTAAAGCCCCTGAAGACAGCTTCTGTCTCGGGTAATTTTTGAGAAATTGTTTAGCCCTCTGCATAGCTGTACATAGGCGCACAGTAAGGGCAGTAGATTATGGATAAATCTTTTATGCAACATCTTATTGAACATCTTCCGGAATTACAGCATCCACCTGTTCCCCTCCGTTTACTGCACTCATTATATCCTCAAATAACGCCAGTAACTTCATCAATCAGGACCTGCACTTCCAGAATCCCTCTTGTCTGTCTGATGGAACCATTTCTATTCATCTAATCCCTCGCTATTTCTTCCATGGTACTTTCATTGTGGCCCTTTTCATTGTCCTTAAAGTACTAGCCAAAGTCGAGTCAATGGATGTTATTTGGTTAGGTTTTCAGAAGGCCTCTGGTAAGGTGCTAAACCATGGTGTTCAAGGCAAGGTACTGGCAATGAGAGCAGATCAGCTGACTGACAGAAGGCAAAGAGTTGGGATATTGGAGTTCCTTTCAGGATGACTGGTGGAGTTCCACAGGGGTCAACTTTTTACTTTACACATTAATAATCTGGATGAAGGAACGATGTGGCTGTGTTTACAGATGATACAAAGATAGGTGCAGGGATAAGTTGTGTGGCAGAAGCAGGGAGTTTGCAGACGGACTTGAACAGGTTGGGAGAGTGGGCAAAGAAGTGGCAGCTAGAATGATCCCAGGAGTGAAAAATGTTTGAGGAGAATTTGATGGCTCTGGACCTGTAGTTGATGGAGTTCAGAAGGATGAGGGAGAATTGAAGACCTGGATAAAGTGGGTGTGGAGAGGGCATTTCCTTTAGTAGGAGAGGCTGGGATCCAAGGGCAGGACCCTAGATTTGAGATGAGGAATTTCTTGAGCCCGAGGGGTGGTTAATCTGCGGAATTTGTTGCCATGGAGGACCGTAGAGGACAAGTCATTGGATGTGTTTAAGGCAGAGAATGTTGGGGTCTTGATTGATTAAGGGCTTAAAGAATACAGGCGGGAGAATAGGGTTAAGAAAAATATCACCCATGCTTGAACAGTGGAGCAGGGTTTTTGGGCCAAGCGGCTTAATTCTGGTCCTGTTCCTTATGGTCTTGTCTGACCGTGCTGAATGTTTATCCCTAAACACAAGAGCAGGTGAACTGAAGACACTAATGGATAAATGGATGTGTTTTATTACAGAATTGCTGAAGCGTGGATAAAAGCGGGTAGGCCAGTGTACTTATGGAGATTTTAGACCAGAGAGACGGGGCTGCATAATGAGAGGTATTGGCAATATTTGATGAAGAAACAATAACTGCTCTGATAAGGGATGATATGTTAGAAGCATCATTACAAAGGCTGAAAGGGTTGAAAGAACAAGAGGAGGTCTAGGAGTATACTGTGGATCTGTAAGCAGTGTGGGATAGGCTGGGTTGTTCTGTTACAGCCATTGAGAATACACTCTCCAGGTCATCTCCCCGTGTCACGCGATTCATACGATGGATTCCAAAGCAATCTTCACAGTGGTCTAGGCTGGAAATTACTGGTGCCTTCCCAGACGGTGGTGCAGCTGGTAGTGCTGATGCCTCATGGCATCAGGGATCCAGGTTTGATCCACACCCTGGATGTTGCCTATGTGTAGTGTTCACGTCCTCCCCAAGACTGTGTATTTTTCTGTCAATTGCTTCATTCTCTTCCCATTACCCAAGAGACTTGCTGGTGGGTTAATTACCCACTGTAAGTTGTATGCAAGTGTCAAAAGGATCTGAAGGGGAGGTGATGGACAAGTGACAGAAAACACGTAGGAAGGTTACAGATGAACTCTCGACCTTACAGTCTACCTGCTCGCACTGTTGTCTGCCTGCACTCGTTTTCCCTGTAACTGCAACATTTCATTCTGCAGTTTGCTAGTTTCTCCCTCTGTACTACCTCAGTGATCTGTGTGGGTACCATTTCACCATACCTCAGTACCTGTGATAATAGTTTACCAGTTTAGGAGTGTTGGATGTTGTCCAGATGCTGGACAGCTCTGAGCCATCACCATAGTGGGATTTCCGGACAAAGATAATGGCTTAGAGTAATGGATACTGAGCCCTCGTGCTTTGTATCCCACCCCTATGTCGCTGAGGTGTGCACATCAGAGCCAGGTAGATGTGGATTCAGCAGTGGTCCTGTGAATGAAGTGAGGATTAACCCATGGAGGGTGAGCAAAAGCAGATGAACTCAGGTTTGGCAGTGTTCGCCGTGACTTTGTCCAACAGCCTTGACCGGTGCTGAGCAGGTGAGAGAACTCACCATGAGAACAAATGTAGGTGTCCCCAACTCCCTTCTAATTTGGGCTTACTGTAACATTAATGGGGAATGCAAACCCTTCCTTCTCCTCCAGTGCTGGGATCCGAGTCAAATTCCAGCCAGGTTCCCTGTCTGAGCAGACGTTGACATGGTGGCAGAGTTGTGTCCACCGCAGAGGCTGACCTGGGAAGGAGAGGTGGGCCAGTGGCCCACAGAGCATTTAACCTCTACCACAGCCATGGGTACAATCAATCCCATTCTTCTGGTAATGAGAGCCACCAGCTTGTTTGTGGATCTCACATGCCCTTTGTCCTGGCCCCCTCCTCCCCCCACCCCCCGACACCAGCTCCAGTCCCACCTCTGTTGTCTGCACCCTTCAGCTGTGTATTTTCATTGTACATGGGTCCTAGCTGGCTTCTTGCTCTTGTACTTCCTCCTGAGACTACCAGCTCAATACTTCTCTTTCCTCCTTTGCTCAAGCTTCTGGTGTGTCTGTGCTAATACTGTTCCGTAGGCCATTTCAGCTAATCGCTGCTTGTTATCCTGTAAAGTGGGTGAAAATGTTGTAGATGACAAAGGCACAATGCTCCCTGACCTTATCACCCTCTCACCTGTCACCTCGCAACACCTTCCTGTCCTCTCACCCTCCATCATCATCCTGACCTCTCACCCTCCATCATCTTCCTGACCTCTCACCCTCCATCATCATCCTGACCTCTCACCTCCTCACCAACTTCCTGTCCTCTCACCTCGCCATCACCCTCTTAACCTCATAATTGATAGAGACCCCCTACACTCCAATGAAAACAGCCCCAATCAGCCCAATGTCTCTCGATAACTCAATCCCAAGTCCCTATTGAACTGTTCAATCTACATTTTCCACCCTGTCAATGAATCTAGATTATAATGGTTTGTGCAGTGATCAAAGCTTTCAGGTGTGATCGTCGAAGTTGTTGAATGGCCATTTAGTAATGGCGCTTGTCACTGTGTACTTTCAACAGCTGGACTGATCTGGGGCTCGGATGGGGGTTTGTGGCCCGATCCTGCCAAGTTATTGGTGTGTATCTGTGTGTGAGTGCGAAGGGTGGAGCAGAGGCGAAGGATAAGAAGTTAATAATTGCATTGTCGTTGGAATCCCAGACTTTACTTCGAATGTAGCCAAGCCTTGGGAATGTCCAAGATGGCTGCTCCCGGCCCAGCATGGTCTAACTTGTGCATCTGTGTTCCAAAGGTCCTGTTGTGAGGGGAATGATATAGTTTGGTGCACGCAGATCATGTTGGCAACTGGCGGGTTACATCCCACTGCAGGATGGATACATTTCGATTTGCATAACTCTCTTGAAATGAGATTCTCAGTAGAATTTAACGCTCTTGCAGTTGCAATCATTGCAATCTCGACAGGGGCCAAAAGAAGAAAGCGAGGTGTAAGTGGAGCGGACATTGTGTGAGTGGGCCAGTGTTAGAGCGGCCAGTCTTTGGCTCAACGGGCTGAGGTGAGAACAGGAGCAAGCTAGGACTCAAGTTTGTGAAGTTAGAGCTGGAACAAGTGTCGGCAGGATGGTAGCACAGGCAGTGGAATGCTCCTCCTGTGGGATGTGGGATTTCAGGGTACCTAACCTTCTCCCTGATGACTACATCTGTGGAGAGTGAGCCCAACTTCTGCTCTTGACGGAATTGGAGCTGATGTACTGTACCTAGGACCATCTTGGAAGCTGAAAACCTCATAGATGAGACTTTAACTGAGGTGATCACTCCAGACTGCAGGCTGTACATAGTAGATAGTAACCAGCAGGAGAAGTGAGGAGAGTGGGCAGTCAGCACAGGGTTCCCTTGGCAACAACCCCTTTGGATATTGCTGGTAGGGGCGGGGAATGACCTGTCAGAGAACAGGAGCAGCAGCCAGGCCAGTGGCACTGTGGCTCAGCAGGGAAGAGGCAGCGTGATAGTGATGGGAGACTCTATAGTTAGAGGGATGGACAGCAGATCCTGTGGCCACGAAACAGAAGCCAGGATGGAGTGCGAGGATCCAGGGTGTCTCAGAGTGGCTGCAGAAGATTCTCAAGGAGGGTGAGCTGTCAGAGCTTGTGGTGCTCATTGGCACCAATGGCGTAGGTAGAAAGAGGGAAGAGGTCCTGCACGGTGAGTGTAGGGAGTGAGGGAAGAGGCTGCAGAGCAGGACCTTCAAGGTCGTTACTCCCAATACCACGTGCTAGTCGGGGCAGGGCAGGAATAGGATGAATGAGTGGTGCAGGGGCAGGGTTTCACATTATTTTATTCTGAGATACATCACGGAGCAGGCTCTAACAGTCCAATGCGCCACGCCACCCAGCAACCCACCTGTTTCACCACGGGACAATTTGCAATGACCAATTAACCTACTCAGTGGTACGTCTTTGGACTGTGGGAGGAAACCAGAGCACCTGGAGGAAACCCACACATCCACAGAAAGGATGGCGGAATTGAACTCCAAACTCGGAGCTGTAATAACGTTGTGCTAACCATGGTGCCTCCATTTCTGATTTCTGGATCGTTGGGATCTCTTCAAGGGACCTGTACAAAAAGTACCGATCCCACCTGAACCCCAGAGGGACCAATATCCTTGCAGGCAGGTTTGCCAGATCTTTTGGGGAGGGTTGAAGCTAATTTGGCAGGGGAGGGGGGGAGATGAGATCTGGGGCAATAGGGCTGAGGATGGGGCAAATAGTATACGTTGGTGGTTTCTGTAGTAAGACTGAGAATGGACAGGTAGAAAATATTACAGTCAGTGGGATGAGGTAGCGTGTAACGTGGGGGCAGAATCAACAAGGGTGATGAATCTGGGGATGAAGGTGTCATATTTGAATTCGCGCAGTATATACGGAATAAGGTAGATGATCTTGTAGCGCAGTTAGAGATTGGCAGATATGACGTTGTGCGCCTCACTGAGGGTACACATTTGTATTGAAAGGACAGGCAGGTAGGCAGAGGGGGTGGGGTGTGTCTGTTGCTAAAAATATTAAATCAAATCATTAGAAAGAGGTGACGTAGGATAGGAAGATATAGAATCTTTGTGGGTAGAGTTAAGGAACTGCATGGGTAAAAAGACTGCTGCAAATTATATAAAGACCCCTGAACCACAGCCAGGATGCGGGATATAAATTTCAATGCGAAGTAGAAAAGGCACGTATCAAGAGCAATGTTGCAAGAGTGATGGGGAATTTCAATATGCAGTAGATTAGGAAAATCAGATTGGTGCTGAATCCCAAGAGAGGGAATTTGTAGAATGCCTACAAGATGGCTTTTTTAGAGCAGCTTATGGTTGAGCCCATTAAAGGAAAGGTATTTCTAGACTGGATGTTGTGAAATGAGCTAGATTTGATTAGGAAGCTGAAGATAAAGGAACCCTTGGGAGACGGTAATCATAATACGATAGAATTCACCCTGCAGTTTGGCGGGGAAAAGATAAAGTCAGATGTATCAGTATTACAGTGGAGTAAAGGGAATTACAGAGGCATGAGAGAGGAGCTGGCCAAAGGAGCTGGAAGGGGACACTAGCAGGGATGACAGCAGAGCAGCAATGGCTGGAGTTCCTGGCAGTAATGCAGAAGGCACAGGATAGCTACATCCTAAAAATGAAGAAGTTTGCTAAAAGAAGGATGGGGTAAAACATGGCTGACAAAGGAAGTCAAAGACAACATAAAAGCAAAAGAAAGGGCATTTAATATAGCAAAAATTAGTGGAAAGGAAGAGGATTGGGAAGCTTTTAAAAACCAACAGAAGGTGACTAAAACAGCCGTAAGGAGAAAGAAGATGGAATATGAAGGTGAGTTAGCCAATGACAGCAAAGAGGACACCAAAGGTTTTTCAGATGTATAGAGTAAAAGAGAAGTGACAGTAGATATTGGGCCGTTGGAAAATGACGCTGGATAGGTAATCATAGGGGACAAAGAAATGGTGGAGGAAGTTGAGCTTTCTTCCGCCTGTCTTCACTGTGGAAGACACTACTGGTACACCAGAAATTCAAGAGTGGCGCGGGCAGAAGTGAGTGTCGTTGCTATTATTAAGGCGAAGGTGCTTGGGAAGCGGAAAGGTCTGAAGGTAGATAAGTCACCTGGCCCTGATGGACTACACCCCAGTGTTCTGAAAGAGGTAGCTGAAGAGATTGTGGAGGTTTTAGTAATAGTCTTTCCAAAAGTCACTGGGCTCTGGAATGGAAAATTGCAAATGCCACCTCACTCCTTAAGAAGGGAGGGAGACAGAAGGAAGGAAAGTAAAAGTCAGCTAGCCTGACTTCAGTGGTTGGGAAGATGTTGGAGTCTATTGTTAAGGATGATGTACTTGGAGACGCATGATGAAGTAGGTCAAAGTCAGCATGGTTTCCTTAAGGGGAATTCCTGCTTGACAAATCTGTTGAAATTCCTTGAGGAAGTAACGGGCAGGATTGACAAAGGAGAGTTGGTGGATGTTGTTCACTTGGATTTTCAGAAGCTTTTGACAAGGTGCTGCACGTGTGGCTGCTTAACAAGATAAGAAGCCATGATATTACAGGAATATACCAGTATGGATAGAAGATTGGCTGACTAGCTGGAAGAGTTGATTGGGAATAAAGGGGGCCCATTCTGGTTAGCTGGCAATAACTAGAGGTGTTCTGAAGAGGTCGATGTTGGGACCGCCTCTTTTCACGTTATATGTCAACGATTTGGATGGTGGAATTGATGGCTTTGTGGCCAAGTTTGCAGACTATACAAAGATAGGTGGAGGGGCAATTTGTGTTGAAGCAGGGACTTAAACAGATTGGGAGAATGGGCAAAGAATGGCAAATGGAATGCAGTGTGAGGAAGTGTATGATCATGCACATTGGTAAAAGGAATAAAGGTGCAGACTATTTTCTAAACAAAGAGAAAATTCAGAAATCGGAGGTGCAGAGGGACTTGGGAGTCCTTGTGCAGGATTCCCTGAAGATTAACTTGCAGGTTGAGTTAAGGAAGGTAAATGCAATATTAGCATTCATTTAGGGAGGACTAGGATACAAGAACAAGGACGTGATGCTGAGGCTTTATAAGGCATTGGTCAGACTGTACTTGGAGTATTGTGAACAATTTTGAGTTCCTTATAAAAGGAAGGATGTGCTGGCATTGCAGGTTGATGAGTGAGTTTGGAGATGAAAGGGTTAACATGTGAGGAGCTTTTGGTGGCTCTGGACCTGTACCCACTGGAGTTTGGGAGAATGAGGAGGGATCTCATTGAAACCTACCGAATATTGAAAGGCTTAGATAGAGTGGATATGGATCAAATGTTTTCTATCAAATGTGAGTCTAGGACCAGATGGTATAGCCTCAGAGTAGAGCAGGGTCCATTTAGAATGGAGATGTGAGGGAATTTCTTTAGCCAGAGAGTGGTGAATCTGTGGAAATCATTGCAATGGATGACTTGGGGAGGGGGTGTCAAAACAAAGATTGGTAGTTTTCATTTAGTCAGGGCATCAAAGGTTATGTTTCAATACTTAAGCCTAGGGATGTTCCCTCTCCCGCTTAAGCCTAATCAGATGATAAAGAAGCATAAACTGTATCATAACTGACAGTCACTATGTTCATGTTCATCTCTCTTGACTCCAAAAAAAACCCTGCTAACACATTTAGTGTATTAAGTTGAGAAAAAAATCTGTCAGAGTTAAATGAGCACATCCACAGTAACTGATAATTATGTTCTCAGTGCTGTCTGATGATTCCTGGACTCAGTCACATCTTTTGGTTTCATTGTATCTTTTGTACAAATATTTTACTTCTTGCTTTGAACACATGTTAAGTATCCAGTGAAGATTTTGTGTGCTGGTGGTAATTTAATTGCGTACTATGATAGATTGGTCTAAAGACATTTAAGAATTGAAAATGTAAGGTTAATTGATTATTGGTTTACTTTCAGAAGTTATTGTTTTATAACTTATTGCTGACAGGAAAAAAAATAATGAGTTTTAAAATTCTAATCCCACATGAGACCAAACCTGAGAACTAGACCCTGAGAATTTCTGATAATTAATGAATATTTTTGGGACCTTTGTTAGAGTGAGCTCTGGGCCAGATGCCACAGTGTCCCTAGTTGGAGCCTAGAGCCCAAATGTATTCGGGTCAGCCAAAGGATTCTCACGGAACAGCCACACTTCCATAGTACTACAGTATGGAAATACAAGGCAGTTCCCTCTGATTATATCCAACTGAATGTGCAGTCTGGCTGGGACAGGATGTGCAGAGCGATTGACAACGAAATCTGTAAACATGGTAAGATGCACTCGCTGTAACTGTGGGTTCATTTCTGGGAGATTTGTGACTGAATGTCCTTAGCCAGATTAAAAAGAGGTCATTTGATCTTTGTAAAATCTCTCCTGCCAGTAAGGTTGACAGCATTCAGCTGCAGAGCTGCTGGATAATGAAGTGCTGGCTCCAACCACTGCTGCTATCCGCACCGCCATGGGATTGTCACCCTGGACCTGGATAGAGTGGATGTGGAGTCCAGGCTCACTGTTCTTGGATCTGGTCTCTTTACTTCATTACATTGGCCTACTCCTTGCCTTGACTGTAGCAGGTTAGAAGCGAGGAAGCCAGTTCTTGTCTGTGGCCTATGAATAATTAATACTGCGTTGAACAATGACTTGTCTGCTATTGGAGAGGTTTGAACAGTCACAAAGCGTTTTGCTTTTATGATGACACAACAGAACTTCTGCATGCTGCTCGTGATTTTGCACATGCGTGTACACACACACATATATACACATAAGATTCAATGCATATGAATGTGAATTATCTGTGTGTGTGTGTGTGTATATATGTGTATGCATGAAGATGAGACATTGAAGCAGGGATTGTAAGTTGACAAATTTCATGACACATGCCTGTGATAATAAACGTGATTCTGACATCTGGCTCCTTAGACCTGCTTCCCCACCTCCCCACCTCCACCTCCAGCCTCCACTTCTTCAGGAAGATCGGAGCTGGCTTTTACCTCAGCACCATGTTCCTGCACTAGCCCCATATCCCTCGATTCATTTAGTGTACAGAAACCCATCGACCTCTGCCTTAACTGCACTCTGAGTCTGAACTGCACAGTGTGTGGTGCAGGAAACTGCAAATTGTTCTCCACCCTCTGAGTGAAGATGTTTCTCTTTAGTCCTCAATGGCCAACCCCTTACCTTGTAACATTGATCATCCCTCCTTCAGTTCTGTTCACCCCAACTCCACATCTACCCTGTCAAGCCTGAGGGGCACCTTTTACTCCCAGAGTGAACGAGCTGCCAGAGGAAGTGCTAAAGGGAGGTATGGTTACATAGGTGAAAGACAGTTGGACAGGGATATGGATGGGAAAGGTTTTATTATTAGATTAGATTATTATTATTTTTAGGGGTAGGGATCAAACTCGGGTCAGGATGGATAGTTTGGGCTGAAGGGCCTGTTTCCATGGTGTATAACTCCAACTCCAGGCCCTGTAGGAACTGCCTGTTTCAAAGAGATCACTTTCTAAACCCCAGAGTTCAGGCCCTGTCTGCTTTTTTCTCTCTTCTAGAACAATGCCCCTGTATTCACATCGGTATCCTTCCTTGGACAGGGATCCCAGACCTAAACATTGTGTCACAGGTACAGCCTCAACAGGGCCGACAATAATTTCAGAAGTGTCCATGTGGGTGCGCTTGTACAGGGAAATCTGATTGTGTACGTACATTTTTTAATTTTAATGATGCGTTGTTGAGGACGTGGTCATTGCTGGCCAGGTGAGTGACTGTTCTGATCCTTTGAGATAGTGTTGTCATAGAAACATAGGAAATAGGCACAGGAGTAGACCATTCGGCCCTTCGAGCCTGCATCACCATTCAGTACAATCATGGCTGATCATCCAACTCAGAACCCTGTATCTGCCTTCTCTCCATACCCCCTGATCCCTTTAGCCACAAGAGCCATATCTAACTCCCTCTTAAATATAGCCAATGAACTGGCCTCAACTGTTTCCTGTGGCAGAGAATTCCACAGATTCACCACTCTCTGTGTGAAGAAGTTTTTCCTCATCTCGGTCCTAAAAGGCTTCCCCTTTATCCTCAAACTGTGACCCCTTGTTCTGGACTTCCCCAACATCAGGAACAATCTTCCTGCATCTAGCCTGTCCAATCCCTTTAGAATTTTATACGTTTCAATAAGATCCTCCCTCAATCTTCTAAATTCGAGAGAGTATAAGCCTAGCCGAACCAGTCCCATGAACTGCTGCCGTCACAGGGTGCAGGTGCTCCCATAGGGTTGTTGGTCAGGAGACAGGTCCAGTGAAGATGGAGGGCTGGCAGTACCTATCCTCTCCAGGATGGCATGTCTTGGAAGGAACCTGCTCCTGCTGCTCTCCTCTTTCTTGGAGGTAGAGGCTGTAGTCTGAGGAGCTTGGGAAGGAACTGTGGTGTACTTTGTAGACAGTATGCACTGCAGTCACTGTGCTCTGGCGCTGGACGGAACAGATATTGTGGCTGATGAATGAGCTTCGAATCCAGCAGGCGGTTTTGTCCCGGGGGCTGCAAGCTTTGTGAGAGTTGTTGGCACTGCACTTGTCCGGGCAAGTGGAGACTTCTGGCGTGTACTTGCTGCCAGATACACAACCTTCGGTCTGCTGCGTTTGTGTCAGGTCCCACTCAGGTTCTGCTCAGTGTGTTGGTGATGGGATTGGCCATGGATCTGAAGGATGATGGTCAGACTCTGCTGTCAGAGATGGTCATTGCCCGTGTGGCGTGAGTGTTGGTTGCCAACCATTACCTCCTGCCTTGCTGCACGCTGGTATAGACTGAGGTGTTTGGCATTGGAACTGAAACTGTAACATTAATGAACTTCCTCACCTGGGACTGCTGGACGTAGGAAGGTCATTGATGAAGCAGCAGAAGGTGTTTGTTCCCTGAGAAATTCCCACAATGAGGTCCTGAGGTATGATTCAACCACTGGTGTGTTCCTCCTGTGATGCCAGGAACCGGAACTCAGTCATGATACTCTTGGTCACGTACTGTCTCTGTGTCAGGTCACCGCTGGAACTTGTCTGTGTGCTTGCTGGTGTGATTACAGGTGTCTGTGCATTGTATCTGGACATATATACCCATATCTTCATCTGTGTCACTCGAACTTGTGTCAGGGACTGCCCACGAACCCCCCCTTTCAGTGAGGTGATGCATTTTGGAAAGTCAGACCAGCATAGGACTTGTGCCATGAATGGTAGAGCACTCTGGAGTGTAACGAAGCAGAGGGGCTTTGAAATACAGATGTATAGTTCATTGAAAGTGGTGCCACAAGTCGACAATGGTGAAGAAGGCATTGAACCCATTGGCCTCCATCATTCACGGCACTGAGTATGAGACTTGGCACGTAACGTTGCAGTTGTGCAAGTCATTGGTGAGGCTGCATTTGGAGTACTGTGTCGAGCAATGGTCACTCCTGTTATAGGAAAAGTGGTTAATCTGGAAAGAATGGAGAGAAGATTTATGAGGACTTTGCCAGGACTGGAGGGCCTAAGTTATTGGGAGAGGTTGGCCTGTCGAGGTCTTTATGCCATGGAATGCAGGAGGATGAGGTTGGCCTTGTAGATTTGCTGAACAGTCTTTTCCTTTCTCATCCATCAGGCTTGGAGGGATGTGGGTGGAATGCAGGGAATTGGGACGGGATGACTGGTTAGGCTGAAGGGCCTGGATCGCTACTCTATTGCTTCGTGACGCTGTGACTCACATTTTGTGAGGACTGGCATATTGGTGAGCAAAGGCAGGACTCGGGGTCTGGCTGGCAGCGGAGGGTTGTGTGTCAGAACCTCCAGTGTGCCTCTCAGCAGGGTGCTCTGGTGCCGAACCTGCCCCTGGAGGTGGCAGAGTTGTTCCGATGAGCTCCAGCTTGTTGCTGGACTGTCACTGAACTCCCGTTCTGTCGTGTTTGAGGTAGACCTGGCCTCCAGCCCCTGTGTACAGTGTGGAAGAGTCTGGGCCTGAAATGTCAACCGTTGGTTCATTTTCATGGACGCTGCCTGACATTTTGTGTGTGTTGCTTTGGACTTCCAGCATCTGCAGAATCTCTCGTGTTTACTGTGCAAAAGGGTAAGGGTTTGTTTCAGTTCCTCAGGACAGGAGGTTCAAAGGTCATCTGCTGGAAAATGCAATCGTTTTGAAAGAAATGGCTATAGGGGAGGATGGTCTGTCCCAAGGGCTGAGGGGATGGAAGACTTAGTAGTCACCTTGGACAGACGGGACATCTATGGACACACTGGTCTCTATGCACCCAGCTTCAGGATGGAGTTGCTATACCTTGGAGATCAGCCAAAGTTGCCCTGCAAGTTGATAGGGTGGTTAAGAAGGCATATGGTGTGTTAGCCTTCTTTAGTCAGGGGACTGAGTTCAAAAGCCATGAGGTAAAGTTACAGCTCTATAGACCCCTGGTTAGACTGCATTTGGAATATTTTGTTCAATTCCGGTCACCTCACCGTAGGAAGGATATGGAAGCTTTAGCGTGCGTGCAGAGGAAATTCACCAGGAGGCTGTTTGTATTAGAGAACATGCCTTATGAGGAAAGGTTGAATAATCTATGACTTTTCTCTTTGGAGTGAAGGAGGGTGAGAGGTGACTTGATAGAGGTGTACAAGATCATAAGAGGCATAAAAAGAGTGGCCTTTCCCCAGGGAGGCAACGGGATGAACTACTGAGGTGAATGGAGGGAAGTGTGTGGGGGAGGTTTTTTTTACACAGAGTGGTAAGTGCATGGAACAGTCGGCTGGGGATGGTGATAAAGGCAGGTACATTAGGGACATTTAACAGAGCCTTAGTCACATGGATGGAAGGAAATTGGAGTGTTATGTGGGAGGAAAAGGTCTGATTGATCTTGGACTAGGTTAAAAGGCTGACACAACATAGGGCCTGTATTGTGCTGTACTGCTCTTTGTTCCAGAATCTCCTCCCTCCCACCCCCAATCCCTGCTAGCAGTCACGCAGCGACAGGACCGTCATCTCCATGGGTGATGCCAGACAGGGAGCTGCATTGAGGTACGAGAAGCACAAGAGTCAGAGGTTTCGAGTGTGAGAGGGAGTCAGAGAAGTGAGGGTACAAACGGCAGAGAGTGCATTATAGAAATGGAAAGCCAAGAAAGAAGAGGGAGTGGAGGGGGGAAATAAAGAGTTGGGGGTATGAAGAAGGGTGAAATGGGTGAGAATATTTGAAGGATGGGAGAGAGAGAGAGAGTGACGATGAGAGAGAGGCGACTGGGAGGCTGAGTGAGAGGGGTAAGAGCAGTATGGGTTAGGGATAGAGAGGTGGATGGGGGAGAGAATGTGCAGTGGTAGGAAGGGAAATGAGGATGGGGTGAGGACGACGAGTGGTAGGGGAGGGCGAGGACGACGAGTGGTAGGGGAGGGCAAGGACGAGGAGTAGGGGAGGGCGAGGACGAGGAGTAGGAGTGAGGGTGAGGACGAGGAGTAGGAGTGAGGGCGAGGACGACAAGTAGGAGTGAGGGCGAGGACGACGAGTAGGAGTGAGGGCGAGGACGACGAGTGGGAGTGAGGGCGAGGATGACGAGTGGGAGTGAGGGCGAGGATGATGAGTGGGAGTGAGGGCGATGATGACAAGTGGGAGTGAGGGTGAGGACGACGAGTGAGAGTGAGGGCGAGGACGACGAGTGGGAGGGGAGGGCGATGATGACGAGTAGGAGTGAGGGCAAGGTTGACGAGTGGGAGGGGAGGGAGACTTTCAAAGGAAGGAGTGATAGGGGGCTGAGAGAAGGGAGATTGACGAGACAGTGGGTGAGCAGAGAATAAGAGGGAAGGGTGGACAGCTGGGAGAGGAGACCAAAGGCCGTTTGAAGGGGAGAAAAGAAGAAATGGTTGAAGAGATTGGATGGGATATGCTTGCCTGGGTTTTCCTGGAAACTCCACTCTCTAGGCTTTCAGATGCCTATGCAGATTCTGACTGGCTGGCTTTGCCCGATGCAGCTCCACAAATAGTTTTGTGACAGTTACGAATGTGGACGTTGATAACGTTTGTTTTTAGTGCTCAGAAGTATTTCTCTCAGGAAAACCTCAGTCCTGTTTCAGGTTTAAGGTAATGGAATGACTCCTTGTGTTGTGTCTGATAGCAGGTATATCAGGAAATGACGAAGGAAGATTGACGAGCAGGACCTAATACTTCCGACAGAAAGTCTCATTTGAGATGCCTGCTTATATTCCAATTCTAACTCTGTCTCTGTTAGTGGTAAAGCAAGATAAAGTCAAACTAATCACTCCCTCTTAAGGTATAGCAGGCTCATAATTTACATACATGGTGATGGGTTTTTGGTTATAGATTGAAAGAAGTGATTAACAAGCAAATTCCCAATATACTTCCTTCCCAATTTGCCAAAGCAATGAATATGGGGTGCTGTGAACCATACCCTCTCCTCCAAGCATTGGCAAAAGGATAATGTGTTCATACATTGCTGTTTCTTTTGCACATTGTTTTTTGTCACTCTTTAGTTACATAGAAAGATAGAATACCTACAGCACAATACAGGCCCTTCGGCCCACAGTGCTGTGCTGAACATGTACTTACTTTAGAAATTACCTAGGGTTACCCATAGCCCTCTGTTTTTCTAAGCTCCATGTACCTATCCAGGAGTCTCTTAAAAGACCCTGTCGTATCCGCCTCCACCACCATTGCTGGCAGCCCATTCCATGCATTCACCACTCTCTGCGTAAAAAAAAAACAACAACTTACCCCTGACATCTCCTCTGTACCTACTCCCCAGCACCTTAAAACTATGCCCTCTCGTGCTAGCTATTTCAGCCCTGGGAAAAAGCCTCTGACTATCCACATGATCAATGCCTCTCATCATCTTATACACCTCTATCAGGTCACCTCTCATCCTCAGTTGCTCCAAGGAGAAAAGGCCGAGTTCACTCAACCTATTTTCATAAGGCATGCTCCCCAATCCAGGCAACATCCTTGTAAATCTCCTCTGCATCCTTTCTATAGTTTCCCCATCCTTCCTGCGGTGAGGTGACTAGAACTGAGCACAATACTCCAAGTGGGGTCTGACCAGGGTCCTATATAGCTGTAACATTACCTCTCGGCTCCTAAACTCAATGCATGTCTTTTTCACAATACTGCTTTTTAAAAATTTTCCTGTAAATGCCTGCAAGAAAATGTGTCCCAAGGTAGTGTAGTACATGGTGACATATACATACTTTGATAAATTTACTGTGACTTTGAAAAATCCATTTACAAAATGCACTACATTTGCATACCCCGGTTCCTCAGTCTGCACCTCCCAGTCTTTCAGCCTCTCATCAAAAAGGCCAGAGCAGTAGACTCCAATGGAATACATTGTGAGGGGTTCCCTGGAGATGCACGCATCCTGACGTGGGAACGTATTACTGGTTCGTCAATATGGCTGGGTTTAAATGCTGGCACTCCCAGCCCAACAGCAGTGTGGGAGCACGTTCACAAGTGCATCTGCAATGGTTAACAAAGCTGGCTCGGCACCAGCATCTCGGGGCGGTGAGTACTGACCTCGCCAAGGAACGCCTTATTTGAGAAGGAATACCTATATGAGACACAGCGCGTGTAAAAGATTGTTGCTCACGGAATGCTCCATCAGATTGTTTATAGGAATTGGTGTGTTATTAAATATACGTGAAGTATATTTATCAGTGTTATACAGAAAGTGTTTTACTCCAATTAGAGCGCCTGTAGCTAAAACAATGTTGCCATAGTGACATTGTGGTCTGTCAGTCATTTCTGTTGGATGAGATTGAACTTTATCTTATAAAATAAAATTGACAAAAAGCGATTGCTAGTAACTGTTAAAAGAATTTCCTACAGTGTGGGTTAATCATAGTTTGACACCGAACATTTATTTTGCTGAAATATTCCTGATTGAGGGATTTCCTAGGCATGTGCGTATATTGTCACTGATGATTCCGAATCAAATCAGGTTTAATATCACTGGCATATGTCGCCAAATGTGTTGTTTTGTGGCAGCAGTACATTGCAATACACGAAAACGCAGAGCTATAAATTACAATAAATTATTTCGTAATGCGGTCCCGTTTGGCGAATGACAATTAAATCTGAGTTAAATTGTATATTTAAATTTAGTGCAAAAAGGGAGCAAAAAAAAGAAAAAAATACTGAGGTATTGTACAACGGGTTCATTGTCCATTCAGAAATCTGGTGGCTGTGGAGAAAAGCTGTTTCTAAAATGTGCGTTTTAGAAATGTGTGTCTCCTCGATGGTAGCAATGAGAAGAGGCCATGAGCTGGGTTATGGGGGTCTCTAATGAGACATCTGATTTTGAGGATGACATTGATGCTGGGGGGGAGGTGAGTTTGGTAACGAGTTGGCTGAACCATGAGATCTGTAATCTGCTGAGGGCCAAGAAGGTTACAAAGGATCCAGGTACGTTCTCCAGAAAGCCGTCTCATGGGCGACGGCAATTCCGGACTAAACTGGAATCAACGAAGGGTGCTCAGCTGTTGTGGCAGGGCTTGAATGCAATCACCTCTTGTAAAGTAAACTCAAGTGACATGGGTGACAACAGGGTTTTGCTTCCAGGTGAGCTTGATGCCTTCTATGTTGGTTTTGACCATCAAAGCATGGAGGAACCACAGCAAACTCCCACAGCCCCGATGAAATCACAGGATCAGTCTCTGAGGCTGACGTGCTAGGAGCCTTCAGGAGGATGATCACGAAAACCATCCGGCATGGACGTGGTACCATCTGGCTGAGACGCTGTGCCATCCAGCCCGGACACAGTACGAGACCAAATACTAAAGACCTGTGCTGATCAACTGGCCGGAGTGCTCACTGAGATCTTTAACCTCTCACGTCGACAGTCTGAGGTACCCACCTGCTTCAAGCAGGCTTCAATTATACCAGTGCCAAAGAAGAACATGGTAACTTGCCTCAGTGACTATCATCCAGTAGCTCTTACATCCACAATGATGAAGTGTTTTGAGAGGTCGGTGATGAAGCATATCAACTCCTGCCTGAGAATCAATTTGGATCTGCTCCAATTTGCCTGCAGGAGCAACGGGTGCCCAGCAGATGCCATCTCATTGGCCCTTCACTCAACTCGAGAACATTGGGCCAGCAAAGAGACGTACATTAAGATGTTCTCTATTGACTACAACTTGGTATTCAATACCATCATCACCTCAAAATTAATCAATATGCTTCAAGACCTTTGTTTTGATTCCTCCTTGTGCAATTGGATCCTCAATTTCCTCACTTGTGGACCCCAGTCAGTTCAGATTGCAACAACATCTCCTCCACAATCTCCATCAGCACAGGTGCACTACCAGGCTGTGTGGTTAGTCCCCTGCTCTACTCGCTCAACATTTGAGACTGTGTGGCTAAGCACAGCTCCAATACCATTTTCAAGTTTGCTGATGACACCGCTGTGGTACGCTGAATCGAAGGTGGTGAGGAATCAGCATATGGGAGAGAGAGATTGAAAATCTTGCTGAGGGGTGCCACAAAAACAACCTCTTACCCAAAGTCAGCAAGACCAAGGAGCTGATTATTGACTTCAGGAGGAGCAAACCGGAGGTCCATGGGCCAGTTATCAGAGGATCAGAGGTAAAGACGTACATTCCTTGATACTATAATTTCTGTGGAACCTGTCCCGGGCCCAGCATGCAAGTGTAATTATGAAGAAAGCATGAGAGTACATCTACTTCCTTATGAGTTTGTGAAGATTTGGAATGACATCTAAAACTTGACAAACTTCTGCGGATGTGTGGTGGAGAGTGCATTGTAGTCTGGTATGGAAACACCAACAGAAAATTCCCCAAAAGGTAATGGATAATGCCCAGTCCATCACAGGGAAAGCCGTCCTCACCACTGAGCACATCTACACGGAGAGTTGTCGCAGGAGAGCAGCACCTGGTATCAGGTCATGCTCTCTTCTCGCTACTGCCATCAGGAAGGTGGTACAGAAGCCTCTGGATTCTCACCACCAGGTTCAGAAACATTATCGCTCCTCAACCATCAGGCCTGAGCCAAAGGGGATAACTTCACTCAACTGTTCCCACAACCTATGGACTCACTTTCAAGGACTCTTCATCTCATGTTCTTGATACTTAATGTGTATTTATTACTACTTCTTTCTTTTATACTTGCACAGTTTGTTGACTTGGCACACTGGTTTAACACCCAAGTTGGAGCGGCCGTTCATTGCTTCTGTTGTAGTTGCTGTTCTATTATGGGATTATTGAGTATGCCAGCAAGTAAATGAACCTCAGGGTTATATATGGTGACATGTATGTACTTTGTTAATAAATTTACTTTGAACTTTAAGTGCGAACCCAGTTCTGTGTGTTATAGGTGGGCGGTCATTGCTGCTGAAGCTTCTCTGTGGCATGTGGCCATTCTCACCAAAGCCTGGGATGCCAGGGTGTCAGTTCATAGTTCTGCTCATCCCAGCCAGATATCAACTTGTGGCAGAGCCAGCAACACATCCCATATCTTCATGTCTCCACCTCTTCTTTCCACCTCTTCCCTGACCCTTGCAGAGACCCACATCCTGGCTGATGCTTAGTTGTAGATGATGTCTAATTTCTTCTAGTTTAGCATTTAAATGCCTGAAGCCCTATTCTTCATGTCTGCTGCAGACTGTTGTCATGGTTACAGGCTCTGCTCATGGTCTAAGCCTGAAGTTTGCTGCACTGCTGATGTCCTAGCTGGTTCAGACCTGAGCATATCACCCCATGTCTCTCCAAACACTCTTCTTCTACCTCAGTCCATCTCCTGTTGAGGTCTCCAAAGATACCTTTATTATCAGTGGACCCAACCATCTGCTTTCTATTTTGTTCCTCAGGTGGATCTCTACTAGTTGATACTCCCGAAGGGCTACCTGCAGCCCGAGTCACCCTGTCGGATCAGCATGTTTTCATGCCTTTCTCTTTCAGACTTGTTCTGCAAAATGCATCCAGCCTATTGATTGGAGCCTTCCACGAGGGAGGCAGGGGGCTCCACTCTCTGCACGGGATCGGATGCATTTTCTTCAATACTCTGTTGTTACTGTGAGGTTTAGATTGTTGGGCACGTGGCCAAGTGGTTAAGGCGTTCGTCTAGTGATCTGAAGGTCGCTAGTTCGAGCCTCAGCTGTGGCAGCCTGTTTGTGCCCTTGAGCAAGGCACTTAACCACACATTGCTCTAGTCTGTGCGAGGAGTGGCGCCCCACACAGACCTCCGATCTGCGCCTTGTAAAGCATGAAAATGCCCGACGCAGGCCTCTCATGATCTGAGTCAACGTTCCCTCCCTCCCTCCCCTTAGATTGATGACTCCTGCCATTCAACTGCCCCGCTAGTGGAAACAATTTCACACTTAATCATGCGGTTTCCTCTGATGGATCAGCTCTTGTGTTTAACTTTCCCAAAGAAAAGAGACTCAACTCTCTGTGTGTGCCTGTGTGCGCGCTGATGACTCTTGGGAGTGGGTCAAATGTGTCGAATCCCTGCTGGGAGGACTCTTCATCCTTCCCGTCGCTCCCCACTGCACTCACTCATTGACACACAGTCCCAATGAATACAGTGACTTCCTGAGCTCAGTGCTCAGGGGAAGGGTGCAATTAGCAGAAGATGCTGGACACTGATGTGTTCTCCTCTGGAACGGAAGTAGCATTATACAAAGGAGTGGTTAACACTGGGTCTGATGAGTTTAATGGTTGTGTTAGAGTTTGGTGAGAAGTACCAGGTGTAGGGAGGAGTTGGGATTGGGTAGGGTTGGATGAGATCTCCGCCATGAATGGATTATCAGAGGAAGGATCACACAATTGCCACAGACCCTTTGGCCCTCTGGGTCTGTGCTGACCATCACTCACCCAGTCACACGAATCCTACACAAGCCCGTTTTATTCTCCCAGCATTTCCATCCATTCTCTCCAGATCCTGCCACTCATCTACACACTGGGAACAAGTTACAGCAGGAAATTGATGTGCCAACCTGAGCCTTTGGGAGGAGGAAGCAAACTGAAACATCCATGAAGTCACGGGGAGAACGTGCAAACTCTAAACAGACAGCACCCTACGTCAGGATTAAACCTGGTCAGTTCAGCTTCAGCAAGCTCCTCTCCCTGTGTATCACTGTGCAATCCCTCTGTTTGGAAACGCCTCTCTGTATCACTGTGATGCACACCTGTCTGGAAACACCTCTACCTGTGTATCACTGCTATCCACCTGTTTTCCTGTGTTTCTCGGAGTTTCTTTTCAGGGCTCAACACTGTCTAGTTGCAGAGAACCTTTTAAGCTGATCAGGGTCTTGATTAGATGCCTGAATGGTGCATCCCAGATCTTCAGTATTATTTAACTCTCAACAGAACTCTTTGGTTGAAGCTGCCCACCCCCCCCCCCCCCACCACTCCTCCAATCCACAGCCTTTGCTGGTCTTCACCCTTCCTCAAGATCCTCCATACTGGGGGATTGTGCGTGAAATGCATTTTTGGATGACTAGGTCTGTAGCTGACTCCTTCAGCTGCATCAACAAAGAGCACATTCTATTTAGAAGCAAAGGCTTTGCTTTCAAACTATTGTTTAGCATTTTAAAAGATACACATTGTTTATCTTCATTGGACGTATTATATTTTAAATGTCCTGCTTAAGGATAATCTGAAGTAAGACCAGGGTCTGAGGAAAACACAGGATCTGCCAAATAGAATACTGGATGTATCAGCCAGGTAGTTTGGTCTGTTGGAATGCTTCCTCCAGTGAGCAACAATCTGACTTCAATTGACAATGGCCAACAAGCAGGGCCCTTAAATTGTATTCTGCAGGAAAAGCTGTGGGTTGAGGGGAGACACACTCTTAAAGGCTTGATTAGTTCTTGTTAAGATAGCATAGCCCAGAGTTGCATTGGACAGCAAGAGTCACTTGATTCTCATTGATATATTTGGGGTTTGTCGCCTTTAACTGGCACAAGGCTCCAAATTTTCTTTATTTTAACATCTGGTTAGGATGTATAATGCAAAGTGCTGCTTGAACTTGTTACGAGGGGGATGCAGTCTGTCCATTGCTGAATATTTCTGGTTCGAGCCTATTTAATGCCCAGGAACAAAGCAAGCTTATGTACCTGTTCCTGCCCTTTGCTGCGAACTCCAGGTTCAAGGGTGACTCTCCCAGAGGTGGTTTAGTGGACAAGGCAGTGATCTCAGGAGTTCCTGTGACCTTTACAACCACTTCAATAGATTGCCGGTGGAATCAATGATGTAATGCATTAAATTCCATTTAATCCTGTCTGTTTAATAATTATCAATCCATGCTATTATATGAATTTTAGTTTTGCTCACCAACCAGTCTGTAGAATTATGGAACAGCAAAAGGTCTGCCCGTGCCTTCCTAACTTGATGCAATGAGTATTGAGCATTTGATAGAACCTGACACCGAGCTCTCGAGAATCATGGGGTAATGGAGCATCGAACATCCATTGGCCCAAACTGTCCCTGCTGGCTGAGCATGGTGCCCACCGAGTTCGTCCCTTTAGTCTGTGTTTGGACAATTTCCCTCTGAACCACTGCTATCCACATACTTATCCAAATGGTATTATTGTACCTGTGACAAACACTCATTCCGTACACATTACCCTCTGAATGAAGCGCCGAACAGGTGCTTTGTAAATGTCATCATAAACCTAAACTGCCTCGATTTTAGTTCCCCTTTCCTGGGTAAAAGCCCATGTGCAATCACCTGATGCATGGTCCTCGTGGTTTTGTCCACCTCCAGAGATTCATCCCCGTGTACTCCTCGGAGCGTCGGAGAAAGTCCCAGCCTGCCAACCGCTCCCTGTTACCCAGTCCCTCCAGTCTAGTAGCATTCTTGTAAAATGTTGATATTTATATCTAATTTAAAACATGTTGATGTTAAACATGACATGTTAATCTGAAACGTTTCTTAATGTGCTCGGAGACTGATTTGCATTGATTGGTCTTGCATCAATTTTCGGAAGTCCCTCATCGACAAGCCCAGATTGCTTTTCAGATGAAAGCTCTGCAAGTCTGTATCCCAGAATTGCATTCTTTCAATATCTCAACTTCACAAATATAAAAAGAAAAGATAAATTTTTATTTCAAGGTTTTCACTTGAAGCCCTTAATGTTATTGAGATATTTTTTGCAGTGAAGAAATCGTCAGCAGCATTCTTTGACAGTATTTGAACTCGCACTGAGATAATTAAGATAATTTTCATGTCTGCTGGTGAAATCCGTTTGCAGACTAACAGCAGCACCAGACAAGGGCTTATAATAAGGGGGATGTTCCGCAGTATGTGTCCGACTGAATGAGTTCAAGGACAACAAATTGTATGCCAGAAACTGTTCCAGTATGGCTGAGTGTGTGAGGCTACCTGCCCTGAGACGCCCCAGTGCACTGGCCCAGAGTGCCCTATCTGCCAGGACCTGTCCTCAGCACACTGGCCCAGAGTGCCCTATCTGCCCAGAGACTATCCTCAGCACACTGGCCCAGAGTGCCCTATCTGCCAGGACCTGTCCTCAGCACACTGGCCCAGAGTGCCCTATCTGCCAGGACCTGTCCTCAGCACACTGGCCCAGAGTGCCCTATCTGCCCAGAGACTATCCTCAGCACACTGGCCCAGAGTGCCCTATCTGCCAGGACCTGTCCTTAGCACACTGGCCCAGAGTGCCCTATCTGCCAGGACCTGTCTTCAGCACACTGTCCCAGAGTGCCCTACCTGCCCCGAGTGTCCTCAGCACACTGGCCCAGAGTGCCCTATCTGCCCAGAGACTATCCTCAGCACACTGGCCCAGAGTGCCCTATCTGCCAGGACCTGTCCTCAGCACACTGGCCCAGACTGCCCTATCTGCCAGGACCTGTCCTCAGCACACTGGCCCAGAGTGCCCTACCTGCCCCGAGTGTCCTCAGCACACTGGCCCAGAGTGCCACTCTTGATCCTACCTGTACCGAATCCACATGGCTGGCTCCCTGTGGCTGGACCCAGGCAGTGTGGACCAGCATGGGGATGGGGTTGGAGCAATACAAACAGGGGTTGTGGGTGTAGAATTGTAGCCTTCAGCCGACCCTTTACCAGACATCCCATTCACCCCAATCTGACGCCAATCCTATTTTATGTTTCCCACTCTACCATCAAATCTCCCCCAGATTCTCCTGCTCTCTAACTGAGGACAACTCGCGGTGGGCAATTAACCCTCCAACCTGCTGTCGTGGGGAAGTGAGGAATCTGAAGCACCTCGGGTAAGGAGAATGTCGCATGTCGAGTCTACACAGACAATGCCTGAGTTCAGGATAGAACCTGGGTCACCGGAACCGTCAGGTAGCCTCTGTAAGACCGAAGTAGCTGCTACATTTACCTGGAAACGTTTCCATGCTAATGTCGCACTCCAATTTCACTTCCTGATTTCTCTGTGTCTCTGAATGTCATACAGGGATGAATGGTGGAGAGACCGACTGAGTGGAGTGGTGGGTTAGTAAGTTTGCTGATGACACAAAGGTTGGGGGTGTTGTGGATAGTGTGGAGGGCTGTCAGAGGTTACAACGGGACATTGATAGGATGCAAAACTGGGCTGAGAAGTGGCAAATGGAGTTCAACCCAGATAAGTGTGAGGTGGTTCATTTTGGTAGGTCAGATATGATGACAGAAGATAGCATTAATGGTAAGATTCTTGGCAGTGCAGAGGATCATAGAGATCTTGGGGTCCGAGTCCATAGGATGCTCAAAGCAGCTGTACAGGTTGACTCTGAGGTTAAGAAGGCGTACGGTGTATTGGCCTTCATCAAATCATGGAATTGAATTTAGGAGCGGAGAGCTAATGTTGCAGCTATATAGGACCCTGGTCAGACCCCAGTTGGAGTACTGTGCTCAGTTCTGGTCGCCTCACTATAGGATGGATGTGGAAACCATAGCAAGGGTGCAGAGGAGATTTACAAGGATGTTGCCTGGATTGGGGAGCATGCCTTATGAGAATAGGTTGAGTGAACTTGGCCTTTTCTCCTTGGAGCGACGGAGGATGAGAGGTGACCTGATAGAGGTGTATAAGATGATGAGAGGCATTGATCGTGTGGATAGTCAGAGGCTTTTTCCCAGGGCTGAAATGGTCACCACAAGAGGACACAGGTTTAAGGTGCTGGGGAGTAGGTACAGAGGAGATGTCAGGGGTAAGTTTTTTATGCAGAGAGTGGTGAGTGCGTGGAATGGGCTGCCAGCAATGGTGGTGGAGGCAGATACAATAGGGTCTTTTAAGAGACTTTTGGATAGGTACATGGAGCTTAGAAAAATAGAGGGCTATGGGTAAGTCTAGTAATTTCTAAGGTAGGGACATGTTCAGCACAATTTTGTGGGCTGAAGGGCCTGTATTGTGCTGTAGGTTTTCTATGTTTTTATGTTTCTATGAAATTCTTCCACATAACACAACAACATGGTAGAACTTAATCTCAAAGTGGTCTGATCTTTTCTGATCTGGGTTGGTGGATTCTTGGCTCAAGCATGAAGTCGGCTTGGTAAACGGAGAGGAAGCCTGCACATACCCAGATGTTCTCTGGTACCCGAGCACATAGTTACTGTTAGTTATAGGTGGCTTCAGTTACAGGTGACTGGGGAGGCGCAGGCCTGTTCTGGCAGGTAACAGCTTTGCTTTCTTTAGCCCTGAAACTCTGTCCATTGTGCAGCCGTGCTATCAGAGCCCAGAACCGCTTGTCTGTACCCCGTCGGGCAACTCCTGTCCCATCACTGTAAGATGTTGTGCTTTGTACGGAGCCTGATCAGACTCTCCTGGAACCAACACATTGATGCAATCATGAAAGAGGCATGCCACTGGTTCAACTTCATTCGGAGTTTGAGGGGATTGGATATGTCACCAAAGACTTGCAAATTTCTACAGATGTCCTTTGACTGGTGGCACCTTAGCTTGGTGTGGTGGATTGAAAGAGGCTACAGAGCTGTAGACTCAGCTCATCCTATCACGACCTTGACCTTCCCACCGTTGAGGGCATCTTCAAAAGGTGGTGCCTCCAGAAGTTAGCATCCATAGTTGACCCTTGCCATCCAAGATGTGCCCTGTTCTCGTTACTACTGTACCATCGGTGAGGAGGAGCACAAGTCTGAAGCTCCTTCCCCTCTGCCATCAGATTTCTGAACCGTTCATCAGCCCATGGACACTACCCTCCTTTTTGCACAGAACTTGTCATTTATAGAAATTGTATGTATTTACACTGTATTATTACTGTGGCAAAACATCACATTTCACATCATATAAGACGGGTAATGAGCCGCATTCTCATTCTGATTCCAAACGCAGGGAACTGCAGTGGAAACGAGTCATGGTCTGTCTTGAGTCCTAAGGAGCTGTTGGAGGGGAAGAGATACAAACTGCAGCAGGCACAGAATGGGTCAGCCAGCATCCGTGGAGGCAGAGGG
Organism: Mobula hypostoma; assembly: GCF_963921235.1. Classification (NCBI taxonomy): domain Eukaryota; kingdom Metazoa; phylum Chordata; class Chondrichthyes; order Myliobatiformes; family Myliobatidae; genus Mobula; species Mobula hypostoma. The sequence continues at coordinate 52,714,649 of NC_086119.1, read as the reverse complement.
ATAGTTGACATTATGGGTTGAGTCCCTGCATCGGGACTGAGTGTGGAGAAAGAAAACGACAGCCAGCTATCACCCCTCCTTCTCATCTCATTACGCTGGCCATCTCACCTCTCCAATCTCAGTCCTGATGCAGGGTCTTGACCTGAAACATCGACCATCCCTCTACCTTCACAGATGCTGCCTGACCTGCTAAGTTCTTCCAACAGATTGTTCTTTCTTTTTGTGCACCAGGTTCCAGCATCTTCAGTCTCTTGTGTCTGTAAGAAGAACATCTTCACACTGCTGTCTGTAAGGAGTTTGTATGTTCTCATGAGCCTGTGAGCATCTTCACACTGCTCTCGGTACGGAGTTTGTATGTTGTCCTCATAACTGTGGGTTTCATCCAGATGTTCTTGTTTCCTCCCACATTGTAAAGACATACAGGTCAAGTTTAGTAGGTTGTGGGCTTGCTATGTTGGCAGTGAGGGCATAGCAACACTGCTGGGAAAGAATATCCGCAGACTGTGTTGGTTGTTGATGCAGGTGATGGACTTCACTTTGTCTTGGTATATGTGTGACAAATAAGTACAACCCCATTTTCAATTTCTAAAAAACTTCATTTTCCAGTTTAGTGATCAGAAAGCATTAGGACACACTGACTCACATATTCTTTCACTAATTAAGGGGGAGGACTATTAAAGCACAGTTTTTTTCTGTAATTTTCCCCCGGCTGTGTTTATATCACAGTACCGATGCTGGAGGAATCTGGGTTTTGCTGATGACGCTGTGCAAGTGGAACTGGGTGCTTATTATAGATCTCTGCCTGGAAAGTGCATGTTTGCTGCAAAGGTAAATTGATGCTTTAATTAAAGCTGAGCTGAGTGTGTCCAATAGGCATTGCTTGGTGTGCAGTCTTTAACAACAGCAGCTGGAAGCATTGCCTTTCTCAGGTACCCTTGTCTGGACCACTGTCCAGCATTAACATTCCTCAGCTCAGGCTGAGCTTTGGGTAGGGACCAGGGCTCGGAGGCATCATTCAGACTGCGGGAGAGGTGAAACAGGCTCCTAAACCAGTCGCTTGTGGGGGAAAAGGGGCCCAGGGGATTTTCACAGAGGAAGAAACTGAATGGTGTGCAGGAGGAAATTACAGCCTAGGGGGAGAAGTCAAGTAGGGAGGCTGGAAAATGTCATGTTGGAGGGGATTTGCAGGGGAATCATGGAGAAGTTATGGGAGGGATGGGGGAGTTCTGGGGAGTGGAAGGTAATGATTTTCAATGTCCCAAGGCCACTGAACAATTGCACCATTTAGTAACAGTGCAAATACAGAGTGCCTTTGTAACAGTTTACATCAGCTGAAGGGCTTCCGATGAAAGTGACGAACACGTGCAGCGGCCTGTCTTGGCCTTTCCTGGCAAACACGGTGTGAACCATTCCGTCCAGAAACTGGAGGCACAATGGCGACATTATAAACGGGCTGTTCAACAGCACAGTTGAGACCCCACACTATATCTCAAAAGGCCAGGGATGGCGGGGGGGTGTGGTGTCATCAAAACTTTCCAAACTGAGAAGATCAGATTTGCTTTGTGTAACTGCGCAAAGACATTTGGGTCAGTCGGGAACTAACTGAAGGCAAACTCTCGGGGCTCCTGCCGCTGTCACAAGGAGGGAGGTAGCACGAGGAGCATTATCCCATCTGACCCAGGGGGAGCTGTGTCACTGGATGGCTTGCAGTGGTACCTTCGGTATAAATGGAGCAAAAGGAGCCTTCGTTTCATGTCAACAAGATACATCAGTAGCTGCACCAGGAATAAACAGAGAAAGCTACTCGTGGTCATGCTCATCTCTTCAATATATTTAAAATGACATTGTTAATAAGCTGCATCTCTCTCTCGAGGCTTTGCATCTGAAGAGTGGTGATTATTTTCAAAGGCAAAACACATTGCTCCACAGTCAGCCTACACAGAATTTTAAAGTATGTTTTTAATTGGACTGTAATTCATTTGTGTGTGAGGAGCTGAAGACTGATTACTGTCTTCACAAGCCAATGGATCTTGCCTGTTTAATTATTCTACCAGCTGGAGAATAAACTCAGTAAATGGAGATTAAGCTCCAAGGTCATTAGAATACTTTGTAATGTCTGGCTTTCCCTCGTCATGGCAGTGTTATGTACAAGGTTTTGTAAAATACTGAACGTTGTGTTTATTGCAGGCTGATAGTGCAGCACAGATTGAAATTACATTGTGAATGTGCTGTCATTGGATGATAATTAATTACTCATAATTAAGTGGAGTCACAGTTGCTAGGAGTTCTCATCTTTATCACCGGCAAAATTTCGATGGTAATACTGGTAGATCTTGTTTCAAACGTGTGTTTTCCATTTGGATTCTGTGTTTTTTCCTCAGCAATATGCTGTTCCATTTATCAGTGTATACATAGTTCTTCTGTTACTCATTCGGTGAATGTTTTTCTTTGCTGTTTTAATCCTCAATGTGTAAGCTTCTTTCATTCCAGGGAGGTTCTCTGAGAATGCATTTCTGTGTGATGACTGATTTTGATTATCGATTGCCTTCATGCTTCAATTTGACAGCTGTTTATTGTCAGTTTTTTCTGAGTTGACTACCTAAACTTCTTTTTAAGTTGAATGTTTCTTCCCAGCTTTTGAATTCTAATTCTGGTGGATTGTTGTCTCTGTTATAACCTTATTAATGTACATTTTTTTTCAGGAATTAGTGTTTCTGTATGGTTGGATCCCCTTGTTCTTAAACGTCATTTGAGTCTCTTTCGATTAGAAGCTGCCAGTGCCTGGTCTGAGTTGCATGGGTTTTCCTTGGCGCTAAGCAGAGCTGAGTGGCATTAAGCCAACCGTGCCCTGGGTGGACCTTTTTACTGTGGTGGGGACAGTAGACTGTTGTACAGTGAGCAATGCTGCAGAGTTTTCCAAACTTTAACTCTTTGGAGACATAAAATACTGCAGATGCTGAAATCAAGAGTTACCACAAAGCGCAGGAAGAACTCAGCAGATTTGTCAGCGTCCAGAGAAGGTCTTGATCTGAATAGATGCAGCTTCCCTAGCTGAGTTCCTCCGGTTCGTTGTATGTTACTTTAATCTTTGTTCAGTGCTTCACAGCTGGAGACATCATTAGAGCTCGGAATTCTTTGTGTTTTAACTGGATGCCCAGGGTGAGCTCAGCAGTAGTGCTGTTTTGCTGTTTAAAGTTTAACATGGAAAAACTGGGATTCAACTGACTTTGGAAAGCAGATCTTAAGTGCTTTGAGCTTTAGTAAGCAATCTGATTTGCTATTGATATATTTGGCACTTTCGTATTGTAAACTGAATGCTGGAAAGTCTTTGATGGGTGTAGACTCCTAACACCCATCATGTTGTTGTTTACCTTGATCTTTCAATTACAAGCCCTTAGTTTCACCCTATGAGCCCATGAGCTCCTTTGGGAGATTTTAAACACAGGGACAAGCTTGACAAATCTGCTGATTAATTAAAAAGTCTGCAGTTTACTCATTGGATGTAGGATGTTTTAAAGTGAGTTGTTCTTGAAATCAATGAAACATTGGCATAGGTCTAAGAAGATGTCCATTTATATTGACTAATTACCTATGTGATTTATTGAGGCATAAATAGAGAAAAATTATTAAAATAATGTATCTTAATTGGGTAAAAGAATGAAATAAATTGCGCAGATATTGTCTCCTGTTGCTCTAATCTGCAGCGATAGCAGAAGCACATTCAATGATGAATAATTGGAAAAATATTTTCAAAACACAACGTGGGGGCTTTGCGAAAAGAACAGTGGAGTGGGACAAACCCAAGAATTAAAGGCAGCAAAATATCTCCTGTTGTGCTGTATTAATTAATGACAATTCCCTGCTATACACTGTAGGCTGAACTTTCCCATTCTCTTTCTTCAACTTTAATTGATTCTTTATTTCAGCTCTGTAGGACTGGGGAAATCTTCTAAGAACAAGAATCTCATGAGAGTTGCGGTGACTTCCAAAATCGCTTCTTTCTGCTGGGTTCCGAAATTGTGATGATGTCAGCTGTGGAAAGGAACTCCGAAAACGAGGGCATGGAGATGGATGGTGTTGGAGATCCTCAGCCGGAAGACTTGGCTGTGCAGGTGGCTGCCGTGCAGGTGTCTGAGGAAGCTGCTTCTGCAGGCATGGACAGTGTGAAACAGTCCTTGAAACTCCAAGATCTAGACAACGCAAAGGATGGAGGAAGCACTCAAGCCAATGGAATGGGCCACCTCGCTGAGGATCCCACCAGCATCCACAGGGCTACAAGCAGCATGCCAAAGAAGGTGGGTCCGAGGCCCAAACTTTCCAACAGGAAGCTGTCCCTCCAAGAACGTTCCTCTGGAAATAATCTCTCTGCCCGTGCAGACCTACCAAGCTATCCCTACTCAACTGGACCACTGTCATCAGCAAGACGACTCACCAATGAGTCCAGCCGGGTCAATATGGGCGATTCCCAGGTGAGTTAATCTTGTAGTTTACAACCAAAGTTGTTCCAGGCCAAAATAAAGCACCATTTGGTGCTTAAAATTAATTTCAGAATTTGGAATTGGTATTTCTGGAAGAGAAGATTCAAAAAGGGTTATGACTTGTTAGAAGTTCCCGAAAGCCTACCTTTAAATGTGGAGAAGGATCTGGTGTGATTGTAGATATAACTGGCTCGTTCAGAAAGGGGGGAGGGGTGAAAATATTTTTAAATTAAATGGGTCAGAATTTGGCCTTCTTGAAGTAAGGTGAAGGGCACGGTCACCAAGATCTGAACAGGAGTAATCTGCCCGAGGTTTGATATAGGTGCCAATCCACTTAAAATAGTAATGACATCTCTGAGGTACTGAACTCGGGAATGCCACTCCAGTGCAGGAAGCATTCAGTTGTTGGGACCATGCACATACATTTTCAAATCTTTGCTGTATCAATGTCGTGCGGTGCGGGGGTGCCAATGTATGTACACCAACTGGGATCTCGGAAGTGGATCCTTCCCTCTGTGGGTATGCCCAGTGCTGGGGGGTGGAATGGAATTGTCCCACGGTGGTGATTGACCTTATACTCTTCAGGGTCTTAGAAAAATCTCATTGCAATGGGTAATATTTTTCAATGCCTTAATATGGTTGGTATAAAGTTAATGTTCCCCATGGTTGGGGAAGTGAAGATCAAAGGTAACCATTGAAATAAAGGGGAATTTTTCACCGTGTGGTGAACGTCTGGGGAAGCTGTGGAGGCTCTGTCGTTGGGAATCAGTAGGTTTCTGCATAACGTGTGCTTACTAACTGCACCAACCAAATGTCACTGCACAGGAGAAACAGGACATTAGTGTGGTGTGTCACTGTCTTTGCGATCCCTGCGTGACCCTATTCACAATGGTTGGGAAGGTTAAAACGAGGTCAGTTTTTCTCAGTATTCGGACAGATTGCATTAAACCAGCTGTCACTACTTCAGTGCTCCACCTGTGATGTGTGGCAGAGAAACTCTGCCTGACTGATTTAAAGACCCCCTCAACGTGTGGAAATGGCCCTGCCTCGGGCCGCTGTGCTAACGTGGATTTATCAGTATCATGAACTACACAGAAGCTGAGGTGCAGCAACAGAGAGTTTCTGTCCCATTGTTCTGGTTCAAGGCTTTTGCCACTTGCTGTTCCCAAGCAACAGATAAATCACGTTTGATTCACTCAGCAATGGAGAGGGCTGATGTGGGTGGTATAGTTAATGATGTGTATGTGGCATTTAATGGTATGACATAGTCGACCCGCTGGCAAAAATGGGCACTTAGAAAAGTAAGTTTGAGAGTAGTGGTGAATATTTTTCAAATTAGAGGAAAGTATTCATCAGGTGTCAGTGTGAGGTCACAGGTTTTACTCATTATATTTATTAATAACCCAGATTTGGTTCCAAAGGCTGGTTTTGCTCATTTTATTTGATTTACTGAGGTATAGCGTGAAATGGTCCCTTCCAGCCCTTTGAGCGCACCGCCCGGCAACCCCACACTTACCCTACTAACCTGTGGGAGGAAACTGGAGAGTCTGGAGAAACCACAGGCATTCCATGGGGAGGACGTACAGACGACGTCGGAGTTGAGCTCCAGACTCTGAACGCCCGAGCTGTAATAGCGTCGCGCAAACTGCTCAGCTACTGTGGGTTTCCAAATGTTCATATATCCTATACCAAAGAATTTTCTCCAGCAATTACCCTACAACTGAAGTGAGACTCACCAGTCTATAGTTCTCCCTTGTTCCCTTCTTCAGTAGAGGTACAACATTAGCCACTGGCCAGTCCTCCGAGACCTCACCTGTGACTAGAGAGGACACACAGGTACTAGTCAAGGGACCAGCAATCTCGTCTCCAGCTTCCTTCAATAACGTTGGTAAATCCTATCAAGCCTTGGGGCTTATCCACCTTCATACTCATTAAGAGGCCCAACACTTCCTCCTCCCTGACCTCTGAAACCCTAACGTATTCCTCCAGCTCGGATCTCCTGATCCTCCATGTCCTTTTCCTTGGTAAATAATGAAGCAAAGTATTCATTAACTACCTCACTCATTTCAGAATCACAATTAGAATCCGGTTTAATATCACCAGCATATGTCGTGAAACTTGCTAACTTAGTGGCAGCAGATCAATGTGATACATGATAATAGAGATAAAACAATTACAGTAAGTATATTTGTGTATTAAATAGTTAAATTAAAAATGGTGCAAAAACAGAAATAATAATAAGTAGTGAGATAGTCTTCACGGGTTCAATGTCCATTCAGAAATCGGATGGCAGAGGGGAAGAAGCTGTTCCTGAATCATTGAGTGTGTGTCTTCAGGCTCCTGTACCTGCTCCATGATGTAACAGTGAGAAGAGGACATGTGTTGGGTGCTGGGGGTCCTTAACAATGGACATTGCCTTTCTGAGGCACTGCTCCTTGTAGGTGTCTTGGATATTATGGAGGCTGGTAAACCAATTTCCCCCGGGATTAATAAAGTATGACTATGACTATGACTAAGATAGAGCTGACTAATTATACAACTTCCTGCAGCTTCTTTCTGTCCTGTGCAGTAGCCCCCCAACCCATCTTCCCCATACCAGACAGTGATGCAGCCTGTCAGAAAGCTCTCCATGGTACATCTGTAGACATTTTTGAGTGTTTTAGGTGACAAATGAAATCTCCTCAAACTCCTGATTAGATATAGTTGCTGCCTTGCCACCTTTATAACTACATCGATATTTTGGAACCAGATTGGATCTTCAGAGATCTTGACACCTAGGAACTTGAAATTGCTCACTCTCTACTTCTGATCCCTCTGAGGATTGTTTTGTAATCCCTCGTCCTACTCTTCCTGAAGTCCACGATCAGCTCTTTGGTGGTCTTACTGACGTTGAGTGCAAGGTTGTTGTTACGGCACCACTCAACTAGCTGGTACATCTTCCCATGTACACCCTCTTGTCTCCATCTGAGATTCTGCCAACAAAGTAGTTGGTATCATCAGCAAATTTCTAGATGGCATTTGAGCTGTGCCTAGACACACAGTCATGGGAGTAGACATACAGAGGGAGTAGAGCAGTGGCCTAAGCACACACCCCTGAGGTGCGCCAGTGTTGATTGCCAGCGAGGAGGAGATATTATTACCAATTCGCACAGATTGTGGCCCAGGTTCCAGATGCAGAGGCCCAGGTTCTGTAGCTTATCAATCTGCAGTGTAGGAAGGAATGTGTTAAATGCTGAGCTATAGTCAATGAACAGCATCCTGACATAGGAATCGTAATGCCCAGGTGACCTAAGTCCATGTGAAGAGCCATTGAGATTGCGTCTGCCACAGACTTGGATGCATTCTCTGTACTCAAGCAAATGTTTCCCCCTTTATTCTCGAGTGGTCCCACCCTCTTCCTAATTATGCTCTTGCTTTTGCTATATGCACAGAAAGCCTTGGGATTCACTTTTATCCTACTTTCATGGCCCCTTCTGGCTTTCCTAATTCCCTTCTTTAGCTCTTTTCTGGCTTCTTTAAATTCCTCATCTGCTCTGTTTGATCCTAACTTCCAAAGCTTTACATACTTTTCCTTTTTCTTTTTGGCCAAATTCATCACCTCTGAACATCTAAGGTTCTCTCATCTTCCCATTCCTGTCTTTCCTTCTAACAGGAACATTCCTTTCCTGTGCTCTGTGCAATTGACCTTTAAACAGCTTCCACACGTCTGATGTGGACTTGTCAGAGAAAAGGTGTTCCCAATTAATGCTCCTCAGTTCCTGCCTAATGCCTCATAATTTGCTTGACTCCAATTTAAAAGTCTCCCACAAGGACCATACCTATCCTTATCTATAGCTATCCTGAAAGTTAAGGAGTTGTGGTCACTGTTCACCCGCTGAAAGGTCAGTTACCTGGCCAGGCTCGTTATCCAACACCAGGTCCAGTACAGCCCCTCCTCTCGGTCTGATTTAAGACACCTTCCTAGAGACACTTAATAAATTCTTCCCCATCTAAACCCTTTTCACTAAGAAGGTCCTAGTTTATATTTGGGAAGTTGAGATCCCCCATGACAACAACCCTATCATTTTTGTATATTTCCTTAATCTGATTACACATCTGTTCCTCAATGTCCCAGTGGCTATTGGGGGTCTGTAGTACAATCCCATCAGTGTGATCGCACCCTTCCCATTCCTGAGTTCCACCCAAATAGACTCAGTGTCTGACCCCTCCATTATGTCTCCTCTGATTGCAGCTATGATATTGTCCCCACCACCCCTCTTTACCTCCTGTTCTCGCTTTTCTAAAACATCAAAAACCTGGTACATTAATCACCCATTCTTGCCCCTCTCTCAACCAAGTTTCTGTAATGGCTACAACATCATAGTTCCATATACTGAACAATGCTCTAAGTTCATCACCCTTACCCATAATGCTCCTAGCATTAAAATATACACACTTCAACCTATCCGACCTGTCATACCTGTTATCTTGATTTTGCCTTTCAATACTTTCCCTGACATCTACCTTCCTGTCTGACCCTCCCTTACTGACCTGTGGCTCCGGTACCAACCCCCTGCCCATGGTCCGTGCCGAGGAATAGTGAGGTAGAGTTCATGGACTGTGCTTTGAGAGGCTGGTTATGGCAGAATTAACTTCTGTGTCAGTAAGTGCTTGGACCTGCTGCAGTTTGCCTATGGCCGTGGTAGGTCTACAGTGGATGTGATTTCACTGGCTCTTCATGTGGCCTTGGGTCATCTGGACAATACAAATACCCATGTCAAGATGTTGTTTATTGATTACAATCATTCCTATAGTTCTGATCAAAAAGCTCCAGAACCTGGGCCTCTGTGCCTCCCTCTGCAACTGAATCCTCGGCTTCCTCACTGGAAGACCACAACTGTACAGATCTGAAATAAAATCTCCACCTCGCTGACAGTCAACACTGGTGCACCTCAGGGATGTGTGCTTAGCCCTCTGCTCTACTCTCTCTACACCCACGCCTGTGTGGCTAGGAATAGCTCAAATGCCGCCTTTAAATCTGCTGATGATACAAACATTGTTGGCAGAATTTCAGATGGTGATGAGAGGCGTGCAGGAGTGAGATGCATCAGCTAGTTCAATAGGTTTCACAGGTACATTTAATGTCAGAGAAATGTATACAATATACAACCTGAAATTCTTTTTCTTCACAAACATCCACGAAAACAGAGGAGTGCCTCAAGGAATGAATGACAGATAAATGTTAGAGCCCCAAAGCTTCCCCCCATAACTCCCCCTCCCATGTATATACAGCAGTAAGGCAACAACCCCCACCCTCACCAGCAAAATTGCCTCAGCACCCCCACTGAGTGCTTAAGCGTGCAACAGAGCATCATTAAAGACACAGACTCTCAGTACTCCAAAGACTACTCGTTCACCTGGTATTCGACATACCACAGGCTCTCCCTCTCTCCCTAATAAGTGAAAAGAGGTGTCCCTATTTCACAGCGAGAGGGGAGACGTAACAAACAACTCGCTGATTTACAATGTTAAAATTCTGTTGGGTCGCTTTTTCCGAGCTCTGTGCCTGGAGAGTCGGCATCATAAAGGCTCAGCTGTCTGGACACACAACCCCCGGCAGCTAACCCTCTGCTCCCGATGTTCCGTGTTCTCCCGCGACTCCTCGGTCAGGGGCACCGGTCTAGAGTCAGCTTGTCCCCAGAGCCACGAAATCCCAGAACCCTGAAGGCGCGCTGTCTCCCAGGCCATGTCCTTGGGATATTAAAAAGTGGCCAGTCGTGAGGCTCTGGGAGCAGGTCCCATTCCCGCAAAGAGCCAAAGTCAGAGTGCTGAAGCTGAACTCCAGGTCAGGGTCTTCAAAAGAACCCCCCCATACCCTGAAAAGGAGAAAAAGAGATACCAAAGATAGAAATAAAGCAGTTTCCAAAGATGCAAGCAAAGGATTCACCATTTAGCAGCACCTTAACTTTGCCCCACCTTCACAGGAGTTGTAGCAATGACATTACACTCAATGTCAGCAAGACCAAAGAACCAATTGTGGGCCTTAGAAGAGGTAAGATGAGGGAACACACACCAGTCCGTAGAGGGATCAGAAGTGGAAAGGGTGAGCAATTTCACGTTCCTGGGTGTCAACGTCTCTGAGGATCTATCCTGGGCCCAACATAGTTGATGTAGTTACAAAGAAGGCACGACAGAGGCTATACTTCATTAGGAGTTTGAGGAGATCTGTTATGTCACCAAAGACACTTGCAAATTTCTACAGTTGTACCATGGAGACTGTTCTGACTGGCTGCATCACCGTCTGGTATGGGGGGAGAGGGCACTCACAGGATAAGCTGCAGGAAGTTGTAAGCCTAGTCAGCTCCACCACAGGCACTAGCTTCCATTAGTATCCAGGACATCTTCAAGGAGCAGTGCCTCCAAAACGTGGCGTCCATCACCCAGGTCATGCCTTGTTCTCATTGCTGTCATCAGGAAGGAGGTACAGAAGCCTGAAGGCACACACTCAATGATTCAGGAACAGCTTCTATCCCTCTGCTACCCGATTTCTGAACTCTGGTTGTTGTGATGCGTCTAGTGTGGTAGTGTAGTGAGTAATGCTGGTCGCCCTCACTTCCTGCCTGTACACAGCCTCTCCAACAGCAAGCCTCGTGTAGTACCTCCTCGCTGGTGACACATGGAAACTCAACTCCTTTCAGACTCGGGTCGAACTACAGAGGACAGGGAGGAGGTCTGGCCCCTGCACACGTAGCATGCAGGCCCACTGCTGTGCGGACATGCCCTGGTACTCGTGAACCAGATCCCCAGCTATGGGTAAATATCCCCACTGCCTTGTGGGCAGCCTCAGGAGAGACAAAAGCTACGGGAATAAACCCAGACAGCAGATCCGGAATAGAGCGCCTAAGCTGGCTGGACGCCATTGAACATCCTTCCAGCAGCTCCTGCAGCCAAGCTGATGCCAAAGGTACTGCTTCATAAGCTTTCTTTCGGACCACACTGGTGAGGCCGAGAGGTGGTCTTGACGACTGAGCATCTCAGGGTCTCCATACCTTCTGCCCAGGCTTGTGATGATGGTCATCATCACCCACTGCCCTTCGAGACAGACGGATGCCAACCATCTCTATATCTCATGGTGGAAGCTTGTCTTTAGGCTCCTAGACGTCCTGCTTGACAACAAGAGGGCATGTTCTGGATAGCAAGGGTCCTTAATGATAAATGCTGCCTTCCTGAGGTCCTGCTTTTTGAGGGTGTCCTCGACAGTCGGGAGGCTTGTGCCCGTGATGGAACTGGCTGAAACTACAATCCTCTACAGCCTCTTTCGAGCTTCTGCATTGAGCCTCCCTACCAGGCAGTGATGTGAACAGTCAGAATGTTCTCTATGGTACATCTGTAGAGATTTGCTGGAGTCTTTGGTGACATACCAAACCTCCTGATGAGGTTTAGCTGTCGATGTGCCGCCTTTATGATTGCATCAAAACGTTGAGTGCAGGAAAACTCCTCTCAGATGTTGAAGCACAGGAGCTTGAAGCTGCTCATGGCTGACCCCTCAATGAGGACTGGTATGTGCTCTCCCAACTTCACCTTCCTGCAGTCCACCATCAGCTCCTTGGTCTTACCGACGTTGAGTATAAGGTTGTGTTTGTGTCGCCACTCAACCAGTATCTCCTACTTAGCCAGTTGAGATTCTGCCAAAACGAATGATGACATTGGCAAATTGAGAGATGGCATTTGAGCTGTGCCGAGACACACAGTCATGAGTGCAGAGGGAGTAGTACAGTGCCCATCCTTGAAGTATGCCAATCTTGATTGCCAGTCAGGAGGAGTTGCTATTGGTGATCTGCACTGGCTGTGGGCCTCTGGTCAAGGATTCAGTTGCTGAAGGAGGTACCGAGGCTCACGTTTTAAAGCTTGCTGATTCGTAAGGGGGGTACGATGGTGTTAAACGCTGAGCTGTAATCAATCACAGCAGCCTGATGTAGATTTTGCTGATGCCCAAGTGCTCCAACACCAAGTGGGGAGCCAGTGAAATTGTGTCTGCTGTAGACCTGTTGTGCTGGTGAGCAAATTGCCAACCGTCTCTGTCTCCCCTTAGCCTCTCTCTGTCTCCCCTCAGTCTCTCTCTCTCTCTGTCTCTCTCTGTCTCCCCTCAGACTCTCTCTCTCTCTCTGTCTCCCCTCAGTCTCTCTCTCTCTGTCTCCCCTCAGTCTCTCTCTATCTACCCCCTCAGTCTCTCTCTGTCTCCCCTCAGTCTCGCTCTCTGTCTCCCCTCAGTCTCTCTCTCTCTCTCCCCTCAGTCACTCTGTCTCCCCTCAGTCTCTCTCTCTCTGTCTCCCCTCAGTCTCTCTCTCTCTGTCTCCCCTCAGTCTTTCTCTCTGTCTCCCCTCAGTCTCTCTCTCTCTCTGTCTCCCCTCAGTCTCTCTCTGTCTCCCCTCAGTCTTTCTCTCTGTCTCCCCTCAGTCTCTCTCTCTGTCTCTCCCCTCAGTCTCTCTCTCTCTGTCTCCCCTCAGTCTCTCTCTCTCTGTCTCCCCTCAGTCTCTCTCTCTGTCTCCCCTCAGCCTCTCTCTCTCCCCTCAGCCTCTCTCTCTCCCCTCAGTCTCTCTCTCTCTCTCTCTGTCTCCCCTCAGTCTCTCTCTCTCTCTGTCTCCCCTCAGTCTTTCTCTCTGTCTCCCCTCAGTCTTTCTCTCTGTCTCCCCTCAGTCTCTCTCTCTGTCTCTCCCCTCAGTCTCTCTCTCTCTGTCTCCCCTCAGTCTGTCTCTCTGTCTCCCCTCAGTCTCTCTCTCTGTCTCTCCCCTCAGTCTCTCTCTGTCTGTCTCCCCTCAGTCTCTCTCTCTGTCTCCCCTCAGTCTCTCTCTCTGTCTCCCCTCAGTCTCTCTCTCTCTTTGTCTCCCCTCAGTCTCTCTCTCTGTCTCCCCTCAGTCTCTCTCTCTGTCTCCCCTCAGTCTGTCTCTCTGTCTCCCCTCAGTCTGTCTCTCTGTCTCCCCTCAGTCTCGCTCTCTCTCTCCTCAGTCTCTCTGTCTCCCCTCAGTCTCTCTGTCTGTCTCTCCTCAGTCTCTCTCTCTCCCCTCAGTCTCTCTCTCTCCTCAGTCTCTCTCTCTCTGTCTCCCCTCAGTCTCTCTCTCTCTCTGTCTCCCCTCAGTCTCTCTCTCTCTCTGTCTCCCCTCAGTCTCTCTCTGTCTCCCCTCAGTCTCTCTCTCTCTGTCTCCCCTCAGACTCTCTCTCTCTTTCCCCTCAGTCTCTCTCTCTGTCTCCCCTCAGCCTCTCTCTCTCCCCTCAGCCTCTCTCTCTCCCCTCAGTCTCTCTCTCTCTCTCTCTCTCTCTCTCTCTCTGTCGTCTCTCTCTCTGTCTCCCCTCAGTCTCTCTCTCTCTGTCTCCCCTCAGTCTCTCTCTCTCTCTGTCTCCCCTCAGTCTCTCTCTCTCTCCCCTCAGTCTCTCTCTCTCTCCCCTCAGTCTCTCTCTCTCTGTCTCCCCTCAGTCTCCCTCTCTGTCTCCCCTCAGTCTCCCTCTCTGTCTCCCCTCAGTCTCTCTTTGTCTCCCCTCAGTCTCTCTCTCTCTCTCTCCCCTCAGTCACTCTCTCTCTCTCCCCTCAGTCACTCTCTCTCTCTCTCCCCTCAGTCTCTCTCTCTCTGTTTCCCCTCAGTCTCTCTCTACAGAGAATACAGGCCAGGTGAATTTACCTTCTCCCTATAAATGATGCTCTCTGATCCAGACAACATCTTGGTGCCTCTCTTCTGAACCCTCTCTGAAGTCTCCAAATCCTTCCTGTAATATGGCAACAAGGAAGTTTAATGTATTATCAAATTAAGTATGCACTTTATTAGGTAGACCGGTGCACCTGTTAATTAATGCAAATATCTATCAAAAGACAAACATGTAGCAATACCTCAATGCATAAAATCATGCAGACATGGTCAAGAGGTTCAGTTGTTGCGCAGACCAAATGAAAGAATGGGGAGGAAATGTGATCTCTGTGAGTTTGAGCATGTAATGATTGTTAGTGCCAGGTTGTCAGGAATTTTGACACACAGCAGTTTCTAGAGGATGGTGCGAGAAAGAAAGCACACCCAGTTGTGGTGCAGTGGGTCCTGTTGCTTCCTCATGGCTCCAGGTTCAATGTGGAGTTCGTACTTTTCCCTGGTCTCCGTTTCCCTCTGACATTGTAAAGCTGTGTGTAAATTGCCACAAGTGGCAAAAGAATTGAAAGGGAGCATTGGTAGGGAAATTATCTTACAGGCCAAGTTGTCCTTATAAACTACATATCAATGTTGTCACAAAGACAGCTTCTTCCACCTCCAATGGGATCCCACCACCAAGCACATCTTCCCCCTCCTTCTGCTTTCCACAGGGATCGCTCCCTATGCGACTCCCTTGTCCATTCATCCCCCCCATCCCTTCCCATCGATCTCCCTCCTGGCACTTATCCTTGTAAGCGGAACAAGTGCTACACATGCCCTTACACTTCCTGCCTCATCACCATTCAGGACCCCAGACAGCCCTTCCCTGTGAGGCGACACTTCACCTGTGAGTCGGCTGGGGTGATATACTGCGTCCAGTGCTCCCAATGTGGCCTTCTATATATCGGCGAGACCCGACGCAGACTGGGAGATCATTTTGCTAAACACCTACACTCTGCCCGCCAGAGAAAGCAGGATCTCCCAGTGGCCGCACATTTTAATTCCACGTCCCATTCCCATTCTGATATGTCAATCCACGGCCTCCTCTGCTGTAAAGATGAAGCCACACTCAGGTTGGAGGAACAACACCTTATATTCCGTCTGGGTAGCCTCCAACTTGATGGCATGAACATTGATTTCTCTAACTTCCGTTCATGCCCCTCCTCCCCTTCTTACCCCATCCATTATTTATTTTTATTTCCCCCCTTTTTCTTTTTCTCTCTCTGGCCCTCTCACAATCACTCCTTGCCTGCTCTCCATCTTCCTCTGGGCTTCCCTCCCCCTTTTCTTTCTCCCTAGGCCTCCCGTCCCATGATCCTCTCATATCCCTTTTGCCAATCAACTTTCCAGCTCTTAACTTCATCCCTCCCTCTCCTGTCTTCTCCTATCATTTTGGATCTCCCCCTCCCCCTCCCACTTTCAAATCTCTTACTATCTCTTCTTTCAGTTGGTCCTGACGAAGGGTCTCGGCCCGAAACGTCGACTGTATTTCTTCCAATAGATGCTGCCTGGCCTGCTGCGTTCACTAGCATTTTGTGTGCGTTGCTTCTTTTCCCTTAGTGTTTGAATACATCTCTCTAGTTCACCATTGATGAGATTTTGTGTTGTGTGATGTGTGGTAGACGGAATGTACACCATAATTCAGAGGAGATCTGATTTCCATCCTCACCACCAAGCCCGGGAGAGGGATGGTTAAGCCTGGAATAGCACTGCTGATTTCTGCCGCCAGCCATTCATTATCAACTCAAGGTCAAAGTTGAGTTCATTGTCATGAGCTCAAGCACAAGTGCAAGGAAAACTTTCTCAGCAGTAATACCACAGGCACATAGCGTTCACAAGGAAGATATTAAATACATATAAGGTTTGCAAGGAAGAGCACAATGGAAGAAAACAAAAGATGGCCATATATCTTAGGAAAGATGTGTGGGTGTAAGAGAGGGTCCAGAGAAGAATAATCCAGGAATGAAAGGCTGTAATATTTGAAGAGTTTGATATCTCAATGGAGTTTAGAAAGATGGGTGAAGGATGGGGGAAGTGTCATTGAAACCTGCTGAATACTTGTGGGGAGGATGTTCCCATTAGTAGGAGAGCCTAGGATCTGAGGGCACAGCTTCAAAATAAAGGAATGTCCCTTTGGAACTGTGATGAGGAGTAATTTCTTCAGCCAGAGAATGCTGAATTTGTGGAATTCATTGCCACAGAGGGCTATGGAGGCCAGGCCATTGGGAATATTTAAGGCAGAGATTGATAGATTCTTGATTGGTAGGGGGTTAAGGGTTAGGAGGAGAAGATGAGATTGAAAAATAAAGTCTACCAAGATGGACAGAATGCACGAATCCTACAGCTACAGTGCCTTGAGAAGGTATTCGCCCTCAACCCTTTGTTCACGTAAAGGAGTATTACAACCAGAGATTTTGATCAATTTAATTGAGAACTGTTTTGAAAGTTGCCTTGAGAGGCATGTTTTAAGGATGTGTGATTATAGATCTCGTTCAAGATCAGAAATGTTATATTTTGTTGAAATTAAAACCATGATTGGCTGTTTCTATTGCTTTCTTTGTGATGAAACACTTCAGGGGTAGAGTCATAGAAAAGTACAGCACATTTAATCCATGCTGAACTATTTAAATGTTTACTCTCATCAACCTGCATTTGGGCCATAGCCCTCCACACCCCTACCATCCATGTACCCATCCAAACTTCCCTTAATCATTGAAATTGAGCTGGCATGAACCACTTGAACTGGCAGCTTGTTCCACATGACCCTCTGCATGAAGAAGTTTGCCTTATGTTCCCCTAGCTTTTCACCTTTCACCCTTAACCCATGACTTCGAGGTGTAGTCCCACCCAATATCAGTGGGAAAAACCTGCTTGCATTTACCCTATCTATACCCCTCTTAATTTTGTCTACCTCTATCAAATCTCCCTCCAATCTTCTGCATTCCAAGGAATGAAGTCCGAACCTATCCATCTATCCATATAAACTCGGGTTCTCCAGACCCAGCAACATCCTTGTAAATTTCCTCTGTACTCTTTCAACCTTATTTACATCTTTCCTGTAGGTAGGTGACCAAAACTGCACACAATACTCCAAATCTGGCCCACACCATTGTCTTTTAATCTTCAACATAACATCCCAACTCCTGTACTCAGTATATTGATTTTTGAAGGGCAATGTGCTAAAAGCTTTCTTTACGACCCTATCTACCTGTGATTCTGCATTCAATGAATTATGAACCTGTATTCCCAGATCTTTGTTCCACAGAACTCTTCAATGCCCTACCCTCGTTGGTCCTGCCAAAGTACAAAACCTCACACTTGCCTGCATTAAATTTAATCAGTAATGGACATTGAGATTTATAAAGTTCAGCATAAAAATCTTGAAAAATCGTATTAATTTCTTCATATTCCTGAGCCAAGGTACCATCTTTCCTATGAATTTTCATGATTTGCCTTTTGGCTGCAGCCATTTTTAATTGAGATGCGAGCAGTTTATTATTTTTATCTCCAAACATATAAAATTGGCTTTTTAACTTAAGCAAATATCCTTCAATGGGATGAGTTAATAACAGGTTATATTGTGATTGAATTTCCACCCTCTGTTTAAATAACAAAGTTATTCGGGGCAAGTGCATAGATATTATCTAAATCTTTAAGCACTGATGGACTTTGCTGTCCACTACGTCCCCAATATTGGTGTCATCGGCAAATTTTCTGATCCAGTTAACCACATTCAGATCAAATCAGGTTTAAGTATCGTTCAAACCATGCGTAGACACAGCTGAATGAGTCAGCGATCCTTTGGGGCCACGGTGCAAACATTCAAAATAGTGAGTAAAGTAATTCAAATTAGTGAGCAAAGAAGCATATGCACTCACAGAAAAACTATACAGTCCAAAACCCTAAGCAGCAATCTCTGGCAATCAGTGATGTGCAGATACACACAATCCAGCCTGTCCTTCCATCGCTCAGACATGGGAGGGTAGCACCGACTGTCCACCCCCAACACCCGAGGCTTGAGGGCCTAGTCCGAGATATGCAGCTTCCATGTCATCTGCCCCTCCACCAGACCAGGGTAACAGGCCTGCGACAGCTTACATTATCACTGTCCAACAGAGTCTTGAGATAGCAAGTGAAATGTCCGAGACCTCTCCCACGGTTATATTGGACCAACTCCGATGCTTCCAAGTAGCGGGTAGCAATACGGCCTGTAGCCGGTCCAGCTCCTTTCCTGATATCCCGGCCGGCTCCTTCGGCACCTCGAGCTGAGACCAGTCCATCTACTCTGATCAATGAGCAACTCACTGATGGAGTAGCCCTGCAGTACTCGAAGTTCTTGGAGGAGAATCGTCTTTGGGTGGTTAAAAAAAATACTAATTTACAAAGTAAAAAGCACCTTTGATTGGCCCCCGAGAGGCTGCTGCATTTGCACGCGTCACCATCTTACTTGAAGGATCTTACTGGATTCATTGATATAGATGACAAACAATAATGCACCCAGCACCGATCCCTGCAGCACTCCACTGGTCACTGGTCTCCAGTCAGAGAAGCAAACATCTACTACCACTCTCTGGCTTCGCCCACAAAGCCAGTGCCTAATCCAATTTACTACCTCATCTTGAATTCAAACAACTGAACCTTCATAACCAACTTCCCATGAGGGACCTTGTCAAATGCCTTGCTGAAGTCCATGTAGACAACATCCACTTTAACACTTAAGCTTTAATACTTTGTTTTTTGATTATTATTGATATACTGTTCAGCCTGGTTGATAGTTTAACTCTTATTCTACATATGGATATGTTATCTCGATTATTTTGATGTATTTTCTCTGTTGTTGATTTTCAATAATAATTAATAAAAAGACTTAAAAAGGAAAAGACAACATCCACTGCCTTGCCTTCATCAACTTTCCTGGTAACTTCTGAGAAAAACTCTACCAGATTGGTTAGGCATGAACTACCACATGAGAAGCCATGCTGACTATCCCTAATCAGTCCATATCTATCCAAATACTCACGTATCTGGTTCCTTGGAATACCTTCCATGACTTTTCCAACATTGATGTCTGGTTCATAGGCCTATAATTTCCTGGTTTATTTTTAGAGCATTTCTGAAACAGTGGGACAATTCTCCTTCACCTTGTTTGCTAGAGCAACTTCATGCCTTCTTTTAGACCTCCTGATTTATTTTTTAATTGTTCTTGTATTCCATAAGCACCTCATTTGTTTCTATCTGCCTATTCCTGTTATGCACTTCCTTTTGTTTCTTGATCAGGGCCTCAATATCTCTTGCAAACCAACTTTCCCTACACTTGTTATCTTTACCTTGTATTCTGACAGGCGCATACAAGCTTTTTATTATCAAAATTTTGCTTTTGAAATCCTCCCACTTATCAAGTACACCTTTGCCAGAAACACCTTTGTCCCAATTCACACTTGCAAGGTGCTTTCTGATACCATCAAAATTGGCCTTTCTCCAATTTAGAATCTCAACCTGTGGACCAGACCTATCTTTTAACATATTTACTTTGAAATCAATAGCATTAGATGTAAAGTGTTCCCCTGCACAAATTCCGTAACCTGCCTTGTCTCATTCCCTAATAGGAGATCAAGTATCACACACTCTCCCATACAGAATATGGAAATTTTCCTGAACACATTTGACAAACTCTATCCCATCTAGTCCTTTTACAGTATGGGAGTCCCAGTCAATATGTGGAAAGTTAAAATCACTTGTTATCATAACCTTGTGTTTCTGGCAGCAGTCCACAATCTGCAAGAACCAGTGTAGAGAAAAGGTAACACAGTTCACTTCAATGGAAGCACTGAGTAATCTGTACACCATGGCAGATTGACAAATGTTGATGTTTGGAGGGACTTGAGTGAACTTGCAACCCAGTTACTAAGAACCTGGCATGTAGGAGTAGTAGGCAAATGGTGTGTTGAAAGCAGACTAATGATTGAATACGAGAGTAAAGATGTCTTGCCACAATTATATGGAACTTTAATTATTGGAAGATGAAATTGAATAGGGACCTTGAGGAATACAAGGCCTTGGTGAGACCACGCCTGGAGTATTGCGTGCAGTTTTGGTCCCCTAATCTGAGGAAAGACATTCTTGCCATAGAGGGAGTACAAAGAAGGTTCACCAGATTGATTCCTGGGATGGCAGGACTTTCATATGATGAAAGACTGGATTGACTAGGCTTATACTCATTGGAATTTAGAAGATTGAGGGGGGGATCTTACTGAAACATATAAAATCCTAAAGGGATTGGACAGGCTAGATGCAGGAAGATTGTTCCCGATGTTGGGGGAGTCCAGAACGAGCGGTCACAGTTTGAGGATAAAGGGGAAGCCTTTTAGGACTGAGATGAGGAAAAACTTCTTCACACAGTGAGTGGTGAATCTGTGGAATTCTCTGCCACAGGAAACAGTTGAGGCCAGTTCATTGGCTATGTTTAAGAGGGAGTTAGATATGGCCCTTGTGACTAAAGGGATCAGCGGGTATGGAGGGAAGTTCTGAGTTGGATGATCAGCCATGATCATAATAAATGGCGGTGCAGGCTCGAAGGGCCGAATGGCCTATTCCTGTACCTGTTTTCTATGTTTCTATGTTTGTATAAAGAATCTAGAAAATAACTCAAGAAAAGGTCATGAAAACTTTTTGGCAACTAAGACTGAAGAGAGCTGCAAGGTATTCTATGTAGCACATACATTAAGAGCAAGAGGGTAACTAGGGAGAGGGTAGGACCACTCAAAGGTAAAGGAGGGAACATGTGGTTGGGGGAGGAGGTTGTCCTAAATGGCTACTTTGATTCAATATTTATCAAGAAGGACATGGAGGGTAGTGGGGAAAGTGTGGAGTGTGCTGATGTGTCAGGGCATCTTGCAATAAAGAAAGAGGTGGTTTGTGTCTCAAAGAGCCTTAAGGCCAATTTGTCCTCAGGGCTTGGTGGCATATACCCCAGGTTACTGAGAGAGGCAAGAGATGAGATTGCAGGGAGTCTTGGCCAAGACTTTCGTGTCCTCTTTGGCTATAGGAAAGGTCCCAGTGGACTGGCGAGTTGCTGATGAAATGGGGATAATCCTGTAAACTATAGACCATTGAGTCTCATGTCAATGGTAGGAAAATGTGTGGAGAAGTTTCTTAGGAATAGAATTTATGAGCATTTGGAAGCTTTGGTCTAATTGGGGGCAGTCAGCATGGCTTTGTGGGGTGCATGTCGTTTTAGCAACTTGATTGACTTTTTCAAGGAGGTGACAAAGGTAATTGATGAAGGTAGAGCTGTGACTGTTGTCTATATAGATTATAGAAAGGAATTTGACAAGGTCCCTCATGGTAGGCTCATCCAGAAGATGAAGATGGTTGAGGTCCATGGTGACTTAGCCATTTGGATTCAGAATTGGCTTGACTATGGAGGACAGAGGATAGGGATCAGTGGGATATATTCTGGCTAGAAGTGATATTCCATAGGGATCTGTTCTGGGAGTTCCACTATTTTTGACATTGCAGTAACTTGATGAAAATGTGGATGGGTGGGTTAGTAAGTGTGCGGATGACACAAAGGTTGGTGGTGCTGTGGATAGTGTAGAAGACTAGCAAAGGGTACAGTGAGATATGGATCAGTTGCAGATATGGGTGGAAGATGGCAGATGGAGTTTAACCCAGCCAAGTGTGAGGTGTTACAGTTAGTAGCAGGACCCTTAACAGTGCTGATATACAGAGGTATCTTGTGTTCCAAGACTATAGCTCCTGTAAGCCACTGTACTAATTGACAGGGTAGTAATGAGGGTGTTTGACATGCTTGCTTTTATTGGTCAAGGCATTGAGTTCAAGAGTCAGGAGGTTATACCACAGCTTTATAAAAAAAATTTAGGCTGCACCTGGAGTATTTCCTTCATTTCTGGTTGCCCCCAGTATTGGAAATGGCTGTGGAGAGGGTGGAGAGGGTGCAGAAGATGTTTTCCAGGATGCTCCCTGGATTAGAGGGAGTGTCCGGTAAGGACAGGTTGAACAATCTTAGGCTGTTATCTCTGGAGTTGTTGAGGCTGAGGGGGGACCTGATACAAATTTATAAGATGATGAGAGACATAGATAGACAGCTGGCATCTTTTTTCCCCAGGATCAAAATGTCCTACAGTAGAGGACATTTATTTAAGGTGAGGGTGGGAGGTGGGGGATTTCAAAGGAAATGTGCGCGGCAAGCAATTTTTACACAGAGCAGTGGATTGCGAGGGGTGGTTGTGAAGGTAGATATGATGGAGGTGTTTAGGAGGCCCTTGGGCACATGAGTGTGCAGAGAATGGAGGGATGAGGTCTGTGTGATGGCCAAAGGGATTAGGTGTCAGTAGATGAATTATTTCTGCATAACATCGTGGCTGACAGTCCTGTTCCTGGGCTGTACTGTTCTACAGTGTTTAGTGCTACCATACATGGTCAAATCATACATAGTTGTGTAATGTACTGTATTCCCCCCCCCCCACTTCCATGAAAGTGATATAGTGAAAGTTCACCAGACAGGTTCCTGAGCTGGCAGTTTTTCCACATTGGGGCAGGATGAATGTGTTCTTTAGAGTTGAGAAAAATGAGAGAGGGTATCACTGTCTCCAGTAACAGGCCCTTTGGCCCACCATGTTTATTAATCCAATGTAGCATTGATCCCACATTTTCTGCACCCTAAAGACTATTTAGCCGTACTAGTAAACAAAATCTACTTGTTGCGCATAATTTAAAGTTTGGGCAATAAACCTCTGCTGTTTTGACACCATTTACAATTGAAACCTGGAAACTTTGAACGATAAAAGGCAACACCAGCCAGCATATTTAACACAATATTATCCAAAATGTAATTTCCAATACTGGGCCTCACTTAGCACACAGATTTCCCAGATTCTGTATTCCTACAGTGTATCCAATGTTAAATTACAGGCGTAGAACACAGGAGGGAAGAGGTGTTAGGGGCTCATAACAAAAAGTTCAAAGTAAAACTTATTATCAGAGTCCATACATGTCACCATTTACAAAGACAGGTGTGTAAAAAAGGGCCCGAAGGGTCACTGGGGACCCGAGTCACCCCAATCACAATCTATTCCAGCTGCTACCATCTGGGAAACAGTACAGTAGCACAAAAGCCAGGATCAACAGGCTCCGGGACAGCTTCTTCCACCAGGCCATCAGTCTGATGAACTCATGCTGACACAACTGTATTTCTATGTTATATTGATTGTCCTGTTGTACATGCTATTTATTATAAATTACTATAAATTGCACATTGCACATCTAGACGGAGATGTAACATAAAGACTTCTACTCCTCATGTATGTGAAGGATGTAAATAATAAAGTCACACACATCAAAGTTGCTGGTGAACTCAGCAGGCCAGGCAGCATCTCTAGGAAGAGGTACAGTCGACGTTTCAGGCCGAGACCCTTCGTCAGGACTAACTGAAGGAAGAGTCAGTTCAGTTCAGATTCTTCCTCCTGTTGGCATACTCGACAAAACTCTCTCGAATAGTAACCGTAACCAGGAGCAACGAAAGAGCAAGAGCATAGAAAATAACAAACTGTTAAAACACAAATATAAATAAATAGCAGTAAATAACGAGATCATGAATTATCACGATAAAGAGCCATTAAAGTGGGATCACTGGTTGTAGGAACATCTCAATAGATGAGTGTAGTTATCCCCTTTGGTTCAAGAGCCTGATGATTGAGGGGTAATAACTGACCCTGAACCTGCTGGTGTGACTTTAAGGCACCCTATACCTTCAGTGAGAAAGCAGCACGGCAAACATTAAGATCAGCCTTCTTTTGCTGTACTTTCTATCCCACCAAGATAACTTGCCTCTACTTGCTAGTATCAGAGTTCATTCCTAATCAGGAAGTCGAACTGTGATAAATTTGAAATGCAAATTTTTGGAAGGGTGGTTCTTTCAAACTGTTTGTCATCAGCAGCCAACACGGGTCATGTGACTTCCCCGGGTTGCCAG
Organism: Mobula hypostoma; assembly: GCF_963921235.1. Taxonomy (NCBI): domain Eukaryota; kingdom Metazoa; phylum Chordata; class Chondrichthyes; order Myliobatiformes; family Myliobatidae; genus Mobula; species Mobula hypostoma. The sequence continues at coordinate 52,690,527 of NC_086119.1, read as the reverse complement.
TGTGACTGATGTGACTATTGTCTTGGAGGGTTTGATGGCATCGGAGCTGGAACCATGTTCTCTTTGGCCAAGGAGTCACGGCCTCAATCAATGTAAGGGGTAGATTGAGACTGTATGGAAATGAATGAAACTTTCCTCATCCAGAAGGAAACGGACATTGGGAATTCTCTCCACTGAAGGTTCAGGAGATTCAGCCACTGATCCAAAACTGAGATAGATTTTTGATGTAGGAGGAATGAAATTATAGGAATAGTGCAGGAAGATTGGACTGAAGTGGGAGATCAGCTAGAAGCTTATTAAAAGGCGGAGGCAGCTCGAAGGTTTGAAAGGTCTGCCCTGCTCTTACCACTTCTGTTTGAATTATATATAACTTGCCACCATCTGCTGTTGAGTGAAATACACTGACAGTGTAGATTTTGCACCTATGTAGTCATTAGTTTTGGGTGCTAAAGCTATCCTGCCGTTCTTCCCCAGGGGAGCTGTCGGTTCTTGCACATTGCCTGTGATTCTAAATGCACTTGCTGCTCCTTCAAAGCCGCTGTTTCGAGGGCAGAGCCAAAGATGGTTTAGGACGTGTGTGCTGTTACATGATGTTCCACATCTTGGCAGTGTGTGAGTGCTAGGCGGATGTACGGAATGTACCCTTCGTCCTACTATTTACCAAAAAGCATATTTTTATTGGAATGGGTTATTCTTGTCACATATACCGAAGTACAGTGAGAAGCTTGTTTTGCATACTTCAGATACAAATCAAATCATTACACAATGCATGTTGAAAGGCCTCGATAAAGTGAATGTGGAGAGGGTGTTTTTGAAGACCAGAGGACACAGCCTCAGAATAGGGGGACGTTCATTTAGAACAGAAGTGAGGAGGAATTTCTTCAGCCAGAGGGTGGTGAATCTGTGGAATTCACTGCCACAGGTGGCTGTGGAGGCCAAGTCATTGGGTATATTTAAGGCAGAGGTTGATCGACTCTTGATTGGTCAGGGCGTGAATGGATACGGAGAGAAGGCGGGAGATTGGGGCTGAGAGGGGAATGGATCAGCCAAGATGAAATGGTGGTACAGACTAGATGGGCCAAATGGCTGAATACCGCTCCTATATCTTACGGTCTTGTGTATGGAGGTAAAGCAAGCTAAAAAGATTTCAGAATGCAAAGTAAAGTGTAACAGCCACAGAGGAAGTGCAGTGCAGATCATTGAGGTGCAAGATCATAACAACACAGATTGTGAGGTCAGGAGTCAACTTATCACAATTAATAATGTTTAACAGCGGGGTAGAAGCTGTCTTCGGCAAGGTATGTGCTTTTAGGCTTTTGTTCCTAATGCCCATTGTTGGGTAACTTGTGTAGAGTCTGTTTTATTCCTTGTGAGAATGTGCCTTGGCAGATGCAGCACGAAATGGTAGGCTGGTTCAGGAACAGACACTAGAGCAAGATGCCTTGCACTCTCGACCTGAGAACAAAAGGCACAAGTTCACTTTGGCGGTATTCACATACGATGCTCAAACCGGCAGCGGGTTCATTTCAGAGTCCGAAAGCCATGTCACTAACGTAAAACTGAGGAGGCTCTGGGTCCGTTTCCCTCGGAGCAGAGCTGGTTACCGGGACGTGACTGAGGTACGTAAAGTTATTGGGGTACAGACAGGGTGGACTTCAGGAAACCTTTCCCCTTCTCAGAGGTGGATAAGTCTTGAGGAAGTAGGTTTTGGGTAATGGGTAAGAGATCCAGAGGGGATCTGAGGGGAATATTTTTCACCCAGGCAGGGTGAGTACCTGGATCTGTCAGAGGGAGTGGTGGAAGCTGAGTCGAGAAGAGCAGTTGAATTGGTTGACCGCGGGGGCTACGGCCAAGTGCTGGGGGGTGAGATTAGTACAGAAGGGTTCCCACTGGTTGGCGGAGATGTAGAGGGTGGAATTCTCAATTTTCTCATTTCAATCTGAAGTTGTAATGTTTGATACGACAGCTATGGCAGTCACATACATCACTTGTCTCTGAGTCTCTTCTGTACCCACTCCTGTGCAGTCATCTGGAAGCGCAGGATGATTCCTGATGGCAGGCTTTCACTCTGAGATGTCGACAATACCTCTCCCCTTACAGAACCCACGGAGTTTCATGTTAGATTATTTATTGTACAGAGTGCTCCTGCTGTGGCCTGACCGATGTTTTATGAAGTCATACCGTAACCTTCCTGCTCATACATTCAATCACAAACAAGACAAAACCTGCAGGTGCTGGAAATCCCAGCAACACACACAAGTCCTGCTGAAGGGTTTCGGCCCAAAATGTCGACTCTGCTCTTTTCCATAGATGCTGGCTGGCCAGCGTTTTGTGTGTGTTGCTGCTCGTGTATTCTTTCCTGTGTCTGATGAAGACAAGTATCATACACATTTTCAGTATCTCAATGAATTGTGCCAGATCCTTGGAATTGTACACCGAGATCCCTCGGTTCCTCCACATTCATAACCAATCATGCTGTATGGTTTATACCTGTTGTACCTGCAAGTGCATCACCTTGCAGGTATACGGATTAAATTCAGACGGCTGTGGAGGCCAGTCACTGAGTACATTTAAAGCAGAGGTTGATAGGTTCTTAATTAGTCAGGGTGTCAAAGATTCCAGGGAGACGGCAGGAGATTGGGATTGAGAGGGATAATAAATCAGCCATGATGGAATGGTGGAATAAATTTGATGGGCTGAATGGCCTAATTCCAATCTTGTGTGTTATTGTTGGTTGTGTCCATCTTACTAAATGATTTGTACGCTAACCTTTAGCCTGCAATTAGTCTTCTCACTGTCAGTAACACGACTGATTGTTGTCTCGCCCACAAACTTACTAATCATATCTCTTATGTTTATATTGAATTATTAATGCAGGAAAGGTTGGAGCATTGCTCCTTGGGTGTGTCACTGGTCACAGGCTTCCAATCACACAACTAACCCAGCACCAGCACACTCTGGCTCCTAATACCAAGCTAAGCTTGGATTCATGTTACCAACCCTATGGGCTTTCGCCTATTGCTCCAGTCTCCCTGGTGCACCTGGGACCTTGTCAAAAGCATCATTAAGGGAGAGGTTGGAAGCCAGTGTCGGACAGTAGGGGAGAGGAGGAGTACATGCTTGTGGGTGGGGGAGGAGAATAAAGGGGAATGATGCACCCCTCTCTCTTTGCTAGTTTGCTTCTTGCCCTGAACATAGTTATAAAATACTTACTCATTTTTCTTAATCTCTCTGCTTATGATACTTTCTGGTTCATTTTTGTCCCCTAATTTTTCTGTTGGGGGCAGCCCGTGGGCACTTGAGCTCCATGGTGCTGGGAGGTTGTTCAGCGTCTGTGAATACACGAGCACTGCCCTGTGCTGTTGGATACAATGCCCTCAGAGACCTGGAGATTACTGGGAGATCCAGTGCTCAGTGGAAGTGGACAGTGTAAGGCAGTACCTGCGTATGATCCCCGGACGTGAGTGAATTACAGTCAGTCTCTCTCTGTTCCTTGCATATTCTTTCCACACTTGGGAGAGGGGTGGTTCCTCACACAGCGTAGGATGTCCGAACATTGGAATTTACCTATTGTTAGGACCCGAATACATCGCCTGTGACATTAACACTAATTCAGTTCCCTCAAGCTCTCAAATTGATGGAAGACAAATGTGACAAACAACTGGGGTGATTTATACCCAGAGAGTAAAGGTTGATTGTAGTAACCTACGCAACTGGGCTACACCGTTGTGAGCAGTTATACTTGTGCATTGATGTGTCTGCATCGCTCTGCAATTCACTGCCAAAACGCTAGTTGGCGGTGGGGTTTCTATGCCACTGTGTTGAGTTTCTTCATGTTGAAACTCAACACGAAGAAACTCAAAACTTCAAACAATGGCGACTGAAACTGAAGGAGGGTGAATTTTCTGTGCTTGTCCGGCCACTGGGAGACATGGACGAGGAAATGCATTACAAATATTTTCGGATGTCAGCAGGTAGATTTGACGATTTGGTTCATCGTCTCCAACCATTTATTTCGCATCAGTGTATGCACAGTATACTCAGAGACTGGCAATCACCATTCGAGTTTTAGCTTCAGGTGGAAGTCAACAGACTGTAGCAGCTAGCTACAAACTGGCTTCAAGCACAGGGTCCTCCATAATTTTGGAGGTCTGTAAAGCTTTATGAGAAACATTGCAGCCAGAGTTCCTTCCGTGCCCTTCAGTCGCCCAATGGGAAGCTATTGCAGTGTAGGAGGAAATGCGATGCTACCAGGCGGACCAATCACAGTTGTTGCGGTCTGCGTCGCCGCGACGCGTAGTTATATTTTTGGGGAGGTGCGCATCAGGCTACGGCATTGGGTATGCGGCTACACTGTACCTACGGCGTAGATTTGACGCAGAAGTATAAATTAGCCTTAACATTAAACCAGGTTACAGCTCTGCTGCACGTAGCTGCCAACCCTTTGTTGACCAGCTTTCACAGAAAGCAGCACCTGAGGGTGGTGAAGGAGGCATCTGCATACTAGCCATTATCAGTATAGGAGTCGGGACATTACAAGATGTTGGTGAGGCTGCGTTTGGAATATCGTGTTCAGTTTTGGTCACTCTGCAATAGCTGGAAAGATTGCAGAGGAGATTTATGAGGATGCTGTCAGGACTTGAGGGATGGAGTTATTGGGAGAGGTTAGCCAGGCTAAGACTGTATTCCTTGGACTGAGGCGTGACATTATAAAATAACGAGGGACATGGACAGGAGGAATACACATAGTCCTTTTCCCAGGGAAGGGGAACTAAAAGGCGAGAGGGTGCAGGTTTGATGTGAGAAGAGAAAGATTTATAAAGGACATGAAGGGCAAGCTCTTCCTAGAGAGGGTGGTGGGTATGGTGTCGGTGAACTTACTCCTGTTCACATCAGTGGTGTTGAGATTGAGAGCTTTGAGTTCCTCGAAAGCCTGTCCTGGTCCAACCACGCTAATGTCACACCCAAGAAAACTCACCAATGTTTCTTCCTCAGGAGGATGAAGAAATTTAGCATGTCCCCATCGACTCTACCAATTTTTATTGAAGGCATTCAGCCTGGATGCATGATGGTTTGGTACGGCAGCCACTCTGCGTTGTTGCAGGTAGCTACAGGGGGCTGTGGACACAGCTCAGCACATCACTGAAACCAGCCTCCCCTCTGTGGACTCTGTCTACACTTCCCACTGTCTCACTAAAGCACCAGATTAATGAATAACATGACCCACCCCAGACATTCTCTCCTCTCCCCTCTCCCATCAGGCAGAAAATACAAAGGTCTGAAAGCACGCACCACCAGATGCCATTATGCCATTAATTTCAAGATAATTATGGAAAAGGATATATCTGGTCCTCCGGTTAAGACTCTAAATTGGAGAAAGGCCAATTTTGATGGTATCAGAAAGCACCTGGCAGGTGTGGATTGAGACAGGCTGTTTTCTGGCAAAGGTGTAGTTGGTAAGTGGGAGGCCTTCAAAAGGAAAGTTTGAGAGTACAAAGCTTGTATGTGCTTGTCAGAATAAAAGGCAAAGATAACTGGTTTCATCTACCTTCATTTTTGAGAGATTGAGGCCCTAGTTAAGAAAAAGGAGGTGTATTTCGGGTACAGGCAGGAAGGAGCAAATAGGGTACTTGAAGTACATAAGAAATGCAAGAGGACACTTAACAGGAAATCAGGAGGGTGAAAAGAAGGCAAACTTGGGGAAGGAGACTCCCGAAAGTTAGCAAGGGACAAAATAGATGATTGAATTGACTTGATTTCATATATCCTTCACATATATGAGGAGTAAAAATCTTTACGTTATGTCTCCGTCTAAATGTGCAATCATAGTAATTCATAATAAATAGAACAGTCAATGTAACACTCAAATCAAATCAGCGTGAATTAATCAGTCTGATGGCCTGGTGTTAGAAGCTGTCCCGGAGCCTGATGGTCCTGGCTATTATGCTGCGATACCATTCTCGGATGGTAGCAGCTGGAACAGTTTGTGGTTGGGTGACTCGGGTTCCCAATGATCCTTTGGGCCCTTTTCATAAACTGGTCTTTGAAAATGTCCTGAATAGTGGGAAGTTCACATCTACAGATGTGCTGGGCTGACCGCACCACTCTCTGCAGAGTCCTGCGATTGAGGGAAGTACAGTTCCCATATCAGGCAGTGATGCAGCCAGTCAGGATGCTCTCAGTCGTTCCCCTGTAGAAAGTTCTCAGGATTTGGGGACCCTACTTCAACCATCTGAGGTGAAAGAGGCGCTGTTGTGCCTTTTTCACCACACAGCTGGTGTGTACAGACCACGTGAGGTCCTCAGTGATGTGGAAACAATACTGATTAAATAAGTAAGCAATAAATATTGAGAACATGAGATGAAGAGATATAATAGTGGCCAAAGGACCTAGGGTAATGGATGAACTGAAGGAAATTTATATTAGGCAGGAAATGGTGTTGGATAGACTGTTGGGTCTGAAGGCTGATAAGTCCCCGGGACCTGATGGTCTGCATCCCAGGGTACTTAAGGAGGTGGCTTTAGATATCGTGGACGCATTGCTAATCATTTTCCAATGCTCTATAGATTCAGGATCAGTTCCTGTGGATTAGAGGGTGGTTGTCCCTCAAGAAGGGAGGAAGAGAGAAAACAGGGAATTATAGACCGGTTAGCCTGACATCGTGGTGGGAAAGATGCTGGAGTCAATTATAAAAGATGAAATTACGACACATCTGGATAGCAGTAACAGGATCGGTCCGAGTCAGCATGGATTTACGAAGGGGAAATCGTGCTTGACTAATCTTCTGGAATTTTTTGAGGATGTAACTATGAAAATGGACAAGGGAGAGCCAGTGGATGTAGTGTACCTGGACCTTCAGAAAGCCTTTGATAAAGTCCCACATAGGAGATTAGTGGGCAAAATTAGGACACATGGTATTGGGGACAGAGTACTGACATGGATTGAAAATTGGCTGGCTGACAGAAAACAAAGAGTAGCGATTAACGGGTCCCTTTCGGAATGGCAGGCGATGACCAGTGGGGTACCGCAGGGTTCAGTGCTGGGACCGCAGCTGTTTGCAATATATATTAATGATTTAGATGAGGGAATTAAAAGTAACATTAGCAAATTTGCGGATGACACAAAGCTGGGTGGCAGTGTGAAATGTGAGGAGGATGTTATGAGAATGCAGGGTGACTTGGACAGGCTGGGTGAGTGGGCAGATGCAGTTTAATGTGGATAATTGTGAGTTTATCCACTTTGGTGGTCAGAACAGGAAGGCAGATTATTATCTAAATGGAGTCAAGTTAGGAAAAGGGGAAGTACAACGAGATCTAGGTGTTCTTGTACATCAGTCACTGAAAGTAAGCATGCAAGTACAGCAGGCAGTGAAGAAAGCTAATGGCATGCTGGCCTTCATAACAAGGGGAATTGAGTATAAGAGCAAAGAGGTCCTTCTGCAGTTGTACAGGGCCCTGGTGAGACCACACCTGGAGTACTGTGTGAATTTTTGGTCTCTAAATTTGAGGAAGGACATTCTTGCTATTGAGGGAGTGCAGTGTAGGTTCACAAGGTTAATTCCCGGGATGGCAGGACTGTCATATGTTGAAAGATTGGAGTGACTGGGCTTGTATACTTTGGAATTTAGAAGGCTGAGAAGGGATCTTATTGAAACATATAAGATTATTAAGGGATTGGACATGCTGGAGGCAGGAAGCATGTTCCCGCTGATGGGTGAGTCCAGAACCAGAGGCCACAGTCTCAGAATAAGGAGTAGACCATTTAGAACAGAGTTGAGGAAAAACTTTTTCACCCAGAGAGTGGTGGATATATGGAATGCTCTGTCTCAGAAGGTTGTGGAGGCCAAGTCTCTGGATGCTTTCAAAAAAGAGATGAATAGAGCTCTTAAAGATAGCGGAATCAAAGGTTATGGGGATAAGGCAGGAACTGGATACTGATTGTGGATGATCAGCCGTGATCACAGTGAATGGTGGTGCTGGCTCGAAGGGCCCAATGACCTACACCTGCACCTATTGTCTATTGTCTAAGAGTCCTTGAAAGTGAGTCTATAGGTTGTGGGAACAGTTGAGTAAAGTTATCCCCTTTGGTTCAGGCCGGATGGTTGAGGAGCGATAATGTTTCTGAACCTGGTGGTGAGAATCCAGAGGCTTCTGTACCACCTTCCTGATGGCAGTAGCGAGAAGAGAGCATGACCTGATACCAGGTGCTGCTCTCCTGCGACAACTCTCCGTGTAGATGTGCTCAGTGGTGAGGACGGCTTTCCCTGTGATGGACTGGGCATTATCCATTACCTTTTGGGGAATTTTCTGTTGGTGTTTCCATACCAGACTACAATGCACTCTCCACCACACATCCGCAGAAGTTTGTCAAAGTTTTAGATGTCATTCCAAATCTTCACAAACTCATAAGGAAGTAGATGTACTCCCATGCTTTCTTCATAATTACACTTGCATGCTGGGCCCGGGACAGGTTCCTCAGAAGCTATAGTATCAAGGAATGTACGTCTTTACCTCTGATCCTCTGATAACTGGCCCATGGACCTCCGGTTTGCTCCTCCTGAAGTCAATAATCAGCTCCTTGGTCTTGCTGACTTTGGGTAAGAGGTTGTTTTTGTGGCACCCCTCAGCAAGATTTTCAATCTGTCTCTCCCATATGCTGATTCCTCACCACCTTCGATTCAGCGTACCACAGCGGTGTCATCAGCAAACTTGAAAATGGTATTGGAGCTGTGCTTAGCCACACAGTCTCAAGTGTTGAGCGAGTAGAGCAGGAGACTAACCACACAGCCTGGTAGTGCACCTGTGCTGATGGAGATTGTGGAGGAGATGTTGTTGCAATCTGAACTGACTGGGGTCCACAAGTGAGGAAATTGAGGATCCAATTGCATAAGGAGGAACCAAAACAAAGGTCTTGAAGCATATTGATTAATTTTGAAGTGATGATGGTATTGAATACCAAGTTGTAGTCAATAGAGAACATCTTAATGTACGTCTCTTTACTGGCCAGATGTTCTCGAGTTGAGTGAAGGGCCAATGAGATGGTATCTGCTATGTACCTGTTGCTCCAGTAGGCAAATTGGAGCAGATCTAAGTTGATTCTCAGGCAGGAGTTGATATGCTTCATCACTAACCCCTGAGAACACTTCATCATTGTGGATACAAGTGCTACTGGATGATAGTTATTGAGGCAAGTTACCATGTTCTTCTTTGGCACTGGTATAATTGAAGCCTGCTTGGAGCAGGTGGGTACCTCAGACTGCCGACGCGAGAGATTAAAGATCGCAGTGAACACTCCGGCCAGTTGATCAGCACAGGTCTTTAGTACTTGGCCAGGTTCTCCATCTGGGCCGGATGTTTCTCGTGGGGTCACCCTCCTGTAGGCTGCTGGCATGTCGGCCTCAGAGACTGAAATCAGTAGGAGTTGTGGAAATTCATGATGGTTCATCCATGTTTTGATGGTTAAAGCGAGCATAGAAGGTGAAACCCTGTTGTTGCCCATGTCATTTGGTTTTACTTTAGAAAAGGTGAATATCATTCAAGCCTTGCCACAACTGTCAAGCCTCCTTCATTAATCCACAGTTAGTCTGGAATTGCCAATTCACTTGTGAGATAGCTTTCTAGAGATCGTACCTGGACCTCTTGTACCTATCTTGGTCAGCAGACTTGGATGCCTCTGACCTGGCGCTCAGAAGATTGTGGATCTCATGGTTCATCCAGGGCTTCTGATGGGGGAAGACTCTGAGTGATTTAGTGGGGTTGCACCAGTCTACAACTGTTTTTATAAAGTCTGTGACAGCCATGGTATATTCATTCAGACAAGTCCTTATCTTGGTATAACAGTGGTCTCGTCTGATGCTACGGGTTATATGTTGATCGTCATTAGAAAGGGATATCTTCAAACAAGCCTGATCAAAATCCTTGATGGTGATTTGAGGTGATGACTGTATACAGATTAGAGGGTGAGGCTTTTGCTGTTTTGAGGTAAATGAGAGTGGATAAATCTCTGGTACACAACAAGCTTTTTCCTTGGATCCTGTAGGAGGTTTGTGCAGAAATTGTAGCAGCGATACTTAAAATGTCCTTAGCCGTGACATCAGTATTGGGCAAGTTTTGGTAGGTATTCTAAGGGACTCAAATCCCTTTGGAGAACAAAAGGGTCTGGGAATACATACAATTCCTTGAAAGTGGTCTGGGAATACATATAATTCCTTGAAAGTGGTCTGGGAATACATATAATTCCTTGAAAGTGGTAGAACAGGTACTGTAGATAGAGTTGTAAAAAAAGCTTTTGGCATATAGGCCTTTGTAAATCAAAGTATTGCGTACAGGAGTTGGGATGTTATGTTGAAGGTGTATAAGATGCTGGTGAGGCCTAATTTGGAGTATTGGGTGCAGTCTTGGTCACCTACTTACAGGAAAGATGTAAATAAAATTGAAAAGGTCCAGAGAAAATTTACCAGGATGTTGCAGGATTTGAGGACCCCGAGTTATAGGGAAAGGTTGAATAGGTTTGGAGTGTAGAAGAACGAAGGGAGATTCGATGGAGTCATACAGAATTATGAGGGGTATAGACAGGGTAAATCCAAGCAGGCTTTTATCACTGAGATTGGGTGAGACTAGAACGAGAGGTCATGGGTTAATGGTGAAATATTTAAGGGGAACTTGAGAGGGAATTTCTTCACTCAGAAGATGGTGAAAGTGTGGTACGAGCTTCCATTGCAGGTGGTGGATGTGGCTTTGATTTCAACATTTAAGAGAAATTTGGATGGGTACCTGGATGGGAGGTGTTTGGAGGGCTATAGTCAGGGTGCTGTTTGATGGGACAAGGAGATCAATACTTCAGCATGAACTAGATGGGCCAAAGGGCCTGTTTCTGTACTGTAAGTGTAAAAAAAATCACCTGTTGGTGAGAGATTTCTCCAGTTTCCCTTGTTTCAACAGGAAGTCCATTTCTTCATCCTTTTTGCAAGTCATTTTCTGATGGCATGAGAGGCACTCCCTCGGAAGAAAGTGCTTTCTGTTTAATCTAACCATTAAATATTAACTGCTTTTGAGTGCCCGCAGCTCAGTACACATCCATTTCAATTCTGGTGCTCCTTGCCCCCGAACAGTTAATGAGCCAAACTGTTCTACTTCCTCTTCCTCAGGAGGTGGATGAGCCGGCTCAGGCGGAAGTCATGTCAGGTTGCCCAGTGACCAGGAGTGCAGCAGATGGAGATCAGATACTCAAACTGTTCCACAGCTGCTAATGTAGCAGAGTTTCAGCACAAGTCGGTGTTGGTTGGTCCTGCAGCTGAGCCTTTGCGGGCAGTTGCTGCCTAATGCACAGAGACGAGGGATTTCCCCGCTCACTCCTCGACAAAGACTGATGGGGTGTGGACAATGTGTGATGTTGTCCTGGATTTCGCTGGTGGAACTGCAGCATGGATCAGTCAGAGGTAACACTTCTCTGGTGTGATATTGGGAGCTCATACGGTGGTCATTTCCTTCGTTTATCTGTCACTGCTACTTTACGCGTGCCTTTTTCCTTCTCTCCTCCGGTGATCTGAAGCAAATTAGTAACTCCATGGCCTACTGGGCACCAGTCTACTGCCCAGCTGAGACTTGTTAGTTACACAGAGGCTGTGGGTTGTGGGCTCTAGCCTCTCTCCAGAAATGTCAGCACCTGATCTGGACTGACGTTCCAGTACGATCTTTAGAAACTGGGATTTGAATGTGGGAGGTACGGAGGGCACTGGAACAGCTCAGCCTGCTTTTGGGTGCTCAGAGACTGAGGAGGGTGTGGTCTGGGCTGGGTGGAGCGGTGCCCAGGGAGGGATGGAGGCCATGCAAGCTTCTCTCTGCTGCGGTGGCCACCAGCGTTGCAAGTAGTCTGTAACAGCAGCAAGGATCCTTGAAGTGTGGTGGGATTGAGTGGCCGCTCACCTGAGACTGATGCCGAGGCAAACTGTGGTGGGATTGAGTGACCGCTCCCCGAGACCGGTGCCGAGGCAAGCTGCCGGTGGGATTGAGTGACCGCTCCCCGAGACCGGTGCCGAGGCAAGCTGCCGGTGGGATTGAGTGACCGCTCCCTGAGACTGGTGCCGAGGCAAGGTGCCGGTGGGATTGAGTGGCCGCTCACCTGAGACCGGTGCCGAGGCAAGCTGCCGGTGGGATTGAGTGACCGCTCACCTGAGACCGGTGCCGAGGCAAGGTGCCGGTGGGATTGAGTGACCGCTCACTTGAGACCGGTGCCGAGGCAAGCCGCCGGTGGGATTGAGTGACCGCTCCCCGAGACCGGTGCCGCGGCTAACTGTGGTGGGATTGAGTGACCGCTCCCCGAGACCGGTGCCGAGGCAAACTGTGGTGGGATTGAGTGACCGCTCCCCGAGACCGGTGCCGAGGCAAACTGCCGGTGGGATTGAGTGACCGCTCCCCGAGACCGGTGCCGAGGCTAACTGTGGTGGGATTGAGTGACCGCTCCCCGAGACCGGTGCCGAGGCAAGCTGCCGGTGGGATTGAGTGACCGCTCCCCGAGACCGGTGCCGAGGCAAACTGTGGTGGGATTGAGTGACCGCTCCCCGAGACCGGTGCCGAGGCAAACTGTGGTGGGATTGAGTGACCGCTCCCCGAGACCGGTGCCGAGGCAAACTGCCGGTGGGATTGAGTGACCGCTCCCCGAGACCGGTGCCGAGGCTAACTGTGGTGGGATTGAGTGACCGCTCCCCGAGACCGGTGCCGAGGCAAACTGTGGTGGGATTGAGTGACCGCTCCCCGAGACCGGTGCCGAGGCAAACTGCCGGTGGGATTGAGTGACCGCTCCCCGAGACCGGTGCCGAGGCTAACTGTGGTGGGATTGAGTGAGCGCTCCCCGAGACCGGTGCCGAGGCAAACTGTGGTGGGATTGAGTGACCGCTCCCCGAGACCGGTGCCGAGGCAAACTGTGGTGGGATTGAGTGACCGCTCCCCGAGACCGGTGCCGAGGCTAACTGTGGTGGGATTGAGTGAGCGCTTCCCGAGACCGGTGCCGAGGCAAACTGTGGTGGGATTGAGTGACCGCTCCCCGAGACCGGTGCCGAGGCAAACTGCCGGTGGGATTGAGTGACCGCTCCCCGAGACCGGTGCCGAGGCTAACTGTGATGGGATTGAGTGACCGCTCCCTGAGACCGGTGCCGAGGCTAACTGTGGTGGGATTGAGTCAGCGCTCCCCGAGACCGGTGCCGAGGCAAACTGTGGTGGGATTGAGTGACCGCTCCCCGAGACCGGTGCCGAGGCAAACTGTGGTGGGATTGAGTGACCGCTCCCCGAGACCGGTGCCGAGGCAAACTGCCGGTGGGATTGAGTGACCGCTCCCCGAGACCGGTGCCGAGGCTAACTGTGGTGGGATTGAGTGACCGCTCCCCGAGACCGGTGCCGAGGCAAACTGTGGTGGGATTGAGTGACCGCTCCCCGAGACCGGTGCCGAGGCAAACTGCCGGTGGGATTGAGTGACCGCTCCCCGAGACCGGTGCTGAGGCAAGCTGCCGGTGGGATTGAGTGACCGCTCCCCGAGACCGGTGCCGAGGCAAGCTGCCGGTGTTTCTGCAGTTCTGTCCACAACCGGGTCGCTGTGCAGCTGCTGCCTATCTGATGCCTTCGATCAGGTCTTCCTGCTGAGGTAGTGCTGGTACCTGCTGGCTCAGGATCCCCTGGTGTGATGCTGATCAGCACTAGATACGCAGGAATAGCGGGGCAAGGAGAAAACTGTATCTGCTTTGTTCCCGGTCTCTCCCTCCTCACCTATACCAGTCACTCACCCTGTTTCTACGAGCCTGAGGGCAGGGTATAAAATGAATTTATAACTGGCAGAGTTACTGCCTCACAGTGCCAGAGACACCGGTTCAATCCTGACCTGGAGCTGTCCGTGTGGAGTCTGCATGCCCCCGTCCCCAGGACGCGTGGGTCGCTGGGTTATTTGGCTCTTGATGTGTGGGTATTTCTGTATAATCTGTATTCTGTGTGCTGTCTGAACCTACCCGCCTGTGGGCAAGTAGTCACACCTCACCGTGTGCAGGACGGTGACGCTGGCTTGCCGTGAGTGGTGGGATCCAGCAGTGCCGATGAGAGCGTGGGTTTTGTGTCGGATCAGTGGGCCTGATCGGCATGAACTCAGTGCGGAGAGGGGCCGCTTTTAGTGCCGTGTCTCCGAGTACCTTGGCTATGTTCAGTACAGCGGACTGGAACTGAAGATCAGTCACCAAACAGGTGAATGGCTCGTAAACAGGCGACCTGTTCACTTCAGCAGAGCCAGTGCAATCTTGCCCTGGGAGTGTCCTGGGATGAACTATTTATTGTGTGTTTAATGTACTGTCCTTGTCCGGAACAGGGCTTTCCTGTGCAATCCTGTCCTGGGAGTGTCCTGGGATGAATTATTTATTGTGTGTTTAATGTATTGTCCTTGTCTGCAGCAAGGCATTCCCGTACAATCCTGTCCTAGGATGAATTATTTATTGTATGTTTAATGTACTGTCTTTGTCCGGAGCAGAACATTCCCGTACAATCCTGTGCTAGGATGAATAATTTCTTGATGTTATTTATTTAGCGATATCATGTGGACAAGGCTGTTCAAGCCAAGCCACCCCTGATAACCCTGCCTTGACTCACCGGACAATATACACAGTGCACCTTTGTACTGTGGCAGGAAACCAAAGCACCTGGGAAAATCTTTGCATTCCGTGGGGAGGACATAAATATTCCTCACAGACGGTGCCAGAATTGAACTCTGAACTCTAGTAATGCCTCGAGCTGTAATAGCTCTGCGCTAACTGCTACGCTGGTGTAGTGCCAGTTAGACACAGTCCCCAAAGGACAACCACAGGCAGTGGGCTAGAATCCCACCGCGGCAACTCCCATACCTACTCTGAAAGGCTCCATGCCTTTCAACTCTCTAATCTTCCTTCGGTCTGCAGCACAGCCCTCTCTTGTCTTCCCATCCCTGCTACTCTTCCAGTCAGCCCAGTGACTATCTGACTCCTTCAGGGGGGACCCCAACTGACAAAGTTCCCCAAGCTCCTGCCCCCGCCTGATCACAGATCACAGACTCGGGGCCCAATCGGGTCCACAACTTTAGGCTTGAGGAAGCCTCGGGTGTTGCTGAAGTTTATGGCAGCTGGGCCCATCCACCGATCCCGCTGTTCCCCCGCTGAGGATCAGTATATCTGAGATAGTTGGTATGTGATCTTTTTTACTAATGCAAAGTGTGGCCAACAGCACACACTTCACTGCTGCTGGTGGTTGAGCTGCGATTGCCAGGGAAGTGGTGGTCTCTGCTGATCGCCAGCTGAAAGCCCAGGTACGTGTAACAGGAAGTTTTCAGATATCTCACAGCTTGCTGACTGAGCAGAGTAAGAGGAAAAGTAAGTTATGAAGAATGTGCAGGCCAGGCGGAATCATCATGTGGCCAACTGTGAGTTCGAAAAGTAGGAAAGCAGAATCTTTCTTTGAATGTTGGCACTGTTGTCCTCAAACACAGAGCACAGAAAGCTGTGTGCAGTTGCAGTAAGAATTACAAAAAGGAAATGGTAGATATAAATTCGAGTATGTGAGGCTAGAAATGTTATTCCATTTACACAGAAGCTAGGTGAGACTTGTCTGAAGTACTGAATGTGTTTTCGATTTCCTAACCAAGGCCAATAAAGTTCCTTTAAGAAAGATCCAGTGAAACTTGACTTGACCAGTTGCCAATAGTTGGTGATTGCCCTCTGAGTTAAAGAAATATTCCTTGTAGTTTAGAGAAAAATGAGAAGTGTATATTGTAATGTAAAAGTTTCAAGGGAGCTGATCGGCTGAATGCTGGAAGACTGTTTTGGATGTGGAAGTGAAGGGTGGGTCTGGTACCAGCCCTAAGGTTGAATGTTGCTGCAAGCTCGGTGGCCCAACTATTTATTATATAAAGACAGGAAACTCAACAGGTCTGGCAGCTGCTGTGGAGAGAGAAAGCAGTTGTTAACCCTTCAGCGCAAAGGCTCTTGACAGAGGAGGAAAGGGAAAACAAGTTCAGTTTTAGATTTTCCTTTACTGATAATTGCGAATGGAGGCCCTCTTATGGAAGACTTCCAACTAACAGGTGCCTTGTGTTGATTTTTAGACTGGTTGGAATGTGGTTGAACACATTGTCCTTATTCCAGTGGAATCTGGAACCGAGTCACGGAAATCAGGCAGTAGCATGGGGGCATCTCCAGAGGACGGATGTTGCAGACTGGGCCCTGTGTCAGGTCTAAGAGAAAGTGCAGAGAAATTGCGTAATAAAAACAAAATACAGGAGACACTCAGCAGGTCAGGATATCAATGTGCAGAGAGATTGAAGATCCAAAAAATCTATGGTCTGAACTGTCAGCTCTGTTTCTCTCTCCACAGCTGCTGTCTGACCAGCTGAGTGTTTCCAGCACTTCCTGTTTATATTTTGGGTACCTAATGTCTGTAGTCATTGCCAATTCTGATGGGTGCAGAGGATAGGAGAATGAGGCTGGTGGGATTGTTTAACAGGAACTGAATGGCCTCCTGATGTGCCATAAGAAACAAGATGATAAGATCTCGGTGCAGAACTAGGGCATTTGGCCGACTGAGTTTAAGATGGGGCTGGTAAAACACAGCAAAAACAACTACTCATTACTTTACTGATCACACTTTTTCTCAAAAATGATCACTGCAATCAATAGCCTGTAACTGCTGTTTTGGGGTTGAGCTTATGATCTGGCATCTTTGCGGTGTGATCTGAAGTCTCGAAGGTGCAGGACGGTTACACCGTGGTGCGTAGGTGTTGAATCAAGGCAGTGAGGCCTGGGCCCGAGAGTGGGGAATGAGCCAATGTTTGGCTGCTGGAGCGGACTTCTGGGGGATTCGAAGCAGCAGAACCAGGGTGAGGCAATGTCAAGGTGGAGGGGCTCGGACCCGAGAGCAAGGAACAAGCTGATGTTTGACCAACTTAAGCACCTGGCTGAACTGAAAAGGAAGGATTGGGGTTGAATCGTGGTGGTGGTGTTATGTACCCCGTAACTGGGTTGCCAAACCAGCAGAAATGGACCACTTAGTTGGAGTCTGGATTACTGGAACTAAGAAAGTTTTATTAAAGAAATAAGTAACACAGTACTCTAATAGTAAGGATATAAATGCAACAGGTTAGCAATGATAAAACACACATGTACACAGAACTAGGATAATAGGATCAATCAAGCTCTATTGCAGTCTGGGGGTAAAATGATCAGTCTCAAGTGAGGCAGAGTTCAGTTCAGTTTAGTTCAGTTCGCAGTAATCGCTGTTGTGCCGTTGGGGAGAGAGAGACAGAGCGAATGATGATATTCAAATCGGATTCAAACAGACCTTTGATATTCCTCGCAGTTAGCTTTCGGACGAGCCCTTTGTAATGTCTTCTGAGGTCACCAACTGTGACCCCTCCATTCCGGATACGATCGTTCTTCTGCGGTGAACCTGGCACCCAGGCAAGGGCGGACACACACACCAGGTTCCCGCCGATCGTACCTTTTCACCCTGTGCGTCTATGGTCGGTCCTGTGATCAGACCTCCAAAACTCCCACCAACTTGTGGGGGGGGGCACACCGCACTTCCAGGGTCTCGTTATCTTGTGGTGTCATGGTGTCTTGCCTTAGCGAACCTGTTCCTTTTATCCCTCTGCTGGGGTATCGCCTGTCCATCAAACTTCAAACAGTTCAGGTTCAAAGCAACCGGTCTGACAATACTCGGAACTGTGTCTCTTTTTTGTTAATCTCTCTCGTCTCTCATATTAGCATTTTGAACGTTTCCCCATTGTCTCTCTTATCAGCATCAATCTTCTGATAACTTGGTCTTTTGTCACAGTGGATACTGGGCCAGAGAACGTATCAAAGTGGCAGGACTGGGTCCAAGAGCGAGGATCGACCTGCTGTTTGGCTGATTTAAACGCTGGGCCGGATTGAAAAGGTCAGGATGTTGGGGCCGGAGGTGAGGGGCGGGCTGGTATTCAGCTCACTACTCTGCGAGATTTGCTTGTCTGAACTGAGGCCATGGCTGGGTCAGCTGTGACTGGCTTCGTGGCTCTGGACTCATCTTCAGGAACTTCAATTCCGGAAGTTATTTGCTTACTTTTATTGTTTGTACGGCTTCTTTTTTTTCCCTGCAGATTGGGTGTTTGACGGTCTTTTTCTTAATGGGTTCTATTGGGTTTTTTTGTTTAGGGGCTGCCTGTAAGCGGACAAATCTCAAGGTTGTATACATACTTTGATAATAAATGCACTTTGAACTTTGAGTTGCTCTGCCATTCAATCATGGCTGATTTTTTTTTTTGCTCTCAGTCCCATTCTCCCGCCTTCTCCCCGCAATCCTTAACCCCCTTCCCAATTAAGACAGTATCAATCTCTGCCTTAAATATCTTGGCGTCCGCAGCCCTCTGTGGTAACAAATTCATCACCCTCCTGCTGAGGAAGTACCTCCTCATCTCAGTTTTAAGGGGATGCCTCTTTATTCTGAGGTTGTGCCCTCAGATCCTAGATTCTCCTACTCATGGGACCTCTGGGATGTTGCTTGTGTTTTCACCATGAAGACTGACACAAAGTGCTTATTCAGTTCCATCACCATTGCCCTGTTCCTCCAGTGCTTTAATACCTGAGTAGGCAGGGAGGGAAGATGAAGTTTCAGTAAAATGAAAGACAAATACTATGGAGAAGCAAAGGAAGCTGAGGTCAGGGGAAGGCAGAGGGAAGACAGAAGAGTGGAGAGGAAATCTGGGTGGAGAACAAGTCAACGAAGAGAGTGCAGACCCTGCTCATCCACCCACCATAACAGTATTTGATCAGCACATCACCCCTTCCTTCCAAAGTATCGATCAGCCCAGAATTTCCAATCCCTATGGTCATGCTACCGATGAGCTGGGATTAATTTCTGGGGAATTGTTACTTTATGACGTAGTTACATTGTCCAGCCAATGGAGAAACACTGAGTCACGGTCTCACAGCATGAAAACAGGTGCTTTGGTGTTCTGTGTCCACACCAAACGTCAAACACTCAGTTACAGCAATCCTCTACTCACACCCACTTTCCCATCAACTTCCCTTGATCCTTCCCCACACCACCTCACTCAGAATAACTTACTCAGCCAGTTAACCCACAAACCCACACAGCTTTGGGATGTAGGAGGAAACTGGAGCACCCAAAGGAAATTCCCATGATTTGGAGGGGGAGCAGAGAGTGTGGACAGCGCACACTTGCAGCTTTCGAGGTCACAGTTGAAACTGAAACTGAGAGGCAGTGGCTCTTACTGCAGCACCACACTGCTACGCCAGTTCGTGGGCCTCTGTATAAAGTAGTTTGATTGGAGAGGAAGGGACAAGGAGGAGCTGGTGTCAATGAATCGGATGACAGATTAGTGAGGAAATAGAAGCAGACAATACATGGGGCCGACATACAGGGAAAATGAGCTGTAGTGAAGGTACCAGGGCAGTGAAGACCACTTTGCCAAGCTGAGCAGCAATGAAGGTACCAGGGAATTGAAGACCACTTCATCAAATTGAGCTGTAGTGACGATACCAGGGCATTGAAGACCACTTCATCAAATTGAGCTGTAGTGAAGATACCAGGGCATTGAAGACCACTTCATCAAATTGAACTGTAGTGAAGATACCAGGGCATTGAAGACCACTTCATCAAATTGAGCAAGCTGTTCACTAAAGGTTGGAAATAAGTGCACCCCACAATAAAGAGCTCACAAACATCGGTCAGACTTTGACCATCAGCTGAGCTGTGGAGAGTTTCTGAAGCTTTTTCCAAGATCAGCTACCTCAGGCATTATAAAAGAAACCTTTCCATTGAACAATCTTACATAGAAACGTAGAAAACCTACAGCACAATACAGGCTGTTCGGCCCACAGAGTTGTGCCGAACATGTCCCTACCTTAGAAATTATTTGGCTTACCTATAGCCCTCTATTTTACTAAGCTCTATGTACCTATCTAAAAGTCTCTTAAAACACCCAATCGTATCCGCCTCCACCACCGTTGCTGGCAGCCCATTCCATGCACTCACCACTCTTTGAGTAAAAAAACTTACCCCTGACATCTCCTCTGTACCTACTCCCCAGCACCTTAAACCTGTGTCCTCTTGTGGCAACCATTTCAGCCCTGGGAAAAAGCCTCTGACTATCCACACGATCAATGCCTCTCATCATCTTATACACCTCTATCAGGTCACCTCTCATCCTCCGTCGCTCCAAGGAGAAAAGGCCGAGTTCACTCAACCTATTCTCATAAGGCATGCTCCCCAGTCCAGGCAACATCCTTGTAAATCTCCTCTGCACCCTTTCTATGGCTTCCACATCCTTCCTGTAGTGAGGTGACCAGAACTGAGCACAGTACACCAAGTGGGGTCTGACCAGGGTCCTATATAGCTGCAATATTACCTCTCGGCTCCTAAATTCAATTCCACGATTGATGAAGACCAGAGCACTGTATGCCTTCTTAACCACAGAGTCAACCTGTGCAGCTGCGTTGAGTGTCTTATGGACTCGGACCCCAAGATCCCTCTGATCCTCCACGCTGCCAAGAGTCTTACCATGTGAATTTTATATGAGCCAATAAAAAGAAAGGACGTGTAAGCAGAGCAGACATTGTTGGAGTGGGCCAGAGTTAGAGTGGTTTGGCTTTGGCTTTGGCTCAACAGGCTTGGGCATGTGCAGGCGGCCATCCTAAGTAAGTTTCTACAAATTTTTTTCTCTCTCTTAACACGTAGCTCGTGCACTGTGAATGGGTCCAGAGTTAGTGGTATGTTCCTTGTGTGAGATGTGGGAACTCTGGGAGACCTCCAGTCTCCCTGATAACTACGTCTGCACGAAGTGCACTGAGCTGTAGCCCCTTAGGGACCATGTTAAGGAACTGGAGATGCAGCTCGCTGATCTTCGGCTCTTGTAGGAGAATGAGGAGGAGATACAGTAGATAGGAATTACAGGGAGGTAGTCACCCCTAAGTTGCAGGAGGCAGGTACCTGGGTGATTGTCAGGAGAGGAAAGGAGAATAGGTAGCCAGTGCAGAGTCCCCTCAATGATGTACACTGCTTTGGATACTGTTGTGGGGGGAGCGGGGTGGGTTTGGGGAACAACATACCTGCAGCAAGCAGGTCCCAGGCACTGAGTTTGGATCTGTGGCTCAGAAGGGAAGGGGGCAGAAGAGGCAAACTGTGGTGATAGGGGATTCGTTAGTTCGGGGATCAGAAAGGATGCTCTGTCGATGAGAACAAGATTTCCGGATGGTTTGTTGCCTCCTGGGTGCCAGGGTCAGTGACAGCTCAGATCGCGTCCGCAGCCTTCTTAAACGGGAGGGTGAGCAGCCAGAGGTTGTGGCCTGTGTCATTACCAATGACATGGGTAGGACGGGTGACGAGGTCCTGCAAAGCAAGTTCAGGCAGTTGGGTGCTGATGAAAGGACAGGACCTCCAGGGTTGCGATCTCAGGATTGCTACCCATGTCACATGCTAGTGAGGCCAGAAACAGGCAGATCATTCGGTTTAACACATGACTAAGGAGTTGGTATCAGGAGGGAGGGCTTCAGAGTTTTGAATCATTGGGCTCTCTTCCAGGGAAGGTGGGACTTGTAATGGAAGAGACAGTTTGCCCGAACTGGAGGCAGACTAATACCCTGGGGGGAAGGTTTGCTGGTACTGCCAGGTGGGGTTTAATCTAGAGTTGCAGGGGAGGAGGGACCAGAGCGCCAGAGCAGGTAGAGAAGTGGTTGCAGTGAAAAATGTTGCTAAGCCTGCAGACAAGGTCAGGAATCAAAAGGTTGAGCATGATGGGACTAATGTTCTAAAATACGTTTATTTCAAACAAGGGATATTGAGGGAAAGACAGATGAGCCCAGCACTTCAAAATAGGACGTTGTAGCCATTAGTGAAACCTGGTTGCAGGAGTGAGTAGAACTGGCAAATCAATGTTCCAGGGTTCCGTTGCTTTAGAATGGAAGGGATTAAAGGGGAGGGGTAGCGTGCTAGAAAGGGAAAATGTCAGGGCAGTGCTCGGTCAGGACAGACTGGAGAAATTGTCCAGTGAGGCTTTATGG
The DNA here is from genome assembly GCF_963921235.1 of Mobula hypostoma. Taxonomy (NCBI): domain Eukaryota; kingdom Metazoa; phylum Chordata; class Chondrichthyes; order Myliobatiformes; family Myliobatidae; genus Mobula; species Mobula hypostoma. The sequence continues at coordinate 52,668,473 of NC_086119.1, read as the reverse complement.
GTAGAGCTGAGGGTAAAGAAAGGTGTAACCATGTTAAGTGTAAAAGAGAGGTGAGAGTGGATATTGGACCGACCGCTGGAAAATGATGCTGGGGAGGTAGTAATGGGAGATAAGGAGATGGCAGATGAACTGAATAAGTATTTTGCATCATTTGTGGAAGACATCAGCAATATGGTAGAAGTTCTGGGTGTCAGGGGTCATGAAGTGTGTGAAGTTACCATTATTAGAGAGAAAGTTCTCGGGAAACTGAAAGGTCTGAAGTAGATGAGTTTCCTGGGCCAGAATGTACACCCCAGGGTCCTGAAAGAGGTGGCTGAAGAGATTGTGGAGGCATTAGTAATAATCTTTCAAGAATCACTAGATTCTGGAATAGTTCCAGAAAACTGGAAATTATAGGCCAGTTAGTCTGACCTCAGTGGTTGGGAAGATGTTGGGGTCAATTGTTAAGGAGAGAAAATACAAAAAAACAGAGGCAAGAAGGGACTTGAGTCCTTATGCAGGATTCCCTAAAGATTAATGTGCAGGTTGAGTCTGTGGTCAGGAAGACAAATGCAGTATTAGCTTTCATTTCAAGAGGTCTAGAATATAAAAGCAATGATGTAATGTTGAGCTTTATAAAGCACTGGTGAGGCCTCACTCGGAATATTGTGAGCAGTTTTGGCCCCTCATCTGAGAAAGGATTAGGTGTAACTGGAAAGGGTCCAGAAGATGTTCATGAAAATGATTCCAGGTTTGAACGGCTTGTCAGATGAAGAATGTTGAGGAATGTCTGATGTCACTGGGCCTGTATTGACTGGAATTCAGTAGGATGAGAAGTGACCTCATTGAAACATGTGGAATGGTGAAGGACCTCAATGGAGTGGATGTGGAGAAGATGTTTCCAATGTTGGGAGAGTCGAAGACCAGAGGACACAGCCACAGATTAGAGGGGCGTCCTTTTAGATTATCAGAGATGATTTCATAAATTCACCTTGTATCTATTGCTGTTTCCTTGAGCTTACATCCTGTATTATAGATTTCAGCATTTTCTCAACCAACAATGTCAGGCTAACAGATTTGGATGAAGGCTCCAACAAGTCTAGATAAAGGGTCTCATCAGGAAATACCGTCTACTTGTTCTCTTTCATAGATGTGAGATTCCTTCCTGTTATAGGGTTCCCAACCCTTTTTATGGCATGGACCTCTACCATTAACGGAGAGATATGTGGACCCCAGGTTTCGCATTTTGTGTGTGTTGCTCCTGGTCAGGGGTCCCCTGCTTTTTCACTTCTCCCTTTTTTAAACTAGTCAGATCAGATTGGCTTCCTGCTGGTCTGCAGGATTTTAATCATTTTGGAAAATGGTAGCCAGTGCGTGTATGCTCTCTCTTGGATCTCTACCATATCGATCATCAAGTCTCGGGGTCATCGGTTGTCGGGTTTGGTCAATTCCCCAGTCTTATTCCCTTTACATCACCCGCCCTAACTTCTCACTTCTCCAATCCTTCTGCCTTCTCTTTGAAGACAGACACACAATCTTTGTTTAATTGTTCTGGCATTTCCTTATCCCCCACTATAAACAGCCTGTTTCCTGGCTGTATGTGAGCCAACTTTGCCATTTGCTACTCTTTTCCAATTGACTGATGCACAGAAGCTCCTGCGCTTTGGGTTTTAATGTTCCCCACTGATTTAGTCCCGTACTTCATTTTCGCTGTCATCAATTTTTTTGGTAATCCTTCGCCGAATTCGAAAGCAGTCCAATTCCTTGGACTGACTGTGTTACTGGAAGCCACGTGATTTCTTTCTTAAATGTATTACTGTACCAGATGTGATTGAAACACACGGGGCTGACCGGTTACTTCAGCGGGAATGAATGTTTGAGCTTTGGGAAAGAAAGTGGTAAATGATGGCCAGAGAGTTTAGCGCCAAAATCAGATTGATGGTTTCAGGACTGACTAACCAAGTTCGGAGTGGGACTCGGGAACAAAAACCGTATTCGCCAGGGCAGACCTCATTGCCTGATATTGAACATTTGACAATCGGCTCCAATTCACAACAGTCGCACTGCTGGTCAGTTGCCAATATGTAAGGTCCCAACAGGCAGCGGAAGACACTGGGGAGGGGCCGGTGGAGATACAGCTCAGCTCTTACGCAGGATGTAAAAATCCAGCAGGTAGCTCGCTGTGCGCACTGTGGGGAAAGAGCCCAGAAAGCGGCTGAATCTAAATATGTAAAACCCCGGTAGTTAGCTGAACCTTTCTGTATAAAGTCCCAGCGGACACCTGTACCCGTTGTGAAAAATCTGAACCCCATTGAAAATGTATCGGACAGCTGAACGCCACCAGTTAAAAATCTGGTTAACATTCAGAAATAATACAATAAGCCAGAAGGTAGCAGAATCCAAATTAAAAACTCGGCAGTCAGCGGAAACCCTACTTTCCCACCTTCTCTCTAACTCTAACCGCAATTCACTTTCTCTATCTGCGCCTCTTTCTCTCATTCCATCCCTCCTTTTCTTTCCCACTTTCCCCCTCCTCCCCCCATTCCTCCTACAGCAGTACCCCCACCCCCATGAAGGTCGCTTGATATGGGAATCCACTTTTACATTGGGGAGCTGGGGTGAAAAGGTCCCCGATGCACAGAGGCGTACAAATGTAACAATGTCAGTGAGAATCGTCTTGCTGTTGGCTCCCAGCCGCCTGGCGTTTCCCATCCCGGGAGGAGTCGAGGTAACGGGTAGATACGGAGTGTGAAAGGTTGCGGCCACAATCGCAGTATCTGAAGGGGCTGCTCCTCAAGTTCTGGCTGCACTTCGGCCCCGTGCTCCCAATCTTGGCGGGAGGGGCGGGTCTTTCGGGGGATCGCCTGGTCGGTTTGCTCCCGGGCCTGGCTAGTGTGGCCATTCATGTGTCCAGGCGGAGGTTTCTGCCCAAGCCGATCGCCTGCCCTCTTCCAGGGTTATGCCGGTGCCCGGGTGTCCCAGGGAAAAAGGCGCAAACGGTACCTGTGCCGGGTTTCTGGGACCCCGGGTCCCACGGCGGCTCGTGTGCGTTCTGGATGGAGACGGCCGTGTTGGAAATTGACTGTAAATAGTGTGAATCATGAAACACTGTTGTATTGTAATGATGTGACCCTGGAGTCACTGAATAAACCTCCTTTGGAAAGGGGGGGGGGTCGTTAAATGTCTGCCATTGTTAGCCAGCTAAACTGCACTCCTTGTCAACAGGATATCAAACTTCTCGCCGCTGCTGCTGCAAAGTAGTTGTGGGTGGGGTTTTGTGCGGGCGGGGCGGGGCTTGTGCTCCCCACGCCGGGTAGTTTTGCCGGTTCCAACACTCGTACCAGGGCATTCACCGCAAACTTGTAAATGGTAAGTTGCTGTTTGCTTTTGTACAGAGCGGGGGTCAGGCGGTTCACTCTTTTGGCTCGATGTTCCCAGACATTAGTTCGTTACTGATCCGGAACTTGCCCTGAACAGGGAGATCGGACAGGCCAATGGGTCACCCAGATTCCTCAACTGTAAAAGAGAAATTCAGTTGAACGCGAGTGTATTGGTGACTAGAAAAGCCCAGACTGACTGTACCTGTAGTACAGAGCCGTCCCGGACTCTGTAACATACGACGCCCTGGAGGCAGTACCCAAATGAATTACCTGGATTCTGAGAGTCAAATTCTGCGGGGAGCTATGCAAGCTAGCGCTACGCTCTCTGCAATTAAGAACGGGTGTTTCGATCAGCATTCCCGACATACCGGCAATGAGTGGCGGGCAGGTGAACAAAGAAAAGTTATTGTACCGTGGGCATTGTGTCGCCCAGGAAACCCAGTCAACAACCGGAGAGAAGTTGGGGGGACACCTCAGCTGACACAGGAGTTTCGAACATCCTTCCTCGGCCAGCGCAGTGCGAAGCCATCCGTCAGTTTAAGGAGTGGGTTTTCTTTTTAACACACTCCCTTGTTTGGCAATTACGCTAGAAAGCTGAAACTCCTCTGGGCTTTGGTGCCATAGCAACAGATTTTCTGGTCTGTTGGATGTTACCCCTGCTTGCACTCAGTAGTCACAAGTGGAACCCGGTGTGGTGTTGCGCTGCGAGGTTTTGCCGTGTGTGTTCGGAGATGCTCGCCTGCACACCGCTGTTGTAACGCCTGGTTGTTTGAATTACTGTAACCTTCCTCTCAGCTTGAATCAGTCTGGCTACTTCCCTCTGACCTCTCTCATTAACAAGGCATTTTCGCCCACAGAGCTGGCACTCGGAATGTTTTATTTTTGTTTTTCGCACCATTCTCTGTAAACACAGCGCGGAAGTGCGGGCAGTGGAGGCCTAGTGAATTTAAAAGGAGTGTGGGAAACAGGGCCCCCGAGAGCTTTGAGGGAATATTGGCGAGCCATTTAGATTTCAGAAGCAACACACATCGAAGTTGCTGGTGGACGCAGCAGGCCAGGCAGCTGTATCTCTAGGAAGAGGTGCAGTTGACGTTTCCGGCCGAGACCCTTCGTCAGGACTGAGATCCTAGAGATGCTGCCTGGCCTGCTGCGTTCACCAGCAACTTTGATGTGTGTTGCTTGAATTTCCAGCATCTGCAGAATTCCTCGTGTTTAGATTTCAGAAGAATGGGTTACTAGATTATTGGTGTTTTACAACATTTCTTCTGCGTGCCTGTGAGATATAGTCGAGGATCAGCAACAGCGGCCTGTTTAACGTTCTGGACAGGGCAGAGGAAATCCACAAACGTCATTCCATTCCATCATAGTTTAGAAGTAAAGCTGGTCTTCCATCTTTTCCACAGATGCTGCCTGGCATGTGGAGTTCCTCTGGCGTTTTGTGTGTGTTGCTTTCATCTTTCAGTTTTGAAGATTCCAAACAGATTAACATTCAATGATCTAACAGGTAGTACAGGGCCCTGCCCCCTCCTCTTCAGTCCTGACGAAGGGTCTCGGCCCGAAACCTTGACTGTTCGTTTCCACGGATGCTGCCCGACCTGCGGAGTTCCTCCAGCGTATTTTGCGAGTTTCTCTAGTACAGGTGTGAGCTGAACAGCACTAAATTGATTGGTCTTGTTTTCTTCTGCTAAAATGCAGAAGTCCAAGATAAGCACCATTAACTTTTGTTCTCTTTTCTCTCTAGGACTCCATGCGTTTGAACCAATATAAGTTGAAGACTGAGATTGGAAAGGTAATACAAGCCCATCCCAAGTCTCTGCAGGAGCTGGTTTATGGTGCCTCTCTGTCTTTTCCCAGGGCCTAATAAGATTCTCCTTTTGTTCAGAGTTGGAACTGCTCAAGCTCGGAGGAGGTTGGGAGGCAGCAGAGCAAGCTAATGGCCTATGGAATAGTGTGGCATGGGAGTTTACTGGGCTCAACCCTCCCCCTGTAGGCATGAGTACATGAACAGGAGGAGATGAGAGTGTAACACCCCGGGAAAGCTTTCACTGCTAATGTAATGGTCTTTCTGTAGAAGCGGTGTTTGGGCTATGGTTAGAGATAATGGGTACTTTCCAATGAAGGGAGTGTATTTTCGTGCTGTGTGCTGTGATCTGGATCTTTTGTTCGGTGAGAGATGGAGAGAGAAGATGCCGGAGAGGAGAGGAGAGGTCATGGGGGTGGACTTGGAGTGGGGCCGGGAGTCAACTGAGCCCAGGGAAATCGATGGAGGATTGGCGAAGGGGAAACCGTGAGCTCCAAATTGTGCACGTTAGACTGTTACATTAAAAAGACACGCCTCTTTCTTTTTTTTTGCTTTTTCTTTACTAACCCTTTAGTCAAATTAAGAATTTTAAAGCTAAATTGTTTAATTGTATATGGTGTACTGTCTGTTATTTCACGGTACTGATTTGTAACAGGGTAACAAGTCACGCACCGTCCACACAGACAGGGGGTTTCAGGGGGGAGGCTCACACCTCAATCTCACGTGATTGGCGGGGCCAGAGACAGTCTTCCCTCAGCAGAACCTGAGGACCACCAGAGACTGTTTTCCCTTGACAGAACCTGAGGGCCAGAGACTGTCTTCCCTCAACAGAACCTGAGGGTCACCAGAGACTGTCTTCCCTCAACAGAACCTGAGGACCACCAGAGACTGTCTTCCCTCGACAGAACCTGAGGACCACCAGAGACTGTCTTCCCTCAACAGATCCTGAGGACCACCAGAGACCGTCTTCCCTGGACAGATCCTGAGGACCACCAGAGACCGTCTTCCCTCGACAATAATCCTGAGGACCACCAGAGACTGTCTTCCCTCGACAGATGCTGAGGACCACCAGAGACTGTCTTCCCTCGACAGATGCTGAGGACCACCAGAGACCATCTTCCCTCGACAGATCCTGAGGACCACCAGAGACTGTCTTCCCTCGACAGATGCTGAGGACCACCAGAGACCATCTTCCCTCGACAGATCCTGAGGACCACCAGAGACTGTCTTCCCTGGACAGAACCTGAGGACCACCGGAGACTATCTTCCATGGACAGATCCTGAGGACCACCAGAGACTGTCTTCCCTCGACAGAACCTGAGGGCCAGAGACTGTCTTCCCTCGACAGATCCTGAGGACCACCAGAGACTGTCTTCCCTCGACAGAACCTGAGGGCCAGAGACTGTCTTCCCTCGACAGATCCTGAGGACCACCAGAGACCGTCTTCCCTCGACAGATCCTGAGGACCACCAGAGACCGTCTTCCCTCGACAGATCCTGAGGACCACCAGAAGAAGCAAGGGGGGAGCCAGAGTGGGAAAAACAGCGTCTAGCTTGTACCACTTCTCTTCCCCATCTTCTTATTCTGGCTTCTTCCCCCTTCTTTTCCAGTCCTGACTAAGGCTCTCAGCCCAAAACATTGACTGTTTATTCCTTTCTATAGATGTGGCCTAACCTGCTGAGTTCCTCCAGCACTTTGTTTAGTTATTTACCGAGGTACAGAGTGGAATAGCCCTCCCGGCCCTTCAAGCCGCACCACCCAGAAATCTCCCGATTCAAGCATAGCCTCATCACGGGACAATTTACAAAGACTGATTAACCAACCAATTGGTCTATCTTTGGATTTTGGGAGGAAACCGGAGCACCCAGAGGAAACCCACACAGTCACGAGGAAAACATGCAAACTCCTTACAGACAGTGGCGGGAATTGAACCCAGATTGTCGGTAGTGCAAAGTGTTGTGCTGACCGCTACGCCACTCTGCCACCCCAGTGCATTACTCTACCTATTGTACAAGAGTTTGTCTCCAAGAACTTTCCTAGTGGGCTTAATCCTAAATCCCACCGACAAGAAGTTTGGGGACACTCAATCCCAATCTCAGCTCATGCTGTCCAATGTTTCGGTCTGGAACAGGACTGTGGAACTCAAATTCCTAGAACTGAAAAACAGGGCTGGGGTTTACACATTTTTACATGTCCTTCCTCTACCCCTGGGGTTTCATTGGATGACTAACCTGAACTTTGGTTTGTTGACAGGGGTCCTATGGTGTTGTGAAGCTGGCCTACAATGAGAATGATGACAAGCATTATGTGAGTAAACTGGAGATACGTTTCTGTTCCTGAAGTGGAGGGTGTTGAGTGATCTTCCCAGCAGTAGAGAGGGGTCGATACAACATACCTTTGTCTAGTAGGATAGAACAACCTCAGAACAGACCACCTGGATCAATGCTGTGGACATGAGAATATTGTCTGTGGATCCGCAGACTCTCAGGATGCTGAGTATGTCATAGTCATAGTCATACTTTATTGATCCCGGGGCAAATTGGTTTTCGTTACAGTTGCACCATAAATAATAAATTAGTAATAGAACCGTAAATAGTTAAATAGTAATATGTAAATTATGCCAGGAAATAAGTCCAGGACCAGCCTTTTGGCTCAGGGTGCCTGACCCTCCAAGGGAGGAGTTGTAAAGTTTGATGGCCACAGGCAGGAATGACTTCCTATGACGCTCTGTGCTGCATCTCGGTGGAATGAGTCTCTGGCTGAATGTAGTCTTGTGCCCACCCAGTACATTATGTAGTGGATGGGAGACATTGTCCAAGATGGCATGCAACTTGGACAGCATCCTCTTTTCAAACACCACCATCAGAGAGTCCAGTTCCATCCCCACAACATCACTGGCCTTACGAATGAGTTTGTTGATTCAGTTGGTGTCTGCTACCCTTAGCCTGCTGCCCCAGCACACAACAGCAAACATGATCGCACTGGCCACCACAGACTCGTAGAACATCCTCAGCATCGTCCAGCAGATGTTAAAGGACCTCAGTCTCCTCAGGAAATAGAGACGGCTCTGACCCTTCTTGTAGACAGGCTCAGTGTTCTTTGACCAGTCAAGTTTATTGTCAATTCGTATCCCCAGGTATTTGTAATCCTCCACCATGTCCACACTGACCCCTGGATGGAAACAGGGGACACCGGTACCTTAGCTCTCCTCAGTTCTACCACCAGCTCCTTAGTCTTTTTCACATTAAGCTGCAGATAATTCTGCTCTCACCATGTGACAAAGTTTCCTACCGTAGCCCTGTACTCAGCCTCATCTCCCTTGCTGATGCATCCAACTATGGCAGAGTCATCAGAAAACTTCTGAAGATGACAAGACTCTGTGCAGTAGTTGAAGTCCAAGGTGTAAATGGTGAAGAGAAAGGGAGACAAGGCAGTCCCTTGTGGAGCCCCAGTGCTGCTGGTCACTCTGTCGGACACACAGTGTTGCAAGCACACGTACTGTGGTCTGCCAGTCAGGTAATCAAGAATCCATGATACCAGGAAAGCATCCACCTGCATCGCTGTCAGCTTCTCCCCCAGCAGAGCAGGGCGAATGGTGTTGAACACACTGGAGAAGTCAAAAAACATGACCCTCACAGTGCTTGCTGGCTTGTCCAGGTGGGCGTAGACACGGTTCAGCAGGTAGACGATGGCATCCTCAACTCCTAGTCGGGGCTGGTAGGCGAACTGGAGGGGATCTAAGTGTGGCCTGACCATAGACCGGAGCAGCTCCAGAACAAGTCTCTCCAGGGTCTTCATGATATGGGAGGTCAATGCCACCGGTCTGTAGTCATTGAGGCCGCTGGGGCGCGGTGTCTTCAGCACAGGGACCAGGCCGGATGTCTTCCACAGTACAGGAACCCTCCGGAGTCTCAGGCTCAGGTTGAATATATGGTGAAGTACTCCACATAGCTGAGGGGCACAGGCTTTGAGCACCCTGGTACTGACACCATCCGGTCCTGCAGCCTTGCTTGGGTTGAGACGTTTCAGCTGTCTTCTCACCTGTTCAGCTGTGAAGCCCACCGTGGTGGTTTTGTGTGGGGAAGGGGTATAGTCATGAGAGCAGGGTGGGGGACTGTGAGGAGGGGTAGGAGGGGAGAGTGGAATGTGTGTTGGTTGGGGGCCGACAACAGATGGCTCATGTGGGAGATGGGCAGGGGCCACAATGTCAAATCTGTTAAAGAACAGGTTAAGTTCATTGGCCCTGTCCACACTGCCTTCAGCTCCTCTGTTGCTAGTTTGCCGGAACCCAGTAATGGTCCTCATCCCCCTCCAGACCTCTCTCATGTTGTTCTGCTGGAGTTTCCACTCAAGCTTCCTCCTGTACCTGTCTTTAGCCTCCCTGATCCTGGCTTTCAGGTCCCTCTGTTTATCCTCAGCTCCTCCCTATTTCTATCTCTAAACGCCCTCTTTTTAGCGTTCAGGATGTCCTTAATGTCCTTTGTCACCCGTGGCTTGTTATTTGAATAACAAAGGACAGTTCTTGTCAGAACATTGCAGTCCACACAGAAGTTGATGTAATCCGTGATGCACTCTGTGAGCCCATCAATATCCTCTCCATGTGGCTCACAGAGTGCCTGCCAGTCTGTCACCTCAAAACAACCCTGGAGCGCCTCGTAAGCCTCCTCCGACCATTTTCTCACTGTCCTCGAGGTTGCAGGAGGGTTTGATACCAAGTCAGTAGATTTCTTTGTGTTTACTGTGATTATAACCTCTCATTAATGCTGAGCATCAAACACTAACTCTCTGAACAGAACAAACTAGTTGGGAAAGTATTTGAGCTGACATAAGATTTTTTTTCTCTGTGGAAATGATTCGCATACTGAAGTTTCTGAAATCCTCAGGCAACTTGTTAGAATCCTTAAACAACAGGAATTCTGCAGATGCTGGAAATTCAAGCAACACACATCAAAGTTGCTGGTGAATGCAGCAGGCCAGGCAGCATCTCTAAGAAGAGGTGCAGTCGACGTTTCAGGCCGAGACCCTTCGTCAGGACTAACTGAAGGAAGAGTGAGTAAGGGATTTGAAAGTGGGAGGGGGAGGGGGAGATCCAAAATGATAGGAGAAGACAGGAGGGGGAGGGATAGAGCCAAGAGCTGGACAGGTGATTGGCAAAGGGGATACGAGAGGATCATGGGACAGGAGGTCCGGGAAGAAAGACAAGGGAGGACCCAGAGGATGGGCAAGGGGTATATTCAGAGGGACAGAGGGAGAAAAAGGAGAGTGAGAGAAAGAATGTGTGTATATAAATAAATAACAGATGGGGTACGAGGGGGAGGTGGGGCATTAGCGGAAGTTAGAGAAGTTGATGTTCATGCCATCAGGATCCACGGCCTCCTCTACTGTAAAGATGAAGCCACACTCAGGTTGGAGGAACAACACCTTATATTCCGTCTAGGTAGCCTCCAACCTGATGACATGAACATCGACTTCTCTAACTTCCGCTAATGCCCCACCTCCCCCTTGTACCCCATCTGTTAATTATTTTTATACACACATTCTTTCTCTCACTCTCCTTTTCCTCCCTCTGTCCCTCTGAATATACCCCTTGCCCATCTTCTGGGTTTCCCCCCCCCCCCCCCAGCTTGTCTTTCTTCCCAGACCTCCTATCCCATGATCCAGGACAGCGAATTTCAGGAGTAGTTCATGAATCGCCAGTTAACAGAAGTAGTTAATCACGAGAGAGACCAGGTCTGTTTGTAGAACCATTGTTCCCTTTGTTGACGAGTTTAGGGTAGATAATTCAAAACAATGATACGTGATGAGGTTAGAGTGATAGACCTTTGCAATCACCATCCTGCTTTGGGTAGTCCCATGAAATAAGGAACAGGTTCCAGACTCTTGCTGTGAATCCTGTTTTGTTTCACTCCTTGACAAACTGCTGCCTTTGCTGGGAAGGTCTAATGTTGTCAGGGCTCTCCCTGCGTCCTGGGTCTCACACCTTGCCCTGTGACCCCAAGAACATGGCAGTGTGTGGGCAGACTAGCAACAGAGGAGCAGAAGGCAGTGTGGACAGGGCCAATGAACTTAACCTGTTCCTTAACAGATTTGACAGTGTGGCCCCTGCCCATCCCACACATGAGCCATCTTCTGTCGGCCCCCAACCAACACATATTCCACTCTCCCCTCCTACCCCTCCTTACAGTCCCCCACCCTGCTCTCATGACTATACCACTTCCCCACAAGAAACAGCTCTACAGGTGAGATACAGCTGAAACGTCTCAACCCAAGCAAGGCTGCAGGACCAGATGGTGTCAGTACCAGCGTGCTCAAAGCCTGTGCCTCTCAGCCATGTGGAGTACTTCGCCATGTATTCAACCTGAGCCTGAGGCTCCGGAGGGTTCCTGTACTGTGGAAAACGTCCTGCCTCGTCCCTGTGCCGAAGACGCCGCGCCCCAGCGGCCTCAATGACTACAGACCGGTGGCATTGACCTCCCACATCATGAAGACCTTGGAGAGACTTGTTCTGGAGCTGCTCCAGCCTATAGTCAGGCCATACTTAGATCCCCTCCAGTTCGCCTACCAGCCCCGACTAGGAGTTGAGGATGCCATCGTCTTCCTGCTGAACCGTGTCTACACCCACCTGGACAAGCCAGCGAGCACTGTGAGGGTCATGTTTTTTGACTTCTCCAGTGTGTTCAACACCATTCGCCCTGCTCTGCTGGGGGAGAAGCTGACAGCGATGCAGGTGGATGCTTTCCTGGTATCATATATTCTTGATTACCTGACTGGCAGACGACAGTACGTGTGCTTGCAACACTGTGTGTCCGACAGAGTGACCAGCAGCACTGGGGCTCCACAGGGGACTGTCTTGTCTCCCTTTCTCTTCACCATTTACACCTTGGACTTCAACTACTGCACAGAGTCTTGTCATCTTCAGAAGTTTTCTGATGACTCTGCCATAGTTGGATGCATCAGCAAGGAAGATGAGGCTGAGTACAGGGCTACGGTAGGAAACTTTGTCACATGGTGTGAGCAGAATTATCTGCAGCTTAATGTGAAAAAGATTAAGGAGCTGGTGGTAGACCTGAGGAGAGCTAAGGTACCAGTGACCCCTGTTTCCATCCAGGGGGTCAGTGTGGACATGGTGGAGGATTACAAATACCTGGGGATACGAATTGACAATAAACTGGACTGGTCAAAGAACACTGAGGCTGTCTACAAGAAGGGTCAGAGCCGTCTCTATTTCCTGAGGAGACTGAGGTCCTTTAACATCTGCTGGACGACGCTGAGGATGTTCTACGAGTCTGTGGTGGCCAGTGTGATCATGTTTGCTGTTGTGTGCTGGGGCAGCAGGCTGAGGGTAGCAGACATCAACAGAATCAACAAACTCATTCATAAGGCCAGTGATGTTGTGGGGATGGAACTGGACTCTCTCACGGTGGTGTCTGAAAAGAGGATGCTGTCTAAGTTGCATGCCATCTTGGACAATGTCCCCCATCCACTACATAATGTACTGGGTGGGCACAGGAGTACATTCAGCCACAGACTGATCCCACCGAGATGCAGCGCTGAGCGTCATAGGAAGTCATTCCTGCCTGTGGCCATCAAACTTTACAACTCCTCCCTTGGAGGGTCAGACATCCTGAGCCAATAGGCTGGTCCTGGACTTACTTTATAATTTACTGGCATAATTTACATATTACTATTTAACTATTTATAGTTCTATTGCTATTTATTATTTATAAAGCAACTGTAATGAAAACCAATTTCCCCCGGGATCAATAAAGTATGACTATGACTAGAACTTCACAACCCCGTGGACTTTTTTGACCAGAATAAGTTTCATCCTTGAAATATGATCCAAGCAATTCTGCTCTGCTATTTACTCTATAGATTTTGTGAATCTGTTAAGTCTAATTCCTTGATATTATCTCTTTACTCGTGTTCAACAGAAATTTAGATGGTGTTTTAGGTAAAAGCCCTTGTTGGTAACAGAAATACCTTTTCTCCCCAGGCTATGAAGGTACTTTCCAAAAAAAAGTTGATGAAGCAGCAAGGATTTCCACGTGAGTTATCTTCCTAATGACAGTCAATTTTCATGTGTGAGTTCTGATGCAATTATTTGGTGTTTTGACATCAGCCTGTAACATCAGAATGGGTGAATATCACGCGATAGGATTGGTAGCCTTTCAGTGCTGAGGAGAACACAGCTGGTGAAGTTAAACAAGAAGGAACGTTTAGCAAGCAGAAATCAAACAGACCCTCGAGGAATATAAAGAAGCCCGAAAAGAACTCAAGAGGGATTAAGGGAGCCAAGAGGACCATTCTATACATTCATCAATAGCAAGGCGATGACGAGGGAGAGGGTAGGACCACTCGTGGGGAAAGGAGAGAACATGTGTTTGGATGTATGTCATGTCAGTATTTAGCAAGGAGGAGGTTGTGGAAAATAGATCAGTGTGGAGCATTCTAACATGCCAGGGCAGTTTGAGATAAAGAAGGGGGTGGAGTTGAGTAAAAAAAAGGATATTAAAGTAGATAACTCCTCAGGGCTTGATGAGATATTCCCCTGGTTATTAAGATCTGATTTATGGGGCTTTGACAAATATCTCCATGTCCTGTCTAGCCACAGGGGAATTCCGGGAGGACTGCGAGTGGATCAGAACAGCACAGGAACAGGCCAAACGGCTCACAATGTTGTGCCAAGCCTGTTAAAAAGCAATCTAAAACTCCCAGACTAATCCCTCCCACCTACACCATGTCCATATCCCTCCATTTTCTTTCCAACCATGTGCCTATCCAAATGTCTCTTAAAGTCTCTAATGTGTTTGCCTCTACCAAGCAGCACATTCCAGGCATCCACCACTTTCAGGGTAAAAAATTACCCCTCACATCCCTCTTGAACCACCCCCTCTCACCTTCAATGCATGGCCTCTGGTATTAGACATTTTAATCCTGGGAAACAGATACTCCCTGCCACTCTATCTGTGCCTCTCAATCTTATAAACCTCTATTAGATCTCCCCTCAGCCTCCGGTGCTGCAAGAAAACAACCCAAGTTTACCCATGCTCTCATGATAGCACATGCCTCTAAACCAGGCAGCATCCTGGTAAACCTCTTTTGCACCCTCTCCAAAGCTCCAACATCATTCCTATAGTGAGGCAACCAGAACTGTATTCAAATCTTCACATGTCGCCATACCAGAGTTTTATAAAGTTGCAACATTACCTCCTGACTTTTGAATTCAGTGCCTCGACTAATAAAAGCAAGCATTCCATAAGCCTTCTTAACCACCTTGTAGACCTGTGTAGCCACTTTCAAGGAGCAGTGAACTTGAACTCCAAGATCTGTCTGCTCAGCAACACTCTTAGGGTCTTGCCCTTAACAGTGCACTGTCTCCTTGCAATTGCCCTACTGAGATGCAACACCTCACATTTATCTGGGTTAAACTCCATCTGCCATTTCTCTGCCCATATCTGCAACTGACCTATGTCGTGCTGTAGTCTTTGCCAGTCTTAAAGTGCAGGTGGGTTTGCCAGGATGCTACCTGGAGTAGGGGTTATGGGGTTTGTCAGGATGCTGCCCGGAGTAGGGGTTATGGGGTTTGCCAGGATGCTGCCCGGAGTAGGGGTTATGGGGTTTGCCAGGATGCTGCCCGGAGTAGGGGTTATGGGGTTTGCCAGGATGCTGCCCGGAGTAGGGGTTATGGGGTTTGCCAGGATGCTGCCCGGAGTAGGGGTTATGGGGTTTGCCAGGATGCTGCCCGGAGTAGGGTCTGTGGGGTTTGTCAGGATGCCGCCCGGAGGAGGTGATATGTGGCCATAAGGAGAAGATGGAGAAATAGGCTCTTTTCTCTGGAGTAGCAGAGACTAAGGGGTAAACTTGATACAGGATTATAAGTTTGTGTGCATGGATTGAGCCAGTGTATTTGACCAGAGAGAGGATGACCTTGACCACTGAGACAGGATGACCTTGGCCAGGCAGGAGGGTGAAGTGGGTGGTAATGTGTTCCTGCCACAGTCTGCACAGTATTTCCATGTCCTCCCACTGTAGAATCTTGAGTCTCTCAGTCCCATCTCAGACTCTCCTACACTTTGAGCAGACGTGGCTGGAGGCTCTCAGTGTCAGTTGTACTTCTTCAGGGATGTTTCAAGCACATCCTTGAATCTTTACATCAGCTTTCCAGTTCACCTCCTCCCATTACCGGGCTGGAATAGTGTTCACTCTTGTCGGCTGGCTGGAGCTGGTTATGCAGGTCAGTGAGGCACTGGCATTCTCAAAGGGACTTTGAGAACATCCTTGAAACATCTCCTCTGGGTACTGGTGATGGAGATTGGATGCGTCTGCCTACTCAGCCGAACCATCAAGTGTATTTATAGAGTCGACTTATAAGCAGAGAAGTGGGCTCTTTGTCGTTCCGTATACATTCCCACTTTCTGATCGTCAGCTTAATCCCATTTGCCATCATTGGCAAAGCATCCTTGCCTAGTCAGTGCCTGTACTGAATGTACCTGCTTCAGCCCGCCCTTGGGCATTACTTTCCGGTTATCAACCACCTTCTATAAGAAAAAAAAATGCCCTCAAATTCTCCCAATCCCCAGAATATGCTTGTCTGTAGCTTTGGATATATTCAGCAGTGGGGCCCCCTTAGGCCTATGTTCTATATAATCCAATCATTTTACAACACTCTGCAAGAAGAATTTTCCACTCTCCTCAGTGATAAATGATGGCCCTCTGACTCTGACTCTGTCCCTCGGTTCTGGACTGTCTAGACAGGTGAAACATCTATGTAATTCATCGCAGTCAGAAACCCCTGGGTCTAATTCAGATCCCTGAATTTGATCTGAATGAGAAGGGGTTGTGGTTTACACTTCATTGAGTGAGGGCAGTCCTACCTGATATCCTTCCATGGAATGGGTCCCTCCCTCTTTCCAAAAATCTTCTTTTGAGCCCCCCCCCCCAAATGTACGGATCCGCATTCTCTCCCGCGTACGGGCCTGACCCCCCCCGCCCTCCAAGTACAGGTCCGCAACCTTCCCCCCGCCCCGTGTATGGATCTGCACCCCACCCCCAGCCAGGTTCAGAGCCCACACCCCTTGGGAGGGGCTGTGGGTCTGTATGTGAGGAGTGGTGTGATTCATGAGAAGATGTTTGGGAAGAGGGATTGGCCCCGTCCCATGGAAGGACATCAGGTAAGTTTAGATCACAACCCGCTCTCATTCAGATTGCAAATAGGGATCCGAGTTAGACCCGGGGGTTCTGAGAGTGATGAACAACACAGATGTTTCACCTGCTTGCACAGAGTCTGCAGCTTGGACAAACGTTTACTGATGCACGGTAGAGTGTTTGCTGATTGGCGGCATCACGGCCTGGCAGCAGAACACCAATGAGAAAAACTACCAGAGGCTCATTCCATCCCAGGCAAACCCCTCCCCACTACCGAGCACATCCAGGCAGAGCGCTGTAGCAGGAAACCGGCGTCCGTCATCAGGGACCCCCACTACCCAGGCCATGCTCTCTTCTCACTGCTGCCATCGGGAAGGAGGTACAGCAGCCTCAGGACCCAACCACAGGTTCAGGAACAGTTACCCCTCAACCATCAGGCTCTTGAAGCAGACGATATCTTCACTCACCCCAACACCGAACTGATTCCACAACCTATGGACTCACTCTACAACTCATGTTCTTGATATTTATTGCTTATTTATTATAATAATTATATTTTTTTCTTTTTTAATTTGCACAATTTGTTGTCTTTTGCATGCTGGTTGCCTGTCTCTCTCATTGGCAGCTTTTCATTGATTCTGTTGTGTTTCTTTCTATTTACTGTGAATGCCTGTAAGAAAACGAAGCTCAGGGTTGTATCTGGTGACATGTATGCACTTTGATAATAAATTGACTCTGAATATTTGCACATAGACCTCTCAATGCAGTGTTTTCCTCCAACTCTTACAATTAAATCCCCTTAGAAAAGGCCAACATGCCAATCGCCATCCTGTGCTGCACCTGTGTGTTTAACAACCTGTGTTATGTGTGTCTACACTCTTCCATCCCAGTGCTACACTGACATTTAATAATTTCTGAGTTCATTTTAAGGAGAGAAATGTCAAACTTTTCTCTATTATGCCTTGAGTGCCACCTTCATTTTTGGCTGTGTCTCCTTTACCTATTTTTATTTTGTCTCAAATTGATGCCACATCCGTTGGAATTTATGGTGTCTCCCTCACCATTGCACCAACACTTCCACCCTCTCTCTCTCTGCTGCCCCTCACCTACCCCTCCCCACTTATTTCCTGCTAGCTCTGTTTCTCTGGAATCTTCTATATCGGACACATCCACTTTAAAAATATGAAAGCAATGGGAGCCCTTCCTAGCCTCCATACTTGTACCACAACTTGTTTTCCTTCACTCTGCTCGTTGAACAGGCTGACACTGCACGGTTCAATGCACATTGTTCAGAGTTTAATCTTCACACAGCTGAATGTTCAGTATCATATTGCAGACTCCGACATTATCACGTTAGTAAACAAATCAGCCAGCTAGGAGTTTCAACCAGATCCGGTTGACATTGATCAATTAATCAATATTCACACCTGTGACAGAAGCAATCCTCTAACAGGCTTTGAAAGCTAAACCTTCATCGTATCATCGCTAAGTATTAGTTCCCTCCTCCACCTATCCTCTTCACCACCCCTACCCTCTTCTCCCCCTGCACCTACCCCCCTCTCCTCGACGCACCTGCCTCCTCGACACTCGCCCCCCCCTTACCGTCCCCCCCTCCCTCCTCGCCCTCCCCCCCCCCCGCCCCCCGGAAGGGAGGCTGGCCCAAAGCACAGAGAGCCGAGCCTGTAGCCGTGCAGAAAAGATGACACTGAGTTGAAGTATTGTTCGGAAACGAGGTCTGGCAGAATGATAGAAGGTGGCTGCTGAACACTGTTGGCTCTCCCAGCCCTGGCATTGGGGTCAACAGGACGGGTTCCCTTTCATTAACAGTGAAATAATGTGCTGCAGGTCTTCATGCATCAAGAAATATGAAGTTAACTAATGCATTCAACCACACACATGTATGGAGCTGAACAAAACATCGTTCCTCTGGAACCAAGGTGCAAACACAGCACATATCTTACGATTCTGCACACGCAGTCACAAAATAATATTAGCACAAGGACCCTGAGTGGCCTGGCTGGAAGTTTGACAGGTTGACATTAAGTGTGAGATGCCTGTTTATGGAAGACAGTATCACGTTACTGGCATTGTTACAATAAAACAAGCAGTAGTATAAATAAGTGAAACAACAGCAATTGACCAGTGCAGGATGAGGTGAGTTAGGCAGGGGAGGGGAGGAGAGTGAAGTGGCCGGGTGTTTGGATTGACTGGTCAGGTGTGCTTGAGTAGCAGTGGGGTGCTGAGAAGTCCAACAGTCTGGGGGACGCAGCCTGACGCTTCTGGTTCTTGTGCCTCAGTACCTTCTGCCTGAGGTCGTGGGAAGGATGGGAGGTTTGTTTTAACAACGCTGGAGGCACTGTGCATACACTGCTTCAGACGTACAGGTATGTCTCGACTGCAGGTGGAGGGAGACCCCAATGGTGCTCTCAGCAGTCCTCACTGCCTGTCAATGTGGGGACGTCACTGTGCATTTGAAGAATTAAGCAGGGAAACCATAACGTGTACCTCAGCCTATCAGGAGATCAATGAAGTGCTTTGTCCTGTGCTAAAGCAACTCGTTCGATAGCTTTATGTATCAGTGAAGCACCAGGCAGTGTACTGGGCCTGAGCTGCCTTGTCAGATTCACTAAAGGTTGTTGCCTTCATTGAAATGATGTCTCACCCCTTGCTCTGGCTTCCAGGTCGGCCCCCACCCAGGGGATCGAAGCCCCCATCTGCAGAGCAGTCCAAGACTCCAGCGCCCTTAGAGAGGGTCTACCAGGAGATAGCCATCCTGAAGAAACTTGACCACCCCAACATTGTAAAGCTGGTGGACGTGAGTTGGTTCATCGTTGAGCTAAAATATTTTTATTTCATTGCTAAATTCAGGCCATGGCTGAACAAGACACGAGGGGTGATTGATAAGTTCATGGCCTAAGGTAGAAGGAGTCAAATTTAGAAAACCTAGCACATTTATTTTTCAACATAGTCCCCAATACATTTACACACTTAGTCCAGCGGTCATGGAGCATACGGATCCCTTCTTTGTAGAAGTGGTCCCAGCAGGGGTGATTGATAAGTTCGTGGCCTAAGGTAGAAGGAGATGAGTTATTAACTTCAAACTTTCTGCATTATCACTCAAAGAGTTGAACTGCACGTGCATGTAACGAGTGCATCTCGGACCTCCAGGTGGTCCGGGGCAGGGGCGATTGACAAGAAGGACATGAGTTATACAGCTCTCATTACAAGCACATGCAGTTCAACTCTTTGAGTGAAAATGCAGGAAGTTTGAAGTTAATAACTCATCTCCTTGTACCTTAGGCCACAAAGTTATCAAGCATCCCTGCTGTGGACCACTTCTGGAGGCCCAAGACGCTGACTTCTACAAAGAAGGGATCCGTATGCTCCGCGACCGCTGGACTAAGTGTGTACATGTAGGAGGGGACTATGTTGAAAAATAAATGTGCTAGGTTTTCTAAAATTGACTCCTTCTACCTTAGGCCACAAACTTATCAATCACCCCTCGTACGTGGGGATGGTAATCATCATGGAACGCTAAATATACTGATCAGTTTGTTTTTCTGACATAATTTCTGCAAAACTGGGGGTCAGTGGTCAGGTGATGTAGAACACTCTTCCTCCCTCCCCGACCTTTGGGTGAACTCTGCCCAGGGACATCCCTTCATCCAGCTGCCGTGCCATTGGCATCATTTCTCCTGACTGCACTGCTTTCTCTTCAGCCTTCCCATCACATTGTTAATACACCAGGTTTACGGAAGACAGCCTGAGCACATGAACTCCCTCGGAGTTGCTGCTGTCTCAGCCTGCACTGAGGCCCAGTCAAAGATATTCCACAGCAGTTGCTCAGCTAAGGCATCTTTTTAGGTTAATGAGCGAGAGGGTAAATTCTTGTGTCCAGAAGTGGAGTCATGGTTTAAAATTTAAAAGTCCTGCGAAAGGGTCTTGGCCTGAAATGTCAGGTGTTGATTTCCCTCCCTGGATGCTGCCTGACCTGCTGAGTTCCTCCAACATTTTCTGTGTTGCTGAAGATTTCCAGCATCTGCAGAATCTCTTGTGTCACAAATGTTAATTTGATTGGATGGAATTTGAGACAATTTATTATCACCTGAAACACTGGATATACAACCATGGGATTACTAAAGAGAAGGCTGTGTTGGCTGCCAGAGTCTCAGTGGGCCAAAAGGTCTGCATTGTGTGGCTGTGACGTCTACCGAGTACAGGATTCACGTTGCACTCTGGCAACTGATTACAATAACCCCTCCGTCTACTAATGTTTGATATATGAATTTTCATCAATATGTCCTTGACTCTTCAGATATGTGTCCTCAGTTTACCAAGCTATTTTTTGCTACGGCGAATGTCATACCCCTTCCCATCCATGGAAATACATTGTACAAGAACACCCAAAATAGTCTGTTCCATAGAAATACACTGTACAAGAACACCCAAAATACAGTCTGTTCCATAGAAATACACTGTCCAAGAACACCCAAAGTAGTCTGTTCCATAGAAATACAGTACAAGAACACCCAAAATACAGCCTGTTCCATAGAAATACACCGTACAAGAACACCCAAAATAGTCTGTTCCATAGAAATACAGTACAAGAACACCCAAAATACATTTGGCCCAGTCTTTCTGGTTTAACAGATTTCACAGCCATGTTATTAATGGTGGAATTGCAGTGATCGTTGACATGCCCTTTATTTTCGAGGAGGTGACCAACAGAGTGACCATTCCTTTCCGGGAGAGGTGAGGGTGCAGTCTGCACAGCAGTGGGTTCAGCCTTTGTTTTGTCGTCTGTGCTGGCCTCAGCTGCTGAGCCTCCTGACTGTAATGGGTCTGCAGCCGTCTGTGCTCTGGATGGGACGGTCAGGACAATTACCCTTGTTGCCTGGCTGGTGTCAGTTCCACCTCAACCACCGGCTGTTGTTTACGGGAATTCAGCAGGTTGAGTAGCATTTGTGGAGTGGGAGGTGAGAAAGAGGAACTTCCGATGGTTTGGATCTTCAGGACTGAGAGTGGATGGTATAAAATGGAGTGGAGGAGTGAGACAGAGGCTGCCAGGTGATTGGTGAACCAGGTTGGCATGAAAAATGATGGGCAGATTGGATCCGGTAGGAGAGGGGGAGTGTGGGTGGCGTGTAGAGGCAGGCAAAGAAATGGGCTGACAGAGCCAAATGGGGGGGGGGAGGATGGTGTTTATGGGATCTTGCTTTGCCACAATGCCTACTTTACAACAGTTCAACATTCCCTCAGGACATCCTGAGGGAGTAAAAGGTGCTATGTAGGCACAGGACTTGACTGTCTAATTTTGTGAATTTCCCCTCTCCTGTATTTCAGGTTCTCGATGATCCCACTGAAGATAATCTTCACATGGGTAGGTGACAGGCTGTCTCAGAACGGAGGGCGGTACTGCTGATAGTAATTCAGTTTGTTGTGCTGTAACAATTACTGTTTTAAAATCTGTTGGACATGGATGGAGTTTGCTTCCTGTAGGACAGTTTTGTTTAACTCAGCTGATCGCTCCTCGCCTTCTGGGCCTGCGTTACCGCTCGGTCTTTGCGTTTAGACTGTCTTGGCTGGGAAGGGAGGTGATGGACGCCAGCCCGTCCCCACAGGTAGGGAGCTCATTTCCCCCACCTGTGAAGGACGGAGAGACGGAGAGCAGCAAGGGAAGTGGCTGAAATCCCCCATCTCGGCACTGACGTGCTGACACCTGTGTCAGTGTAGTTGTGGAAGATCTGCCACTGGTCTTACGGGAGCATTACCCGGTGGTCAGCCACTCTGCATCTGTTCGCCCTGGCCTGCTTTCCAGAGTGTCGACCACAGTCTCATATCACAGGTTCCTGCCCAGTCTACAGGAAACCAGGCCACATCATTAATGCAAAGTGAAGGGAGTCTACCGTGGCACATATCACTCTGCAGTCCCCCCTGTCCTCACAGAGGCATAGAAAAGGCCTGTATCACTTAGTGGGAGGAATATCATGGGAGTTACTGCTGAGGAGCTAAATATATTCGAGTTTCAACAAAACATGATGGTGGAAAATCTGGTTTTTATCCGTGATGTTTGAGTTTGCAGGCAGAGTCTTTTCCAATCCAGCTGTCCCATAAAGTTTGACAATGAGCTACATAACTTCACTTGGGTTGTGTGTTAGTTATCTGCAAAACAATCACTTCACAAATCGCTGAAACTATCTGCTTTCAAATCAGTTGAGCAGTTCCACTTAGATGCCCTCATAGCTGATAGAAACATAGAAACATAGAAAATAGGTGCAGGAGTAGGCCATTCGGCCCTTCAAGCCTGCACCGCCATTCAGTATGATCATGGCTGATCATCCAACTCAGAACCCTGTAGCAGCCTTCCCTCCATACCCCCGATCCCTTTAGCCACAAGGGCCATATCTAACTACCTCTTAAATATAGCCAATGAAATGGCCTCAAGTGTTTCCTGTGGCAGAGAATTCCACAGATTCACCACTCTCTGTGTGAAGAAGTTTTTCCTGATCTCGGTCCTAAAAGACTTCCCCTTTATCCTTAAACTGTGACCCCTCGTTCTGGACTTCCCCAACATCGGGAACAATCTTCCTGCATCTAGCCTGTCCAATCCCTTTAGGATTTTATACGTTTCAATAAGATCCCCCCTCCATCTTCTAAATTCCAACGAATATAAGCCTAGTTGATTCAGTCTTTCATCATATGAAAGTCCTGCCATCCCAGGAATCAATCTGGTGAACCTTCTTTGTACTCCCTCTATGGCAAGGATGTCTTTCCTCAGATTAGGGGACCAAAACTGCACACGATACTCCAGGTGTGGTCTCACCAAGGCCTTGTACAACTGCAGTAGTACCTCCCTGCTCCTGTACTCGAATCCTCTTGCTATAAATGCCAGCATACCATTCACCATTTTCACCGCCTGCTGTACCTGCATGCCCACTTTCAATGACTGGTGTGTAATGACACCCAGGTCTCGTTGCACCTCCCCTTTTCCTAATCGGCCACCATTCAGATAATACACATCAAAGTTGCTGGTGAACGCAGCAGGCCAGGCAGCATCTCCAGGAAGAGGCACAGTCGATGCCCGAGGCCGAGTAGTTACCTTGTATGTTCATTCTGAGTGTAATACTGACTCAGCCAATTCCTCATCGAGCTGAAGCTCTTGTTTTACTTTGCCACAACCTGCTCCTAGCTCCCTGCTGAGGCTGTACGCTCTTTGTTGACTGGCCATCTGTTTTCTATTTCCTAACTGTTGGCTGCTTGTGTGCTGCCAGCTCCCAACGTGGACGTTTGGTTTCAGATGGCAAGGGTTTATCGGTCCGCTGCTCCCGTGTGAATTGTAAATTGTCCTCCAGAAGATTAGGAAGGCTTTTTTGAGCTGAACCTTTTACGTCAAGATGAATTCTAATGTTTGACCACTTGGGAATTTGGGGATTATCACGGTCTTGCTTCAAATGCCTTCTGTTGCTTACAGCTTAAGATGGTTCCAGCATATTAACTGAGTAAATCCAAAAACAGTAGCAAAGATGTGGGCTACAAATTATAATGGGAGGTAGAAAATCAAAAGGGCAATGTTACGATGGTCATGGGGGACTTTAATATGGAGGTAGATTGGGAAAATCAGGTTGGCGCTGGATCCCAAGAGGGGGAATTTGTACGAGAAGGCTTTTCAGAGCAGCCTGTGGTTCAGCTCCTATGGGATCAACTATTCTATTGGGTGTTGTGCAATGAACCGGAATTGAATAGAGAGCTTAAGGGAACCCTTAAGGGGGAGTGATCATAATATGATAGAATTCACCCTGCAGTTTGAGAGGGAGAAGCTAAAGCCAGGTGTATCAGTATTACAGAGGAGTAAGTGGAATTACAGAGACATGAGAGAGAAGCTGGCCGAAGTTGATTGGAAGAGGGACAGTAGCAGGGATGACAGCAGAGCAGCTTCTGGGGGAAATTCAGAAAATGTAGTATAGATCCGTCCCAGAGAAGTAGTATTCTAAAGTCAGGATGATGCAACCGTGGCTGACGAGAAGTCAAAGCCAACAAAGAAACAAAAGAGAGGGCATATAATAAAGCAAAAATTAGTGGGGATTGGGAAGCTTTTAAAAACAAACAGAAGGCAAATAAAAAATCATAAGGAGGGAAGAGATGGGATATGAAGGTAAGCTAGGCAATAATATCAAAGAGGAATATAAATGTAAGCTGGCCAATAATATCAAAGGCAAACGTTTTTTCAGATATTTAAAGAGTAGAAGAGAGGAGAGAGTAGTTGTTAGACTGCTGGAAAATGATGCTGGAGAGGTAGTAATGGGGTACAAGGAAATAGCGGGTGAACTGAGTAAGTATTTTGTTTCATTCTTCTCTGTGGAAGACATTAACAGTATGCTGGAAGTTTGAGAGTGAAGTTGCCGTTACTAGAGAGGAGGTGCTTGGGAAACTGAAGTTCCTAAAGGTAGATAAGTCACCTGGAACAAATGGTCTACACCCCAGGGTTCTGAAAGAGGCGGCTGAAGATGGTGGAGACATTAGTAATGATTCTTCAATAGATTCTGGTATGGTTCCTGAGGACTGGAAAATCGTAAATGTTACTCCACTCTTCAAGAAGGGAGAGAGACAGGAGAAAGGAAATTATAGGCCATTTGGCCTGACCTCAGTGATTGGGAAGATGTTGGAACCGTTTGTTAAGGATGAGGTTCCGGGGTACTTGGAGGCACATGATAAAATAGGCAGAAGTCAGCATGGTTTCCTTTAGGAAAAATCATGACAGACAAGGTTGTAGGAATTCTTTATAGAAATAACAAGTGGGATAGGCAAAGGAGAACTGGTGGCTGTTGTGTATTTCGATTTTCAGAAGGCCTTTGACAAGGTGCCACCCATGAGGCTGCTTAACAAGTGTACAGCCCATGGTATTACAGGAGAGATTCTAGCATGAATAAAGCACAATGGCTGATTGGCAGGAGGCAATGAGTGGGAATGAAGGGAGTCTTTTCATGTTGGCTGCCAATGACACATGGTGTTTCACGGGGGACTGTGTTGGGACCGATTCTTTTTATGTTATATGTCATTGCATTGGATTATGAAATTGGCGGCTTTATTGCAAAGATTGCAGACAATACGAAGGTAGATGGAGGGGCAGGTAATGTCGAGGAGGCAGAGAGGCTGCGGAAAGACTTGGGTTAGGAGAATGGGCAAAAAAGCGGCAGATGGAACACGGTGTCGGCAAGTGTATGGCCATGTACTTTGGTAGAAGGACTATTTTCTAAATGGAGAGAAGATTCGAAAATCTGAGGTGCAAAGAGACTTGGGAGTCCTTGTATAGGATTCCTTAAAGGTTAATTTGCAGGTTGAGTCAGTAGTGAGGAAAGCAAATGCAACGTTAGCATTCATGTTGAGAGGATTAGAATATAAAAGCAAGGATGTAACGTTGGGCTCTATAAGGGACTGGTAAGGCCTCAGCTGGAGTATTGTGAGCCGTTTTAGGCTGACGTTGGAGAGGGTTCCGAGGAGGTTCATGAAAAGGATTCCAGAATTGAAAGGTTATCATACGAGGAGCATTTTGGACTTGTACTGAATTCAGAAGAATGTTTGGGGGTGGAGGGGGTGCAGGAGAGGTGGTTCTCATTGAAATATCGAACGTTGAAAGGCTTGATAAAGTGGATATGGGGAAAATGCTTTCTACGGTGGGGGAGTCTGGGACCAGAGGGCACAGCCTCAGAATAGAGGGATGCTCATTTAGAGCAGAGGTGAGGAGGAATTTCTTTAGCTGGAGAGTAATAAATCTGTTGAATTTGTTATCACAGGTGGCTGTGGAGGCACTATGGAGGCAAAGTTCGTGATTAGTAAGGGTGTTAAAGGTTGTGGGGAGAAGGCAGGACCATGGGATTGAAAGGAAAAATAAATCAGCCTCGGGCAGACTCAAAGTGTCTAATGGCCTAATTCTACTCCTTTCTCTTATGGTCTGGAGCAGCGGTTCCCAACCTGGAGTCTACGGACCTCTCGGTTAATGGTATGGGTCCATGGCATAAAGAGATTGGGAACCCCTGGTCTCGAGCTTCCTGGCCTCGAAATTTGCTCCAATTTTCATTGATAGTAACCTCCCTGATGTTTAAAAAAGATCCCATGATTTGATAGCATACGTTCTGAAAGAGCAGTAACAGCTCTTTTGCGTGATGCAGTTCTGCTCCATGAGCACTGTGGGTTAGGGTCTAATTTCCCGTATGCGATACGCCATCCCCAGCTCTGACCTCGGGAAGTCTGGCCCTGCAGCATCAGGTCACGGCACCATACCCCTTCAGCAACCGAGGTTATTTTCAAGGACTGAATGCAGGTTGTGGTAGGGGAGGGGTGGGAGAGTGCTCAAGCTTGCAGACACCACAGGGGAGGGCACCAATTCCAGGGAGGAGCCGATACGGGCAGGAGAGCTGTCTGAGTGCTGGCCCGGCAGCAAACTCCTCTTCCAGGGCTGAATGTAAGGGGCACATTGACCAAGGAGCAGAGGACTGCACTTTACCGAGTGAGCTATCAGGAATCGTGCGGTGGGTGGAACCGGGAGTGACAGTGCTCTACTCTGACTCTGAGAACAGTGACCTGAAAGCTTTGAGGTGTGGGGGAGAGCATTCTTGTGTGAGGGAGTGTGTATCGTCGTTATTTTATTTTAGAGAGAGCAATGGTGGAGTAGACCATTCCGGCCCAACGACCCACAGCACACAGCAACCCCCCTAGTTAACCCTGGCCTAATCACACGGCAATTTACCATGACCAATTCACCTACTAACCGGAACGTCTTTGGATTGTGGAAGGGAACCGGATCGCCCGGAGGAAACCCACGTGCTCACGGGAAGGATGTACAAACTCCTTACACAGGATGCCAGTATTGAACTCTGATCTCCAACATCCCGAGCTATAATAGTGTCTCGGCAGCCACTGTCCTACCATGGCGCCCCTAATCACAGTGTCCCGCTAACAATTGTACTGGCGCCCCTAATCACAGTGTCTCGCTAACAGTTGTACTACCATGACACCCCTAACCACAGTGTCTCGCTAACTGTTGTACTGGTGCCCCTAATCACAGTGCCTCGCTAACAATTGTACTGGTGTCCCTAAACAGTGTCTATCTAACCGCTGTGCTACTGTGATGCCCCTAACCCAGTGAGGCTGTGGTGGGTATCACCTCATCTCTGTGATGCCCTTCTCCTGTACTCAGCTGATTGACATGATACCGTTTTCCCACTTGCAAATTTCTTCTGGCATTTCTGATCACTGAGTCTTGTGAATGAACAGACTGAAGGTGGTGGTGGTGTGGTAAACCATGTATATAGGTTGTAACTGGGTTACCTGTCTGGACATGCCTGGACACACCCCTCTGCTGACCGCTCCTGTGGGTCCTCCAACAGACCCCTGAATAAAGGTGATTGCGTCACTGCTCCTCCCTCAGTCCAGGACAGATATTCAGCATGGACGTAGATCCATTTTAGTGTTAATAAAAGCCTTTCAGTATTTACTCTACTTCCAGTCTTTTGGAGTGATTGATAGTGCATCAGGTGGGTGGTGAAAGAAGGCACGTTTATAGAGATCCCTGTTGGGGTCAGTCTCAGTGTTCTACAACTCTGCGCTTATGGCTGTAGGAGAGGTGTACCTGACCCAGCAATAGAACAGGCTGCCTTCAACATCAATACCGACTGTGAGTGAACAGCAGCAACTTGGAAACTTCATTGGAGATGGACTTTGGGTGTTGCTCAGCTGAGTACTGGATGAACATAAAAATTGTGCATCAACAATCCCATCACAGTTAACAACTGGTATTAAGTCTCCCAGAGGCTTAAACAACTTAAGGCCATGCAAGCACAGTTTGTACAACAACTATTTTCCCAGTGTTACTATGGATGAACTTGTGCACCAGCTTCTACAAAGTGCTTGAATTTTCAAACTGGCTTGCTGCCATAGAAGGCAGAAGCAAGATAATGAAAATGCCTGGGCAATTTCCTTACCAAAATAAGTTAAAATGGAATAGATTAAATTATTTAGAACAAAATTTGTTTCTTTATTAATCCAGAATGTAATTGTGATGTTTCCATTTATTTTTTTGTATTCACGTCTATTTTGTTTCTTCCCCTTATGCTTACAGTATTCGAGCTCATGAGCAAAGGGTGAGTTCAGTGGTAATTCATTAATAAATGCTGATTTTCTACAATGCTGTTGTCGAAGTTCTAACCTTTCCTTTTAACCCTGTTTCTCCCCCCGCCCCACCGTTTAGTCCTGTGATGGAGGTGCCAACTGACACGCCATTCTCAGAGAAGCAGGCACATTTCTACTTCAGAGATATCATCTTAGGCATTGAATATTGTGAGTGTTAAACACCATGTTTCCATAGCAACTGCCTTTCGGCATAGTGATCATACTTGATATCAATCTACCGTGCAGCGCCTTCTGATGTTTTATCCCAATGATCATCTTAAAAAAATATTTTCTGTATAAAGAGTCAATGTAACTTTTAGCCCTTCTATCTAACGATTATGAAACAATTTAAAGCTGCATGACTTTTCCCCAAAATGCTGAGTAAGGGCAGAACAATTCTCTAAGGAAATGTTTTAAATTAAAATGTCATTACTTGTAACCTTTTCTGTATCGAGTAAAGTTATTTGACCGGACGCTTTGTGTTGGGAGTCATGCTCATGACTTCTGTGAGATCTTTGTAACAGGGCGACAGGAGCTGATGTCATTTCTCAATCAATACTTACTTAGTTACCCAATGGCACTGTACCAACTCTCCAGCCCAAACTGCAGCCCACACCCTGACAGCTCCATCTGTGCTCCAGTCCCCTCAGTCTGTGTTTACTCCCCTTCCCCTCCGTCTGAGAGCCGCACCTTTTCTCAGTCTTCATTCCTCTCCAATTTTCCCTTGATCCCCTCTCTCTCCTCCCATCCTCTTGATCTGAATTCCATTCTGTATCAGATGTACTAAGCCCAAATCAGCTGCCCAGCAGAAGAATTGGAGCGAGCTCTCACTACCATATCTCTAACACGAGGTCACTCGAAGTTCCGTGGGCAGTCATGGAGCCCGACAGCAGGGTCTGCATTGACCATCAACCATTTGTCCAAGCTAAACCCATTTTATTCTCCCCACGATCCCATTAAGTCCACAAACTTGAAACCATTTACAATAGTCAATTAACCTACCAATATCAGGACTTTGGGATATGGATGGAAACCGGAGTCCCAGGGGACCCCACCCTCCTGGGGAAACCCCCACGATCACCCGCAGACGCCACCCAGACAGCAGCGAAGATCAGGAGCAATCTGGGTGCCCGGAGCTGTGGGCCAGGGGCTCAGTCAGGTATGCTGCTCTGGGTCACTGGACAGACTGACCCAGTGTCGGCGTAACCCGAACTGGCCGGTAAGTGTGAAAGCAGAGTAAACTGATTTCACCTTTCTCTCTCACAGTGCATTACCAGAAGATCATTCACAGAGACATCAAACCGTCCAACCTGCTGCTGGGTGATAATGGCCACATCAAAATTGCTGACTTTGGAGTCAGCAACCAGTTTGAGGGGAACGATGCCCTGTTGTCGAGCACAGCTGGAACGCCAGCGTTCATGGCTCCGGAGACACTGTCCGAAAGCAGGAAGAGCTTTCATGGGAAGGTAGATGCAGTCGGCCTCCCTGTCCAAGTGGGTGGAAGATCCTTACACAGAGGAACTCGCTGAGGACTTCCACTGTTCAGTGTTCTCATTCGTGTATAGTCCTCTGTGCTCTGAGCAAACTTATCTCTGCCCAGACAATGATTACAATGGAAAATCCTTATCCTGATGTCAAGCACAATCCGGCATTCCCTGTCACTGAAACTCTCGCCAATCTCTGAACACCTCCCCACCTCCGTAACCCTCTCTGGCTCCTACACCCCTCCCCATCTCCATAACCCCCTCCAGTTCCTACACACCTCCCCTTCTCCGTAACCCCCTCCAGATCCTACACCCCTCCCCGCCTCCGTAACCCTCTCTGGCTCCTACACCCCTCCCCATCTCCGTAACCCCCTCCAGTTCCTACACACCTCCCCATCTCCATAACCCCCTCCTGTCCCTACACAACTCCCCATCTCCGTAACACCCTCCAGATCCTACACCCCTCCCCATCTCCGTAACACCCTCCAGATCCTACACCCCTCCCCATCTCCGTAATCCTCTCCAGATCCTACACCCCTCCCCATCTCCGTAACCCTCTCCAGATACTACACCTGTCCCCATCTCCGTAACCCTCTCCAGGTCATACACCCCTCCCCATCTCCGTAACCCTTTCCAGATCCTACACCCCTCCACATCTCCGTAACCAGTCCCTACACCCCTCCCCATCTCCGTAATCCTCTCCAGATCCTACACCCCTCCCAATCTCCATAACCCTCTCCAGATCCTACACCCGTCCCCATCTCCGTAACCCTCTCCAGGTCATACACCCCTCCCCATCTCCGTAACCCTCTCCAGATCCTACACCCGTCCCCATCTCCGTAACCCTCTCCAGATCCTACACCCCTCCCCATCTCCGTAACCCTCTCCAGATCCTACACCCCTCCCCATTTCCGTAACCCTTTCCAGATCCTACATCCCTCCCCATCTCTGTAACCCCCTCCTGTCCCTACACCTCTCCCCATCTCCGTAACCCTCTCCAGATCCTACACCCCTCCCCATCTCTGTAACCCCCTCCTGTCCCTACACCCCTCCCCATCTCCGTAACCCTCTCCAGATCCTACACCCCTCCCCATTTCCGGAACCCCCTCCAGATCCTACATCCCTCCCCATCTCTGTAACCCCCTCCTGTCCCTACACCTCTCCCCATCTCTGTAACCCCCTCCAGATCCTACACCCCTCCCCATCTCCGTAACCCTCCCCATCTCCGTAACCCTCCCCATCTCCGTAACCCTCCCCAGATCCTACACCCCTCTCCATCTCCATAACCCCCTCCAGATCCTACACCCCTCCCCATCTCCGTAACCCCCTCCAGTCCCTACACCCCTCCCCATCTCTGTAACCCTCTCTTGCTCCTACACCCCTCCCCATCTCCGTAATTCCCTCCTGTCCCTACACCCCTCCCCATCTCTGTAACCCCCTCCAGATCCTACACCCCACCCCATCTCCGTAACCCCCTCCTCTTCCTACACCCCTCCCCATCTCTGTAACCCTCTCCAGATCCTACACCCCACCCCTCCCCATCTCCGTAACCCTCTCCAGTTCCCACACCCCTCCCCATCTCCGTAACCCCCTCCAGATCCTACACCTCCCCATCTCCGTAACCCCCTCCAGATCCTACACGCGTCCCCATCTCCGTAACCCTCTCCAGATCCTACACCCCTCCCCACCTCCGTAACCCTCTCTGGCTCCTACACCCCTACCCATCTCCGTAACCCTCTCCAGATCCCTTACGCTTCCCCATCTCCGTAACCCCCTCCAGATCCTACACCCCTCCCCATCTCCGTACCCCTCCCCAGCTCCTACACACCTCCCCATCTCTGTAACCCCTTGCAGTCCCTACACCCCTCCCCATCTCCGTACCCCTCCCCAGCTCCTACACACCTCCCCATCTCTGTAACCCCTTGCAGTCCCTACACCCCTCCCCATCTCCGTACCCCTCCCCAGCTCCTACACACCTCCCCATCTCCGTAACCCCCTGCAGTCCCTACACCCCTCCCCATCTCCGTAACTCCCCATCTCCGTAACCCTCTCCAGATCCTACACCTGTCCCCATCTCCGTAACCCTCTCCAGATCCTACACCCGTCCCCATCTCCGTAACCCTCTCTAGATCCCACACTCCTCCCCACCTCCGTAACCCTCTCTGGCTCCTACACCCCTCCCCATCTCCGTAACCCTCTCCAGATCCCTTACCCCTCCCCATCTCCGAACCCCTCCCCAGCTCCTACACAGCTCCCCATCTCCGTAACCCCCTGCAGTCCCTACACCCCTCCCCATCTCCGTAACCCCCTCCAGATCCTACACCCCTCCCCATCTCCGTAACCCTCTCCAGATCCTACACCCCTACCCATCTCCGTAACCCCCTCCAGATCCTACACCCCTCCCCATCTCCGTAACCCCCTCCAGTCCCTACACCCCTCCCCATCTCCGTAACCCCCTCCAGTCCCTACACCGCTCCCCATCTCCGTAACCCTCTCCAGATCCCTTACCCCTCCCCATCTCCATAACCCCTTCCTGTTCCTACACCCCTCCCCATCTCCGTAACCCTCTCCAGATCCTACACCCCTCCCCATCTCCGTACCCCTCCCCAGCTCCTACACACCTCCCCATCTCCGTAACCCGCTGCAGTCCCTAAACCCCTCCCCATGTCCGTGCCCCTCCCCAGCTCCTACACACCTCCCCATCTCCGTAACCCTCTCCAGATCCTACACCCCTCCCTATCTCCGTAACCCTCTCCAGCTCCCCTACACCCCTCCCCATCTCTGTAAACCCACACTGGCTCCTGCACACCTCCCTATGAGGCTATCAGGCAGGAAATTGGAAGCTTAAATTGGAAACAGATGCTCTCAGGGAAACGTATGGAAGAAATGTGGCAAATGTTCAGGGTATACTTGTGTGGAGTTCTGCATAGGGACGTTCCAACGAGACAGGGACGTTATGGTAGGGTACCGGAACCGTGATGTACAAAGGCTGTAATAAATGTACTCAAGAAGAAAAGAAAAGCTTACAAAAGGTTCAGCGAGCTAGGTAATGTTAGAGATCTAGAAGATTATGAGGCTAACAGGAAAGAGCTTAAGAAGGAAATTAGGAGAGCCAGAAGGGGCCGTGAGAAGGCCTTGGTGGGCAGGATTAAAGAAATCCCCAAATCATTCTACAAGTATGTGAAGAGCAAGATGATAAAACGTGAAAGAATAGGACCTACGAATTGTGACAGTGGGAAAGTGTGTATGGAACCGGAGGAAATAGCAGAGGTATTTAATGAATACTTTGCTTCAGTATTCACTGTGGAAAAGGATCTTGGTGATTGTAGTGATGACTTGCAGCAGACTGAAAAGCTTGAGCATGTAGATATTAAGAAAGAGGATGTGCTGGAGCTTTTGGAAAGCGTCAAGTTGGATAAGTCACCAGGACCATATGAAATGTACGCCAGGCTACTGTGGGAAGTGAGGGAGGAGATTGCTGAGCCTCTGGCGATAATCTTTGAATCATCAATGGGGACGGGAGAGGTTCTGGAGGATTGGAGGGTTGCGGCTGTTGTTCGTTGATGACACAAAGGTTGGGTGTGTTGTGGATAGTGTGAAGGGCTGTCAGAGGTTACAGTGAGACATTGATAGGATGCAAAACTGGGCTGAGAAGTGGCAGATGGAGTTCAACCCAGATAAGTGTGAAGTGGTTCATTTTGGTAGGTCAAGTATGATGGCAGAATATAGTATTAATGGTAAGACTCTTGGCAGTGTGGAGGATCAGAGGGATCTTGGGGTCCGAGTCCATAGGACGCTCAAAGCATTTGCGCAGGTTGACTCTGTGGTTAAGAAGGCTATTGGTATTCATCAATTTGGCCTTCTTCAATCGTGGAATTGAAGTTAGGAGTCAAGAGGTAATGTTGCAGCTATATAGGACTCTGGTCAGATCCCACTTGGAGTACTGTGCTCAGTTGTGGTCACCTCACTACAGGAAGGATGTGGAAACCATAGAAAGGGTGTAAAGGAGATTTGCCTGGATTGGGGAGCATGCCTTTTGAGAATAGGTTGAGTGAACTCGGCCTTTTCTCCTTGGAGCGACGGAGGATGAGAGGTGACCTGATAGAGGTGTATAAGATGATGAGAGGCATTGATCGTGTGGATAGTCAGAGGCTTTTTCCCAGGGCTGAAATGGTTGCCACAAGAGGACACAGGTTTAAGGTGCTGGGGAGTAGGTACAGAGGAGATGTCAGGGGTAAGTTTTGTACTCAGAGTGGTGAGTGCATGGAATGGGCTGCCGGCAACGGTGGTGGAGGCGGATACGATAGGGTCTTTTAAGAGACTTTTGGATAGATACATGGAGCTTAGAAAAATAGAGGGCTGTAGATAAGCCTAGTAATTTCTAAGGTAGGGGCATGTTCGGCACAACTGTTTGGGCCGGAGGGCCTGTATTGTGCTGTAGGTTTTCTATGTTCTGTCTCTGTAACCCTCTCTGGCTCTACGCACCTTCCTGTCTCTGTAACCCTCTTCAGGCCCTACGCACCTTCCTGTCTCTGTAACCCTCTTCAGGCCCTACACCTCCCCATCTCTGTAAAGCTCTCTAGCTCCTACACCCCTCCCTATCTCTGTAACCCTCTCCAGGCCCTACACTCCTCCTATCTCCGTAACCCCGTCCCTATCTCTGTAACCCTGTGGCAGAATCTGCTGGTGCCACATTGTCATCACAGAGCTGGAGGGGACTGATGATGAGAAAGGTGGTGGTGTTGGGACAGGGGTCAGCCGGGTCGGAGACCACACGGTGCAGGCAGGGTCTGGTGAAGTGTGTTGAATGGCTTATCATAAAGGCATTGCACGCCATCCTTACCTCCATTCCCTAATGTATGATCCAAGCAGCTGATTCGTCACGGGCGCAAGGCTGTCCGCAACTCTGCCGTCTCTTGTGGTCTTGGCCAGAGCCGTTATACACCCCAATAGGGATGCTTTTTATGGTGCATATGTCAAAATTGAGGGTCATGCAGAATTTCCTAAGATTTCTGAGGGTGTAGAAGCAATGGTGAGTTTTCTTGGCCGCACGTTGTACTGGTTCAGGCTACTGATGAAGTTTACACCGAGGAACTTGACGCTACAACCATGCTGACTTGTTTGAAGTGTTAGATTCAAGGCCTGGACTGGATTTGCCTCGCTCTGACTGGGTTGTGAGCGGATGTACTTTGCCATGCCTGTGTCTTTAGGACTGAGCGGTAGGGGCTGGCGGGATGGCACGTTAAACAGGAGTGCGTGGGACGGGAGGGTTTGATGGCGGAAGGGCCTGCACGTGGGAAGACAACACTGTGGATAACGTTGTCTACTTGTTCACGTTACTTTTCAGGCGGTGGATGTCTGGGCTATTGGAGTGACGTTGTACTGCCTGATCTTCGGTAAGGTAGGTGAAGAACACACAGGGGAGCTGGGAGTGCAGCAGAGCCTGTCTGTCTGTCAGTCAGTCGCTGTTTTCCACTCAGGCGTAGAGGAAGTATGGATTCTCTCTGACTGTACCAGGATCACCTCAGGAATTGGATTGTTCATAGCTGGTCTTCCATTGAAGATTCTGCCGAGAATGCAAAGCCAGCAGGCAAACTTCGACCATCAGACTGGCAGCGGGGGCTGAGAGTGAGGAAGGAAGATATCAGCCAGATGCTGAAGTGAAAAAAGCAGTAGTAAATGGTCTTTGTCCAGAGACGGGCGAGATAAAACTTTGGGGAGGGCAGATCAGGAAAGGGAATATAGGGTACAGAGAAAAGGGGATGTCGACCTCTACGGGTCTTTAATGTAACCAGGATAAGTGGACAGAGTGGGTAAGGAGCAGAAGGGATATTTGCTTTTACTGGCTGAAGCACAGAATACAGGGCTGGGAGGTCACGTCCTTGTTTGGCCGCAGTGAGAGTGCTGAGTGTGGTTCTGCACCAGCCAGTGGGGCAGGTGTGACAGTTGGACAGAGGGTGCAGGGGAAATTTACAAGGACCCTGCCAACCCAAAGACACACAGTTGTGATGAGACGTGGATGAAGTCTGGGTTGTTTTCTTTGGCCAGCTGCAAGACCTGACCGAGCCTGGTGATGTCTCTGGTGTCGTCAGTCAGGTGGTCTCAAGCACAAACCACAGGCTCTCCCAGCGTTTCAAACACCTGACTTGTGGACACACTTGTATATATGTGTGTTTGGAAAACTGGTGGACTAGATTAGCCATCTACTACAGAGTGGGAGTAGGGTATTTCTGCACGCCTTCTCCCCTCCGTTCCCCATTCCAGAGCCACAACAGTAGGGAGCCTGGTGGAGCTGAGCAGAGCCGGGAGCACCGAGCAGACTCACTCACTCAGTCTCTCACCGAGTCAGTGAGGCCGGCTCCCCTGCGCCCGTGACACACTGATTTCTGATTGATGAGCAGCTCTCAGGAACAGATTTGGAGAGTCTTTGTATGTCACCAAAGACTCTAGCCAATTTCTACAGATGTACGTTGGGGAGTATTCTGACTGGTTGCATCCCTGCCTGATGTGGAGGCTCCAATGCCCAGGGTTGAAAGAACTTGCGGGGGGTTGTAGATTCAACCAGCTCCATTGGGGGTGTAAACCACCCCCCCCCCCCCACCATCGAGGACATCTTCCAGAGGTGGTGTTCTCGAAAAGGCAGCATTCACCATTAAGCATCTTCACCATCTGGCCAGGCCCTCGTCTCTCTTGGGGATTACTTTATTTACTCATCTGTCTATCTATTTAGGTTTTAGTAATTTTTTTATGCCATGCACTGAATTGCTGCCACAAAACTACAAAATTCTTGATTCTGAATCTGAACCCTGTTGTAACCCAGGAACTGGCAGTGAGTTAACGTCTAGCTGGGAGGGAGACAGAGTTCGCAATCTGTTAAAAATTCAATTCATATTGAAGGGCTTTTAGCATCCGAGCCCAGATGACGGCTAAGTCTTCAGCACAGGTTCTAAAGGGCAATGTTGCCAAACAATATGAAGCAATCAGGAGGGAGCTGCCCACATCGATGAGGAGAAATAATTGGTTTCTCCTAGCTTGTAAACTAAATGAGCAAATTCTAGCACTAGTGGCCACTTACCCAGCACGGTTTAGATAACATTGTGCCTGGGATCCAGTCTGAAGTGGTTTGTGTTGTCAGTCTGGCCCCACTCTCAGCGCCTTGCTCCTCCGTCACTGCCCTCTCTGGGGTGGTCTTTACAGCAGCCCCTCAGAACCAAAGTACTTTGTGCTCAGTGGAACGCTGGATGGTGGCAAGTAACACGGCGCTGTGTTTTATCCGCAGTGTCCGTTTATGGACGACTACATCCTGGCACTTCACAGCAAGATTAGGAATCGGCCTGTGGAGTTCCCTGAGAGGTAAGTGGAAGAAGGCGGGATAAGGAGGCTCCTCCCAAGGGAGACTCATCTCGGATTAGTACCGGGGGTAAGGAGAGGCCCAAATACAGAGCCATTCTGTGAACACTCAGCACAGAACAGGCCTTTTGGCCCACCGTGTCTGTGCTGAAACTAATAAAACTAATCCCGTCAGCCTGAATATGGTCCATGTCCCCCCATCCTCTATCTGTTCATGTCTGTCTAAAATGTACCTGCTTCCGTCATTCCCTGGCAACAAGTCCGTGCACCTGCCACGCTGTGTAAAAACCTGCCTCATAAATCATTAAACCTGTCCTCTCTCATCTTAAACCTACGCCCTCCAGTATTTGACATTTTCACCCTGGGAAATGTCCCTGGCTACCTACTTTATCAATGCTAATGCATCTGTACTTGAAGTAATTGTGTTTTGATATCTACATAATAAAGCAGCCTCTGATACACAAGCAAGTAGATCTAGATGTTCACTCGAAGTAGTCACTAAAGAGGCAAGAGGGAGTGCTGGCTTTAATTAAGAGCAATTACAATTGAAGGACTTTAAAGTACTTTCATCTCTTGTTCTCGATATTTATTGCTTATTTATTTATTATTATTATTTCTTTTCTTTTTGAACTTGCACAGTTTGTTGTCTTTTGCGGACTGGCCGAACGCCCAAGTTGTTGCCTTTCATTGATGCTATTGTGGATTTATTGAGTACACCCTCAAGGTTCCCAGGGTTGTACGTCGTGACATATATATACACTTTGATAATAAATTTACTTTGAACAATTGAAGATGAAGGCTGTCACATTCAGGGCTCAGTACTGACTGCCTAAGTTGGTTTAATTTTCCTTCAGTTAGAAGAATTACTGATGCTCCAGCCAAGGTATCAAACTGAATATTGGTTAGGATGCAGGACACGGATTAAATAGGGAAATTATAGTTTCATGTAACCAGGACAGAAGGGCTGATCTATGTAGACTAATCTACATATACATAGATTGAGTGAGCACTGACAATTTGGAGAATGAATTTCTGAGTGAGCAGGTGTAATGGAAGCTGTAAAACTGTGTCCTCTTGTGGCAATTCTAGAATGAGGCACATTCTCTGAGTGAGAACAGGGACGTGACAATAGTCAGGTATCTGCTGGGTTACTGGGAGAGGCACATTCTCTCAGAGTGAGAACAGGGACGTTTTCAATCACCGGGAATCTGCTGGGTTACTGGGAGAGGCCCATTCTCTCAGAGTGAGAACAGGGGCGTTACAATCGTCAGGAATCTGCTGGGTTACTGGGAGAGGCACATTCTCTCAGAGTGAGAACAGGGATGTTACAATCACCGGGAATCTGCTGGGTTACTGGGAGACTGCTCAAACTGTAAAAGGGTGCAAGGGTTAGATATTTAAGTCTGTGAATTGAGGAATATGGAAGTAAGGAGGTGATCAGTGACAGCTAACTGAGTGCTTGATTTGATTTAAATGTTTCTGAACCTTCTGCTTTATTCTCTATTGTTGTTGTTGTGTTCCAGACCTGAAATCAGTGAGGATCTGAAGGATTTGATTCTACAGATGTTGGATAAAAATCCTGACACTAGAATTACAATTCCTCAGATAAAGGTAAGAAGACGCAACACAAGTTTAAGTTTAAAACATTCCTCACTGCATCATTTGCAATCCTCGGTGGATATTGAAAAGTTACTCACCCTTCAGTGATAGTTTCAGTGTGATACAGGGAAATACTGATTTATACAATGTGCGGGGGAGACGAAGAAAGGAGATGGAGATGAGGTATTACTGCTAGTCAGGGGTGATCTTGTGTAATGTAGTGTTGAACTAGAATTGGGACAGAAAGCATTGGTGAGGGTAGTTTGTAAACTGCTGAAGTGGTGACAATGTGGGCCTGGTAGAAAGAAGGAAAGTGAAGGTTTGCGTAGCAAGAACTTTAACCTACATATAGACTGGATAGGTGCTAATCATCTAAGGAATGAACTCCTGGAATGTGTCGGGTCCAGTTTTCTAGACCAGGCTGTTTCAGATCCCGTGTTGCGCAATAGTCCTGGTATATAGGGGCCTGCAGGAAAGAGTGGGTGTAAAATGGTACAACAGGTTATGTTCTGAGAACTCCTGCTGCCTGTCAGCACTTGTGACATGAGCCTGCAGTCATGAGATCAATCTTCTCCGAAACCTAGAGAGAAACTGCCGAAGTCGCAGTCGTTGGGTAAAAGCAGACATGGAATATGTAGTAAATGTGTGCATGCAGGTGACAGGGGAGACAACCGAGAGGAGAATGGGTTGGGAGGGGGGGAATGTGCTGGACGAGAACTCTCAGGGTACACAGAGAAGCATGAAGCAGCCTGCATGAATTGGAAATCCTCTGGTGGATTTCCATTCACGCCAGGGTTAAAAACTAAGTTGGGGGGCCGATGATATTGGCTTTTCCAGATCTGCATATGTGGGGAGATCATAGGTATGTCTGTGTGACACTTAAGTCTTCATTTGGTGGAGTGCACATGTATGTGGGCAGTTCTTTGTCCATTAGAATAGCCCTTTGACCTCCATAGGTACATTGGCCAATGTTCTCATCATTTTCTGAATACACACCATCAAAGGGTAGCAATGTGGCACAGCCGATGCCTCCCTGTGCCAGAGACGTAGGTTCAGTCCTACCCTTGGGTGCTGTCTCTGTGCAGCCCACATGTTCTCCCTGTGGGAATTCTCTGGGTGAACATCTCCCACATCTCAAAGTTGTGTGGCTTGGTAGGTTAGCTTACTGCTGTGGATTGCTCCCAGTGTGTAGGTCAGTGAGGGAATTGGGGAGATTAAGACATGGGATTAATGTTGGACAACGTGCATGAAATGTTCGAGGAGCTCAGCAGTAAGGAGGAAAATATTTCGGGCCAGGACCTTTCTTGAATGACTGCGTGCGGAGACAGACAGACATCTATGGAATTGCAGTGTTCCTCTGGCATTTGTGTGTATTACGCACAATTTCCAGCTTCGGTAGCATCTGTTGTGCTGTATTTGCGTGAGTGGGTGTTGGCTCGGCTCAGTGGGTCAGTGGCCTGTTTCGGTGACTGTGGCCGTGTCTCGCTGCGACTCGAGGCAGATCATTTAGTACCTGGAACAAGAAGAGCTTTCAACAAGCAGGCGCAAGGAGGTCACACACTCTTCTCTGGTGCGTGTGCAGGTACACCCGTGGGTGACAAAGAGTGGGACCGATCCTCTTCCACTGGAGGAGGACCACTGCAGCGAGGTGGAAGTCACCGAGGAGGAGGTGATGAACTCAGTCAAGTTAATCTCCAGCCTCTCAACTGTGGTAAGGAATTCCCCTTTTTAATACAAAGATAAAAACTATTGTGCACCCTACAAGTGCATGATTGGAATTCCCATTGTCCTTCCAGTTGCATTTATTAATAGATTATGATCAGATTACTACCAGTGTAAGTTTAGCAATTCTTGCTTAAGGGAAGGGAATGTGAAATATGTGGGACAACGTGTTGCAGTGGATCATTTCTGTGTCTAGTGGCCAACAGTGTTTATTCTCTTAATCCTCTCACTGAAAGTGGATCATTTCTGTGACTAGAGGCCAGTAGTGGGTATTCTCTCGATCCTCTCCCGGGAGCGCTGGGGAGCTGCGGAGAATGAGGGAGCTCCTGTCATCTTTTGGGCTCAATGGCACCTCCCTGAGAGGCTGCAGCCTCCGTCTGACTATCCAAAGTTGTGACTGCACTTCAGCTCCATGCTCCCGATCTTTGGTCACCCGGTGCGGAGAGGAGGGCGTCACTTGGGGGATTTCCTGCTTGGTTTGCTCCTGGGCCAGGCCAAGGTGGCCATACGCGGATCCAGGAAGTGGTTCTGCCCGAGCCGACTGCCTCAGTGTACCCCAAAGTCTGCCAAAGTACCTGTGGACAGTGCGTTCTCCTTCTCCAGGGGCTGCATCTGTGCCCACGTGTCCCTCGAGAGCAGCACACATTGTCCACAGGTCATCGAACCATTTCTGGGACCAGTAGGCTCGCGTGCATTCTGCATAGTGATGACCGGGTTGAAATTTGAAACCGTTGGCTGCAGATAGCGTGAATCACAGAGTACCGTCATATTGTAATGATGTGAAGTGGTAATCACTGAATAACCCTCCGTTGGAAAAGGAGAACGGAAGAATCCCCGTGGCTGTGTGTCAGTGTGTGTTGAGGATGGAGATCGGCGTGATAAGCCATACAAGGTTCCTGACACGATTAATCGCGAGTCTTTATCAATCAGAGTGCAGTGTGATAGAGGTGCTCAGAAAGTTAATTACTTAAGAGAACATGATGGGGTTCTTCTCGCTAAATTGGATTTAGATCAACAGCTGAACTGACCTCACTTCTTTGCAGATCCTGGTGAAGGCAATGCTGAGGAAACGATCCTTTGGAAACCCCTTTGAGTTCCAGACCAGGAAGGAGGGAAGGTCCATGTCAGCACCAGGAAATCTCCTCATGTGAGTGTTTTGGATTTGAGCTGTTCTGCATGAACACTGGTCTGATGTTAATTACCGTCCTTTATGCTGCCCGTACTATGTCAAACGCTGTTTACATAGACTCGAGGAAGGGCAGCAAGGCAATGGTAGCAAAATGTGACAAGATATTTCCGACTATCACTGATCTTAGTTTGTATTGTTCATTTATTTGTTTTGACATTTCTCTCACAGTATAGCTCAGCATTTAACACCCATCATTCCCACAATCCTGATTGATAAGTTACAGAACCTGGGCCTCTGTACCTCCCTCTGCAATTGGATCCTCAACTTCCTAACTGGAAGACCACAATCTGCATTTAGCCCACTACTCTACTGTCTATGACTGTGTGGCTAGGCATAGCTCAAATACCATCTACAAATTTGCTGATGATACGACCATTGTTGGTAGAATCTCAGCTGGAGCTGAGAGGGTGTACAGGAGTGAGATATGCCAACTAGTGGAATAGTGCCGCAGCAACAACCTGGCACTCAACTATACTTCATTAGTAGTTTGCAGAGATTTGGTGTATCAACAAAAACTTCTGTAATTTTACCATGGAGAGCATTCTGACAGGCTGCATCACTGTCTGGTATGGAGGGGCTACTGCACAGGACCGAAAGAAGCTGCGGAAGGTAATAAATCTAGTCAGCTCCATCTTGGGTACTAGCCTACAAAGTACCCAGGACATCTTCAGGGAGCGGTGTCTCAGAAAGGCAGCGTCCATTATTAAGGACCTCCAGCACCCAGGGCCTGCCCTTTTCTCACTGTTACCATCAGGGAGGAGATACAGAAGCCTGAAGGCACACACTCAGTGATTCAGGAACAGCTTCTTCCCCTCTGGCTTATTCCTGTTGACTGATTTGATGATTTTAATTCTTTCTGGCCAACAGTAAGTTTTTCTTTGTGAAAAAATCTGGAACAAGGGGTCACAGTTTAAAAGAAAGGTGTTGCCTATTGAAGACAGAAATGTGGTATTACCTGTTTCTCCCGGAGGACCATGAGCCTTTGGATGTAGAGTTGGCCAGCTACATGGATAAGAAAGGTTTGGAAGGTTATGGACCAAATGCACACTAGTTTGGATGAGCTCTGTGGTCAGCATGGACTAGATGGGCTGAAGAACCTCTTTCCATGCTGTATAACCTAAGAATCTATGAATATTTTCAAGTCAGAGATAGTTAAGTTCTAGACCAGCAAGGGGGTGAGCAGTTACTTGGATGGACATGGATGTGGTGTTGAGGTTACAATCAAACCAGCCATTATAATGGCATAGGTGGATGGGCCGGTAGTGCTGAGGAAATGGAGAGTCTGCAGAGAGACTTGGATAGATTGGAAGAATGGGCAGAGAAGTGGCAAATGAAGTACAATGTTGGAAAGTGTGTGGTTATGCACTTTGGCAGAAAAAATAAACGGGCAGACTTATTTAAATGGGGAAAGAATTCAAAGTTCGAAGATGCAACGGGACTTGGGAGTCCTCGTACAGGATACCCTTAAAGTTAACCTCCAGGTTGAGTCAGTAGTGAAGAAGGCGAATGCAATGTTGGCATTCATTTCTAGAGGAATAGAGTATAGGAGCAGGGATGTGATGTTGAGGCTCTATAAGGCACTGGTGAGACCTCACTTGGAGTACTGTGGGCAATTTTGGTCTCCTTATTTAAGAAAGGATGTGCTGACGTTGGAGAGGGTACAGAGAAGATTCACTAGAATGATTCCGAGAATGAGAGGGTTAACATATGAGGAACGTTTGTCCGCTCTTGGACTGTATTCCTTGGAATTTAGAAGAATGAGGGGAGACCTCATAGAAACATTTCGAATGTTGAAAGGCATGGACAGGGTGGATGTGGCAAAGTTGCTTCTCATGGTGGGGGAATCTAGTATGAGAGGGCATGACTTAAGGATTGAAGGGTGCCCATTCAGAACAGAAATGCGAAGAAATTTTTTTAGTCAGAGGGTGGTGAATCTATGGAATTTGTTGCCACAGGCAGCAGTGGAGGCCAAGTCATTGGGTGTATTTAAGGCAGAGATTGATAGGTATCTGAGTAGCCAGGGCATCAAAGGTTATGTTGAGAAGGCGGGGGGGTGGGACTAAATGGGAGAATGGATCAGCTCATGATAAAGTGGCGGAGCAGACTCGATGGGCCGAATGGCCGACTTCTGCTCCTTTGTCTTATGCTCTTATAATTTTCAGTAACGGAGGAGGCTTGAGGCTTTGAGTGCCCTCTCCTGCTCTGTGAATCAGAATCAGAATCAGGTTTATTATCACCGGCATGTGACGTGAAATTTGTTAACTTAGCAGCAGCAGTTCAATGAAATACATAATCTAGCAGAGAGAGAGAAAAAAATAATAATAAATAAACAAGTAAATCAATTACATATATTGAATAGATTTTAAAAATGTGCAAAAACAGAAATACTGTATATTTGTAAAAAAAAACGTGAGGTAGTGTGAAAAGCTTCAAAATCCATTTAGGAATTGGATGGCAGAGGGGAAGAAGCTGTTCCTGAATCGCTGAGTGTGTGCCTTCAGGCTTCTGTACCTCCTCCCTGATGGTAACAGTGAGAAAAGGGCACGCCATCATTGTCCAGAAATACGTCCATAAATACTGTTTGTTCTTCAGCAATTTGTGATGGAATCGTGGAGCCATTTGTCGCTCAACTCATATCCCTCTGGAACTCCTTCAGAGTGTGACTCACCCTTGGGTCGCTGCAAAACCTCCGTGCTGGGGCGCACAGGATCTTGATGTGTTTCCTTTTAGTTTTAGAGCACTGGGGAGACACCTGGCCCATGTTGTCCTGAAAGTGAACCTTGCTGGACTGGGACACTCCAGGCTTCCAAGAGTAATATTGTGAGGCCCCCTGTGACGCAAGGGCACTATCGACCTTTCAGTCACCTGGCATCACCACCAAATGTAGAACTTTGC
The DNA here is from genome assembly GCF_963921235.1 of Mobula hypostoma. Classification (NCBI taxonomy): domain Eukaryota; kingdom Metazoa; phylum Chordata; class Chondrichthyes; order Myliobatiformes; family Myliobatidae; genus Mobula; species Mobula hypostoma. Next base: position 52,623,761 of record NC_086119.1, on the reverse strand, counting down.
AGGAGTCTTTGGTGACAAAGCAGATCTCCTCAAGATTCACTCTGAATGAAATATAGCCACTGTCATGACTCCTTCGTAGCTGAATTGACATGTCGGCTCCAGGATAGATCCTCAGAGACACTGACACCCAGGAATTTGATACTGCTCACTCTTTCCACTTCCGATCCCTCTGCGGACCGGCGTGGGTTCCCTCCTCTTACACTTTCTGAAGTCCACTGTCAGTTCTTTGGTCTTACTGCTGTTGTTGTGACACCACTCAACCAGCTGATCTGTCTCTCTCCTGTACGCCCTCTTGTCACCATCTAAAATTCTGACAAAAACAGTCGGAGTAGTAGCACAGTTTGGCTGAAGGGCTTTTAGTGATCCGTGAGTCTGAGGGACTGGACAGAGGGCATGAGGGAGAGTGCTGTACACAGATATCAGGCACCGGGGAGAGTGAGGGAGGACACGATATAGAAATATCAGGGTTTATTCACCCCCAGATACCGGGGAGAGTGAGGGAGGACACGATATAGAAATATCAGGGTTTATTCACCCCCAGATACCAGGGGGAGTGAGGGAGGACACGATATAGAAATATCAGGGTTTATTCACCCCCAGATACCGGGGGGAGTGAGGGAGGATGTTGTATAGAAATATCAGGGTTTATTCACCCCCAGATACCGGGGGGAGTGAGGGAGAATACGATATAGAAATATCAGGGTTTATTCACCCCCAGATACCGGGGGGAGTGAGGGAGGACACGATATAGAAATATCAGGGTTTATTCACCCCCAGATACCGGGGAGAGTGAGGGAGGATGTTGTATAGAAATATCAGGGTTTATTCACCCCCAGATACCGGGGGGAGTGAGGGAGGATGTTGTATAGAAATATCAGGGTTTATTCACCCCCAGATACCGGGGGGAGTGAGGGAGAATACGATATAGAAATATCAGGGTTTATTCACCCCCAGATACCGGGGGAGTGAGGGAGGATGTTGTATAGAAATATCAGGGTTTATTCACCCCCAGATACCGGGGGGAGTGAGGGAGAATACGATATAGAAATATCAGGGTTTATTCACCCCCAGATACCGGGGAGAGTGAGGGAGGACACGATATAGAAATATCAGGGTTTATTCACCCCCAGATACCGGGGGAGTGAGGGAGGATGTTGTATAGAAATATCAGGGTTTACTCACCCCAGATACAGGGGAGAGTGAGGGAGAATACGATATAGAAATATCAGGGTTTATTCACCCCCAGATACCGGGGAGAGTGAGGGAGGACACGATATAGAAATATCAGGGTTTATTCACCCCCAGATACCGGGGGGAGTGAGGGAGGATATGATATAGAAATATCAGGGTTTACTCACTCCCAGATACCGGGGGGAGTGAGGGAGAATACGATATAGAAATATCAGGGTTTATTCACCCCCAGATACCGGGGGAGTGAGGGAGGATGTTGTATAGAAATATCAGGGTTTACTCACTCCCAGATACCGGGGGGAGTGAGGGAGAATACGATATAGAAATATCAGGGTTTACTCACCCCAGATACAGGGGAGAGTGAGGGAGAATACGATATAGAAATATCAGGGTTTATTCACCCCCAGATACCGGGGGGAGTGAGGGAGGATACGATATAGAAATATCAGGGTTTACTCACTCCCAGATACCGGGGGGAGTGAGGGAGAATACGATATAGAAATATCAGGGTTTATTCACCCCCAGATACCGGGGAGAGTGAGGGAGGACACGATATAGAAATATCAGGGTTTATTTACCCCCAGATACCGGGGGAGTGAGGGAGGATGTTGTATAGAAATATCAGGGTTTACTCACCCCAGATACAGGGGAGAGTGAGGGAGAATACGATATAGAAATATCAGGGTTTATTCACCCCCAGATACCGGGGAGAGTGAGGGAGGACACGATATAGAAATATCAGGGTTTATTCACCCCCAGATACCGGGGGGAGTGAGGGAGGATACGATATAGAAATATCAGGGTTTACTCACCCCAGATACAGGGGAGAGTGAGGGAGAATACGATATAGAAATATCAGGGTTTATTCACCCCCAGATACCGGGGAGAGTGAGGGAGGACACGATATAGAAATATCAGGGTTTATTCACCCCCAGATACCGGGGGGAGTGAGGGAGGATACGATATAGAAATATCAGGGTTTACTCACTCCCAGATACCGGGGGGAGTGAGGGAGAATACGATATAGAAATATCAGGGTTTATTCACCCCCAGATACCGGGGGAGTGAGGGAGGATGTTGTATAGAAATATCAGGGTTTACTCACTCCCAGATACCGGGGGGAGTGAGGGAGGATACGATATAGAAATATCAGGGTTTATTCACCCCCAGATACCGGGGGGAGTGAGGGAGGATACGATATAGAAATATCAGGGTTTACTCACCCCAGATACAGGGGAGAGTGAGGGAGAATACGATATAGAAATATCAGGGTTTATTCACCCCCAGATACTGGGGAGAGTGAGGGAGGACACGATATAGAAATATCAGGGTTTATTCACCCCCAGATACCGGGGGGAGTGAGGGAGGATACGATATAGAAATATCAGGGTTTACTCACTCCCAGATACCGGGGGGAGTGAGGGAGAATACGATATAGAAATATCAGGGTTTATTCACCCCCAGATACCGGGGGAGTGAGGGAGGATGTTGTATAGAAATATCAGGGTTTACTCACTCCCAGATACCGGGGGGAGTGAGGGAGGATACGATATAGAAATATCAGGGTTTATTCACCCCCAGATACCGGGGAGAGTGAGGGAGGACACGATATAGAAATATCAGGGTTTATTCACCCCCAGATACCGGGGGGAGTGAGGGAGGATACGATATAGAAATATCAGGGTTTACTCACTCCCAGATACCGGGGGGAGTGAGGGAGAATACGATATAGAAATATCAGGGTTTATTCACCCCCAGATACCGGGGGAGTGAGGGAGGATGTTGTATAGAAATATCAGGGTTTACTCACCCCAGATACAGGGGAGAGTGAGGGAGGACACGATATAGAAATATCAGGGTTTATTCACCCCCAGATACCGGGGGAGTGAGGGAGGATGTTGTATAGAAATATCAGGGTTTACTCACCCCAGATACAGGGGAGAGTGAGGGAGGACACGATATAGAAATATCAGGGTTTACTCACTCCCAGATACCGGGGGGAGTGAGGGAGGACACGATATAGAAATATCAGGGTTTATTCACCCCCAGATACCGGGGGAGTGAGGGAGGATGTTGTATAGAAATATCAGGGTTTACTCACTCCCAGATACCGGGGGGAGTGAGGGAGAATACGATATAGAAATATCAGGGTTTACTCACCCCAGATACAGGGGAGAGTGAGGGAGAATATGATATAGAAATATCAGGGTTTATTCACCCCCAGATACCGGGGGGAGTGAGGGAGGATACGATATAGAAATATCAGGGTTTACTCACTCCCAGATACCGGGGGGAGTGAGGGAGAATACGATATAGAAATATCAGGGTTTATTCACCCCCAGATACCGGGGGGAGTGAGGGAGGATGTTGTATAGAAATATCAGGGTTTACTCACCCCAGATACAGGGGAGAGTGAGGGAGGATGTTGTATAGAAATATCAGGGTTTACTCACCCCCAGATACCGGGGGCCTGCAGCTTCTGGGTGGGCACCTGTATTATTGCTGACTTGACAAAGTTGGCTGCATGCCTTTTTAATGCTTCTTACAACTGACATAGCACACACAGCTGCTGGTCCATGGGCAAATCTGGCAGATGGAGACAAAATGACACATTTGGTGACAGAGCTGCCATAAGGTTCTGGCGCTTCTGCTGTGCCTGTGTCCAGTCTCCGGTTGCTGCTGAGATGATTTGTGCCTGTCAGGGAAACACGTATTTTACAATTAATTTACCATCCTTGATGCTGAGAAGTGGTGATCTGTCAAAGACTAGTACTCTGCATTCTTAGGATTCGATTGGAGTATTCCCCCAAGTGCCATTGGGAATGACCCTACTATACTCTGGTCTTCCTGCCACGTCTCTCTCCGATCTCCCATGCCTCTGTGATGAAGCAGTTTTCCCTGCAGCAGTTAGAGAGTGCCCCCTACTTGAGACACATCAAGGGAACTCTTCCCTGCAAAAGGATCATTCGATGCCGTGTACCACCCTTTCTCTGGGGCAGCGGAGGATGAGGGAGAGCTGGTACCATTTTGTACCGTTACGACAGGCGGAGATGGAACAGACAGTATATCCTGTTCTCTGCGCCATGATGGCCAACAGTGGGAAAGGGGAAAGTTCAAAGGTGGGTGTCTGGACTGTGCTGCCAGGGATGGTGGTGGAGACAAATGTAATAGAGGTGTTGAAGAAGCAGAGATTGGAGGGACAGGGACCGTGCGCAGGCAGAGTGTGAACAGGCAGGGGAGACGGGGACCGTGGGCAGACAGGGGGAGATGGGGACCGTGCGCAGGCGGGGGGGGGTTGTGCGCAAGCAGAAGGGATTGATGTAATAACGTGTCACTAGCTTAATTAGATCAGCACAACATAATGGGCCGAAGGGCCTGTTCATGTGCTATACTCTGTCTGTTCTGTTTTCTGTACCTGAACACACTTCCCGATCCGTGAACATTTGAACATAACTGGACTCCAGCAGTGTGGTCTCCGGTGGTCGGTCACTGGGCAGTCTCCGGGGTTCAAGATTCAAGGTAGTTTAATTTCCATTTCACAAAGTAGAAAGGAGATTCAATGCAGCACAAAAGAAACAGGAAAAACACCACAATAATATAAAAAACACAATAATTTAAAAACATATAAAATATAAATATGTAACATAGTTTATGTACAAGAGAAAATCTGCAGATGTGGGAAATCTAGCTAACACACACAAAATGCTGGAGGAACTCAGCAGACCAGGCAGCATCTATGGAAGGGAGTACAGTTGACGTTTCGGGCTGAAACCCTTCAGCTGGATATAATTTATACACATAAATTATATGTCCATAAATTGACGCTAGCCACAGGAGTGTCAGTATGTAAAGTCACTCTGACAGGAAATGATAAAGTATTGTACTTATTTTATTTCTTACATCCAAGGAAGTAAATATCTCTGTGTTGCATCTCCATTGCAATGTACAAGCAATGAAGAGAGGAACTGTGGGAGGATAGTGCCCAAACACAATGGTTGTATACATATGTAGCCCCCCTGGCCAGCCTCAGGGTCGCTCGGCTCGCTGTCGTCTAGGGAAACAACCCTCGGCCCCGCCAAACTGGGTAATTAGTTTGTGTGGATGCTGTGTGATGTACCCCACCCCGCCAAATAACAGACAATACACCATATACGATTGAATGACTTACAGTTTATAGATATTACTGGAACTATATAATTAATAGAGATAAAATATAAAAGGAAAATAAAAGACGCCACACTTATCAAAGTTCAATCTCTTCGTGCACAAACAGTTGGAGCTCGAGTAACGGTCCTCTCTTCACCATTCGATCCCCTCTGACCACCTCGACCTGCCTCCTGGGATCAACCATGGTGGTCGACCAGACACTCCACACGAGTCCGTCTCTGTCTCCTCGCCGAACACCCTGAACCTTGGACTCCTGCTAGGGGTCCAACCCTGTTAACCAGCTCACAGCACCTTGTCCATCCTCTCTCTCTCTCTCTCTCTCTCTCTCTCTCTCTCTCTCTCTCTCTCTCATGCCTTCTGATCAAAAATCCGCACATCACAATAGCTTACAGACACACTAGAAAGAATAACATCTATCCCAATTGATTCATTTGTTCTGATATCAATAATATAACCCAAACAAACTGCTAGCGAGAGAACTTTCTCAGCCTTTAACATAACAAAGAAGCCATTTTAGTTAGCCTACGCAGTAACATAAAAGAAGAAACCCCTTACACATAAGCAGGGGTGGGTTTGCGTATGGAGGTGTTGATCAGCCTTACTGCTTGGGGAAAGTAACCGATTTTGAGTCTGGTGGTCCTGGCGTGGATGCTTCCTGGTGAGAGTGGGAGAGACAGTCCACGAGCAGGGTGGGTGGGATCCTTCATGACGTTACTGGCCCTTTCCCCCACTCTGAAGACTGATCACTGAATGCTGGTGACCCTTTAAAGCAGGACTGAGAGTTGTGCTTTGGGTGGTGCTGGTATTTGTTTCCCAGGTAGGGGAGGAGGTTCTTCCTTCCTGGTAGATTCTGTGATGTTGCTTCAGGTTGGTTCAAATGTTCGCACCTGCTCTGTCGTCAATGTGTTTCTTGCCAACCCACCACTCTGAATCTGTGGGATTTCGATGCTCCGTTGCCTACGCAGTGACTGTGTTCCAGATACTGTTTCTCAGCCTTTACACCTAGAAAACCAATCCCGGGTTGGGGAGCGAATCGTCGGATAAGGAGGCGATTTGGTCCATCCAGCTTGTGGACCCTCCTTCGATGAACAATCCTACTCACTTTTGACGTGGAGGAAGTGAGTGTAGAAGCTGTCCAATGCAAGAACAAATTCCCTCAGGTGAATGGGTGTGGTGTTGGGTGACTGTTCAAGGAAGAGACAAAGAGCCCTCAGACCGACCCAGTGTGGGGCGAAGCTGCAGGAGAACTTGCCACTCTTGGTGGTAATTATCTGTGAAATCCTGTGACCAGCAATGCACCACAGCGATTGTCGCTGGGGCACTTTCTCTTTGTTTTTAGATGTTAAAGTGGTATGAACATAGCAGATAGAATTTGTCAGATTGCTTGTGCTGTTATTGATAGTGAGGAGGGTAGTTGTCAGCTACAGAATGCTATTGATCGGCTGATACGTTGGGCAAAGCTTGGCAGATGACACTGTATTTAACACTGATAAGTGTGAAATGCTGTATTTTAGGGTTCTAGTAAGAGTGGAAGATGTACAATGTATGCTGGGTCCCCAGGGAGAACTGAGGAACAAATGGACCTTGGAATAAAAATCCGTAAGCCCGCAATGCTGGCATTGGATGTGATGCTGAGCTGCACTTGCTATGTCTGACTAAAGAGCTCTTCGTTCAATGGTTAGGTCACTGTCGAGTTTATTGTCATGTCGTGTGCTGTACAAAAAGTACATACAAAACTTGCATCACAGGCATAACCGAACTGTAAATTATGCACAATTTTAAAATGAAACTATGCAATTACATGAACACAATAGAAGAATAAAATCAAAATCAAAGAGGACCAGAATATAAAGGCAAGGATGTGATGCTGAGCCTTTATAAGGTATTGGTCAGACTGCACTTGGAGTATTGTGAGCAATTTTGGGGCCCATATCTAAGAAAGTATGTGCTATCATTGGATAGTCTAGAGGAGGATTACAAGAATAATCCTGGGAAAGAAAGGGTTAGTGTATGAGGAACATTTAATGGCTCTGGGCCTGTATTTGCTGGAGTTCAGAAGAATGAGGGAGCATCTCATTGAAACCTACTAAGTATGTGAAAGGCCTTGTTTGAGGAGACATGGATGGAGAAGATATTTTGAATAGTTGGGAGAGTCTGGGACTGGATAACTCAGTCTCAGAATGGAGAGACATATCTTTAGCACAGAGATGAGGGGGAATTTCTTTAGCTGGAGGTTGGTGAATCCGTGGAATTCATTGCATGGTTGGCTGTGGAGGCCAAGTCTTTGGATATATTTAAAGTGGGTTCTCGATTAGTAAAGGTGCCAAATGTTATTGGGAGAAGGTTGAGGGAAAATAACCAGCCATCAAACGATGGAGCAGACTCGACTGTCCAATTTTGCTCCTATGTCTTCTGATGGTATGGTCTATTTAGTGCAATGTAATGAAAGTAGTCACTGCGTTGCAAAGTTGTAAGTGATTAGGGTTGGTTCAAGAACCAAATGATTGAAGGGCAGTGCTGCTTTTGTACCTCGAAGAGGGTGATGGTGGTGAATTTTTAGATTAGATTATGAGAACACTCAGTCCTCTTTTATTGTCATTTAGTAATGCATACATGCATTAAGAAATGATACAATGTTTCTCCGGAGTGATATCATAGAAAACAGGACAAACCAAAGACTAACACTGATAGAACCACATAATTATAACATATAGTTACAGCAGTGCAAAACGATACCATAATTTGATAAAGAACAGATCATGGGCATGGTAAAAAGAAGTCTCAAATCCCGACCGACTCCCGAGTCCCCGATCGCAGGTGGCAGAAAGGAGAAACTCCCTGCCATAAACCTCCAGGCACCGACAACTGCCGATGCCTTGGAAGCAGCCGACCACAGCTGACACCGAGTCCGTCCATCCGAAAACTTCGAGCCTCCGACCAGCCCCTCCGATACAGCCTCCCGAGTGCCATCCTCTGCCGAGCACCTTCGACCTCGCCCCGGCCGCTGAAAGAAGCAAAGTGGAGGATTCAGGGCCTTCTGCTCCGGAGATTCCGGTTACCACACAGTAGCAGCGGCAGCGAAGCGGGCATTTCAGAAGTTTCTCCAGATGTTCCTTCGTGCTCTCGCGTCTGTCTCCATCAAATCAGGATTCTGCACGGTCCCCTACTTGACTGATAACAGACATCATTCACCGGAGAGGCCGCGCGCACTGCCATCTTCTCCTCCTCCTCCTTGAATTTGGAATGCTGTGGTTGGCCATGCTGTACGGGGGAAGGCGATGGGATCCAGTGTTTGTAGTTCTGTTTGCCGGACTACAACAAGCACATAATTGCAGTGGAGAGAGTCCAGAGGAGAGCTACCAGGGTGTTGCCTGGGATGGAATATTTCTGTCCTGTGGAGAGGCGGTTAGATGGAATGAAAACTGTTACAGGAACTCAGTGGGCCACACACCATCTGTGGAGGGAAACGGTTGATGTTTTGTGTCGGGACTCTTCGTCTGGATCTTGTACTGATGAAAAGTCTTGGGTGTCTTTTTCTTCTTACACCTGCTTAGCTCCTCCAACAGGGGGATCTTTGCTCCAGATCCCAGCACCCTTCTGTCTCCTGTTTAGGCTCGATTTGTTTCCCTTGGAGCAGGGAGTGCTGATGGGGACAAGGGGAATCTCTATAGAAGAGGAATGGACGGGCTGAGCGGTGAGAAACTTTTCCTCGTGGCAGCGAAGGGGGAAGCTGCAGTGGAAGAAGTGGTTTTAGTATGTTCCACACTGCTAGAAAGGGTGATTGCTTGGATCACCGGGGGATAGAAGTTGTAGAACGAGTCCCAGTAAATTGACTCGTTCTACTCTAAATGTTCATTCCCTCCACTGCTAGTGCATACTGGCTATAGTGTGTAACATCTGCAAAAGGTACCACTTAGCATCTCCTGAGACAGACAAGAGCAGCAGGTACATGGGAATACCGCCCCTTATAGGTTCCCCTTCAAACTGCACACCATCGTGGTTTGGAAGTGCATCAGCGAACCTTCATCCTTACTGGCTGTCATGCTGCAACTCTGTCCCCAGCAGCACTGTGCCAGATGCTCACCACCCTCTCAGGGGCAGTGAAAGGGCAACAATTGGCATCAGCCCCACAAATTTAAACAACTAGGTAGAGGTAAACTTCAGTTTCTTCAGCTGTGCGGCGGTTCTCCACAAGAACGTTGTGTAGAGTAACTCTCCCTGCAAACCTCAGCAAGCACGGGAAGCTGCTTCTTTTGGTTGGTTGGTTGGTGTCCCTCCAGAGGGACATTAAGAGGCCCAGTCTATTTGTGCTAATGGTTAACCTACTCAAATTATCCCAAAAGCAGAGTGGATTGGCACTGTTGTCTCAGTAGCTGTGATTTTTAAAAGCATAGACTAAAACAAATCCTTTATCTTCCTTGTGAGGAATGTACCCACAATCAACTTGGATGGAGCTTTATTAATGGCATATTACACTAAGCAAGTTCCCTAATAACAGTGAAATATTTCTGAACACTAATTCCTTTATCTTTTCACAGTTTGCATTTTGCTGCCAGGGATAAGAACTTGTTTCCGTATTCCTCAAAAAGACCCACTTCGTCACGGTGACTTAATTGTGTGTGGAGTCTGTTCACGTTCAAAGTAAATTTATTATCAAAGTACATGCATGTCACCACATATAAACCTGAGATTCATTTTCTTCCAGGCATACTCAATAAATCCAATAACCACAGTAGGATCAATTAAAGACCGCAGCAACAGGTTGGGCAATCAGTGCGCGAAAGACAACAAACTGAAAATGCAAAAAGAAAAAGAAAAATAATAATACTGATAATAAGTAAGCAATACGTATCGAGAACATGAGATGGGAGTCCTCGAGAGTCCATAGGTTTTGGGAACAGTTCAGTGATGGGGCAAGTGAGGTTGAGTGGAATTATCTCCTCTGGTTCAGGAGCCTGATGGTTGAGGGGTAATGACTATTCCTGAACCTGGTGCTGTGAGTTCTGAGACTCCTGTACCATCTTCCTGACAGCAGTGGCGAGCAGAGAGCATGACCTGGCTGGTGGGGGTTTCTGATGATAGATGCTGCTTTCCTGTGACAACGCTCCGTATAGATGTGCTCAACGGCGGGGAGGGATTTACCCGTGATGGACTGGGTTGTATCCACGACTTTTTGTAGGGTTTTCCTTTTAAGGGCATTGCTGTTTCCGTACCAGGCTGTGATGCAGCCAGTCAATCTACTCTCCACCACACATCAGTAGAAGTTTCTCAAAGTTTTAGATATCACACCGAATCTGCGCAAACTTCTAAGGAAGTAGAGGTGTTGCTGTGGCTTCTTAATAATTACACTTACTGGCTGGGGCCAGGACAGGACTTCTGAAATGATGATGCCAAGGAATTTAAAGTTGCTGGTCCTCTGCAGCTCTGATCCTGTGATGAGGACTGGTTCATGGACCTCTGGTTTCCCCTTTCTGAAGTCAATAATCAGCTCCTTGGTTTTGCTGACATTGTTGTGGCACCACTCGGCCAGGTTTTCAATCTCCCTCCTATATGCTAATTCATCACTACCTTTGATTTGGCTACAACAGTAGTGTCTTCAACAAACTTACATTTTTTGTGTCTAATGTTTTTTTTGTGTGTTCATGATTATGTCTTAACCACTCTATCTCCCTGTGTTGCTACTTTTAGTGAGCTGTGGACTTCTACCCCAAGATCCCTCTGTACATCAATGCCTCTGAGGATCCAGATTTCTTCCTATGTATTCCTTCTGTTTGACCCCCCCCCCACCCAAGACTTATCCTGATTAAATTCTGTCTGCCATTTCTCTGCCCACATCTCCAACTGGTCTATATCATAGAAACACAGAAAACCTACAGCACAATACAGGCCCTTCGGCCCACAATGCTGTGCCGAACATATACTTACTTTAGAAATTACCTAGGGTTACCCATAGCCCTTTATTTTTCTAAGCTCCATGTACCTATCCAGGAGTCTCTTAAAAGACCCTATTGTATCTGTCTCCACCACCGTTGCCGGCAGCCCATTCCACGCACTCATCACTCTCTGCATAAAAACTTATCCCTGATATCTTCTCTGTATCTACTTTCAAGCACCTTAAACCTGTGCCCTCTCATGATAGCCATTTCAACCCTGGGAAAAAGCTTCTGACTATCCACATGATCAATGCCTCTCATTATCTTGTACAACTCTATCAGGTCACCTCTCATCCTCTGCTGCTCCAAGGAGAAAAGGCCAAGTTCACTCAACCTATTCTCATAAGTCATGCTCCCCAATCCAGGCAACATCCTTGTAAATCTCCTCTGCACCCTTTCTATGGTTTCCACATCCTTCCTGTAGTGAGGCGACCAGAACTGAGCACAGTACTCCAAGTGGGGTCTGACTAGGGTCCTATATAGCTGCAACATTACATCTCGGCTCCTAAACTCAATTCCACGGTTGATGAAGGCCAATGCACCGTATGCCTTCTTAACCACAGAGTCAACCTGCATGGCAGCTTTGAGTGTCCTATGGACTCAGACCCCAAGATCCCTTTGATCCTTCACACTGCCAAGAGTCTTACATTTAATACTATATTCTGCCGTCATATTTGACCTATCAAAATGAACCACCTCACACTTATCTGGGTTGAACTCCATCTCCATTTCTCAGCCCAGTTTTGCATCCTATCAATGCCCTGCTGTAACCTCTGACAGCTCTCCACACTATCCACGACACCCCCAACCTTTGTGTCATCAGCAAATTTACTAACCCATCCCTCCACTTCCTCATCCAGGTCATTTATAAAAATCACAAAGAGAAGGGGGTCCCAGAACAGATCCTTGAGGCACTCCACTGGTGACTGACCTCCATGCAGAATATGACCCGTCTGCAACCACTCTTTGCTTTCTGTGGGCAAGCCAGGTTTGGATCCACAAAGCAATATCCCCTCGGATCCCATGCTTCCTTACTTTCTCAATAAGCCTTGCATGGGGTACCTTATCAAATGCCTTGCTGAAATCCATATACACTACATCTACTACTCTACCTTCATCAATATCCTGCTGCATCCTTTGACAACCTGTCTCACCGTCCACAATCCTACCATTTCTTGTGTTTTCTACAAAGTTAATAATCAGCCCACCTTCATTTTCATCCAAATTATTTATAGATACTTCAAATAACAGAAATTCCAGCACTGATCCTTATGGAACATGACTGGTCACAGGCTTCCAGTCAGAATAAAACATCTCCAGCACTTCCAGTAAGACCAATTTAGAATCCAGTCTAACAAGTTTCCATGAATTTCCTGTGAAATTCCCTACAAAGAGGGACCACTTTGAAATCTGTACTAAAGTCAATGTACACAACATCTACTGCCCAACCACCATCATTCATCTTTGTAATCTCAGAGCGCTCAGCCAAGTTTGTATGACATGGCTTTGGCCTGAGAAAGCCATGCTGACTATCCCTAATAAGTCTGTGCTTTTCCAGATGCGATTAGGTCCTAACCTTAAGAATCTTCTCTAACAATTTCCCTACCACTGATGTGAGGCTCACTCCCCTATAATTTACTGGGTAATCCTGATTACCCATCTTACTGAGAAGGAGCAACACTGATGTTTCTACTGTCCCTTGGGTCCTCACCTGTAATTAAAGAGGATACAAAGATCTTGGTCAAAGCCTGAGAAATCTCCTCTCTTACCTCTCTCAGTGTCCTGGGATAGATGCCATCAAGTTCCGGAGACTTATCCACCCTAATGCTCTTCGGGAGGCCCAACACTAACTCCTTTTTGAATAGAGAGACAGAGAAACTATTTTCATTGGTGTAAGAGTTGGAAAGTTGATGAGAATAAAATATTTTGACACAGTGAATGGTTGGGGTCAGAGGTGCACTGCTGGGCAAGAGGTGTCAGGGAGCTGGATAAATATCAGAAAGGAAAGGACGGCTGTGAGAATTTCACACTTAACCTCGGGCTGGAACTGCTTCTCACAATTCTTAAAGATAATTCGATCCAGAGAAGACTTCCAAACTGAGCAACAGCAGTCATTTTAATACCCCTCCGATGCTGGAGCAAGCAATTTCCACCTTCTCCAATCCATGGGGAAAGAAACAGGTTTTCAAAGAGCATCATAAAGGAGTAGAAAGAGGTAAAAAGCTAAAGAGGTTTGGAGATGGGATTGCAGTGCTTAGGACCTTGAGAACTGAAGACACAGCCCTCGGTGTTAGGACAAAAAAGAAGTGCAGTTACTGATGAATTCAAAACTGACGGTGAAGGCACTTATAAGAATAGCGATGGGAGAAACCTTGGAGAGGTTGGATGGGAATTATTCGCCCGATGCGAAGTCAGTGTGAGCTAATGGTTGGTGAGGTGGGAGGTTACGGATTGCGGAGTGTGGGGGAATGGTCATTTCATTGCTTTCTTCTTGGTGGCAAAGGCTGTTGATTACAGTTTGGGGAGGATGGGGGACATTATTTCATTGTTTTCTGCTTGGCCTGAACCAGTCGGCTTTGAAATAGGTCTCTTCAGAGTGTAATGCAAGTTGGCACATTGTGGCACTCTGCTGCTCAGCAACCATGTTCTAGTGCTAAAGTAACAAAAACGGGCATTGGTAAAGGAGAGGATGATAATTATAGGACATCCTGATTACCATAATTAGACAGGGGTGGAGCAAATGGAGTGAGCTTTGGACTGTCATGATACCATCTGTTGGAAGAGAGGCCAGGAAAAAAGGCTGCATTTAATTGGAAAATTGGGAGCTAAGTAAATGGTAATCATAATATTATGAGATGCATTGAGTACAAGGTTACTAACTAAGGACAATGGAACTATAGGGTTCAAAGCAGATAGATGAATGGATTGGAGGGTCAGGATACAAACATAAAAGACTTCAGGTTGTGTGGAACTAAGACAGGACAAGGTTGCTGTTCTTGAAGTGCCGACGTCTAAAATGACCTTTGTCAGATGGTATAAATACCTGCTGTTGCTTCTCTTCCAGGAATGGCAGGCATTAGGAAGCTCTGTTCTCTGTGCAGTGTGATTTCCAGCTCTGTCTCTTGTGGGATGGATTTCATGGCTGCTCTGGGCTGCAGGCACCTTTTTTCCAGGTGGGATCTTGGCTTGAGGCTGCATGCCAACTTGCCTTTATATCCCAGGAGCTGTGAAGGGTTCTCAGGAACAGAACGCTGTTGTATCCTGGGGAAGATCTGGTTCTAAAATATTGAATTCAGTATTGAATCCCAAAGGCAGCAGTGTTTCCAGATGGAAGGAGAGATGTTCTGCCCCAAGCTTGCATTGGGCTTCATTGGAACCTGATAGACACACGACGGAATGGGAGAGAGATGGCGAATTAAAGGAACAAGCAACTGGGAGCTCACTGACTGCCCAGAGTGCTCGTGCAGAGTATGCATGATCTCTCTAGATAGCAGATCACATTGCAGGGCACCAGAGGAGAAGGGCAAGTTAATTCCTACTTCACTTGAAAGGATTGTTGAGATCACTGGATGGAGAGAGCAGGTGAGACAAAGGGCAAGAGTCACCTGTGGGATAGTCTCAGCACATTAGGTAGGTGGAAGAGAGCAGTGAGATGCAAACAGAGCTGTCTGTCCACAATGCCGGAAGCAGAGGGGAATGTCTGGACTGTGACCAGCCTGAGTTCCAGGATTTGAATCTTGAGCAACAGCTGATGCTAATATGTCCACCCATGAGGCTGTGTCTGTGAACAACATGATTCAGGGGAAATCCCTGTATCTCAGGACAGGGCTGTGTCCATGAACAACATGATTCAGGGGAAATCCCTGTATCTCAGGACAGGGTTGTGTCTGTGTACAACATGATTCAGGGAAAATCCCTTGTATCTCAGGGAAGGGTTGTGTCTGTGTACAACATGATTCAGGGGAAATCGCTGTATCTCAGGACAGGGCTGTGTCTGTGAACAACATGATTCAGGGGAAATCCCTGTATCTCAGGACAGGGTTGTGTCTGTGAACAACATGATTCACGGTAAATCCCTGTATCTCAGGACAGGGTTGTGTCTGTGAACAACATGATTCAGGGGAAATTCCTGTATCTCAGGACAGGGCTGTGTCTGTATACAACACGATTCACGGTAAATCCCTGTATCTCAGGACAGGGCTGTGTCTGTGTACAACACGGTTCACGGTAAATCCCTGTATCTCAGGACAGGGCTGTGTCTGTGAACAACATGATTCAGGGGAAATCCCTGTATCTCAGGACAGGATTGTGTCTGTGTACAACATGATTCAGGGAAAATCCCTTGTATCTCAGGGCAGGGTTGTGTCTGTGTACAACATGATTCAGGGGAAATCGCTGTATCTCAGGACAGGGCTGTGTCTGTGAACAACATGATTCAGGGGAAATCCCTGTATCTCAGGACAGGGTTGTGTCTGTGAACAACATGATTCAGGAGAAATCCCTGTATCTCAGAAGAGGGTTGTGTCTGTGAACAACATGATTCAGGGGAAATTCCTGTATCTCAGTACAGGGCTGTGTCTGTGTACAACACGATTCATGGTAAATCCCTGTATCTCAGGACAGGGCTGTGTCTGTGTACAACATGATTCAGGGGAAATCCCTGTATCTCAGGACAGGGTTGTGTCTGTGAACAACATGATTCAGGGGAAATTCCTGTATCTCAGGACAGTGCTGTGTCTGTGCACAACACGATTCACGGTAAATCCCTGTATCTCAGGACAGGGCTGTGTCTGTGAACACCATGATTCAGGGGAAATCCCTGTATCTCAGGACAGGGTTGTGTCTGGGTACAACATGATTCAGGGAAAATCCCTTGTATCTCAGGACAGGGCTGTGTCTGTGAACAACATGATTCAGGGGAAATTCCTGTATCTCAGGACAGGGCTGTGTCTGTGAACAACATGATTCAGGGTAAATCCCTGTATCTCAGGACAGGGTTGTGTCTGTGTACAACATGATTCAGGGAAAATCCCTTGTATCTCAGGACAGGGTTGTGTCTGTGTACAACATGATTCAAGGGAAATCCCTCTGTATCTCAGGACAGGGTTGTGTCTGGGTACAACATGATTCAGGAGAAATCACTGTACCTCAGGGCAGGGTTGTGTCTGTGTACAACATGATTCAGGGGAAATCCCTGTATCTCAGGACAGGGCTGTGTCTGAATGGTATGATTCAGGGGGACAATTTACAATGATCAATTAACCTAGTAAGTAGTTTGTCTTTGGACTGTGGGAGGAAGCTGGAGCTCCTGGAGGAAACCCTTGTATAAACTCCTTACAGATGGCGCTGTCATTGAAATCTGAACAGTGGATGCCCTGCTATGCCACCATGTTGTTATTCCTGTTAATGCTCCAGCATATTTACATATCACTTTTGCATGTTACGCGGTGCTATAATGCATTTTCCTTTGCACCCAGTCAGTCTGAAGGAGCTGCAGATTGAACTTCCAGCATTTGAGTATCAGCTTGTCACAGAAAGTTGTAACAGACAAGCACTCCAGATCCCGGCTCCTGACCTTGATGTTCCCCACCGAGCTCCGGCTATGGCTGCACACTCCACTCAACCTTAGACCAGTGAGTGAGCCAGTGCCAAAGCTTCATCGGTTCTGAACTGCTAGCATTTCGCTGTGTGATGTAGTCAGAGCTGTGGGACTATTCCTTCCAGCCATCTAATGATCATTCTGATTGGTGCTCTCGTAGTTAGGTTATGTTGAGGTCCTGTTTTGGCATGGTATGGCTGCCGCTCATTTCTCCTTCCAGGCCTACAAGGTAAGTTCCATCCAGCACGGCTCTGACCAGTTTCTCACCTCGCAAAGTTATTCCATGGATTCCGAGCTGCTGCTTCCCTTTCCGCTGTTCAGCGGATTTGGAATCGCAGCAAGTATGGCAATTTCCAATGTGCTTTTGACTCTGATACAAAGTAGTGCCAGTAGCCATTGCGGACCAATTTAGGGCCCACTACCTGTTCTAGTTTAAATTAAGCCCTCCTCAGACAGTGGAGCTCACGTGTCTACAGAACTGGACTCCGGGCTTGAGCAGAATTGGAATTGGTTGATTATTATCACATGTACTGAGGAACAGGGAAAACTGTCTTGCAGACAGATCAATTTATTACTCAGTACATCGAGGTAAAGCTATTACTGAGTACAGAATGAAGTGTAACAGCTACAGAGAAAGTGCAGGGGAGGTGGACAATGTACAACAGATGCAGCTGAGGCGGAAAGTGCACAGGCAGGTTAAAGTCACAGCCAGTCTTCAACATTACGTATGTGTCCACAGACTCAGATATATTATTTGCTTTGCTGAATACTAACAAGGACCTGCTTCTACGCCCCACCGCTTGTACATGTCCCTGGGTGTGACTGAAACCGCTGTAGAAGCTGACGGGCTCAGCCTCTGACATTTCCACTGACCGTGACCACAAGACTTCATTCTCTCCCCCACAGAACTCAGCTTCTGCACTGACCTGGGCACCAGAACAGAAGGTGAGCACGCACAGGAGCTCTGCTCACCGCAGTGCGCGCACAGGAGCTCCGCTCACCGCGGCGCGCGCACAGGAGCTCCGCTAACCGCAGTGGGTGCACAGGAGCTCCGCTCACCGCGGCGCGCGCACAGGAGCTCCACTCACCCCGGCGCGCGCACAGGAGCTCCACTCACCCCGGCGCGCGCACAGGAGCTCCGCTAACCACAGTGGGTGCACAGCAGCTCCACTCACCATGGTGCGCGCACAGGAGCTCCGCTCACCCCGGCGCGCGCACAGGAGCTCCGCTAACCGCAGTGGGTGCACAGGAGCTCCACTCACCGCGGTGCGCGCACAGGAGCTCCGCTCAATACAGTGCACGCACAGGAGCTCCGCTCACCGCGGTGCGCGCACAGGAGCTCCGCTCACCATGGTGCGCGCACAGGAGCTCCGCTCACCCCGGCGCGCGCACAGGAGCTCCGCTAACCGCAGTGGGTGCACAGGAGCTCCACTCACCGCGGTGCGCGCACAGGAGCTCCGCTCAATACAGTGCACGTACAGGAGCTCCGCTCACCCCGGTGCACGCACAGGAGCTCCGCTCACCGCAGTGCACGCACAGGAGCTCCGCTCACCCCGGTGCACGCACAGGAGCTCCGCTCAATACAGTGCACGCACAGGAGCTCGGCTCACCCCGGCGCACGCACAGGAGCTCCGCTCAATACAGTGCACGCACAGGAGCTCCGCTCAATACAGTGCACGCACAGGAGCTCCGCTCACCCCAGTGCACGCACAGCACCCTTACCTTGTTTCTTTCGAGGTTCCTTACTGAAGTGAACATGGTACAGTCATGGTGTAGTGAGGGGATGTGGGGAAGTGAAAAAGAATTGGAGGATGATGTGGCAGTGAGCAAAGAGAAAGGGAGCAGCATTTCTGTCAACGTGCAGTGCATTCTGGCAAATTTCTGTCGACATGGAATGCATTCTGGCGAATTTCTGTCTATGTGTAGCACATTCCGGCGAATTCCTGTCGACCTGCAGCGCATTCTGGCTAATTTCTGTCGACGTGCGGCACATTCAGGTGAATTCCTGTCGACACGGTGCGCATTCCGGTGAATTGTGACACATCGGGAACCTTACCTATTTTGCCTCTACTAAGTGGTTGCCCCAATTAGCCAAAGTTTCACCTTTTAGCTGAGTAACAAGTTATGTATTTAAATGAAATACAGTACAAATTAGAACACTACCAATACCTCTGGTGACTATCTGTTGTATCCAATGATAACAGGAAACCTGTGAGGGAGTGTTTTAAAAGTAAGGAAGCTGTTTCACTGTGGTAGTTCTACTCCCTTGACTTTGGAAGTCTGTACAGAGGTACGAGTGGACGTTGCAACTGGGGTCTTCCCTAGTTGGAATGATGACCATGACCTCTTCTGTGCCTTGTCGTGCCCTTGCTCTCCATGTAGCATTGCTCTCCTGCTGTTGGATTTTGTACTCCCAGACTGACAGAGATGCCTTTGCTTGCTGGGACAGGCAAGTCCCTATCTCACCAGGGTATGAAACCTGCTGCCTACCCTCACCCGGTTTAGTCTGCCTGTCAAAGTGGTGGACCTGGGTGTGGACACTGTCACATGCAAACAGCGACTTGGAGGCACAGCTGAGAGTTGAGAGTCTGGTGGGGACCAAAGGCAAGACTCAAGATGACTGTCCATACCTTTAAATTCTTTGTAGTTGCCAACTGGTTGAAGGGGTGGAAAGATTTTATTTTCACTCCTGGCGTTTCCAAGACTGAATGCTCGAAACCGCAGTGAGCAAAACAGTTCTCAATTGTCTTGCTGTTTATTTCTCACCAGCTATCAGTGACAAAAATCGCTGCTTTTTGAACACACATGTGCACAACTGATGCTATTGAAAAGCTGTTCGCTGTAAGCTCAGTGTAGTGTGTAACGGTCACACAAGTGCACGTGACTGACACTAGTTGGAAACTGTTCGGCAAAGTCTCCTGTCCTCATTAAGCAGCAGAGTGACCCAAATAAATGAAGAGAATCCCGGCTATTATCTCAATTAGTTTTCGTTCTTTAAGAGCTGTCCCAAATACACGACTGCCTCCTGTAGGACTGTTTGAGGTAACTTATTTTTATTCTTTCTTACTTCTAATATTTGTATATCTGTGCACTTTTAATGCTGCTGTGACACTGTGATTTCCTTTGGGATCAATAACCGATGACCCAATGCACCGTATGTTACTAACTATTTTAGCTGGCCATGTGTTCCACTTGAGGGGTACTTGCAGTGGTGTGGGATTTCTATCTGTTCGCTGCCAGAAGCTCGTGTTGTGTTGATTGAACAGACATGACGATACAGCCTAGCAAAGCTCACAGACCCCATGTTCTCTGTTTGCACCCCAGATGAACACAGACCATCCCCATTGATAACACAGACCATCCCCATTGATAGTACAGCCTGGCAAAGCTCACAGACACAATGTTCTCTGTTTGCACCCCAGATGAACACAGACCGTCCCCATTATTTTCCATTGATGGAGGAAGGCTGTGGATGAAGTTGCAGTTCACTTCACTGCTTAAAGATTAGTATTAACGATTGTTTCAGTGTACACGTGACAAATAAGACAGTGAGATATGTTGGTTGTGTCAATGACCAGCCTGCCAGTGCCTCCACGCTTCCAGTGCCAACGTGGCATGCCCACAACCAACTAAACCTTACTTGCCACGTCGCCAGCTGGGGTTTCCTCAATGCGCTCGAAGCGATGGGATCTCTCCTGCTATCCTGGGTTATTCCTTAGACCGTTGTGCCTGTCACGCTGGGCACCTGCGAGCGCAGATGGTGCTGTCTGGCTGTATCGCTCCAGGCTATTCCATGGAGGGTGACTGTCATCTCCAGTCAGATTGGGAAGGGTTTGCCCACCTGGAATCCAGTGACAGAGCAGAAAGGCTCTGTGGCCCGAGAGCTGATGCTGAACCTGCAATCCACTGACCTCCTGGGCAATGCTGGTAAATACTTAGAAGCATGAGTAAGAGCAAGTTACAATTTCAAAATTGCTTTCCTCATGTTAATAGCTTTAAATATGCTTTCTGAGCATTTTACTTGTTTATGTTTACAATGTAATACAATCCATTTTACTTTGGCAAGTTTTGCTGACTGTCGGAGCTGGTCAAGATGTTTCTGCCTCGGTTTCTTCCCAGGCCACCTGCCAGTGCTTGAATCTTCCACTGAATACTGCCCAGTCAATGTCTCTGGTGCCCACTCCGCTGAATCTGGCACCTGGCCTGGGAACAAGGGTGCGATGCATCCCGGGGTGCAGTCGGGTACTAACACATCTCACTGTCCCTGTTGCAGGAAGCAAGTGAGTGGGGACGCAGGAAAAGACAGTGAGCTGCCGGATGTGTGTGAGGACGAGGCCATTTCCTGAGGGCCCGAAGCTCATGCATGCTGCATTCAGCCTGTCGCACGCTCGTTTCCAACCTGTCTTCGCTCTTCATTACCACGCGGCCTTCCATGGACTACAGCTTCCGATTAAACCCGAGAGGGGTCCTGACCAGCTGGCAGATGTGACCACAAGGGCAAGGCGAGGAAGTGAAATGGTTCCCCCGCTCTTGAAGCTTCCTCATTGGACGAGACGGATTGTGTCGCTGTGGAAGGTCGGTGTGCTCAGCCCGCACCAGCTCGCCGTCCTGTGAACTGCTTCCGGGTTACCGAGTGACCCTCCATCATCCATCCTCCGCCGCCAGACAGAACCCTAGAAACGGGACACATCAGGAGCTTCAATGCAGGTGACGAGTGTCAGAAACCGACTTGTACCATCAACCTCATGTCCTGTTGCCCTGGACTGGGAGGGTGCAGGCTGTTCTGTTCTCTGTGATCCTGTCAGGGTGACGTGCAGTGGCCAGGACTCTCCCCAAAGTCAAAGGTTATTGTCGTCTGCACCAGTACAGTGAAAAACTTACTTGCCGCAGCATCGCGGGCACAGAGCGTCAGGGACACGACATTCACAAGCAAAGCATAGCCCGTACAAAATTAGTACAAAACAAGACAAAGTTGTACTGTAGTGGCAAGTGATCCGTGTTGCTATACTGAGGTGGTGGTTAGGGTTGTGCCACTTGGTTTAAGTACCAAGTGAATGAAGCTGTTCTTGAACCTGGTGGTGTGAGACTTGAGACAGATCCCCGGTGTGGATCTTTGATGTTGGACATTGCCTTCTCGAGTAGTGCGTCCAGTAGATACTAGCAATGGTGGGGAGAGATTTGCCTGTGATTGATATATTGACCAACACCACTAACACGTACATCTGTCCCCTGAATGACGTAGTTTAGCAAATTATTTGATTTAATAAACAAAAGTTTATTCAAATGACCACAGTATCTCAGAACATTGGATCTTCATAAAACACTGCTCACTGTAACAAATTAAAATACGGTTATCACTATCGAGCCCCCGATGGGATCACTGGTCCCAGAAATTCCCTTTTGTACTCATGAATACCATGAGTGTCTTCTCCAGGGACATGGGCATGGACATGACCCTAAAAGAGGGGCAAGGCAATCAGCTCTGGCAGACCCCCCGACTGCCCACCATCTTGGGCAGGCCCAGGAGCAAACAGACCAGGAAACCCGCCGTGACCCAGACCCCGCCCCTCCCCCACCGCGTGACCTAAGGAGCCCGGGGTTGAACTGCGGCCGGAACCTGAGGAGCAGAGACTCAGAGAGAGGATACAACCTCTCACACTCCATACGTGCACGATGCATCAACTCCCGGCCACAGAATTGACAGGGGGCTGGGGATAGCAAATTGTCCAGCAGATTCATGAAACATAGATAAGTTGCCACGTTAATGACTGGGATGATTCACAATTTGTTGGTGTGCTTGGGTAGAGCTTTGTGGATGTGGGCTGCAGGAAGGTGATCCTGAGGGTGGGCAAGAGGTGATGAGTCTTTCCAGGTGTCGGAAGGCTGGGTCACCTCATCCATTGGATTACCTGTCCAGTGAGATGCCTACCTTTGCTGGGGGTGGCACAGGTGAGCGGTGGAATGGAAGAGCATTCTAGCCTGCCTTGGGTCATCAGGCACAGTATGGACATGTCCTTTAGGATCCCCAGAGATCCCTTGGAATCAAGAGGCAGCAGTGAAGGTTACTAGGTTGGAGTGGGTGGGGGGGGGTCATTTTTGTCTACAGCATGCAAGGGGGAATGGTGAAGCTGACTCCATAACTGGAACTGCCCTGCGATTAATGGAGCAGGTCAGTGGTGAGTGGGGCCTAGCATGAGACCAGGGTGTGACATCCTGAAGAAGGGTCTTGGCCCAGAATGTCGACTGTACTCATTTCCATAGATGCTACCTGGCCTGCCGAGTTCCTCCAGCATTTTGTGTGTTGCTTGGATTTCCAGCATCTGTAGAGTTTTGTGTCTGTAGCCCATTATTAGTCAGGTGCTAACACCTTGGAAACTTTGGTATACGGGGGACTCAGGATTGTAAATCCATATCTCCCTGAAGATGGCAACACCAGGTAGTGAAGGTTGTGTTTAGCTTGCTTGCCTTCATAGCCAGGTTATTGTGATGAGTGTCAGGAAAACATGGTACAGATGTATAAGACATTGGTTAGGTGAAACATGGAACTGAGTGCGGTCCCAGTCGCTGCACTGTGGAACAAATGTGCTGACAGTAGAGAGAGTGCGGAAGAGATTCATCCGGATGTTGCATTGCAGGGTTTTACTCACAAGGGAAGATTGGATAGACTGCGATTGCTGTCACTGGAGCATTTTGGAGGTTTATAAAATCATAAAGAGCATAGATAGAGTCAATGGTCACAGTCTTTCTCTCAGGGCAGGGGCTTTCTGGTGAGCGGGAAAAGATTTAAAGGGTACCCGCAGAAGAATTTTTGTTGGTAGAAATTAGTAGGTAAACGGAGCTAACTGCCAGAGGAAGTGGTGGACAGGAGTACAATCACATTTAAAATGCTGTGATGATACTTGCCTCTGTGAGGGATTGGGCCAGATGCAGGGAAATGAGATGAATGTAGATAAGCACCTTGGTCAGCATGGCGCTATGCTGCTTTCACAGTGACTCGACTGGTCTCCAACACCTCAGCCCTGCTCTCTGAACCTGGTGCCTCCAATCCCAGCACTGGGGCTCTCACCAGCTCCAGCTGCCTTGCCCATAGCCCCCAGTCCCTGCCTCAGGACTGGCCAGCGGCGGTGTGGGATCTGCCTGTGTAGTGATGGGGAATGGCTACGTGTCGTCGTTAATGCCTTGTGACTGTTGTAGACCGTTAGGTCCTGCTCTACTTGGGGCAGATTTCTGAATGCTCTGCTGATGTCGTTAGAGCCACCGGCTATTTCACAGCCGATCCTCACACACACCGTACCAGGCACATAAGGCAAGCCCCAGCAGGCTTTTCTCAGAGCGAGGAACTCGTCTGCCCACGCTGAAGAAATCACCAGGTATAAATTATCTTTAAAATCCTTAGGATTAGAGCTTTCATTCTTTGCAGATGAGGGTTGAATCACCCGTTAAAGAGGGAATACTCCCCTCTGTCCCTCTCCATTAATTGAAGGCAGGATCAGTAATAAGACCATAAGATACAAGAGCAGAATTAGGCCGTTTGGCCCATCGAGTCTGCTCTGCCATTTCATCATGGCTGATCCAATCTTCCTCTCAGCCCCAATCTCCTGCCTTCCCTCTGTATCCTTTCATGCCCTGACCAATCAAGAATATATCAACCTCCGCCTTAAATATACATAAAAGTTTGGCCTCCACAGTTGCCTGTGGCTATAATTCTACAGATTCACCGCTCTCAGGTTTAAAGAAATTCCTCCTCATCTATGTTCTAAATGGACACCCCTCTATTCTGAGGCTGTGTCCTCTGGTCTAGACTCTCCCACCATTGGAAACATCCTCTCCACATCCACTCTGTCAAGGCCTTTCACCACTTGATAAGTTTCAATGAGGTCACCCCTCATCCCTCTGAATTTAGTGAACAGAGGCCCAGAGCTATCAAATGCTCCTCATATGACAAGTCACTCAATCCTGGAATCATTTTCACGAACCTCCTTTGACCCCTCCAGTGAACAGCCTCTCATTGACGTGAGAACTGGCACATGGCCTACTGCCCTGCCTGGCGGTGCTGTGAGGTGTTCGGGGTGAGAGTTGCCCTGCTGGTCAGTGGCACGGCGGAGAGGCAGCAGTGATACTTAGTGAAGAGGGAGAGGCAGTGGCGGCTGGTCTGAGCAGTGTGGCTCGGAGCCACTTCCCAGCAGACTGGGAAATGCCCATGGTTTGGGAAGGTTGTGTGGAGAAGGCAAGGTGGTGTGGGTCACGCTGGACGCTGTGCCCTGCGCCCTGCAGGTGTTGAATGCGACCTCTGCATTCCCCTTCACCCTGGTGCTGCTGAGAACTACGATAGGTGAGACTTTTAGAGTAACCAGAGTCAGTCCCACACTCCCACAGAAAGGAATGGGACTCCACACTGTTCCACTGTCTTACCCTATGGGTAAAAATCATCCTTCCCCTGCACCACCTGTCAATCTATACCCTATCCCTACACCCAGGGCCTAGTGCTGAGGCTCCTACCTCAAAATACTGCCACACTCAGTCACAGCTGGACCAGACTGGCAATGCCTGGCTCCTTCTGCTTGCCACCCTTGTTCAGCTGGCACTGTGGGCAAATGGTTCATCACCATCTCACGCATCTGGTGTGAACAGCTGGTGAGGGGAGTTCCTGGGCTGCAGGCCTTGTCTTGGTCACCCACAACCTCTAACTCACTGTTGGTGGGCTGGGTCAATGTACCACCTTGAGCCCCTGGCGAGGGGGTGAACGGACCGGCAGCCTGAGCCCAGCAGGTACTCAATGGGATTTGTCACTGTAGGAAGCGAGTAGCCCAGCAGAAGCTGTATGGACCACCAGTAGCCCTCCATCGGAGAGTGCAGTCCCTCCATAACATGCCTGGCCTTCCGTGCATGGTCCCCAGCTGTATTGTACCCAGCATGGCAACCAAGGTTACATGGTGTGTCTATGTCCTATTGCGGTGCAGCGCATGGAATGCCAGTGGCCACACCGGTCTGTGTGGCTGACGAGACAGTGTGCTCTTTAATGTCCAGTCCTCTTGCCTTGTAGTCAGGGGCACTGAACTGTTGTGAAGTCTCCCGGTATCTTTATTTTTACTTTGATCTTGTCGGAATACCCCGTGTCACCCTTCCCGCATCAGCTGGATTGTAAAACTCAGTGTTTGCTGTGACTGATGAACCTACACTGCCCACTACGGTTTATGCATGATGCCACTGTAATTAGTCTGGGGAGAGATGCAACTGTTGTTCTGTACATATGTATTAATACAAAGAGCATATTTTTTGCATGTTTTTATATTCTCAAGGTAAGATGAAAAGGATCTCCAATAACTTACCCATAATGAGTGATGATGGACTCATCTGATTCATGGAAAGCAAGATGACTAAATTTAAAGTTCAATAAACTTGTTATATCCTAAACTCTACATGACTTTCAACCTGTGTCTGTTTTGATCTTTGATTATGAGTAGAATATTGCACTTCCCTAATTTTGGCTGATGGTCCTCCCAGGGTTTGTTTATAAGGTGCTGGGGCCTGCAACAACGGACAAGTTACCGGAGGAACTCGGGACAGTCTCTGGTGTGAAATAAATGGCTGATGGTTCAGGTCAAGACCCCTTATCTGGAAAAATATTTCTGCAATGCCAAGTCTCTCTCATATGTCTCTCATGAAACTTCTCTGCTCCTGGAGGGGTTCCATAATGCCTCAGCTTTCCACTTGAGGAAATGTCCTTATCACCATCTGAAATCAGTCCAAAGCCTTGATGAGAGTGATATAACCATATAACAATTACAGCACGGAAACAGGCCATCTCGGCCCTTCTAGTCCATGCTGAACTCTTACTCTCACCTAGTCCCACCGACCTGCACTCAGCCCATAACCCTCCATTCCTTTCCTGTCCATCTAGCAGTCCAATTTAACTTTAAATGACAACATCGAACCTACCTCAACCACTTCCGCTGGAAGCTCGTTCCACACAGCTACCACTCTCTGAGTAAAGAAGTTCCCCCTCATGTTACCCCTAAACTTTTGCCCTCTAACTCTCAACTCATGTCCTCTTGTTTGAATCTCCCCCACTCTCAATGGAAAAAGCCTATCCACGTCAACTCTATCTATCCCCCTCATAATTTTAAATATCTCTATCAAGTCCCCCCTCAACCTTCTACGTTCCAAAGAATAAAGACCCAACTTGTTCAACCTTTCTCTGTAACTTAGGTGATGAAACCCAGGTAACATTCTAGTAGATCTCTTCTGTACTCTCTCTATTTTATTGACATCTTTCCTATAATTCGGTGACTAGAACTGTACACAATACTCCAAATTTGGCCTCACCAATGCCTTGTACAATTTCAACATTACATCCCAACTCCTATACTCAGTGCTCTGATTTATAAAGGCTAGCATACCAAAAGCTTTCTTCACCACCCTATCCCCATGAGATTCCACCTTCAGGGAACTATGCACCATTATTCCTAGATCCCTCTGTTCTACTGCATTCTTCAATGCCCTACCATTTGCCATGTATGTCCTATTTTGATTAGTCCTACCAAAATGTAGCTCACATTTATCAGCATTAAACTCCATCTGCCATCTTTCAGCCCACTCTTCTAACTGGCCTAAATCTCTCTGCAAGCTTTGAAAACCTACTTCATTATCCACAACTCCACCTATCTTAGTATCATCTGCATACTTACTAATCCAATTTACCACCCCATCATCAAGATCATTAATATATATGACAAACAACATTGGACCCAGTACAGATCCCTGAGGCACACCACTAGACACCGTCCTCCAATCTGACACACAGTTATCCACCACTACTCTCTGGCGTCTCCCATCCAGCCACTGCTAAATCCATTTTACTACTTCGATATTAATACCTAACGATTGAACTTTCCTAACTAACCTTCCATGTGGAACCTTGTCAAAGGCCTTAGTGAAGTCCATATAGACAACATCGACCACTTTACCCTCGTCAACTTTCCTAGTAACCTCTTCAAAAAATTCAGTAAGATTTGTCAAACATGACCTTCCACACACCAACCCATGTTGACTGTTCCTAATCAGACCCTGTCTATCCAGATAATTATATATACCATCTCTAAGAATACTTGCCATCAATTTACCCACCACTGACGTCAAATTCACAGGCCGATAATTGCCAGGTTTACTCTTAGAACCCTTTTTAAACAATGGAACCACATGAGCAATACGCCAATCCTCCGGCACCATTCCCGTTTCTAATGACATTTGAAATATTTCTGTCAGAGTCCCTGCTATTTCCACACTAACTTCCTTCAAGGTCCTAGGGAGTATCCTGTCCGGACCCAGAGACTTATCCACTTTTATATTCCTTAAAAGTGCCAGCACATCCTCTTCTTTAATTGTCATAGTTTCCATAACTTCCCTACCCATTTCCCTTACCTTACTAAATTCAATATCCTTCTCCTTAGTGAATACCGAAGAAAACAAATTGTTCAAAATCTCCCCCATCTCTTTTGGCTCCACACATAGCCGTCCACTCTGATTCTCCAAGGGACCAATTTTATCTCTCACTCTCCTTTTGCTATTAATATAACTGTAGAAACCCTTTGGATTTATTTTCACCTTACTTGTCAAAGCAACCTTACATCTTTTAGCTTTACTAATTTCTTTCTTAAGATTCTTTTTACATTCTTTATATTCCTTGAGTACCTCATTTACTCCATGCTGCCTATATTTATTGTAGATATCTCTCTCGTTCTGAACCAAGTTTCCAATATCCCTTGAAAACCATGGCTCTCCCAAACTGTTAACATTTCCTTTCAACCTAACAGGAACGTTAAGATCCTGTACCCTCAAAATTTCACCTTTAAATGACCTCCATTTCTCTACTACATCCTTCCCATAAAACAAATTGTCCCAATCCACTCCTTCTGAATCCTTTCGCATCTCCTTAAAATTAGCCTTTCTCCAATCAAAAATCTCAACCCTGGGTCCGGACCTATCCTTCTCCATAACTATACTGAAACTAATGGCATTGTGATCACTGGACCCGAAATACTCCCCAACACAAACCTCCATCACCTGACCTATCTCATTCCCTAACAGGAGATCCAACACTGCCCCTTCTCTAGTTGGTACCTATGTATTGCTGCAAAAAATTATCCTGCACACATTTTATAAACTCCAAACCATCCAGCTCTTTTACAGTATGGGCTTCCCTGTCTATGTGTGGAAAATTAAAATCTCCCACAATCACAACCTTGTGCTTACTACAGATATAACCATACAACAATTACAGCACGGAAACAGGCCATCTCAGCCCTTCTAGTCCGTGCCGAACTCTTACTCTCACCTAGTCCCACCAACCTGCACTCAGCTCATAACCCTTCATTCCTTTCCTGTCCATATAGCTGTCCAATTTAACTTTAAACGACAACATTGAACCTTCTTCAAATATCTGCTATCTCCTTACAAATTTGCTCCTCCAATTCTCGCTCCCCATTTGGTGGTCTATAATACACCCCTATAAGTGTTACTACACCTTTCCCATTCCTCAATTCCACCCAAATAGCCTCCCTAGACGAGCCCTCTATCCTGCCAGAGCACCACTGTAATATTTTCTCTGACAAGCAATGCAACACCTTCCCCTCTTGTCCCCCTGATTCTATCACACCTGAAGCAATGAAATCCAGGAATATTTAGTTGCCAATCACACCCCTCCTGTAACCATGTTTCACTAATAGCTACCACATCATACTTCCAGGTATCAATCCATGCTTTAAGCTCATCCACCTTTCTTATTATGCTCCTAGCATTAAAATAAAAGTATTTAAGAAAATTTCCACCTCTTACTCTCTGTTTATCACTAATGGTGCAAACAACTTTACTATTTTCTTTTCCTCCTTCTCCCCTACATCTGTTCCTACACTCTGGTTCCCCTCCCCCCTTGTATCTAGTTTAAATCCACTGGAGCCTCTCTAGCAAACCTACCTGCAAGAATATTTGTCTCCCTCCAGTTCAGATGTAAACCGTCCCGCCAGAACAGATCCCACCTTCCCTGGAAAACTGCCCAATTATCTATAAATCTGAAGCCCTCCCTCCTGCACCACGTCTTCAGCCATGTGTTGATCTGTGCTATCTTATTATTTCTAAACCCGCCTGCATGTGGCACTGGTAGCAATTCTGAGATTGCTATCTTGGACGTCCTGTCCTTTAACTTGATGCCTAACTCCCTAAACCCGCCTTTCAGGACCTCCTCACTCTTCCTACCCACGTCATTGGTCCCTACATGGACCACGACATCCGGCTGGAAGTATGCACAGTCTCCCAGGTGAAGGCAAATGCAAGCATCATAAAGGATAGAAGACTGTAAATGGTGTGCCCTTATCGAAAAGATGGTGGCGTCCGTCTGTCTTGAAGGACAATAGGTGATTCAGAAGACTGGGTAGATGGTATGGTGAGCCTGGAATACCCAGTCATCAAGATCCCCCTTACCGGTGTAGTCCAAAGGAAAGCAAAGCAATACATTCGTCACCAGTTTGACTGTTGGAAGGATGTTCAATAAAAAAGAATTTCAGGATGTATATTGTATACATTTCTCTGACATTAAATGTATCTATCTATTGATGTCAACTGCCCTAGGTGCTCCATTCCAGATCTGCTGTCTGGGTTTACTCCTGTAGCCTTAGTCTCTCCTGAGGCTGCCCGCAAGGCAGAGGGGCTGTTCCCTTATAACTGGGGGTCTGGTTCACAAGCACCGGTCATGTCCACATGTCGGTGGGCCTGCCTGCTACACGTGCAGGGGCCAGACCTCCTTCCCGTCCTCTGCAGTTCAGTCTGAGTCCAGAAAGGAGTTCAGTTTCTGAATATCGTCAGTGAGGAGACACTACATGAGGTTTGCTGTTGGGGAGGCTGTGCACCGGCAGGGAGAGACTCACACATTCAGCTGTCCTTTTGGTGAGGCTGCTAGCCTGCGACGGAAGCCGAAAGCCAGAGTGACAAACACTACACCCCCACACTAGATGCATCACAAGCATTTGACACCTTAATTCACAAAAGTGCGAGGTACTTGGGACTTTCACAGTGAACAGTAGTACCCCCCAATGTGTGGCAGAACAGAGGTACCTGGGAGTACAAGTACGTGCTTCCCCATAGACGGGATGGTGAACGCAGCTTTTAGCATGCTAGCCTCCATTAGTCAGGGCACTAGTGCAGAAGTTGTGCTGCAGCTGTTCGAGGTTGCATTTGGAATATTGTCTTCAGTTTTGGTCACCGTGCTATAGGAAAGATGTCATAAGCTGAAAGAATGCAGAGGAGACTTAGAAAGGATTTTGCTCGGTGGAAAACATGGAGAGAAGTTGAGCAGGTAGGAGCATTATTCACTAGAGTTCAGGAGCTGTGAGAAGTGATCTTACAGAGGTGTATAAAATCATGAAGGACATAGATAAAGCAGATGTGTACAGTCTTTTCCCCAGGTTTGGGGAATCAAGAACAAGTCGGTATAGTTACAGGGTGAGAGAAGAGAGATTTACAGTAATAGGAACCTGAGGGGCAACTTCTTCATGGAGATGGTGTATATATGGAATGAGCGGCCAGAGGAAATGGCCGGGGCAGGTACATTACAACGTTTAAAGGGCTCTCGGCCAGGTACCTGGATAGAAAGGTTTAGAGGACTGTGAGCCAAGCCCAGGCATAATGTTAATCTTAGTCGGCATGGACAGTTGGTCCGACGGCTTGTTTCTGTGCTGTGTGATTAGTAAAGAGAGCTGGCCTTCACACTGTATCTGGTCAGCCCAGTCTTACGTAGACACATGGGAAGCAGTTTATTTACCCAACTCGGAGGGTAGTGCCCTCTCAAGGCTGTGTGTGATGAGAATGTAAGAGACATTGATGGTCAGTTTCACCTGTCTGCAATGGTCCAGCAAAGACCCTGTCTGAAGTTTGAAGATCGGCCTCCAGGGTGAGTCGGCCAAATGGATAGAACCCTGACTTGGAAGTAGGAGCCCGAGTGTGGTGGTGGATAGATATCTTCCAGATTGAAGGCCTGTGACCTGGGGTATGTCATGGGAATCGGTGCTGGGCCCACTGCGTTTGTCATTTGTATTAACAATGTGGATGATAATGTACTTGGCACAGTTTGTAAGTTGGCAGATGAAACCAAAATGGGAGGTCTTGTGAAAAGAGAACTGGGAGATTGGGCTGACTGGCACAAGTGTTAAGCATTGCACTTTGAGAAATCAGGCCAGGGCAGGACTTGCACAGTAAATGACTGGGCCCTTTAGACTGTTGTGGAATAGAGAGACCCAGGGTACAGTACGTAGTTCCTGTGACACAGGTAGACAGGGTGGGGAAGAAGGCACGTTTTGTGCTTGCCTTCCACTTAAGAGGGAATCGAGTACGAGAGTTGGAATGTTGTGTTACTGATGTACAAGTCATTGGTGAGACCGCACTGGTGTGCAAATTCATAGGAAGGATGTCATTAAGCTGGAACTGGTGCAGAAAAGATCCACAAAAATACTACCAGGACTGGAGAGCTAGGACTGTTTTCCCTGGAGTGAAGGAGGTTGAGAGTGACCCTACATAGGTTTATAAAGTTACAAGGGACACAGATAGGATAAGTGATTGCAATATCTTTCACAGTGTAAAAGGAGTCTAAAACTTAACTTGGGTTTATGGTGAGAGTGGCAAGCTTCACAGGGGAACTAAGGTGCAAGTTTTACTTACAGTGGGTGGGGAATGACCTGCCAGAGGAAGTGGTAGAACCACGTTTAAAAGACATTTAGACAGGTCGATAGATAGGAAAGGTCATAAGACATAGGTGCAGAAATTAGGTCATTCAGCCCATTGAGTCTTCTCTGTCGTTCTATCATAGCTGATCTATTATCCCACTCACTCCATTCCCCTGCCTACTCCCCATAATCTTTGACCACCCCCTTACTAATCAATGTATCTCCCTCTGCTTTAAATATACCCAATGACTTCGCCTCCACATCTGTCTGTGGCAACAAATTCCACAGATTCAACACCCTCTGACTAAAGAAATTTCTTTCTCAACTCTCTTCTTTTCTGAGGCTGTGTCCTCCTAGATTCCCCCACTGTAGGAAAAATCCTCTCCACATCCACTATCTAGTCCTTTCAATATTCAAAAGGTTTCAGTGAGATTCCCCCCCCCCCATTCTTCTAAACTCCAGTGAGTACAGCTCCAGAGCTCCTCATACATTAACCCTTTCATTCCTTGCATCACTCCCATGGACCTTCTCCAATGCCGGTGCATCTTTTCTTAGTTAAGGGACCCAAAACTGTTCACAATCCTCAAAGTGCGGTCTGACCAATGCATTAAAAAGCCTCAGCTTTGCATCCTTGCTTTTAATTTCAAGTTCTCTTGAAATGAATGCTTGCATTGCATTTGCCTTTCTTACCACTGACTCAACTTGCAAGTTAACCTTTAGGCAATCCTGCTCATGTCCTCTTCTGATTTCTTTTCCCCGTTTAGAAAATAGTCTGTACCTTTATTCCATCTACCAAAGTGCATGACCATGTACTTCCCTGCACTACGTTTCATCTGCCTCCTTTTCCCATTCTCCTAATCCGTCTAAGTCTCTCCGTAGACTCCTTGCTCCCTAGTCACTACCTGCCCTTCCACCTGTCACCCGCAAACTTGGCCAGAAAGCATCATCCAAAGCATTGCGCAGGAGTTGAGTGGGCGAAGCAGTCCCATCCCTCCAAGCAGACCATTGCCTTTGTCAGAGCTGGGGAGCAGCCAATACCCACCAAAAGAACATTTGCAGGCATCCTGATCTCTGCAAGGGACTGGCAGCTGTTGGTGGACCTCGAATGGCAGCTGAAGTTCCCCAACCATATCGCAGCCACTACCCTGCGACCAGACATTGTCCTAGTGTCTGAGTCTACTAAGCAAGTGGTGCTGCTGGAGCTGACAATCCCATGGGAAGATAGCTTGGAAGAGGCCTTTGAAAGGAAGCTCTCCAAGTATGCAGGACTGGTCAGCAATTGTCAGCAGGCTGGATGGAGAG
Source organism: Mobula hypostoma (assembly GCF_963921235.1). Classification (NCBI taxonomy): domain Eukaryota; kingdom Metazoa; phylum Chordata; class Chondrichthyes; order Myliobatiformes; family Myliobatidae; genus Mobula; species Mobula hypostoma. The sequence continues at coordinate 52,589,859 of NC_086119.1, read as the reverse complement.
CGAGGTGTCTCCCAGTGGAGGTTGGTTGTAGGGGACTCACAGCCCGTTCCTTAGAGCCTTCAGCATTTTGGGCATCAAGGGAGAGAGGAAGAGGAGAGCCATCCGCAGTACCACCGATGCGGCAGAGAGGGCCTCAAGATGGCTGTGGCTAAAAGAGGAGAGCCATGGAGTCATAAGTAGCTAGCCATCCGGACACAAGCCAGGGTCTGATCAGCCCTGGCTGGATCACCTGGAGGAGATTGTATGATGTTGAAAGACCCGAAACACCCGATGATTCCAGGAACATCACTGAAGATGTGTCCAGAAGCATCAGTAGATGTATGTACACAGACATGTAATGTGAAAAGAAGAGGTTCCAACACTGACCCTGCAGAACACCACTAGTCACCAGCAGACAATCAGAAAAGGCCCCTTCATTCCCACTCTGTCTCTGGCCAGTCAATCTTCCAGTTGTTTAGAGAGATATGGGCCAAGTGAGACAATTGTGACGAGCTCAGGCAAGCAACTTGGTTGGTTAGCATGGATGAGTCGGGCTGAAGGGCCTTTGTGCTGTGTGACTCTATGGCCAGGCAACAGCCAGCCTCATTCTCCTATCTGATCCCGAGTCACTGGCTATTTCCAGCAGGCACCCCCCTCAGACCAGCAACCCTAGTGCTCAGGCCGTGATTGTACCCAGAGGTCCACTGTCTCCTTCACTGGCATGTCCGACACCTACGCTCCCCAAAGGGATGGAGACGGCCGGGTGCACTGAGGAAGTGATTCATAAAACGCACAGGCCCTGCGGTTCAACATTGTGCCAACTTTTTAACCTACTCCGAGATTAATCTAGCACTTCCCTCCTACACAGGCCTCCATTTTTATTTCACCCATGTGCCCCAGAGTCTCAAATATATCTGAATTTAGCACCACTCATTCATGCAGTGAATTCCAGGCCCCCATCACTCTGTAAACTAACTACCTGTAATATTTCCCTCACCCCCCATTCTTTCCTCTAATCACTTTAAAATAAAGCCCTCTCGAAGCAGTCATTTCTGCCTGGCTGTCCACTCTGAAGCTTTATTGAAACCTGTGCCACTCACACAGTGCTGGCAGTAGTGGGGGGGGCATTCAGTAGGGCACTAAGGATCTCCAGATAGGGCACTGAAGACCAGCCTAAAGGGCAGAAGGAGCAGGGCGTCTCACATCTCATCCCTACCTCCTGCTCCAGCTGTGATAGAGACCCACATCAGCCGCTCCGGAACCCATCGAATTGCAAGGGAGGCAGGTCACCCTGAGGTTAGAAAGTGAAACTTACTACAAGGACCACAGGGGGAGAGGGGACAAAGTTGTGGGTGTCTCTGAGGGGAAAGGCGGCTCTGGTGAGTTTAAGGAAGTGTGCAAGCTGTGGCTCCAGTGGGCTTTGAAGGAGGGTGGGGATGGCCTTTAAGTATGACCTACCAAAGTGTAAGACTTCCCACTTTTCCAGCTCCATCTACTACTTCTAAGCCCTGCTCTCCCTGCTCTGCATCTTATCAATGTCCCATTGTCCCCTTTGGCAACCTCCTACCCTATCCACAACATCACCAACCCTTATGTTATCTGCAAACTTACTAACACACCCTTCCACTTCCTCATCCAGGTCATTTATAAAAATCAGCAAGAGCAGGGGTCCGGAACAGATCCCTTTGTGGGTTGGAAAAGGCTAATGAAAAGAAGTTAGGTCTAAGCGGAGCAACCTTTGTGTGAGTGGGACAGTATTAGAGTGGTTTGTTTCAGGTTTCGGCACAAGAGGCTTGGGCGCGAAGAAGCGAAGGGCCTAGGTAAGTTTCTTTCTTTGTCTATTGGTGGTTCAGCGAGAATGGGTCCGGGGTCAGCATTCTTCGTGTGAAATGTGGGAACTTCAGTCCCTGATAACTACATCCGCATGAAGTGCATCCAGCTGCAGCTCCTTACAAACCGTGTTAGGGAGCTGGAGGTGCAGCTGGATGAACTTTGACACAAACAGGAGTTTAATGAGGTGACAGGCAGGGGATGCAGGGAGGTAGTTGGTCCTAACTTGCAGGAGGCGGGTAGCTGGGGAGCTGTCAGTAGGGGAAAAGGCAATAGACAGACAGTGAAGATTATCCCTGTGGCTGTTATCCTCAAAAATACACTAATTCAAGACTCACAGAATTCAAGATTGTTTGATATCATTTCCTGTACATAAGTTTAATGAGAATGAAATAATTGTTATTCCTGATGCAATGCAGCACCAAAAGAACCATAAGAAAAAGAATGCAATAACAATAAAAACATCCACAATAATATACATAAACAAATAAGATAGCTTCTATACATTGATCGATTATATGTCCATACAGTGACACCAGGCTGTACCCAGGGTGACTGATGGGAAATAAAGTATTGGTGGAGTTAGTGGGTGGAGGTGTTGATTAGCTATACAGCCTGTGGGAAGTAACTATTTTAAGATAAGATGCAAGATAAAACTGTAAGATACAGGAGCAGAATTAAGCCTCTTTGCCCATCGAGTCTGCTCTGCCATTCCATCATGGCTGACCCAGTTTTCCTCTCAGCCCCAATCTCCTGCCTTTTCCCCGTATCCCTGCATGCCGAGACCAATATCCTCGCGGGCAGATCACTAGAGCTGTTGGGAGTGGTTTAAACTAATATGGCAGGGGATGGGAACCAGTATGATGGAGCTGAGGATGAGCCAGCAGGATTACAAGTAGATGATGGGTGTTACATGAGTGTAAGGAAGGACAAGCCAATGACTGAGTACAAATACAGACAGAGCAAAGAGTTAAATTGTACCACAGAGGTAAAACTCAAAAGGGAGAAGAATGCAAGACTGAAGGTGCTGGATTTAAATGCGTGTAGCATTAGGAATAAAGTGGATGAACTCGTAGTGCAATTAGAGATTGGTCGGTACATCATTGTGGGCATCACTGAGCCATGGCTGAAAGGGGGCCATAATTGGGAGCTGAACATCAAAGGATATACTTTATAACAAAAGGCCAGGCAGGAAGGCATAGGTGGTGGTGTGGCTCTTTTGGTAAGAGATGGAATTACATCTTTAGAAGGAAGTAACATAGGGTCAGAGAATGTTGAATGTTTGTAGGTGCAGTTAAGAAACTGTAAGGGTAAAAAAAACCATTATGGGAATTATATGTAGGCCTCCAAATAGTAGCCAAGATGTGATGTTAAGGTTGCAAAGAGAGTCAGAAAAGGTATGTAATACGGGGAATGACTCAATTGTAATGGAGGTCTTCAATATGCAAGGGGATTGGGAAAATCAAGTTGGTGTTGGGTCACTAGAGAGGGAGTTTGTTGAATGCCTACAAGATGGCTTTTTAGAGCAGCCTGTGCTTGAGCCTGCTTGGAGAAAGGCTATCTTAGATTGAGTGTTGTGTAGTAACCCAGATCTTATTAGGAAGCTTAACGTAAAGGAACCCTTAGGAGGCAGTGGTCATAATAGGATTGAAATCATACTACAATTTGAGAGGGAGAAGCATAAGTCACGTGTATCAGTATCGCAATGGAATAAAGGGAATTACAGAGGCATGAGAGGGGAGCTTGCCCGGCTGGATTAGAGAGGGATACTGCAGGGATGATGGCAGAGCAGAGATGGCTGAAGTTTCTGGGAATAGTTCACAAGGTGCAAGAAAGGTACGTCCCTAAGGAAGAAGTTCTCAAGTGGCAGGGTAGGCAACAATGGCTGACGAGGGAAGTTAAAGACTGCATAAGAGCCAAGGAAAGGGCATATAAGCTAGCAAAAGTGAGAAGATGACTGATTGGGAAGTTTTAAAAATCCAACAAAGGGCAACTAAAAATGCTACAAGGGAAAAGATGAAATATGAAGGCAGACTAGCCAATAATATAAGGATTTTTCAGTTATAAAGAGAAAAAGGGAGGTGAGCATTGATATTGGACCACTGGAAAATGATGCTGGTGTGGTAGTAATGGGGGACAAAGAAATAGCGGATGAACTTAATGGGTACTTTGCATCAGTCTTCACCGTGGAAGACACTAGCAGTGTGCCAGAGGTCCGTGAGTGTCAGGGAGCAGGAATAAATGTCATTGCTATTACAAAGGAAAAAGTGCTAGGCAAACTCAAAGCTCATAAGGTGGATAAGTCACCTGGACCAGATGGACTACATTCCAGTGTCCTGAGAAAGGTTGTTGAAGAGATAAATGATACATTGGTCATGATCTTTCAAGAATCACTTGATCCTGGCATGGTTCCAGAGAACTGGAAGATTGCAAATGTCACTCTACTCTAAGAAGGGAGGAAGGCCAAAAAAAAACAAAATTATAGGCCAGTTACCCTAGCCTCCATGGTTGGGGAAGTGTTGGACTCTATTATTAAGGATGAGGTTTTGAGATACTTGGAGACTAATAATAAAATAAGTCAAAGTCAGCATGGTTTCTGTGAAGGGAAATCTTGCCTGACAGATCTGTTAGTGTTCTTCGAGGAAGTAACAAGCAGGGTGGACGAAGGAGAGGCAGTGGATGTCATTGACTTGGTTTTTCAGAAGGCATTTGATAAGGTGCCACAGATGAGGCTGCTTACCAAGATAAAATCCCATGGCATTACAGGAAAGATGAATGCCATGGATAGCAGAATGGCTGATAGGCAGGAGGCAGCGAGTGGGAATAAAAGGGGCCTTTTCTGGTTGGCTGTCATTGACTCATGGTGTTCCTCAGGGGTCAGTATTGGGACCACTACTTTTCACATTGTTTGTCAATGATTTAGATAATGGAAATGATGGCTTTGTGGCATAGTTTGTGGATGATATGAAGATGGGTGGAGGGGTAGGTAATACTGAGGAAGCATGCAATTGCAGCAGGAATTAGACTAATTGGAAGGATGGGCAAAAAAGTGGCAGATGGAATACAGTGTTGGAAAATGTATGATAATGCATTTTGGTAAAAGGAACATTAGTGTGGACTATTATCTAAATGGGGAGAAGGTTCAAACAGCAGAGGTGCAGGGAGACTTACGACTCAAGTCTCCCAGAAGTTAATTTACAGGTTGAGACTGTGGTAAAGAAGGCAAATGCAATGTTGCCATTTATTTCAAGGGGAAGAGAATGTAAAAGCAAGGAGATAATGCTGAGCCTTTATAAGACACTAGTCAGGCTGAACTTGAAGTATTGTTAACAGTTTTGGGCCCCATATCTCAGAAAGGATGTGTTGTCATTGGAGATAGTCCAGAGGTGGTTCAGGAGGATGATTCCAGGAATTAAGTGGTTAACACATGAGGAGTGTTTGGCACCTTCAGGCCTGTACTCGCTGGAATTTAGAAGAATGCAGGAGGATCTCATTGAAACATACTGAATGTTGAAAAGACTAGATAGGGTGGATGTGGAGAGGATGTTTCCTATGGTAGGGGTATCCAGAACTAGAGGACACAGCCTCAAAATTGAGGGGAGACCCGTTAGAATAGAGGTAAGGAGGAATTTTTTTTAAGCCAGAGTAGTAAATCTGTAGAATGCTCTGCCACCTACCTTCATATCATCTGCAGACTTTTCAACAAAGCCATCAATTCCATCATCCAAATCATTGACATATAACACAAGAAGAATTGGTCCCAGCACAGATCCCTGTGGAACACCACTAGTCACTGGCAGCCAGTCAGAAAAGGCTCCCTTTATTCCCACTCTCTGCCTTGTGCCAATCAGCCATTGCTTTATCCATGTTAGAGTCTTTCCTGGAATACTATAGGCCCATAGCTTGTTAAGCAGCCTCACGTGTGGCACCTTGTCAAAGGCCTTCTGAAAATACAAGTACACAACATCAACCAATTTGCCTTTTTCTATCCTGCTTGTTATTTCTTCAAAGAATTCCAACAGATTTGACAGCATTTTGTGTGTGTTGCATAGTCACCAAGATTTTCCCTCGAGGAAGCCATGCTGACTATGCAACACACACAAAATGTTGGAGGAACTCAGCAGGCCAGGCAGCATCTGTGGGAAAAAAAGTACAGTTAACGCTTGCTGCATGGTGCAGCATCTGCAGATTTTCTCTTTTGTGATGCTATGGTTTATTTTATCATGTGCCTCCAAGTATTCTGATACCTTATTATTAATCAACTCCAACACCTTCCCACCCACTGAGGTCAGACTAACTGGCCTGTAGTTCCCTTTGCTTTCCCTTTCTTTTGCCTTTCACCCTTCTTCAAGAGTGGAGTGACATTTGCAATTTCAGAGTCTTCTGGAACCATTTCAGAATCTAGACGTTCTTGAAGGATCACTACTAATGCCTCCACGATCTCTTCAGCCAGCTCTTTCAGAACCATGGGGTGTACACCATCTGGTAAAGGTATCTTATCTACCTTCAGATCTTTCCGTTTCTCAAGAACTACCCTGATTGGCCTAATCTCAAATAATGATGAGGCAGCCTGCAGAGAAGTCATCACCCTGACACAGTGGTGTCAAGAAAACAACCTCTCCCTCAATGTCGCAAAAACAAAGGAGCTGGTTGTGGACTACAGGAGGAATTGAGACAGACTCACCCCTGTTGACATCAATGGATCTGGGATTGAGAGGGTGAACAGCTTTAAGTTCCTCAGCGTACACATCACTGATGATTTCACGTGGTCTGTACATACTGGATGTATGGTGAAAAAGGCACAGCAGTGCCTCTTTCACCTCAGACAGTTGAAGAAGTTTGGCATGTCCCCCAGATATGGCCCTTGTGGCTACGGGGGTCAGGGGGTATGGAGGGAAGGCTGGGGCAGGGTTCTGAGTTGGATGATCAGCCATGATCATAATAAATGGTGGTGCAGGCTCGAAGGGCTGAATGGTCTACTCCTGCACCTATTTTCTATGTTTCTATGTTTCTAAATCCTAAGAACGTTCTATAGGGGCACAACTGAGAGCATCCTGACTGGCTGCATCACTGCCTGGCTATGGGAACTGTACTTCCCTCAATCACAGGACTCTGCAGAGAGTGATGTGGACAGCCCAGTGCATCCGTAGTTGTGAACTTCCCACTATACAGGACATTTACAAAGACAGGTGTGTAAAAAGGGCCCGAAGGATCATTGGGGACCCGAGTCACCCCAACCACAAACTGTTCCAGCTGCTACTATTTGGGAAGTGGAACCGCAGCATAAAAGCCAGGCCCAACAGGCTCTGAGACAGCTTCTTCCACTAGACCATCAGACTGATTAACTCATGCTGACAACTGTATTTCTATGTTATATTGACTATCCTGTTATACATACTATGTATTATAAATTGCACATTGCACATTTAGATGGAGACATAACAAAGATTTTTACTCATGTATGTGAATGATGTAAGAAATAAAGTCAAATCAATTCATGCCTCTATAATTCCCTTTACTCCACAGAAATACATCTGACTTTAGCTTCTCCTTCTCAAATTTCAGGGTGAATTCAATTATATTCAATTCAATTCAATTATCACTTGTCCCTAAGGGTTCTTTTACCTTAAGCTCTCTAATCAATTCCAGTTCATTGCACAACACCCAATCCAGAATAGCTGATACCCTAATGGGCTCAACCACGAGCTGCTCTAAAAAGCCATCTCATAGACATTCTAGAAATTCCCTCTCCTGTAATCCAGCACCAACCTGACTTTCCCAATCTACCTGCATATTGTAACATTGTCCTTTTAGCATGCATTTTCTATCTCCTGTTGTGATTTGTAGGCCACATCCTTACTACTGTTTGGGGGTCTGTATACAAGTCCAATCAGGGTCTTTTTACCCTTGCAGTTCCTTAGCTCTATCCACAATGATTTAACACCTTCTGACCCGGTGACGCCTCTTTCCAATGATTTGATTTCATTTTTTTAAGCAGAGCAACGACGCCCCCTCTGCCTTCCTTTTCGACACAATGTGTATCCTTGGGCATTGAGCTCCCAGCTATAACCTTCTTTCAGCCACAATTCAGAGATGCCTCCAACATCGTACCTGCTGATCTGCAAGTTCATCTCCCTTACTCCATGTACTGAATGCATTCAGATGCATCACTTTGTCTCATATTCACCCTTTTTAATTTTGTCTGCCTTTTACTTTGCAATTCATCCTGTTGACTGCAATTTTGCCCCATCCACAGCCTCTCCTCACTACACAGTGCCTCTGTTTGTGAACCAGCTACCTCTTCAGCAATATTATCCGCTTTCCCTACAACACTTCTTGCACTGAAATGTACACAGCTCAGAACACTATCACACCATGGCTCAACTTTTTGATTCCTAACTTTGTCCGAGGTTTTGATAACAGCTGTCCCCACAAACCACCCCCAGTGGCACTGGACCTGATGCAGCTGCTAACAAGCAACACTGCATTAATTTCAAGAGGACTAGAATATAATAGCAAGGGGGTAATGCTGAGGCTTTATAAGGCACTGGTCAGACCACACGGAGTATTATGAGCATTTATTTCCTTCTCTAAGAAAATCTCAAAGTTCATAATTCAAAGTAAAATTTATTATCAGAGTACATACATGCCACCACGTACAACCCTGCGATTCTTTTTCCTGTGGGCATGCTGAACAAATCTATAGAATAGTAACTGTAAAGAGGATCAATGGAAGAGCAAGAGCATAGAAGTCAAACTGTTGAAAGGCAACTATAAATAAATAGCAATAAATAATGAGAGTATGAAATAACAAGATAAAGAGTCCTGAAAGTGAGATCACTGGTCATGGGAACATATTAATAGATGGGTGTAGTTACTTTCTTTTGTTCAAGAGCCTGATGGTTAAGAGGTAGTAACTGTTCTTGAACCTGCTGGTGTGAGTCCTGAGGCACCTGTACCTTCTGCCTGATGGCAGCAGTGACGAAAGAGCACAGCCTGGATGGGGAGGATCTTTGATGAAGGATGCTGCTTTTCTACGGCAACATTTCATGTAGATGTGCTTAATGGTTGGGAGGGCTTTACCCATGATGTGCTGAGCCAAGTCCACTTCGTCGGATTTTCTGCTCAAAGGGATAGATGTTCCCACACCAGGCCAAATGCAGCCAGTTAGCACACTGTCCACCACACACCTATAGAGGTTTGCCAAAAATTTTTGATGACATGAGGAATCTCTGCAGACTCCTGAGGAAGTAGAGGTGCTGTTGTGCTTTCTTTGCAGTTACATTATGATATAATGGGTCCAGGACAGGTCCTCTGAGATGGTGACATCCAAGAATTTAAAGCTACTGCCCCTTTCCTCCTCTACTGAGGACTGGCTCGTGGACCTTTGGTTTCTTTCTCCTGAATTCTGCAATTAGTTCCTTGGTTTTGCTGACTTTGAGTGAGAGGTTGTTGTTATGACCCATTCAGCCAGATTTTTAATCTCCATTTTGTATGCTGATTCATCAGCTCCTTTGATTCAGCCTACAACAGTGGTGTCGTCAGCAAACTTGAATATGGTGTTGGAGCGGTACTTAGCCACAGTCACAGGTGTAAAGTGAGTAGAGCAAGGGCTGAGTACACATCCTTGTGGTGCTCCTGTGCTGATGGAGACTGTGCAGCAGATGTTTTTGCCAATCTGAACTTGCTGGGATCTGCAAGTGAGGAAATCCAGGCCCCAATTTCACAATTAGGTATGGAGGTCCAGGTCTTTAAGCTTACTGATTAGTTTTGAGGGGATGATGGTGTTAACTGCTGAGCTGTAATTGATAAAGAGCATGATGTTTGCATCTTTGCTGTCCAGATGTTCCAGGGCTATGTGAAAAGCTAATGAGATGGCATCTACTGTTGATCTCAAAGCTCAAAGTAGTTTATTATCAGAGTACATACATGTCACCACATACAACAGATTCTTTTTTCTGCTGGCATACTTAGCAAATCTATAGAACAGTAACTGTAAACAAACTGTGCAAATACAGATAGAAGTAGCAATAAATAACAAGTCCTTAAATGAGTGTATTTAGCCCCTTTTGTTCAAGAGCCTGATGGTTGAGGAGTAGTAACTGTTCTTGAACCTGGTGGTGTGAGTCTGAGGCTCCTGTACCTTCTACCTGATGGCAGCAGAGAGAAAAGAGCATGGCCTGGGTGGTGAGGATCTTTGATGATGGATGCTGCTTTTCTACAGCAATGTTTCATGTAGATATACTCAGTGGTTGGGAGAGTTTTACCTGTGATGTATTGGACAGATCCACTACCTTTTGTAGGATTTTCTGCTCAAAGGCACTGGTGTTCCCACACCAGGCTATAATGCAGCCAGTCAGCACACTTTCCAACACACAGCTATCGAAGCTTGCCAAGGTTTTCGGTGACGTGCTGAATTTCCACAGATTCCTGAGCGAGTAGATACACTGTCGTGGTTTCTTTGCAATTATGTGATGAGTCCAGGACAGGTTCCTCTGAGATAGTGGCACGCAGGAATTTAAAGTTACTGACCCCCCCCCCCCCACCCCCCCACCCCCCACTACTGATCCTCTGATGATTATTGGCTCATGAATCTCTGGTTTACTTCTCCTGAAGTCTACAATCAGTTCCTTCATCTTACTGACACCACTCAGCCAAGTTTTCAGTCTCCCTCCTATATGCTGATTCATCACCTTTGACACAGCCCACAACAATGGTGTCATCAGCAAACTTGTATAGTGTGTTGGAGCACAGTCAGAGGTGTAAAACGAATAGAGCAGGGGGCCAAGTACACATCCCTGTGGTGCTCCTGTGCTGATAGAGATTATGGAGATGTTTTTGCCAATCTGAACTTGCTGGGATCTGCAAGTGAGGAAATCCAGGATCTAATTGCACAAGGGTATTGAGGCCCAGGTCATGGAGTTTACTGATTAGCTTTAAGGGGCGATGGTGTTAAATGCCAAACTGTAATTGATAAAGAGCATCCTAATGTATGCATCTTTACTGTCCGGATGTTCCAGGATTGTGTGAAAAGCCAAAGAGAGCATCTTCTGTAGGCCTGGTGCTTCGGAAGGTGAATTGGAGCAGATCCCACTCATTCAAGACAGGAGCTGATATGCTTCAACACAAGCCTCTCTAAACACTTCACTGGTGCTCTGGTGTGTAAATTGGGGCAGATTTCAAGTCACCACTCAGACAGGAGATGATAAATTTCAACACCAGTCTCTCAGAGCACTTCATCACTGTAGGTGCATGTTCCACTGGGTGATAGGCATTGAGACAGGTTACCACACTCTTCTTGGCCACTGGTATGATTGAAGCCTGCTTGAAGCAGATGGTTACCACACACTGCTGAAGAGATTGAAGATATCCATTAACACCAGCCAGGTGGTCAGCACAGGTCTTCAGTACTTGGCCAGGTCCTCCATCTGGACTGGGTACTTCCATTGATTCACCCTCTTGAAGGCATCCTGCACGTCACCTTCAGATACTGAGACCAAAGGATCATCGGGAGATGTGTAATGATTCCTCCATGTTCTGGTGGTCAAATCGAGCATAGAAGATGTTGAGCTCACCTGGAAGCGAAGGTCTGCCATCCCCCATGTCGCTTGATTTACTGATGTGCTAGCATTGGAGAGGGTCCAGGAGGTTCAGAAAGGGTTAATGTAGGAACTTCGGGCCTGAACTCACTGGAGTTGAGAAGAATGAAGGGGGATCTCATTGAAACCTGAGTGCGTATTGAAAGTCCTAGTCAGAATGGACATGGAGAGGACGTTTTCTATAGTGGGCGAGTCTCAGGCCAGAAAGCAGAGGCTCAGAATAAAAGGGCATCCATTTACAACAGAGATGAGGAGGAATTCTTTAGCCCGGGGGGTGGTGAACCATTGCCACAGATAGTTGTGGAGGCCAAATCATTGAGTATATTTAAATCAGAGGATGATAGGTCCTTGATTAGTCAGGGTGTCAAAAGTTACAGGGAGAGGGCAGGAGGATAGGGGAAGAGAGGGATAACATCAGCCATGATGGAATGGTGGAGCAGACTCGATGGGCCAAATGGACTAATTCTGCTCCCAAGTCTTATAGTCTGATAATAGGACAGTACTGAAAGCATTGACAATGAATATAAAGAAAGAAGAGGCATCAGTTTATTCTTGTAAAATTTTTTAATTAATATACCATTTGTAAATTGGGGGTCCGCTTAGTCGAGCACCTCAGCTCCATCCACCAAAAACAGAACTTCCCAGAGGCCAAACATTTTAATTCTGATTACTATTCCCATTCTGACATGTTGGTCCACAGCCTCCTCTTGTGCTAAGATGAGGCCACTGTCAGGGTGGAGGAGCAACACCTTGTATTCCATTGGGGTAGCCTCCAACCTGATGGCATGAATATTGATTTCTTCCTCAGGTAGAAATATTTTACCCTCCACCTTCCCTCTTCTTGAATTCCCTACTCTGGCATCTTGCCTTTCTCACTTTCCCCTGGGTCCTCACCCCTTTCCCCTTCTCCTATGGTCCACTCTCCTCTCCCCTCAGATTCCTTCCTCTCCAGCCCTTTATCCTTCCAATCCATCTGGCTTCAACTATCAGCCTCTAGCTAAACTCCTTCCCTTCCTCCCACCTATTTATTCCACCATCTTCCCACTGCCTTTCTAGTGCTGAAGGGCTTTGGCTTGAAATAATGAGCCAATTCATTTCCATAGACCTGCTGCGTTCAACTGGCATTTAGTGAGTGTTGCTTTGAGTAAAATTTATTTTAAAAAAAAATGTGATGGCTTTGGGCCTGTACTCACTGCAGTTTAGAAGAATGAGGGGATTCTCCTTGATACCTACTCAATAGGCTTTATCAAACACTATGCAGGACACTTTGGTAGCTCGGGGCATCCAACTTCGGAGTTCAATCCCGCTGAAGGAGTCTCTGTACGTCCTCCCTGTGAAATTCGTGGTTTTTTCAAGCTGCTAGTTTTTTCCCCCCACCATCCAGAAACATACTGGGTAGGTTAATTGGTCATTGAAAATTGTCCTGTGATTACTTGATCTCAAAAGGTCAAGTTTAATGTCAGAGAAACGTATACAAGATACATCCTGAAATGCTTTTTCTTCACAAAACATCTACAAAAACAAAGTGTCTCAAAGAATGAACGACAGTTAAACGTGAGAACCCTGAAGCCCCCCCCCAGCTCTCCCCTCCCGCGCATAAGCGGCAGCGAGCAACGATCCCCCTCCCTCAACAAAAAAACCACACATCAGTACAGTCCAAGCGTGAGTTTAGCGATAGCAAAGACACAGACCAAAGTTACCTCAGACTTCACATTTCATTCGACAACCCACAGGTTCTCTCTCCCCCTGGCCAGGGAGAGGGAGGTGTCCATTTTCACAGCGAGCAGGAGACATAAACACCCGCTGGTTTACGATATAAAAAGGCCGTTTCGTAGCTTTTTTCGAGCTCTGTGTCCGAAGATCACAAAGACCTCGGGTCTTCGGGCCCACAGCAAAAGATTTTCCGGCCTCCCCGACGACACACGAGTCTCCCGCCGTGACACCAACCCTCGATCTGCCTGTCTCCAGAGCCCCGAGATCTTCGGCTTCCGAACACGATCGAGATTCTCAGGCCAAACCCTTGGCATGTTGACCAGTCATGGAACCCCTAGAGAGGGTCCCACTTCCGCAAAGAACTGAAGCCTGCGTGCAACTCCAGGTCAGGGTCTTCAAAAGAACCCCGAAAGGAAAAAAATAAAGATATTAAAGGTAGAAATAGAGCTGTTTCAAAGATGTGAGCAAAGTCGTCGCCATTTGTCGCCATTATCCCTCCTTGGGGAATGAGTTAGGGCAGGAGTTTATACAGGAGAGTGCTTTGCATCTAGTGATTACAATGCCATTAGTTTCAAAATTAATCTGAAAAAAGATAGGCTAGATTCTGAATTGGAGAAAGGCCAATGTTGATGGTATCAGAAATAAACTGGCAAGTGTGGATCGGGAAAGGCCATTTTCTGAGGATGGGGTGGAGGCAAATTAGGGTGGAAAAATCCCCAGGGCTTGACAAGGTGTTCCCCCAAGACCCTGCAGAAAGCAAGTGTAGAAATTGCAGGGGCCCTATCAAAGATATTTAAAATCATCGTTAGTGACAAGTAAGGTACCAGAGGATTGGAGGATAGCTAATATTGTGCCACCGTTTGGGAAAGGCTCCAAGAACTGCAGGAAATTATTGGCCAGTGAGCCTGATGTCAGAAGTGGGAAAGCTGTTGGAAGGTATTCGAAGGGACCAGCTATGAGTATCTGTATAGACAGGAATTGATTAGGGATAGTCAGCATGTCTGAGTGATGGGTCATATCCAACCAATTTTATAGAGCAGGGGTTCCAATCTATTTTATGATGGACCCCTATCATTAAACAAGAGGACTAGGAACTCCAGGTTAGTGAGTTTTTCAAGGAAGTCACCAGGAAAATGAAGGCATGTCAGTAAGGTTGTTTACATGGACTTCAGCAAGGCATTTGACAAGGTCCTGCATGGGGCATTGGTCAAGAAAGTTGTCACTGTGCATTCAAAATGAGGTAGTAAGTTGGATTAGACAGGCTTTGTGGAACAAACCAGAAAGTAGTCGTAGATGGCTGCCTCTCTGACTGGAGGCCTGTGACTAGTGGAGTGCCACAGGAATCGATGCTGGGTCCATTGTTATTTGTTATCTATTTCACCAAGCTGGATGATAATGTGATTAACTGGATCAGCAAATCTGCATATGACACCAAGATTAGGGGTGTAGTGGACAGTGAGGAGCTTGCAGTGGGATCTGGATCAGCAGGAGAAAGGGACTGAAAAATGGCAGCTGGAATTTAATGCAGACAAGTGTGAGGTTTTGCACTTTAGTTGGACCAGCCAGGGTAGGTCTTCCACAGTGAACAGTAGGGCACTGAGGAGTGTGGAGGAACAAAGGGGTCTGGGAGTACAGGTCCATTATTCATTGAAAATTAGGACACAGGTAGATAGGGTCGTAAAAAAAAGCTTTGGTACATTGATCTTCATAAATCAAAGTATTGAGTACAGGAGATGGGACATTATGTTGAAGTTGTATAAGACTTTGGTGAGGCCTAATTTGGAGTATAGTGTGCAGTTTTGATCACCTATGTAAAGGAAAGGTGAGGGTGGGTGGAGAGACAGGGAGGTGGAAGAGATGAGAAGTGGGGGAAGAGCAGCTGATGAGGAAATGGGGGACGTGGTGGTGGAGGGCCGTAACACAGCATTTTGCTGAAAGTGTCTGAGATACAGAACACTGCAGATATTGAAAGGTGGTAAGAGTTACTGAACCAAGTCATGAGCCCTCCGGACCTCTGCAGTTTACTGTGGAACTTTAATCTTCTAAATTTCGTGAGCATCTGTACTTGCAAACTGTTATCTGAACTAGAGCTGTTAAGCGTGTGCTGTCTTATTCTTCTGTTTTACTGGTGGCTGCAATCCAATTTAAAGGTGTGTTATCACCATCGACTGGACTGGAGTGCGGTGTAGAGAATTGGGGAAAAAAGCCCTTATGACCTCTTTCAAATGAAAGCTAAATTATCCCAAAAAGCCCTATAGATTCTAAATAGTGAAAGACAATACTGTGAATTAAAGTCACTCCCATAAAAGTTTTTAAATGAAAACTATCAACCCCTGAAGACTGTAATGAAGTCTGCATTTGATTTATTTCAACCTTATGCTTCACACTGCATTTGCACATGTTCAACTGTTTCATAATGACAACCTACACAACCCAGTGATGATTTCCAACAAGATACTGTACAAATAATTAAGCATTGGATGCCAAATTCTAAGTGTTATCAAAATAATTCCTTCCCTTGTTTTATCCCATTCTTTCATAAACCCAACGGTTTTATGTATTCTGTAAAGGTGTTAACCAATAGAAAGCGGAGAGTTGGGATACATGGGTGTTTCTCTGGTTTGCAGTCAGTGGTGAGCAGTGAGCCACAGGGGTCAGTGCTGGGCCCGCAACTGTTCATGATGTAAGTTAGCAATCTGGAAGAGGGAACTGAGTGCAGTGTATCCAGGTTTGCTGATGACAGCAAACTGAGTGGAAAAGCAAAGTGGGCCAAGGATACAGAGAGATGTAGATAGGTTGAGTGAGTGGGCAAGGGTCTGGCAGATGGAGTACGATGTTGGTAAATGCAAGGTCATCCACTTTGGAAGGAAAAAGATCAGATTATTATTTAAATGGTAAAAGATTGCAGCAGGCTGCTGTGCAGAAGGACTTTGGAGTGCTTGTGCATGAATCACAACAGGTTGGTTTGCAGGTGCAGCAGGTTATCAAAATGTCAGCCTTCATTGCTAGAGGGATTGAATTTAAGAACAGGGAGGTTATACTGCAACTGTATAGGGAACCAGTGAGGCCACACCTGGAATACTACTTGCATTTCTGGTCTCCGTACTTGATGTATATACTGGCTTTGGATGCAATACAGAGGAGGTTTACCAGGTTAATTCCAGAGATGAGGGGGTTAGACTATGAGGAGAGATTGAGTCACCTGGCATTCAGAAGGATGAGAGGAGATCTTATAGGAACATAAAATTATGAAAGGGATAGATAAGATAGAGGCAGGAAATTTCCAATGGTGGGTGAGACTAGAACTAGGGGACACAGCCTCAAGGTTTGGGGGAGTAGATTTAGGACGGAGATAAGGAGGAACTGCTTCCCCCCCCCCCCGAGTGGCGAATCTGTGGAATTCTCTGCCCAATGAAGCAGTGGAGGCTACCTCAGTAAATATATTTAAGACAAAGTTGGATAGATTTTTTTTGCAGAGTAGGGGAATTAAGGGTTATGGGGATAAAGGCAGGTAGGTGGAGATGAGCCTATGGCCAGATCAGCCATGATCTTATTGAATGGCAGAGCAGGCTTGACAGGCCAGATGGCCTATTCCTGCTCCTATTTCTTATGTTCTTGTGTCTCCCCTTATATGCCCATTATCCCACAAGTCTTGCCATCACACCCTAATTCTCAACCCTACCAACCCTTAGCTTCTGATTTGCCAAGTGGAAGGTCTATATCCACTGTTGAACTTATAATAGCTTTTGTAGTTAAACAATCAACTCGCTCACTCCTCTCAACACCTCTATGCACAAAGACCCATAGGAAGCAAACATTTAAACCAGTAACTTGTATATGAAATCATGCTTGATGAGCTTCCAGCAGTAAATATGACCTACTACCAGAATGACTTGTTTTAAAATTCAAAACTTAAAAAGAATCTGAACTCTACAAGGACTAATTTCCTCCTTCCCCTGGTAGCAACCAATTCTGCTGTCGATACTGATAAATGGTTAGTAAGTAGTTTCATTTCTGTTACCTGTAATTCAGGTGCAAAACAGCCACACCAACATTCCCAATTAAATTATCTTCTGATCCATCAGTAAAATTGGTTCACATTTCATAATAATTTTCCTTAATATATTGATGAACTAACAGACTCAGGCATAATAGAGTCTTTAGACTTTATTAAACTGTGTAATCTAAAATCGACTAAAGTCAATGAAAAAATCCAAGGTGGGGTTATTGAAAAAGTTACAGTGGGACATACTGCATAATCCAGCAAACCCCCATTGCTGGTGTGATAAGAACCCAGCCACCCAGAACTAAAAAGACTCCTCATAATGTTCCAAACGGTCCTCCAACACCTTTAATAGGGTGATCATTTTTCCCCCCTCAGAATAATCAAGTATGTTAACATCAATTTCAACCTCTGTAGTTCTAAGGGTAATTGCCCCATTTCAACCAGTACAGCTGAAACCGGAGATGACCTTACTGCACCACAACACAGCCCGGGCTTGTATCACATCCAAAAATTTTTTAAAAGTTGAAGATAAAGCTGATTCATAAGAAACAGAGAACAAATCTAATTAAACAAAAATGGTCAAAGATTTTAACATAGCATCCCAAGAATACCCACACAGACACCTGAGAATATTTAATGTCCTTTACATTTATCAATTATTTTACTGGTATGGTGCTTCCATGACATCCATATGCTGGGAAATCTTACCACTGACACTTCAAATGTCTGACCAGATACTGCAATTTCATATCAAGTGCAGGTCTATTTCTCCTCTTTGTAAAGCACACAACTTGAGTTTTAGCTACTGAAAGCTTAAAACCCAATCTATTTGCCCAGTGTTTGCCCTTATTAATCGCTAATGGCATCCTATATATAAAGAGTACAGAGGAAATTTACAAGGATGGTGCCTGGGTTGGGGAGCACGTCTTATGAAAGTAGGTTGAGTGAACTCAGCCTTTTCTCCTTGGAGTGATGGAGGATGAGAGATGACCTGATAGAGGTGTACAAGATAATGAGGAGCATTGATCATGTGGATAGTCAGAAGCTTTTTCCCCAGGGATGAAATGGCTAACACAAGGGGGTATGGTTTTAAGGTGCTTGGAAATAGGTACTGACGGGATGTCAGAGTAGTGGGTGTGTGCAATGCACTGCCTGCGACAATGGTGGAGACAGATACAACAGTCTTAAGAGCCCCTTAGATAGATACATGGAGCTTAGAAAAATAGAGGGCTATGTGGTAGGGTATTTCTAGGCCATTTCTAGAGTAGGTTACATGGTTGGCACAGTGTTGTGGGCCAAAGGGCCTGTAATGTGCTGCAGATTTCTATGTTCTATACAGTAAAATTGTAATTTCTGCCTCCAATCCATAAAGTTCCATCATCTGCACCACAATGATTTACCCACCCAGTACATCTCAGAAAATATTAATTATATCAAATTATAAAGAGCTACAAATACTGCCTTTTGGGGTCCCATTCTCTATCTCATAGAAACCCGAATATACCTTGCCCACTCATACTTGCAGAGACCAAGTAAAAACTCAAAAATTACACAATCTCCCCTACTCCTAGTTTCCATAATTTAACAAGTCCTTCCTTCCATAAACATGTGACTTTTCAATAATCAATATTACTAGTACAAATTCTTCATTTATCTCTGCCTTCCTAATACATTTTCAAAACATAACTGAATGCAATGTCATTCTACCCTTCCAAAATCCACTCTGATTAAACCCCACATCACCTCTCTTTTCCAAAATATAATTCAAATGCTGTATTACCATAAGTTGCCACAAGTTTACATAAATGAGACATTAACAATATAGGCCCATAACGTGAAGGATTTGATGGGGGTTTCCCAGGTTTTAGAATAGGCACCACTACTGTCATTTGCCATGAGAAAGAAAGATGGCCTAATCTCCAAATACGATTCAAAAATTTTATCTCAAGAGTTCAGTCATATGTCAAATCATACAACACATCATCCTTTCCTGGGGACGTCTAACCTACATTAATAGCCTTCATAAATTCACACAAGGAAAACTCTACATCACCAATACTATCATTGCTACAGCTAGGTTCAACACATCAAGGTATTCACTTGGAACCTTATCCCTACATTGTTCAGACTCTTCACTTAAATTATCTTGATTATGAATTTCAGCAAATGACTGAGCCAGTAACTCAACCCTGTTTCAGTAACCATATTACCTTCTTTAATCAATACTGGAATATTATTAGCCTGATGAATCCCCACCCCATATGACCTCCAGTAAACCTTACTCACACCCTTCATCACATTCCTCATCACAGCCCGTGTCCTGTTATACTTAATAAGGTGACTTGCAGAGCGATACTTCCCAACTTTCCTAAATGCTTTATTTCTCTCCCTAATTGCCTCTGCACACTCCTCAGTTCCCCCATGGTACAGTCTTTCTATTAATGTTTTTTTAAAGTAGGAATCACTTCCACCGCAGATTTGTGAATGTGACATAGCCCTTCATTACAGAAATCCACATCCGCAACATTCAGCCCTGACAGATGTTCATCACCGAAAACCTCAAACCTCTCCCAATTTACTTTCCCAAAATTCCACCTCTTAAAGTGGCCTCCTGCCCCTGCTTTAATCCACACCCAAGTTTATAAATATCGGGAAGTGATCATTTTCCAATGTTTCATCTCCCAAGACATCCCACATTCTCACTGCAGCCAGAATGTTCAAGACTAAAGTTAGATCTATAGCAGTCTCAGAACTATTGTGCACATGAAATCTCATAACCCTCAGATAAGATGAAAATATCTGAAAACCTTCTACAATCAAATTATTACCATAATCTCATGTACAACCCCATAGTAAACTGTGTTAAAATCCCCACACCATACAACCTTAGTGAGCTAGAGCTACATATAGTGCCTAACAAATCAATAGAAAGTTTTCCCACAGGGTTATAAAATTAATAATTTAACCAGTTGAATCAAATATTTCTACAAATGCTTACATTTAATTTACATTCACAACTCTATACCTGCCCTTTTCCCTATAAAACTGGCAAAACCATCCTTTAAATCTTCTCTTCCATGCCTACACTGAAGAAGTTTAGATCCTCTCTTCGACGGGAGTTCAGTGAAACCATCTCTCACTGCTCCCCATCCGTAATTTCTTCGGCTCTTCAACTTTTCGACCACATTTTGACTCAGACTCGCTATCACAGCCATGTATCCTTTCTTGGAACGTGCCTCCGCCGCCAACTTACTCCAGTTAGCTTTAGGATTCGTTTCCGAGCCTCTCAATTTGGACCTTCTGAGGATCCCAGGTACTCACATTTTATTGACTCTGTCTCTCGTCACTTCTCCCGTCAAGCTCTGAAGGCGACCCTCTCCGCCATGAGGAGGTACTTGGTGTCCCTATTCCAGACCCTTCCACACCTTCGGGACACTTTCTTCGCCGTCTGTAATGGTCCTACCCGCTATTTCATCCTCCGTCGGATCCACGCCTGCAATCGCCGTTTCTTTGACTTTGTCATGTTAGGCAAAGATCGCAAGATCCTACATCTACGGACTCCAGAGCCTGCTGGCCATGAAACTAGCAGGCATGAACTTCAGATTGCGGCTTTTGCCATTGATCTCACCGGCTCCAACACCTCAGGGCATATTCAAAACCCGGACTCCAGCAACGACCGTGGAGACATTCAAAGTGCTTGCGCAACCACCAACTGCGACTCCAGCCTTGAACTCCAGGCCGGGTCTTTATGTGCTGCTGTTGTGACTCCCGTCTCCCCTCCCCGCCCCCCCCCCCACCACCACTCTGCAACCCCGTCTCCCTCAGATCCCACCGTCAACTCCTGGGTACTCAGAGGCTCCATCTTCCTCTCACCTCAGCCATCCCCTTTCCACTGACACCCCCCGCCTCCCCACTCTGATCCCAGCTCTCCTCTGTGCCGGGTCTTTACCATCCCCTCCGACCTTCAACTGTCTGAGGCAGAACGCTCTGTCCTCAGTAAGGGCCTCACCTTTGTCCCCCTTCGCCCACACCTATATACTTCCATCCCCCATCAGGAAGGTCTCAAAGCTCTACGCTTCTTTTTGGATTCCAGACCTAATCAGTTCCCCTCTACCACCACTCTGCTCCGTCTAGCAGAATTAGTCCTTACTTTTAATAATTTATTCTTTGGCTCCTCCCAGTTCCTCCAAACTAAAGGTGTAGCTATGGGCACCCGTATAGGTCGTAGCTATGCCTGCCTTTTGGTTGGCTTTGTGGAACAATCTATGTTCCATACCTATTCTGGTATCTGTCCCCCACTTTTCCTTCGCTACATCGACGACTGCAGTGGCGCTGCTTCCTGTACGCATGCTGAGTTCGTTGACTTTATTAACTTTGCCTCCAACTTCCACCCTACCCTCAAGTTTACCTGGTCCATTTCCAAACCGCCCTCCCCTTTCTAGATCTTTCTGCCTCTGTCTCTGGAGACAGCTTATCCACTGATGTCTACTATAAGCCTACTGACTCTCACAGCTATCTGGACTATTCCTCTTCTCACCCTGTCTCTTGCAAAAATGCCATCCCCTTCTCGCAATTCCTCCGTCTCTGCCGCATCTGCTCTCGGGATGAGGCTTTTCATTCCAGGACGAGGGAGATGTCCTCCTTTTTTAAAGAAAGGGGCTTCCCTTCCTCCACCATCAACTCTGCTCTCAAACGCATCTCCCCCATTTCACGCACATCTGCTCTCACTCCATCCTCCTGCCACCCCACTAGGAATAGGGTTCCTCTGGTCCTCACCTACCACCCCACCAGCCTCCGGGTCCAACATATTATTCTCCTCCGTAACTTCCGCCACCTCTAACGGGATCCCACCACTAAGCACATCTTTCCCTCCCCGCCTCTGCTTTCCGCAAGGATCGCTCCCTACGCGACTCCCTTGTCTATTCGTTCCCCCTCCCCATCCCTCCCCACTGATCTCCCTCCTGACACTTATCGTTGTAAGCAGAACAAGTGCTACACATGCCCTAACACTTCCTCCCTTACCACCATTCAGGGCCCCAGACAGTCCTTCCAGGTGAGGCGACACTTCACCTGTGAGTCAGCTGGGGTGATATACTGCGTCCGGTGCTCCCGATGTGGCCTTCTATATATTGGCGAGACCCGACGCAGACTGGGAGATCGTTTTGCTGAACACCTACGCTCTGTCCGTCAGAGAAAGCAGGATCTCCCAGTGGCCACACATTTTAATTCCACGTCCCATTCTGACATGTCTATCCACGGCCTCCTGTACTGTAAAGATGAAGCCGCACTCAGGTTGGAGGACCACCTTATATTCCGTCTGGGTAGCCTCCAACCTGATGGCATGAACATCGACTTCTCTAACTTCCGCTAATGCCCCACCTCCCCCTCGTACCCCATCCGTTATTTATATACACACACATTCTTTCTCTCTCTTTTTCTCCCTGTTCCTCTCTCTACCCCTTGCCCATCCTCTGGGGTTTTCCCCCCTCCCCCTTTTCTTTCTCCCTAGGCCTCCTGTCCCATGATCCTCTCGTATCCCTTTTGCCAATCACCTGTCCAGCTCTTGGCTCCATCCCTTCCCCTCCTGTCTTCTCCTATCATTTTGGATCTCCCCCTCCCCCTTTTAAATCTCTTACTAGCTCTTCCTTCAGTTAGTCCTGACAAAGGGTCTCGGTCCGAAACGTCGACTGTACCTCTTCCTAGAGATGCTGCCTGGCCTGCTGCGTTCACCAGCAACTTTGATGTGTGTTGCTTGAATTTCCAGCATCTGCAGAATTCCTCGTGTTTGCCCTCTAGCAAAACTTATCACGCCTAACAGCAACATAGCCCTGCAAAGAAAAACGTAAATGTGGTAACAACCAGATTTCCTAAATATATGATATCGGGAGGATTTTACAAATCAGAAATAAACTTCTTAAAATCTTGACCATTAGAAATCAGATTTCTCGCATTGTACTGCAATATTCTTGATCCTATTATGTACCTCCGTAAGTAGAATGGGATCCGGATATCCCGCCCTTCAGAGTTCCGTTTACAGCTTCTCACCAAGATACCTTTCGGCAGTTTTCACAATTTTAATTTTCTCAGTACTAGATGTCCGAGCAGTATAGTTTCACCACATCCATTACAAACTTCATTTTATCGACTTGTCTTCAGTAAGAGAACAGTGTTGCTGACATACAGTATATCCCCTAACCTCACAATCTGGTCTCTGAGTGGTAATACTTCAACAATCTGACTTTCCGCACAAGACGCACCCAACTGCACGTTAACCTCTTTCTTTTCCCAACTTCATTCCAATCTCCTCCTGCCGACCCACACTCTTTCCCAACCTCCATTTCCAGTTCCTCCCATTACCTGAACCTACACTAGTTCCCAACATCCATCGTCCAGCACCACCCTCCAAACCACTCGACGTCACACACCAATTCTCCCCCTTGTGTTCTTGGTTACATGTTTCCTGTATTCTATGATTACTTAACGGACTCTCCCTCGTTCGCTCTTTAGTGGAGTCCTACTGCGTTATAAAGAACTGTCCCACGGTATCGCTCAGCCGTCCCTCTGAAGCTCTGTCGGTATTCCCATGCCTAACCCCGCTTCTGTGTCTTCTTGGGGGATTCTACCGTTCCTCCGCTCCCAGGCCGAGTGGCGAGCCTGCTGTTCGCCTCTCTTGAGACTACCATAACGGAGAGAGAGTGCTTGGATCCGCACTTGGGTCCAGTTCCGCGAGCACGCACTGTGACAGGACTCAGCTAACTGTGGACCCAGTGGAAATTCCGAGAGCCCGCTCCGCGTATACGTTCCAGGTTTACCCGTCTATGTTCAAGATTTTTCCCCCTCTCTGGGTTAACAAGCTGCACAAAGTCTCTCATGTTCTGCTCATCTCAGAGTTGTTTGTGTACTTTCCCTTGTTTTCAAGCCCTGTCTCAAGTTCTTCAGGGCTCCCTGGTCTGGCCTTCGGGAGGTACAATCATCAGCCCTACACCTTGCCGTAAAACTTTGATCGTCTCGCCTCTTTTTCTTCTTCTTTGTTTTATGGCGGTTGGCACCCAGTTTTTAGTGCATTACCGCCATCTGCTAGACTTGTGTTCCAACCAAATACATCCTGGAGTTCTCTACTTTAGACAATCTAGTTCAGCCTGCAGTTCTCTATTAGCATCACTCAGTTCCTCGTGAATGCTTAATGCCCTCATTAGATAATGCCACAAACTGCCGTTCTTCCCCAATTTTGTCACGTTTTCGTGTAGTTGCATTACCTCAATTACATTGATTTCATCTACGTCACTTGTAAGACTAAAATCGTCTCGTTAAAGAATAATTATCGCACGTTTTACTTTTAAAATTGCTGTTTTCCCAAGTCCATCTACTTTTTCAGGTTTTCCTTTTCTTGGATCGTAGCCTGCAGTTGTTTACTGAGACCTCGCAGTTCTTCTTCATTTGCTTCCATGTTTTCGTTTTATAATCTGAATGTAGATAATTCACTTTGCAACAAATTCCTTTTCCTTTTGTATCCTTGTAATAATTTCCTCCATTTTCCAATTTCTTTCCAACTCAAGTTCTTGTCGGGTACTTTGTTGTTGGAGTTCTGCACATTTACCCTGGGCTTCAACCATAAAATCTGAGGATTTTCCTTGAGTTCTGAAACATGTCTTAAACTCTTGACCATTTGCGATAAATATATTGCCATTAAGATTCCATCTCCCCTGCCTGTGAACTGTTGGACCCTACATTCAGCGTTTCTTTGACTTCTTCCCACCTAATCCCTTTAATACCAAGATGCTTTTCTGCAGACTTGACGATAATTTTAATTTTCTCAGTTCTTTTGCTTGTTTGCGCTGAGCAATTACATCCACCATAAAAAAAGCACGAAATCTTTTCTACTCATTAATAGTGTATCCTTATTTTTCATATTACAGCTCTCAATTCACCAGTTTATTATTCCCTGGTATTTGTTTGCTTGACAGCCTCTTTTTTCATCAAATTCTTTCACTGCCTCTGCGTAACTGATTCCTTGAGTTACTTTTACATATTGTATGTCAGCCGCCCTCTTGCTATAAATGCACCCTCGATAAGCTGCACTGTATTCCTCGCCACAATTGCAGCATTTCAACCTAGCTCCCGCTTCACATTTCCCACATCTGTTTTCCTCTGCTGACCGCCGCAATGTGCCCGATTTTCTGACATTTATAGCATCTTAAAGGCGGTGGTAAATATATTCTAACCGCATAACACATATACCCTAAGTAAACGTTAGTCAGCAATCTCTCATCAAAGTTCATCATTACCGATAAACTATCATACTTTTCCCCCGTTTCTTGTAACTTGTAAACGTTTGGCCTCAATATTTTTTGCTCCTTTTATATTCTATTTAATCTCATCCATAGCAACTTTTGTTGGTGCCCCCGAAATAACTCAGGTCCACTTTCTATTGTTGAGTATTGAGCGTTGTACTTCTTTGCCATTTATTTTACATAATCTTATCACTTTGCCTTGCTGAGCACTACGCCGACAAATCACTAATGGCGATTCATTTCATCAAATCTTTGCTCTTTTAATCTCTCCTATAACTTTGTTGAGCATCTTCGTCAAATGAATCGGGTTCTAATCACCAAAAGACGCCCCGTCTTCACTTAGTTTTATAATTGCTTTTATCTCATCTTCTTTCTATTGTTTTGCTATCCTGTTCTAATCATCGGCTGACTCCTCAGAGTTTGATATCCCATACCTCTGCTTTCTTTTCTTCCTTTTTCCATTCCGTTCCTCTTCCCCGCCGACCTCCACCTCTAGTTCACTTCCACTCTCGCCAAAAACTTCCTTCAACAGCTTGGCGCTTTCCTTGATGTTCTCTCTCCCTGCTATCTTCCAGTCACAACTCCGTAATCTGCTCGACCCCATTTAGAGCAGATATTAGGAAGTACCGATCGTCTCGCTTTTGAGAGCACCTGCATTTTCTAACTGTTATCTTAACTAGAGCCATTAAGCCCTGTTGCTTTTGGTTTAATCTTGTCAAGTTAATTGTGACTGGCACGGGTTTCCTGCATTATATGATTATTTAAAGGGAGCTCTAATGAGCTCTTTAGTGGTGTCCTACTGTGTTGTAGAGAATGTTTCATGTTGTGGTGTCGCGCTCGCAACCCTGCGAGGCGCTGTTTGTAATCCTATGACTAAACTCATAATTCCATCTCTTCACGGGGATTCTGCCGTTCCTCTGCCCGTGGGTCGAGTCGTGAGCCTGCAATCTGCAGCACAGGGTTGGTCCCGTGTTAGGGACCACCGTGGTAGAGGCCACCGTCCCTCCACGCTTGGACCCGGTCCTGTGAGCGCACACCGTGACAGATACAGAACGCAGCATTCGCCGGGAAGGTGTGCGAGATACACAGACCGGCAGTTGCCGACATTTTGGTTTAAAGAAGAGCATACTGGAAGTACTAAGCATATCAGGCAGCATCTGTGGAAAGAGCAGAACTAAATTGTGAGTTGTTAAATATCAGGAAGATCAAACGCATTTTCTTTGTTTTGAAGCCACTTCCTGCTGGCAGATAGAAACGTAGAAAACCTACAGCACAATACAGGCCCTTCGGCCCACAATGTTGTGCCGACCCTCAAACCCTGCCTCCCATATAAGCCCCCACCTTAGATTCCTCCATATACCTGTCTAGTAGTCTCTTAAACTTCACTAGTGTATCTGCCTCCACCACTGACTCAGGCAGTGCATTCCACGCACCAACCACTCTCTGAGTAAAAAAAACCTTCCTCTAATATCCCCCTTGAACTTCCCACCTCTTACCTTAAAGCCATGTTCTCTTGTATTGAACAGTGGCGCCCTCGGGAAGAGGTGCTGGCTATCCACTCTATCTATTCCTCTTATTATCTTGTACACCTCTATCATGTCTCCTCTCATCCTCCTCTCCAAAGAGTAAAGCCCTAGCTCCCTTAATCTCTGATCATAATGCATACTCTCTAAACCAGGCAGCATCCTGGTAAATCTCCTCTGTACCCTTTCCAATGCTTCCACAACCTTCCTATAGTGAGGTGACCAGAACTGGACACAGTACTCCAAGTGTGGCCTAACCAGAGTTTTATAGAGCTGCATCATTACATTGTGAC
Organism: Mobula hypostoma; assembly: GCF_963921235.1. Taxonomy (NCBI): domain Eukaryota; kingdom Metazoa; phylum Chordata; class Chondrichthyes; order Myliobatiformes; family Myliobatidae; genus Mobula; species Mobula hypostoma. The sequence goes on along the minus strand of NC_086119.1, from coordinate 52,562,625 downwards.
TCTTAAACTCTATCCCTCGACTTATGAAAGCTAACACCCCATAAGCTTTCTTAACTACCCTATCCACCTGTGAGGCAACTGTCAGGGATCTGTGGACATGTACCCCCAGATCCCTCTGCTCCTCCACACTACCAAGTATCCTGCCATTTACTTTGTACTCTGCCTTGGAGTTTGTCCTTCCAAAGTGTACCACCTCACACTTCTCTTCTCTGGGTTGAACTCCATCTGCCACTTCTCAGCCCACTTCTGCATCCTATCAATGTCTCTCTGCAATCTTTGACAATCCTCTACACTATCTACAACACCACCAACCTTTGTGTCATCTGCAAACTTGTCAACCCACCCTTCTACCCTCACATCCAGGTCATTAATAAAAATCACAAAAGTAGAGGTCCCAGAACAGATCCTTTTGGGACACCACTAGTCACAATCCTCCAATCTGAATGTACTCCCTCCACCACCACCCTCTGCCTTCTGCAGGCAAGCCAATTCTGAATCCACCTGGCCAAACTTCCCTGGATCCCATGCCTTCTAACTTTCTGAATAAGCCTACCATGTGGAACCTTGTCAAATGCCTTACTAAAATCCATATAGATCACATCCACTGCACTACCCTCATCTATATGCCTGGTCACCTCCTCAAAGAACTCTATCAGGCTTGTTAGACATGATCTGCCCTTCACAAAGCCATGCTGACTGTCCCTGATCAGACCATGATTCTCTAAATGCCTATAGATCCCATCTCTAAGAATCTTTTCCAACAGCTTTCCCACCACAGACGCAAGGCTCACTGGTCTATAATTACCTGGACTATCCCTACTACCTTTTTTGAACAAGGGAACAACATTTGCCTCCCTCCAATCCTCTGGTACCATTCCCGTGGACAACGAGGACATAAAGATCTTAGCCAGAGGCTCAACAATCTCTTCTCTCACCTTGTGGAGCAGCCTGGGGAATATTCCATCAGGCCCCGGGGACTTATCTGTCCTAATGTATTTTAACAACTCCACCACCTGCTCTCCCTTAATATCAACATGCTCCAGAACATCAACCTCACTCATATTGTTCTCACCATCATCAAGTTCCCTCTCACTGGTGAATACCGAAGAGAAGTATTCATTGAGGACCTTGCTCACTTCCACAGCCTCCAGGCACATCTTCCCACCTTTATCTCTAATCGGTCCTACCTTCACTCATGTCATCCTTTTTTTCTTCACATAATTGAAGAATGCCTTGGGGTTTTCCTTTACCCTACTCGCCAAGGCCTTCTCATGCCCCCTTCTTGCTCTTCTCAGCCCCTTCTTAAGCTCCTTTCTTGCTTCCCTATATTCCTCAATAGACCCATCTGATCCTTGCTTCCTAAACCTCATGTATGCTGCCTTCTTCCACCTGACTAGATTTTCCACCTCACTTGTCACCCATGGTTCCTTCACCCTACCATTCTTTATCTTCCTCACCGGGACAAATTTATCCCCTACATCCCGCAAGAGATCTCTAAACATCGACCACATGTCCATAGTACATTTCCCTGCAAAAACATCATCCCAATTCACACCCGCAAGTTCTAGCCTTATAGCCTCATAATTTGCCTTTCCCCAATTAAAAATTTTCCTGTCCTCTTTGATTCTATCCTTTTCCATGATAATTATAAAGGCCAGGGAGCAGTGGTCACTGTCCCCCAGAGGCTCACCCACTGAGAGATCTGTGACCTGACCAGGTTCATTACCTAGTACTAGATCTAGCATGGCATTCCCCCTGGTCGGCCTGTCCACATACCGTGACAGGAATCCATCCTGGACACACTTAACAAACTCTGCCCCATCTAAACCCTTGGAACTAATCAGGTGCCAATCAATAGTAGGGAAGTTAAAGCCACCCATGATAACAACACTGTTATTTTTGCACCTTTCCAAAATCTGCCTCCCAATCTGCTCCTCGGTATCTCTGCTGCTACCAGGGGGCCTATAGATTACCCCCAGTAGAGTAACTGCTCCCTTCCTGTTCCTGACTTCCACCCATATTGACTCAAAAGAGGATCCTGCTACATTACCCACCCTTTCTGTAGCTGTAATAGTATCCCTGACCAGTAATGCCTCCCCTCCTCCCCTTTTTCCGCACACTCTATCCCTTTTAAAGCACTGAAATCCTGGAATATTGAGAATCCATTCCTGCCCTGGTGCCAGCCAAATCTCTGTAATGGCCACTACATCATAATTCCATGTATGTATCCAAGCTCTCAGATTATCATCTTTGTTCCTGATGCTTCTTGCATTGAGGTACACACATTTCAGCCCTTCTACCTTACTGTCTTTACACCGTTTATTCTGCTTCTCTTTCCTCAAAGCCTCTCTGTATGTTAGATCTGGCTTTACTCCATGCACTTCTTTCACTGCTCTATCGTTCTGGGTCCCACCCCCCTCGCAAATTAGTTTAAACCCTCCTGAACCATGCTAGCAAACCTACCTGCAAGGATATTGCTCCCCCTCGAGTTCAGGTGCAACCCATCCAATCTGTACAGGTCCCACCTTCCCCAGAAGAGATCCCAATGATCCAAAAATCTAATACCCTGCCCCCTGCACCAACTCCTCAGCCACGCATTCAACTGCCATCTCCTCCAATTCTTACCGTCACTATCACGTAGCACTGGCAGCAATCCTGAGAACGTCACCCTTGAGGTCCTGTTCTTCAGCCTTCTGCCTAATTCCCGAAACTCACACTTCAGGACCTCATCCCTCTTCCTGCCTATGTCATTGGTCCCAACATGTATCACGACTTCTGGTTGCTTTCCCTCTCGTACCAGGATGTCGTGCACCCCGTCAGAGACATCCTGGACCCTGGCACCCGGGAGGCAACAAACCATGCGGGTGTCCTTCTCACGTTCACAAAATCTCCTGTCTGCTCCCCTGACTATAGAGTCTCCAATGACGACAGCTCTCCTCTTCTCCGTCCCACCCTTCTGCACCACAGGGTCAGACTCAGTGCCGGAGGCCCTGCTACCGTGGCTCACACCTGGTCAGTCGTCCCTGCCAACAGTATCCAGGATGGTAAACTTATTATTCAGGGGAATGGCTACAGGGGTGCTCTGCACTACCTGTCTGTTCACCTTCACTTTCCCCCCTCTGACTGTCACCCAATGACCCGCTTCTGACAGCCTAGGTGTGACTACCTCCCTGTAGCTCTCATCTATGACTGCCTCATTCTCCCTTATGAGTCAAAGGTCATCCAGCTGCTGCTCCAGATTCCTTACACAGTCTTCCAGATCGCCCAGCCGTATGCACTTCTGGCAGATGTGACTCTGCGGGAGAGGGGCGTTTCCCCAAGACTGCCACATCTCACATGAGAGGCACATCACTGTCTCAGGAGACATTGTAAAAACTAACTGCGAGCTAGCTTGTCCTCCACCTCTTCTCGTCAAAGCCTCAAAGCTCCACTCCTTCACTGGCCCACTCACGCACTGGCCACTTCGCTTGAGCTATCCCTCTAGTTATCTGTTTGAGCTTTTCAAAATGTTTGGTCACCTGACCTCGACTGCCCAATCAGCTGCTTTCTGTTGAGTCTGAGCTATTCAAATCTTGATTGTCTAATCAACGGCTTTCTGCTGATCTATTCAAATCTTGATTGACTTGATTGCACAGACCAACTGCCAAAACTGCCAGAATCTCTCGAGTCAAAGCCTCAAAGCTCCACTCCTTCACTGGCCCACTCACGCACTGGCCGCTTTAGAACATGTCCTTACCTTAGAAATTACCTGGGGTTACCCATAGTCCTCTAGTTTTCTAAGCTTCTTGTACTTATCCAGGAGTCTCTTAAGAGACCGGATCGTATCCGCCTCCACCACTGCTGCCGGCAGCCCATTCCATACACTCACCACCCTCTGCGTATTTAAAAAAAAGCAACTTACCTCTGACATCTCCTCTGTACCTACTTCCAAGCACCTTAAAACTTGCCCTCTCATCCTAGCCGTTTCAGCCCTGGGGAAAAGCCTCTGACTATCCACACGATCAATACCCCTCATTTTCTTGTACACCTCTATCAGGTCACCTCTCATCCTCCGTTGCTCCAAGGAGAAAAGGCCGAGTTCACTCAACCTATTCTCATAAGGCATAATCCCCAATCCAGGCACCATCCTTGTAAATTTCTTCTGCACCCTTTCTGTGGTTTCCACATCCTTCCTATAGTGAGGTGACCAGAACTGAGCACAGTACTCCAAGTGAGGTCTGACCAGGGTCCTATATAGCTACAACATTACGTCTTGACTCCTAAACTCAATCCCACGATTGATGAAGGCCAATACACCGTATGCTTTCTTAACCTCAGAGTCAACCTGTACAGCTGCTTTGAGCATCCTATGGACTCGGACCCCAAGATCTCTATGATCCTCTGCACTGCCAAGAATCTTACTATTAATGCTATCTTCTGCCATCATATCTGACCTACCAAAATGAACCACCTTACACTTATCTGGGTTAAACTCCATCTATCACTTCTCAGCCCAGTTTTGCATCCTATCAATGTCCCGTTGTAACTTCTGACAGCCCTCCACACTATCCACAACACCCCCAACCTTTGTGTCATCAGCAAATTTACTAACCCATCCCTCCACTTCCTCATCCAGGTCATTTATAAAAATCACAAAGAGAAGGGGTCCCAGAACAAATCCCTGAGGCACACCACTGGTCACCAACTTTCATGCAGAATATAACCCGTCTACAACCAGTCTTTGCCTTCTGTGGGCAAGCCATTTCTGGATCCCATGCCTCCTTACTTTCTTAATAAGACTTGCATGGGGAACCTTATCAAATGCCTTGCTGAAATCCATATAGACTGCATCTACTCTACTTTCATTGATGTTTTTAGTCAGATCCTCAAAAAATTCAATCAGGCTTGTAAGGCACGACCTGCCTTTGACAAAGCCCTGCTGACTATTCCTAATCATATTATGTCTCTCCAAATGTTCATAAACCCTGCCTCTGGATCTTTTCCATCAACTTACCAACCACTGAAGTAAGACTCACTGGTCTATAATTTCCTGGGCTATCTCTACTCCCTTTCTTGAATAAGGGAACAACATCTGCAACCCTCTGGAACCTCTCCCATCCTCATTATTGATGCAAAGGTCATCACCAGAGGCTCAGCAATCTCCTCCCTTGCTTCCCACAGTAGCCTGGGGTACATCCCCTCCGGTCCTGGTGACTTATCCAACTTGATGCTTTCCAAAAGCTCCAGCACATTCTCTTTCTTAATATCTACATTCTCAAGCTTTTCAGTCCATTGTAAGTCATCCCTACAATCACCAAGATCCTTTTCCATAGTGAATACTGAAGCAAAGTATTCATTAAGTACCTCTGCTGTCTCCTCCACTTCCATACACACTTCTCCACTGTCACACTTGATTGGTCCTATTCTCTCACGTCTTAACCTCTTGCTCTTCACATACTTGTAGAATGCCTAGGGGTTTTCCTTAATTCTGTCTGCCGTGGCCCCTTCTGGCTCTCCTAATTTCTTTCTTAAGCTCCTTCCTGCTAGCTTTATAATCTTCTGGATCTCTATCATTACCTAGTTTTTTGAACCTTCCGTAAGCTTTTCTTTTCTTCTTGACTAGATTTACAACAGCCTTTGTACACCATGGTTCCTATACCCTACCATCCTTTCCCTGTCTCATTGGAATGTACCTATGCAGAGCTCTACGCAAGTATCCCCTGAACATTTGCCACATGCCTTCCGTACATTTCCCTCAGAACATCTGTTCCCAATTTATGCTTCCAAGTTCCTGCCTGATAGCTTCATATTTCCCCTTACTCCAATTAAACACTTTCCTAACTTGTCTGTTCCTATCCCTCTCCAAATCTATGGTAAAGGAGATAGAATTATGATCACTATCTGCAAAATGCTCTCCCACTGAGAGATCTGACATCTGACCAGGTTCTTTTCCCAATACCAGATCAGTTACAGCCTCTCCTCTTGTAGACTTATCTACATATTGTGTCAAGAAACCTTTCTGAACACACCTAACAAACTCCACCCCATCTAAACCCCTCACTCTAGGGACATGCCAATCGATATTTGGGAAATTAAAATCTCCCACCACGACAGCCCTGTTATTATTACACCTTTCCAGAATCTTTCTCCCCATCTGCTCCTCGATATCGCTGTTACTGTTGGGTAGCCTATAAAAAACACCCAGTAGAGTTATTGACCCCTCCCTGTCCCTAATTTCCACCTACAGAGATTCCATAGACAATACCTCCATGACTTCCTCCTTTTCAGCGGCCATGACACTATCTCAGATCAACAGTGCCACGCCCCCACCTCTTTTGCCTCTCTCCCTGTCCTTTCTGAAACATCTAAAGCCTGGCACTCTAAGTAACCATTCCTGCCCCTGTGCCATCCAAGTCTCTGTAATTGCCACAACATCATAGTTCCAAGTACTGACCCACGCTCTAAGCTCATCCACTTTGTCACAACACTCCTCGCATTAAAATAGACACATCTCGAACCATTGGTCTGAGTACATCCTTTCTCTATCACATGCCTATCCTCCCTCTTGCACTGTCTCCGAGCTTTCTCTTTCAGATGCCCTGAAGCAGACTGTTGCAGCCTTGGTTTCGTATCTGTCCCTGCTCTATGTTTAGAATCCTGATTCCATACCATCACCAAACATAGAGCATAGAAATGTACAGCACATTACAGGCCTTTCGGCCCACAATGTTGTACCGACCATATAACCTACTCTAGAAACTGCCTAGAATTTCCCAACCGCATAGCCCTCTTTTTTCCAAGCTCTTAAAAGACCCTATTGTATCTGCCTCCACCACCATAGCTGGCAGTGCATTCCACACACCCACCACTCTGGAAAAACTTACCCCTGACATCCCCTCTGTACCTACTTCCAAGCACCTTAAAACTGTGCCCCCTCATGTTAGCCATTTCAGCCCTGGGAAAAAGCCTTTGGCTATCCACACGGTCAATGCCTCTCATCATCTTGTGCACCTCTGTCAGGTCGCCTCTCACCCTCCGTCGAGTTCCACTCTGGTCCTATCCCAGTTGCCTTGGCTCAGCTGGTCTGTTTGCAAGCACCCCATGAACAATGTGAGACCAGACTCAAGCTGCTTACACTGATCAGCGTGTCCGGCAATCTGTGTAAGTGAATAGAACGCACGGGTGTGAGAAAAATGGAGCGTTCTGGGTGGTGAGTTCGATTGATCATGGAGTAGGCTTGCATCCAGCAGCTTATCACAACATTGGGACTGAAAGGTCGTGCTGTTCTGTGTCCCAAATGTGTTTTCAGTAATGGTGGAAGTTAAGTGGTGGTGAGACTGTGAGTGTCAGGAAACTTAACACAGGTGGATTCTGAAGCAGACTTTAATAGATTTATAAATACGATAGAAAGCAGATATTTTAGTCAATCACAGTTGGTGGAGAACTATATGACTGGGCCCAGTGAAGGAAGACAGCGCAGACTGTCACAGGCTGGGCTGAAGTACCTCCCTCCAGTTTTGGTGCCTCACAAACCACACACTTTGTGACCAGGTCGAGGTTTAATGGATCCATCTTCCATTTGAAGCTGCGTGTCTGGAGGCGACTCTCCACTCTCCTCCGATATTCTCATCCCTGGTTTGCCCTGAACCTTCTGTGCAGAGGAGAATTTGTCAAGGCTCATCGAGCAGGTCAAATTAATTTTTTCATAGTTTATTTGACATTGGTCCTTTCCAAGCTCCTGGAGTTATTCCTTTTGTACCCAACATTCACACCAGCGATAATTTGATTGACTTTCTCCCCACCCCACCCCAAAAAGCATTGATCCTGATGAAATGTCGCAACCCAAAACGTCAACTGTTTACTCATTTCCATAGCTGCTGCCTGGTCTGCTGAGTTCCTGCAGCATTTTGTGTGTGTTGCTCAGATTTCCAGCATCTGCAGATTTTCTGGTCAGTTCATGGACTTGAGGTGTGTATCCTGGAGTAACAATGTTCCCTTTGCACTTGTGTACTGGAAACAACATTAAACACTCATGTTTACATCAATGGTGCTGAGGTTGGGAGGGCTGAAAGCTTTCGGTTCCTCGAGTGGATATCTCCAGCAGCCCGTCGGGATCACACCACACAGATACTACAGACAAGAAAGCTCACCAGCGCCTCTACTTCTTCAAGAGGCGAAAGAAACTTGGAGCAACACACACAAAATACTGGAAGGATTGATCATGCAGCAGCTATGGAAATGAATAAACATTCAGTGTTTCAGGCTGAGTCCCTTTTTCAGGGCTGGAAAGGAAGGGCAAAGATGGCAGAATAAAAAAGTGGGGGAAGGAAAGAGTGTCACAATGGCGGGGCATTGGGAGCAAGGGTGGACCCAAATGCAAGACACATCTTGTGAGGTTAATTAGATTTAGTTTATTGTTCGATACCAGGAGAGCAAGGCAGCAGCAGGAGTAGCGAACAGGATAAGGACTCAGGACTACGACTAGGCTGGGACTAGGGGTCTGGGCTTGGACTCGGAATCGGCTCCCAGAACTAGAGGAGACATGAAGAGGCTAGGGTATGGACTCCGAGCCAGAGACTGGGCAAGGACCCAGTACCTGGGTCTTGCCTCTGGCTCGGACCCCAGAACCAGGCATGGACATGACATGGGCAAGGGAGAGGAGGAACATGGGAACACAGAGCCTCGGGCTCAGGAGAGCAGGTACATGTAACCATGGACACATACACAGAGCACAAAGCTGGGACCCCTCCTTGGGTACAGGACATAGGGCCGGGACTCATGACCTTCCACGGGGCGACAGCAAGACGGCCTGACTTACCCCATGGAGACGAGGACAAGACAAGACAAGACATGACCCCCCATGGGGCAACAGCAAGACAGCCTGACTTATCCCATGGAGGCGAGGACAGGACAAGACAAAACCAACACAAAAGCACACCAGACAGTACCTATCTAGCTCTGGCAATAGAACTTGACCGAAGTGCAGGCAGGGGCTGCAGACGAGGGCTAGAGGCGAGAGGGGCAGAGAAGGGATTCAGACAAGGGGATAGGACAGGAATCAGAGACCGCCAGGGCCAGGTGTTGACTCAGAACTGGGAAGCCACCAGGGCCAGGACTTGACTTCGTGCTTGAATGCCGCCAGGGCCAGGACTTGACTTGGTGCTTGAATGCCCCCGGAGCCAGGACTTAACTTGGAGCCTCCAGGTAGTGGTGAGCTCTTGACTCATCCCAGGAACGGTAAACAGTGGTTCTTGATTCCCTCCGGCGGGTTAACTGACGGACCCACCTCGGTGAGGAAAGTTTGCAGGTTTGCTTCGGCGAGGTAACTGGACAGGGTTGCTCCAGTGAGGAAGGGCGAATTACCGACACCCGCTTCGGCAGAGACTAGGCTTGCTCCGGCCTGATGACATCGGCACACCGTACCTTTGATGACTTTGCAGATGCTCCTGTGCCGAACGGCTGAAAGCCGGAGACTATAATACTACCGGTTCAGCCGAGCGTTAATTGCCTCTAATCACCAAAGCCGAGGGACACAGGAAAACAGGGAATCAACGGTCCAGATCATAACATAAACAAGGTAAATTTAAAGGGACCACAATCCGGAACATGACAAAGAGGACCAGCTGGAAGGTGATGGGTGAGAAAAGTAAAGGGCTGGAGAAGGAATCTGATAGGAGAGGAGAGTGGACCGGGCAGAAAGGGAAGGAGGAACACTTGGGAGGAGGTGATAAGCAGGTGAGAAAAGGTAAGAGGCCAGGGTGGGGATTAGAAAAACAGAGAAGGGGAAGGCAATTTTTCTTAAACCCAAAGGAGAAATGAATGTTCATGCGATCAGGTTGGAGGTTGTTTAGATGGAATGTGATGTTTTGTACTTCCACCCTGAAAGTGGCCTCAACGTGGCAAAAGATCCGTGGACTGGCACGTTGGAACGGAAATTGGAATCGGAATTACAATGTTTGACTATCGGGAAAATCGGCTTCAGGTGGATGGAGCGAAGGTGCTCAGCGAAGTGATCCCTCGATTTATGTTGGGTCTCACCAATATAGAGGAGGCCACATCGGATTTCTGGATCCAGCAGACAACACCAACAGATTCACAGGTGAAGTGTTGCCTCACCTGGAAGGACTGTTTGGGGCTTGGAATGGAGGTAAGGGAGGAGGTAAAAGGGCAAGAAGAGTATGTGTTGCTTACAGGGTTAAGTGCCAGGAGGGAGATTAGTGGGCAGGGATGGATGGACAAGGGGATCACAGATCCTTGAACAAAGCAGTGAGTTGTGGGGTGGGGGAAAGGAGGGAGGTTGATGGTAGGATCCCGTTGCAGATAGAAACCATAGAAACTACAGCACAGAAACAGGCCTTTTGGCCCTTCTTGGCTGTGCCGAACCATTTTCTGCCTAGTCCCACTGACCTGCACACGGACCATATCCCTCCATACACCTCCCATCCATGTATCTATCCAATTTATTCTTAAATGTTAAAAAAGAACCCGCATTTACCACCTCGTCTGGCAGCTCATTCCATACTCCCACCACTCTCTGTGTGAAGAAGCCCTTCCTAATGTTCCCCTTAAACTTTTCCCCCCTCACCCTAAACCCATGTCCTCTGGCTTTTTTCTCCCCTTGCCTCAGTGGAAAAAGCCTGCTTGCATTCACTCTATCTATACCCATCATAATTTTATATACCTCTATCAAATCTCCCCTCATTCTTCTACGCTCCAGGGAGTAAAGTCCCAACCTATTCAACCTTTCTCTGTAACTGAGTTTCTCAAGTCCGGGCAACATCCTTATAAACCTTCTCTGCACTCTTTCAACCTTATTTATATCCTTCCTGTAATTTGGTGACCAAAACTGAACACAATACTCCAGATTTGGCCTCACCAATGCCTTATACAACCTCATCATAACATTCCAGCTCTTATACTCAATACTTTGAAGGCCAATGTACCAAAAGCTCTCTTTACGACCCTATCTACCTGTGACGCCACTTTTAGGGAATTTTGTATCTGTATTCCCAGATCCCTCTGTTCCACTGCACTCCTTAGTGCCCTACCATTTACCCTGTATGTTCTACGTTGGTTTGTCCTTCCAACGTGCAATACCTCACACTTGTCAGTATTAAACTCCATCTGCCATTTTTTAGCCCATTTTTCCAGCTGGTCCAAGTCCCTCTGCAGGCTCTGAAAACCTTCCTCACTGTCTACTACACCTCCAATCTTTGTATCATCAGCAAACTTGCTGATCCAATTTACCACATTATCATCCAGATCATTGATATAGATGACAAATAACAATGGACCCAGCACTGATCCCTGTGGCACACCACTAGTCACAGGCCTCCACTCAGAGAAGCAATTCTCTACCACCACTCTCTGGCTTCTTCCATCGAGCCAATGTCTAATCCAATTAACCACCTCTCCATGTATACCTAGCAACTGAATTTTCCTAACTAACCTCCCATGCGGGACCTTGTCAAAGGCTTACTGAAGTCCATGCAGACAATATCCACTGCCTTCCCTTCATCCACTTTCCTGGCAACCTCCTCGAAAATCTCCAACAGATTGGTCAAACATGACCTACCACGCACAAAGCCATGTTGACTCTCCCTAATAAGCCCCTGTCTATCCAAATGCTTGTAGATTCTGTCTCTTAGTACTCCCTCCAATAACTTACCTACTACCAACGTTTAACTTACTGGCCTATAATTTCCCGGATTACTTTTCGATCCTTTTTTAAACAATGGAACAACATGAGCCACTTTCCAATCCTCCAGCACCTCACCTGTAGACAGCGACATTTTAAATATTTCTGCCAGGGCCCCTGCAATTTCAACACTAGTCTCCTTCAAGGTCCGAGGGAACACCCCGTCAGGTCCCGGGGATTTATCCACTTTAATTTTCCTCAAGACAGCAAGGACCTCCTCCTTTTCGATCTGTACAGTTTCCATGATCTCACTACTTGTTTCCCTTAATTCCATAGACTTCATGCCAGTTTCCTTAGTAAACACAGACGCAAAAAACCTATTTAAGATCTCCTCCATTTCCTTTGGTTCCGCACATAGCCGACCACTCTGATCTTCAAGAGGACCAATTTTATCCCTTACAATCCTTTTGCTCTTAATATACCTGTGAAGGCTCTTTGGATTATCCTTCACTTTGACTGCCAAGGCAACCTCATGTCTTCTTTTAGCCCTCCTGATTTCTTTCTTAAGTATTTTCTTGCACTTATTATACTCCTCAAGCACCTTATTTACTCCCTGCTTCCTATACACGTCATACAACTCCCTCTTCTTCTTTATCAGAGTTGCAATATCCCTTGAGAACCAAGGTTCCTTATTCCTATTCACCTTGCCTTTAATCCTGACAGGAACATACAAATTCTGCACTCTCAAAATTTCTGCTTTGAAGTCTTCCCACCTACCGATCACATTCTTGCCAAAGAACAACCTGTCCCAATCCACGCTTTTTAGATCCTTTCTTATTTCTTCAAATTTGGCCTTCTTCTAGTTAAGAACCTCAACCCTAGGACCAGATCTATCCTTGTCCATAATCAAGTTGAAACTAATGGTGTTATGATCACTGGAACCAAAGTGCTCCCCTACACAGACTTCTGTCACTTGTCCTAACTTGTTTCCTAACAGGAGATCCAATATTGCATCCCCTCTAGTTGGTCCCTCTATATATTGATTTAGACAACTTTCCTGAACCCATTTTACAAACTCTAAACCATCTAGACCCCTAACAGTATGGGAGACCCAATCAATATATGGAAAATTAAAATCCCCTACCACCACAACTTTATGTTTCCTGCAGTTGCCTGCTATCTCTCTGCAGATTTGCACTTCCAATTCTCTTTGACTATTGGGTGGTCTGTAATACAATCCCACTAATGTGGCCATACCTTTCCTGTTTCTCAGCTCCACCCACAAGGACTCAGTAGACAAGCCCTCTAATCTGTCCTGCCTGAGCACTGCTGTAATATTTTCCCTAACAAGCAATGCCACCCCCCCACCTTTCATTCCTCTTCCTCGATCACATCTGAAACATCGGAACCCTGGAATATTAAGCTGCCAGTCCTGCCCCTCCTGTAGCCAAGTTTCACTAATTGCTACAACGTCATAATTCCACGTGTCAATCCACGCCCTCAACTTATCTGCCTTCCCCGCAATACTCCTAGCATTGAAATATATACACCTCAGAAGATTTTTACCACCACTCACAACCTTTCTATTAGTGGATTTGCTTAAACTTTCAATATCATTTATTTTCACCCCAGCCACACTGTCAGCTCTGGCACTCTGGTTCCCATCCCCCTGCAAATCTAGTTTAAAGCCCCCCCAATAGCATTAACAAACCTCCCTGAAAGGATATTGGTCCCCCTGTAGTTCAAGTGTAACCCGTATCTCTTGTACAGGTCCCACCTGCCCCAGAAGAGGTTCCAATGATCCTGAAATCTGAAACCCTGCCCCCTACACCAGTTCCTCAGCCACTTGTTCATCCTCCAGAGCATCCTATTCTTACCCTCACTGGCACCTAGCACAGGTAGCAATCCTGAGATTACCACCCTCCAGGTCCTGCTTTTCAACTTCCTACCAAGCTCTCTATACTCACTCTCCAGGACCTCCTCACTCTTCCTTGCTATGTCATTGGTACTGATGTGCACCACGACATCTGGCTGGTCACCCTCCCACTTCAGATTGTCATGCAAGCGATCAGAGACATCCTTGACCCCCGCACCCAGGAGGCAGCAAACCATCCTGGATTCTCTGTCACGACCACAGAACCTCCTATCTGCACCTCTAACTATCGAGTCCCCTATCACTACCGCTCTCCTCTTTCTCCCCGCTTCCTTCTGCACTGCAGAACCAGACTCAGTGCCAGAGATCCGGCTACTGCAGCTTGTCCCAGGTAAGTCATTCTCCCCAACAGTATCCAATGCAGTATACTTGTTGTTGGGTGGGGGGGGGGGGAAGATGGCAGAAGTTACAGAGAACGATGTGCTGGATGCAGTGACTCGTGAGGTGGTAGGCAAGGACAAGAGGGACTCTATCCCTATTAAGATGGTGGAAAGATGGGGTGTGTGTAGAAAGCATCTTATCCAGACCCATCATGGCTTGATATGACAACTTCTCTTCCCATGGCCTGAAGGAACTGCAGAGAATTGTGGACACATTCAGTAACATCACAGAAACCAGCCTCCCCTCTAAGGACTTTGCCTACACTGGTTCAATAATGCAGCCAGCAGAATCAATGGCTTCACCCCAAGCATTTCCTTCTCTCTCCTCTCTCAGAAGAAGTCGAGAAAGTTTGAAAACGTGTCCCAGCTGGATCAATGACAGCTTTTGTTCTGCTGTTAGAAGACTATGTGAGGGAAGATCTCATAATCTACTTTGTCCTCTTTACCTGCCCTGCATTTCAATGATCAAGTATCGACTTTATTTGCCATTAATATTTACATGTGTTGGGAATTTGCTGTGGTGTTGATCAGGGCACAACATGTACAAAAAAACAACAACATTCAACAACTGTAAAGCATTAAGAATTATCTAAAAGATAAAGTGAGAGGTTAAAGTATGGATATGGAATAAAATGTGTGCAAGTATCAGTATGTATTTACAATGTAAGCAACATTATAAAAAGTGGCTTAAATTGTTCACAACAATGCAGTGTAGTGACAGGGGTAATAGACAGAGGGCGCAGGGGGCTAGCTGAATGGTTGATTAGATTAACTGCCTCGGGGAAGAAATTTTTTAAATGGTGTGAAGTTTCTGTTTTATTAGCCCTATCGCACTTTCCAGAAGGGAACCTTCAGAAAAGGCACTTCGCTGGGTTGGTAGTGTCTGCAATGATTTTCTTGACTGCTTCATTGTCCTGGACACGTGCAAGTCCTGTAGTGATGGTAGACTGCAGACAGGGAGCTTTTCTGCTGAGCTGACGGCTCGCTGTAGTTTGTGAGAGGATGCTACACCAAACCAGACAATAATGGCTGATGTGAAGATGCTCTCTATGATGGCAGTGTAGAATTGTGCCAGTAGACTTTGGCGAAGATGGAATTTTACCAAACCATGAGGTACATCCTCTGTTAAACCTTTCTGTGACCAAAGGAGATACGATTCTCCTATGATTCCCAGGAAGCTGAATATTGAAACAGTGCTAACCGTAGAGTTGTTGATGAGTGGTGGGCAGAGAGGGAATACATTTCTCTTGAAGTCAAAATACATCTCCACAATTTTGATGGCATTCAGCTCCAAATTGTTGTGGTTGCAGCAGGCTGGTAGCATGTTTACTTGGATTTGTGGCCCCTGGCGATTAGTCCAATAACAATGGCATTGTCCACAGACTTTACCAGTTTAACTGATGGATCACAGGAGATGCAGTTATTGGTGTACAGAGAGGAGGGATCAGACTCTTACGTCACACCAATGTGGAGAGATGAGGATATGGAGATGCTGTGTGTTTACCTGGTCACACACACACAATCTCTGGTCAGAGAGCAGATACTGTGTGCTTGCCTGGTCACACATACTGTGGCACACCAGTGTTGAGAGAGTGGGATGGGATGTGGAGATACTGCGTGCTTGCCTAGTCTCTCTCACTGCCTCCTGTCAGAGAGGAAGTTTGGGATGGGACCTGGCGCATCCAGTCGTGAGTTTCTCTGCAGAAGCTCAGGGATGATGTAATGGAAGGCTGAACTGAAATGAATAAAGAGTCGTTACATGTGAACTGGGGAGCCTAGGTGCTGCAGTGTGAAGTCAAGGTCAATGTTGTCATACTCTGCAATGAACACTTCATTCTGTAAGCTGTTATTGGAACTATCTCAATGCACAGTGTAGTGAGGTGATCTCTTTGGGTGGCATGCAAGACAAGTCCTCACTGAACACATGGCAATAGCAATAAGGCATTTCACCAGTTGCAGCAACCCCGCAGTTTATCTCTGTAATGTTTGTTGTAAGTTTTTTGGATTGGTCAAGTTAATGGACTAGTTCACTGTAGCTGGTTAAACTTGTAATGTTTGTCATAGGATGCAGGAGTGGGCTGAGAAGTGGCAGATGGAGTTCAACCCGGAGAAGTGTGAGGTGGTACACTTTGGAAGGACAAACTCCAAGGCGGAGTACAAAGTAAATGGCAGGATACTTGGTAGTGTGGAGGAGCAGAGGGACCTGGGGGTACATGTCCACAGATCCCTGAAAGTTGCCTCACAGGTGGATAGGGTAGTTAAGAAAGATTATGGAGTGTTCGCTTTCATAAGTCGAGGGATAGAGTTTAAGAGTCGCGATGTAATGATGCAGCTCTATAAAACTCTGGTTAGGCCACAATTGGAGTACTGCGTCCAGTTCTGGTCACCTCACTATAGGAAGGATGTGGAAGCGTTGGAAAGGGTACAGAGGAGATTTCCCAGGATGCTGCCTGGTTTAGAGAGTATGCACTATGATCAGAGATTAAGGGAGCTAGGGCTTTACTCTTTGGAGCGAAGGAGGATGAGAGGAGACATGATAGAGGTGTACAAGATAATAAGAGGAATAGACAGAGTGGATAGCCAGCACCTCTTGCCCAGGGCACCACTGCTCAATACAAGAGGACATGGCTTTAAGGTAAGGGGTGGGAAGTTCACGGGGGATATTAGAGGAAGGTTTTTTACTCAGAGAGTGGTTGGTGCGTGGAATGCACTGCCTGAGTCAGTGGTGGAGGCAGATACACTAGTGAATTTTAAGAGACTACTGGACAGGTATATGGATGAATTTAAGGTGGGGGGTTATATGGGAGACAGGGTTTGAGGGTCAGCACAACATTGTGGGCCGAAGGGCCTGTAATGTGCTGTACTGTTCTATGTTCTATGTCTATGGCCAGCCTGTAGGAACACAGACATGTCTTTGGGTTAAAGTTCACCTTGTGCTTGCCTCTGGGTGGCTGTTTTGGCATTTCATTCAGCTTACAGCCTGTTTGAAGTCCTTTTCATTTCCCCACAGCATGCTGGTACACATTATTGTGTGCTCTACTGGTGGCCACACTGTAGGAGGGATGTGAGGGTGTAGGGTGTGGGACTGGAGGGCTTGAGTTAGAAAGAGTGACTGGGTACGCTGGGACTGCTTACCCTGGTGTGCAGGAGCTGCAGTGACAATATATGAGCTTATGCGGGGTCAGAGGCTTTTTCCCAGGATAGGTGAGTATAAAATGAGAAGGGAAAGATTTAAAGGAATCTGAGGGGCAAAGTTTACACACAGGGTTGTGTATATGCCGGAGGAAATGTTGGGGGCAGGTACAATTACAACATTTAGGACGTTTGGGCAGGAAAAGGGTTAGAGGGACGTGACCAAATGCAGGCCAATGGGGTCCGCTCAGGAGGACAGCCTGGTCAGCTTGGACAAGTTTCCATTCTCTCTAACTTCATGACTATAACTGTTGTGAATAAAGACCACACACCACCTTTGTAGTCCAACATTTTAACATCGATTTATTTTGAATTCAGTGCATTCTTGCTGAAAGCTGTAGGGAATGGCATCAAGGAATGCTGTACAAATACAGCAACAGTTTGCGGAGTGAAGGCTGCAGTTACACAACAGAGCTCACAGTACACAGGTAAAGTGGGCAGAAGTGATAGTGCAGGACTCACCCTCCTCCCACGTTTCAGCTGTCGGGAGTCATGGTCACACATGGATCCTTTAGCCTAACTCGTCCAGCTGACCGAGATGGCCATCCAAGCTAGTCCTCTTTGTCTATGTTTGGCCCTCACCTCTCTAAACCTTTCCCAGCCACGTACCTGTCCATTTAAAAAAAAAAGTTATAGTTATGCCCACCTCTATCAATTCCTCTGGCAGCTATACCTACCACCCTCTGTGTGAAAAGGCCCCCTCCCCCACCGGGTCCATTTTAAATTTGCTTCTCTTGCCTTAAACCTGTCCCATATCCTTCTGTTTTTAAATCATTTTCCCTGGGAAAAGACTGGGCACATTCACCATATCTATGCCTCTCAGGTTTTTGTACATCTCTCTAAAGTCACTCCCCAGCCTCCTATGCTCCATGCAATCAGTTCCTAGCCTGGCCGACCTCACCTCCTTTAAACTCGTGTTCTGAGTCTTGGCATCACTCTTGTAAATCTTTGCACTCTTTCCAGCTTAGTGACAGCTTTCATTTAACAAGATGATCAAAGCTATACACAGTACCCCAGGTGTAGCCTTACCAACCCTCTTGTACAACTACAACGTAATGTTCCAACTCCTTTGCTCAATATCCTCTGCAGGCCAACACGCCCAATGCTTTTCTCACCACCCTGTCTACCTGTGACAGAGACAGGCCACAGGATGTCAAACTGAGAACCAAGGTCTTCAATAACAGCCATCTCTATAGTCAGATTTCTTTAGTTGAGAGAGAACGTTAGAGAAGGGAGAACAGTACTGAAGCCAACAGTGGAGAACTGGCCATAGGATCATTAGACCACCAGTGGATGGTGATGTCAAGTGGACTGACTTTGAGGAAAGGGTCTGGTTAATTGGTTGGTGCATTTACAAGGATGTTGTCAGGACTTGAGGATCTGAGTTTTGGGAAAGGTTGAATATGTTAGGACATTTTCCCTGGAGCATAGGAGAATGAGAGGAGATTTGATAAAGGTATACAAAATTATGATAGGTATAGATAGGATAAATGCAAGCAGACCTTTCCCACTGAGATTGGGCGAGACTACAGCTAGAGTTCATAAGTTGAAGTTGAAATTTGAAATGTTTAGTGGGAATAGCTTCACTCAGAGGGAGCTGCCAGTGGAATGGCAGTTGCAGGTTCAATTGAGAGAAATTTGGATAAATACATGGATGGGAGGGGTGCGGAGGGCCAAGGTTTAGGTGCAAGCCAATGGGATTCGGCAGAATAACAGTGTAGCACAACCTATTTGGGCCAAAGAGCCTGTTTTTCTGCTGTCGTGCTCTATCAGTTTGTCATATCACTCCAGACAAATGTCACATCACGATAAGAACTTGGAAACTTTTAAAGTGGTTATAAAGAAGAACATTAGAGAGAAGAAAGTTTATGCGAAGTGTTTAAAATGCTGCTCAGTTTCGTGGTAGACAATGCTCAGCTTTGCATTGCAATATTTGAGACTTCCACATGGGAAGTTCTTCCCTGTCAGTGATGCCAACAATACTTAACTGTAAAGTCACCTAACAGAGATGGGCGTTCTTTGAAGATCAGACTGACATAACAATGCAGCCAAGAAGCTGGGATTCTCCACTCAAAAATCAGCTTTTGCTTCCCTCATACTCCCAGTAACCAGGTCAGAGGATGTGACCAGGTTTGTAGCTGTTGTGGAATTGCAGTGGTGTTATCTGATACTGTATGCAGAGGTTACAGTTCTCATGATTGGTGTTATTTCTCCAGGATGGACAGGAAGGACATCTTCAAGCTCTCCTTGTTGTCCTTTGCTTCTGTTAGAAAGGAATCCAAAAGCATCCAGCTGAGAAGGAAGATGGAGGGATATGAACATGGTGTAGGCAGGAGGATATGTGTTTGGGTGTTTTTGGTTTGCTTTTTAGCTGGTTCAGCACAACTTTGTGGGCTGAATGGCCTGTTTGTGTTCTGTATTGGTCTATGTTCTATGAAATATTGTTATCCAATTAGTCCTATTTAAGTGGCCAAGATTAAGTATTGACATTCCTCAGTCAAAACGATTTGAGTTTCTAAATGATTTGGATACTTTGGGGAGCTCTGGTTGGGAGACTATCTAGTTCCCACTCCTTGATGGGAGGGAAGCTTCCACGTTCTTGAACTTCTTTTGCTTGTAGTAGTCGCGTTTTGAAATGAGGTGGAGGAGGACCAAGTCACAGACAATCGTTGCCTTTAAAGAAAGAAATGGATAATGAAAAACAGTTATCTTTGAGCAGCAAGAGCTTATCCATCTCTGACTGATCCTTTCCCAGCATGACTGATACCCCATCGAGTCACGCCAATGAGGCAGAGTGAAAAGCCGTGATGTGGCGTTTCCTTTCCCTGCTTTATGGTATGTGCTCTCCTTTGTGTTTAGCTCCAAGGTGTGGCTATGGACTATAGGATCTCCACCTGGTGAAGTGGATTCCAGAGTGCTGGTGGGGATGGAGTCTAGGATTTCTATCTGGTGATGACCAACTGGTGATGTAGTTCTGAATCCGGACGGTGTGTGACTGAACCGTGATTCTCTCCCCACATCTTGCTGCCTTGTCCTTGGCGGTAGAGTGCAGGTTTGGGAGGTACTATTGGAGTAGTCAGGGTGAGTAGCTGCAGAGTATCATGTAGGTGGTACTCATTACATGAACTATGATGGAGGGAATGAATGTTTAGCATGGTTGAGGGGATGGGAAATCAAGTAGGCTGATTTGCCCTTGATGTCAGACTAAGTGTGAGTTCTTGAGCTGTACACATCCAGGCAGTGGAGAGCATTCCATCCCAGACAGAGTAAATGTGGGAAGGTGGGGGGAGCCTCGGACCAGAGGGCACAGGCTCAGGATAGAAGGACGTCCATTTAAAACAAAGATGCCGAGAAATTTCTTTAGCCAGAGGGTGGTAAATTTGTGGTATTTGTTACCGTAGGCAGCTGAGGATGCCAGGTCATTGGGTGTATCTAAGGCAGAGATTGATAGGTTCTTGATTGAACATGGCTTTTAAGGTTATGGGGGAGAAGGCCAGGGAGTGGGGCTGAGAAGGGGATGAAAGGATTCAGCCATGATTGAATGGTGGAGCAGATTCAATGGGCCAAATGGCCCAATTCTGCTCCCATGTCTTGTGGTCTTATCATCTCTCATCATTGCATGGATGGTGGGAAGGCTTTAGATGTGACTCATGCATCAAAGGACACGGGCCGCTGACCTGCTCTTGGAGTCTCAATATTCATGTTGGTGGTCAAGTTGAGAAACTTATCCTGGATGATGATCCTCTCAATAACATGGTGTGGCCAGCCGTCTCATTGAGACATCGGTTGCCCAGTAGACCACGACCAGTTGCTGAGAGTAACTGGGCAGTGGTGATGGGGAAGGGCCAGGGACTGGAATTACTCACTCTTTTCAAATTGGAGACCACTGGGCCATCTGAAATGATCTCCAACTAGATGTCAGTCTGGTGGATATGTTTTGGTCAGTACTTGGGGAGGGGAAACTGTGACAGTAGAAGGGTGACACGAGGAAATCTGCAGATGCTGGAATTTCAAGCAACACACATAACGCTGCTGCGTCTGCTCTCAGGATAAGGCTTTTCATTCCAGGATGAAGGAGATGTCCTCCTTTTTTAAAGAAAGGGGCTTCTCTTCCTCCATCATCAACTCTGCTCTCAAACGCATCTCCCCCATTTCATGTACATCTGCTCTCACTCCATCCTCCCGCCACCACACTAGGAATAGGGTTCCCCTGGTCCTCAGCTACCACACCACTAGCCTCCGGGTCCAACATATAATTCTCCATAACTTCCGCCTCCTCCACCAGGATCCCACCACTAAGCACATCTTTCCCTCCTCTCCCCTCCCCTCCACCCCCCCAGCTTTCTGCAGGGATCGCTCCCTACGCAACTCCCTTGTCCATTCGTCCCCCCCATCCCTCCCCACCGATCTCCCTCCCGGCACTTATCCTTGTAAGCGGAACAAGTGCTACACATGCCCTTACACTTCCTCCCTTACCACCATTCAGGGCCCCAGACAGTCCTTCCAGGTGAGGTGACACTTCACCTGTGAGTCGGCTGGGGTGATATACTGCGTCCGGTGCTCCCGATGTGGCCTTCTATATATTGGCGAGACCCGAGGACTGGGAGACCGTTTCGCTGAACATCTACGCTCTGTCAGTCAGAGAAAGCAGGATCTCCCAGTGGCCACACATTTTAATTCCACGTCCTATTCCTATTCTGATATGCCTATCCACGGCCTCCTCTACTGTAAAGATGGAGCCACACTCAGCTTGGAGGAACAACACCTTATATTCCGTCTGGGTAGCCTCCAACCTGATGGCATGAACATTGACTTCTCTAATTCCGTTAATGCACCACCTCCCCCTCGTACCCCATCCATTATTTATTTATTTATTATTTTTGTTTGTGTGTGTGTGTGTATTCTTTCTCTCTCTCTCTCTCCTTTTTCTTCCTCTGTCCCTCTCACTATACTCCTTGCCCATCCTCTGGGCTTCCCCCCTCCCCCTTTTCCTTCTCCCTGGGCCTCCTGTCCCATGATCCTCTCATATCCCTTTTGCCAATCACCTGTCCAGCTCTTGGCTCCATCCCTCCCCCTCCTGTCTTCTCCTATCATTTCGGATCTCCCCTCCCCCTCCCACTTTCAAATCTCTTACTAGCTCTTCCTTCAGTTAGTCCTGACGAAGGGTCTTGGCCCGAAACATTGACTGCACCTCTTCCTAGAGATGCTGCCTGGCCTGCTGCGTTCACCAGCAACTTTGATGTGTGTTGCAGTAGAAGGATGGATTAGTTAAATTGAGGGATGTGACAAAGGGCATTCTCACAGGCTTCTCATAATAGGGAAAAAAATTCCAGAGTGAATGGAGAAGAAGTTCTGTTTGATAAACTCAATGCCAGGAAAACTGTGCAGGGTGGGCATTAGGCAGGCACTTCTGTGAGGAGATTGTTTATGCGCAGAGACTACTCTGTACATCACCCAACATTTAAGTGACTTGCAGTCTGCCCATATTGATGACAAATACAATGCTGGTTATGAATTAGACAGGACAACATCATGACTGTGTACGACAAGATCCAACTTGCATGAAAACATGTGAACAGAGCCTGTGCTTTTTGTTCTCAACTGCACTGTGCATTTGCCAAGTTTTGCTCCAGTTCCATAGGTCATTGGTGAGACCAGATCTGGGCCCCTGTGTTCAATATTCCTCTCCTTATTTATGGAAGGATTTCAATGAGTCGGAGGCAAGTTTACTAGGTTAATACCAGGAATGGCCAAGTTGCATCAAGATGAGAGATTGCTGTCTTAAGGCAAATTAGTATGGATAAATCTCCAGAGACTGATAGTGTTCCCTTGACCCTAGTGCAGAAAATGTAGGGCCCCTAGCAGAGATATTTAAAACGTCCTTAACCACGGGTGTGGGTCAGAGGATTGAAGGATTGCTAATGCCATTCCACTGTTTAAAAAAGGCTCTAAGGCTAAGTCAGAAAATGATAGGCCAGTGAGCCTGACATCAGATGTAGGAAAATTATTGGAAAGTATTCTAAGGAACCATATATACACGTATTTGAATAGGCAGGGACTGATTAGGGATAGTCAATATGGCATTGTGTGTGGTAGGTTGTGTCTAACCAATCTAATAGTTTTTTTTTGAGGAAATTACCAGGAATGTTGATTAAGTCAAGGTAGTGGACATTGTCTCCATGGATTTTAGGAAGACATTTGACAAGGTCCTGCATGGGAGGGTTGGTCAAGAAGGTTCAGTCACTCGGCATTCAAGGTGAGATAGTAAGTTGCTGATTACCTGTCAGCTGGCAGACCAGACTCTATTTTCGCCCCCACCCCCAATCCTAATCATCTGATTCTTGGACCACCTTCCCTCACAACCATATCTGACCTCAAGAAGTCAACTGCTGACCCACTCTCTGTACTGTCTCTGTCTGGGAAGCTCCAGGTCCACCTCCCTCTCCTGACCACAATTTCCCTTTGAGCAGAGAGAACACATGAAGGCCATTCAGCCCCTTTGGCTGTGGTTGGCCACTCTGCTCCATTTCCTGCCCTGTGCCAAGTCTACTGTGTGAAGATACTGTCCTCCCTAACCCTGACCGGTCTCTGGGAGTAACCATGCTATATCTAGGCCATGCCCTCAGGAGCCTGGCCTCTGTATGAAGGTTATTTTACTTACCACACCAAACACACCAATCCCGGAGCCGACAGTTGTCATGGTGGGTATGATGTTAAATTTACCAGCCTGGCGAAACAGAATAATGTCAGGAAGTGAATGGGCCCTTGTCCAAAGATTCACTTGTGTACTACAGGCATAGCTAAAGGTCGATTTGTGTAAGGAAAAAAGGATTAAAGGACAAAACCCTCGACACCCCAGGGTGCTTAACTGAGAGATAGTTCAGAGTTTCAGGCTGTGAGGGGTCAATGTCTCCAATTACTTTTCCTTGTTCAGCCACCTGGGTGCTATGACCAAGGAAATGCACCAATGCCTTTACAAGGGACCTGATGGCTTGAGTCCTATAGACCCTCCCTTAGAGGGTCAGACACCCTGAGCCAATAGGCTGGTCCTGAACTTATTTCATAATTTACCGGCATAATTTACATATTATTATTTAACTATTTATGGTTCTATTAATATTTATTATTTATGGTGCAACTGTAACGAAAACCAATTTCCCCCGGGATCAATAAAGTATGACTATGACTAAAGATTGAACAGGTTAGGATTTCATTACCTCGAGTGTAGGAGAATGAGGGGAGATCTGGTAAGAGGTATACAAGATAATGAGGGGCACAGATAGAGTGAATACATACAAGCAGTGAGGTTGGGTGAGATCGGAACTCAAGGTCACTGGTTCAGGGTGAAAGGTGAAATGTTTAGGGGGAACATGAAGAGGAACGTCTTTACTCAGAGGGTGGTGAGAATGTGGAATGAGCTGCCAGTGAAAGTTACAGCCGTGGGTTCGATTGTAATGTTTAACAGTAATTTGGATAGGTATAGTACATGGACAGAAGGGGTATGGACCAGGTGCAGGTTGATGGGCCAAAGGGCCTGTATCTGTACTGTAGTTCTCTGACTTCCTCAGAAGGCTAAGGAATCCATCATGTTTTTGTTGGCTACCACTGTTTTTTACAGATGCACCAGAGAACAAATGCATCCTGTCTGGATTCACCCCAGCTTGGTATGGCAACGGTTCTGGCCAAGGCCGCAAGAAACTGCAAAGAGCTCTGAACACAGCCGCCGCCTTTTGCCTATCACACCACTGACGTTTAGGGCAGCAACAAAGATCCTCCATCTCTGTCAGCAGCTTCCTTTCTGTTTACTGTCAGTCATGCAGGTCCCGGGTGGAGACTCAGGAATATCATCGTACACAGTAGTAGAAAGATTCCTCGTTGCTGTTTCCGTAGCAGTGTTGTTTGACCAGTCAGGATTGTTAGCCCTGAGCTGAAACCCCAAACCTAGAAGACCAGTGGACTACCCTTCGTCCGATCTCTACTCTTGGGTGACCCTACCAAGATGGAAAGCATAAAGCCCTGACTCCAGCCAACACAGCTCTCCAGGTCATTGAGGCACACGAGTCTCCAAACCCAACGACAAGGTTGTGGTTCTCTTGGGGGTGAGTGTGGCCTAGTCTATCACAAAACCCATGGATTGGAGGGGAACCTTTATTCAGGGAGGACAGCAGGGAAAAGTCAGATAATAACTGGCCTGGGGATCGAATGTCAGTGCTAAAGAAGTTATTGAAAAACTTCTGAGGGCTAAGATAAATCTACTCTTGTAAATCTAGGGGAAGTTGGCAAATTGGATTCAAAAGCAATGGAGGAAGGAGGAGAGAAACACACAAAATGCTGGAGGAACTCAGGAGGCCAGGCAGCATCTCTGGAAGAGAGTAAGTACAGTTCACGTTTCGGGCCAAGACCCTTCAGCAAAAGAAAGAGGGCTGTTTTTGTGACTGGAAGCCATTGACCAGTGGCGTACGACAGTCAGAACTGCTCTGTTTGTCACGTATATTGTCAGTCTGGATGTGGGAGCTATGATCGGTAAATTGATGACATGAAAGTCACTGGTGTGATGGCGAGGAGGACAGTTGAAGGTGACAGGATGCTATTGATCAGTTGGTAAAATAGGCAGAGCAATAGCAGTTGGAATTTAATCTGGATAATTCTGAGCTGATTCACTTTGGGAAGGTGAATAAGGACAGGAGATACACTGTGAATGGTAGGGTCCCCAGTGATTATTGATGAACTGTGCACTAACTAAACGATCACTAACAGTGATAACACAGGGAGAAGAGGTGGTGGAGAAGGCATAAGTGATGCTGGACTTCATCAGCTGTGACAAAGTAGAAGAGAAGGGAGGTCATGGTATAACTTTATAGAACGTTTGGTAGACCACAACTGAGCACTGTGTACAGTTTTGGTTTCCACACCGTACGGCAGTGCCGAGGGTGTGGACTCTTCCCAGGATGTCAGCATGTTTCTATTACGAGGAGAGGCTGGCGTTGTCCTTCCTCAAGCCAGGGGGGCTGAGGAGTGACATGATAGAGGTGTACAAACTGAGGGGCATAGAATCTTAGCCTCCTGCAAACACGGATTAAATCCAGAGGGCAAAGCTTTAATGCAAGGGATACAAGGAAGAAACTATTCACACAGAGGATGAGTGGAATGTGGATCACACTGCCTGAGGGTCTGCTGGAGGCAGAGACTCTCATATTGAAGAAACTCCTACTCAAGCACTTGAATGACTAAGGCATAGAAGCTCTGGACAGGGACGACTGATGTGTACTTTGTGGTCAGCGTGGACGTGTAGGCCAAAGGGCCTGTATGATGCTATACCTCTCTGACTTTCATGTTTGGCCTCTCCTCAGTGATATCCTTGACCTGGCATTAGGTTACATCCTGTAATCATATCAGTAACCAGAGCAAAGTCTGTCTGCTGCACTGGTTATGATAACCAGTGCTTCGTAGACCTTTCTCTTCCCTGTACAGCTGAGACTTCCTTCCCCAGGGGAACCTTTCCCCTCTCCAGTCCTGACCGGTGACATATAATCTACATTTTGGTTTTCGATGTTACCAGTTCACCTCAGGGTGACAAGTGGAGGATTCAGTGGGAAACTGTCACAAATTGACATCTATCAACAAACAATCTCAATTAGTTAGTAGGAATCACAAGAGAAAGAAATAACCTTACCTTTCCATGCACCATTACATCAAACCGAATCCCAAAGACCTTGTAGAGATCTCTCGTTTCAGTACCATTTTCCACATAGTACTTTGCATACCTTTGGAAGGTAACATGAGGAGATAATATCAGGACCAGTGTGAAAGAGAGTTCAGCTCTCTATAGTATCTTTCGGAACCTCAGTGTGAACCAAATTACTCGACTGCCTTTGGAGAGGTTCAGAAGGTGGGGAGCTCCAACCCTATGACCTCCCAGAAACTGGGACACAGCAGTAGACGCATGACTGGTTTCTGTGACAACGGTGAGGGATCCGTAGAACAATGGGTGCACTCCGGTTGGTATGAACGAAATGGGCCGA